>NC_053496.1:163730869-164330869 GCF_905171775.1 Rana temporaria
GGGGCGGCTTAAGGGTGGCTGTAGATGTGACATCCAATCAAAACAATACAATCCATTAAATGTCCATCTCTTCTCCTCCAATCAGATTCAAGCAAAACGAGCTGATTGGCTGAAAATGATCACTTTGCATCGATTGAGATGCTTTGTATAGGAATCTGACCGATCAGATTACGGGATTGCATGGGGGAAGCAGAGACGCGATCGATGACTTCCGATCCCATCTTCCAACTCTTGCCGAGCCCAATGAGATTTTACGACAAAAGCGACAGTTTTCTGCCGAGACCAATGAGATTGGGTTTCACAACCGTCACTTTTATTCTACAATCTCATTGGACTTGGCAGAAAACTGTCGCTTTTGTCCTAAAATCTCATTGGGCTCCACAACTGTCGCTTTTGTCCTAAAATTTCATTTTAGATATGGGAACCAACGGTGACCTCCCCAGGAATCACAGCCGGTTCGCTGCTGAGCATGCGCGGGATGGCACAGCACTGTGGGGATTGGTCCTGCAGCCTCCTGGGATGTGTGGTGTAGTGATGATCAGAGCGGCGGGGTCTCGGGGGGGAAGGGTTCTTCTCATCCAGTTGTGATTTTCCAGCAGTCTCTAGTAAAGTGGGTCTGTTGGGGGTGTTTACTACGAGGGGGGGGGGGGGGCGGGGTTTGGTTGTGGCTCGCACCTCCTATAGGTTGTCGGCAATCACTATTATAGTTTTGTAGTTAGAATGCGTAAAGTAATGAAAGACAAATTCTAATTGGTTGCTGCGCTGATTTATAACAGGGGTCTTCAAATTTTCGGCCCGGGGGCCACACCTGGCCCGCTATAAGACTTTATCCAGTTCGTAGCTAGGGTGGACTGTGGTGTATCCTTATTGTGTATTCGCAGACTCTAATGTAAGGGGGCCCCTGATGTGAGGAGGGGGGACTCTGGTGGGGCCCCTGATGTGAGGAGGGGGGACTCTGGTGGGGCCCCTGATGTGAGGAGGGGGGACTCTGGTGGGGCCCCTGATGTGAGGAGGGGGGACTCTGGTGGGGCCCCTGATGTGAGGAGGGGGGACTCTGGTGGGGCCCCTGATGTGAGGAGGGATTCTGGTGGGGCTCCTAATGTGAGGAGGGACTCTGGTGGGGCCCCTGATGTGAGATGGGGACTCTGGTGGGGCTCCTGATGTGAGGAGGGGGGACTCTGGTGGGGCCCCTGATGTGAGGAGGGACTCTGGTGGGGCCCCTGATGTGAGAGGAGGGGACTCTGGTGAGGCTCCTGATGTGAGAGGGGGGACTCTGGTGGGGCCCCAGATGTGAGAGGGGGGGCTCTGGTGGGGCCCCTGATGTGAGGAGAGATTCTGGTGGGGCTCCTGATGTGAGGAGAGATTCTGGTGGGGCTCCTGATGTGAGGAGGGATTCTGGTGGGGCTCCTGATGTGAGGAGGGATTCTGGTGGGGCTCCTGATGTGAGGAGGGATTCTGGTGGGGCTCCTGACGTGAGGAGGGGGGACTCTGGTGGGGCCCCTGACGTGAGGAGGGACTCTGGTGGGGCCCCTGATGTGAGGAGGGACTCTGGTGGGGCCCCTGATGTGAGGAGGGACTCTGGTGGGGCCCCTGACGTGAGGAGGGATTCTGGTGGGGCTCCTGATGTGAGGAGGGACTCTGGTGGGGCCCCTGATGTGAGGAGGGGGGATTCCAGATATAGAACACTGTTGTCTGTACAGTATTTGTCTATTGTTTTTGTTGTCTGTATTTGTCTGTTTTTGTTTTTTGTTGTTATTTGTTGTTGTTTGTATTTGGTTGTTGTTGTTTGTTTTTGTCTGTTGTCAATAGTTTAAAATATAAATAATCAGGGACTCGGAAGCGAGTGCTCGGTAGGCGGGGCTCTCACTAGTGCGGTTTCGGGAATGTGTGCAAAATCCTGCACTTTCCCGACATGAACAGAAACAGGCCGCCCTTTAGCAGACGCAGGGTGGTGACTTTATTGCTAATGGCGCTCCGTGCATCTAACGTTTTGTGTGCCCCTAAACTGGTAGTGCCATGCGATTTCTGATTAAGGGTCAGTGACTTTCTTTTGTGTTTCTTGCGCATAGGGAAACCAATTGAAATGAATAGACTGCCTTACACATGGTGCGCGGGAACGCACTGAAAAGGCGCAGAAACACGCCGCGTATGCACAAGTGTGAGCCAAGTCTTGGGATTGCTGATTCCGCTGGGGGGGGGGGGAAACAATAGATTGTGTGAGGGTAAAGGGGACCAGTCTTTGCGTCTAATCCGTGCATGCGTTCTCTGCGTCCAATCTGTGGTTTTGTTTGGTTTGGTTTTGTTCTGCCTGTACAATTTATCTATTGGCTGTGCGTTTATTCTCTGCAACCAAGCACAGTGAGACGCTCCCTGCCTATAGGGGTGCCGCAGGAGACGGTCACTGCCTATAGGGGGGCCTCAGGAGACGCTCACCGCCTATAGGGGGGCCTCAGGAGATGCTCATTGCCTATAGGGGGGCCTCAGGAGATGCTCACTGCCTATAGGGGGGCCTCAGGAGATGCTCATTGCCTATAGGGGTGCCTCAGGAGATGCTCATTGCCTATAGGGGTGCCTCAGGAGATGCTCATTGCCTATAGGGGTGCCTCAGGAGATGCTCATTGCCTATAGGGGTGCCTCAGGAGACGCTCATTGCCTATAGGGGTGCCTCAGGAGACGCTCATTGCCTATAGGGGTGCCTCAGGAGACGCTCACCGCCTATAGGGGTGCCTCAGGAGATGCTCACTGCCTATAGGGGTGCCTCAGGAGATGCTCACTGCCTATAGGGGTGCCTCAGGAGACGCTCACCGCCTATAGGGGTGCCTCAGGAGATGCTCACAGCCTATAGGGGTGCCTCAGGAGATGCTCACTGCCTATAGGGGTGCCTCAGGAGATGCTCACTGCCTATAGGGGTGCCTCAGGAGACGCTCACTGCCTATAGGGGTGCCTCAGGAGACGCTCACTGCCTATAGGGGTGCCTCAGGAGATGCTCACTGCCTATAGGGGTGCCTCAGGAGATGCTCACTGCCTATAGGGGTGCCTCAGGAGAGACGGTAACCGCCTATAGGGGTGCCGCAGGGTACGCTCACTGCCTATAGGGGTGCCGCAGGGTACGCTCACTGCCTATAGGGGTGCCGCAGGGTACGCTCACTGCCTATAGGGGTGCCGCAGGCTGCGCTCACTGCCTATAGGGGTGCCTCAGGAGACGCTTACCGCCTATAGGGGTGCCTCAGGTAAAAAATAAACTACAGTTGGCCATCGTCATTTCTCTTGAATCAACCGCTTTCTTACCCAATAACTGTAAACTGGGCGCTGGGACGATCGTTCTGTATGAAATATCTTGTAGGTCAGGAAATAGAAGTGACAGAACAACGGACATTTGCTGTCAGTGTTGGTTCATTGTGCCAGTTATGTCAGGAGGTGGTTGGCTCACATTACATCCCCGGTGTGCGGTGTGTGTGCGCGGTGTGTGTGTGCGCGGTGTGTGTGTGCGCGGTGTGTGTGTGCGTCTTTCCTTATCTCTTATCTGGTAGCAGTATTACCCAACCATCTGATAAGCTGCGAGACCTATTAACAGGAGCTTAACTCTTCTGCTACTGAACCGCGCTCGCTGTGTACAAAGCCGCCAGGCAGACGGCGAAAAAAACACAAAGCACAGCCCCGTCTGCTTTTTCTCAGCTATAGATTGTGGGCCAGATTCACATAGGTTAGCGGGTCTTTAGATCCGCTAACCTATGTGATTTAAGATCCGCCGTCGCAGGTTTTTGAGGCAAGTGGGTAATTCACAAAGGACTTAACTCAAAACTTGCGGCGGCGTATCTTAAATCCCCCGGCGGAATTCAAATTCCGCGGCTAGGGGGAGTGTAGTATTTAAATCGGGCGCCTCCACGCGCCGATTTAACTGCGCATGCGCCGTCCGCGATTTTCCCCGGCGTGCTTTGCTCCCAATGACGTCGCTAGGACGTCATTGGTTTCGGCGTGAGCGTAACTTGCGTCCAGCGTTTTTGTGAATCGACGTACGCAAAAGACGTAAAATTTCAAAATTTGACGCGGGAACGACGGCCATACTTAACATTGGCTGCGCCTCATAGAAGCAGGGGTTACTATACACCGGAAAAAGCCGACCGCAAACAACGTAAAAAAAAGCGGCGGTCGTTCGTTTCGGAATCGGCGTATCTCCTCATTTGCATAATCGTCGCGTAAATAAAACGAAACGCCACCTAGCGGCCTGCCGGGAATTTCAGCCTAAGATCCGACGGTGTAACACAGTTACACCTGTCGGATTTTAGGCATATCTATGCGTAACTGATTCTATGAATCAGGCGCATAGATACGACCGCCGTAAATCGGAGATACGACGGTGTATCAGGAGATACACCGTCGTATCTCTATGTGAATCTGGCCCAAAGGCTGCATTCACTCCTAAGTGTAGCGTTTTTCTGGTGTATTTTCGTGCAATTTGTGCATGGTTTTTATACCCAACGTTCGCGTGTTTTTTTTTTTTTTTTTTTTTTTTAGCTTTGGTGTTTTTTTTTATTACCCAATAGAGAAAAATATTTTTTATTTTTTTTTTGGTAGGTATTTCAGCTTTATTATATTTTTTTTTTTCAATTTTTTTTTGTTTTTTTATTATTATTATTATTATTATTATTATTATTATTATTATTATTTATTATTCATTTATTTTTATTTTTTTTGTTAGGGTCGTGGGTTAGAATTAGGTGTTTGGGGTTATTTATTTATATTTTGTAGTACTACTACTAATAACCAGAATTCTAACCTCCTACACATAAGACTATACAGTGGAACCTTGGATTACGAGTATAATCCGTTCCAGGAGAATGCTTGTAATTCAAAGCACTCGCATTTCAAAGCGACTTTCCCCATAGAAGTCAATGGAAATAAAGATAATTTGTTCCGCATTGACTTCTATGGCATGCAATGCCAGAGGTGGCCAGAGGTGGGGGGGGCGCCGGAGAGGCTCGGACAGCTTGACTGAACTCGGGGAAAACCTCGGAAAGGCTCAGGAACAGAGTATTTCCGAACGGCTCCCCCGTACCTCTTGCCAAATGCGGTACTGCACGCCCCATTAGCTTGAATTCTATTGGTTTTGCGAGGCAACACTCGCAAACCGAGTCGGAATAATAAAAATTAAAAAAAAGTTGCTTGTTATTCAAAATGCTCGTTACTCGTAAACCAAGGTTCCACTGTATAAAGAATTGTGGATATACACTGGCCCGGATTCAGGTAGATTTGCCCCTTATTTACGGTGGCGCAGGGCAGCGTTTTTGCCCTGCGCCCCCGCAAATTTACTGCGCTACCCGCGATTCACGGAGCAGTAGCTCCGTAAATTGCGTGTGCGCTGTGTAAACTTGTCGTGGGTAAGGGCGCCTAATGTAATTGATCCCGTAGAGGGCGGGAATCATTTAAATTAGGCGCGCTCCCGCGCCGAGCGTAGAGCGCATGCTCCGTCGGGAAACTTTACTGACGTGCATTGCGGCAAATGACGTCGCAAGGACGTCATTTGCTTCAAAGTGAAAGTGAATGGCGTTCAGCGCCATTCACGAATCACTTACGCAGATTACGTAAAATTTGAACGTCGCGACGCGGGAACGACGGGTATATTTTAGCATTGGCTGCCCCTGCTATTAGAAGGGGCAGCCTTACGCTAAACACGCCGTACGGAAACAACGTAAATTGCGTACGCAGGGCTCGCGCAACATTGTGAATCGGTGTTAGGATGCAATTTGCATACTATACGCTGACCACAATGGGAACGCCCCCTAGCGGTCATCGCAAGAATGCAGCCTAGATATGCGTGGCATAAGAGCCTTATGCCACGCATATTTTAGGCTGCAGTCGGCGTTACGATGTTCCTGAATCAGGAGCATTCGTAACGCCGGGGCAAGTAAGCAGTTGCGCTGTGTAACCTATGGTTACACAGGCGCAATTGCTACTTGAATCTGGGCCACGGATCCACCCAATCTTGAGTAGGCCCCCCCTGTTGCCACCATAAGAGCCCTGACCCATAGTGGCATGGACTTCATTAGACCTCTGTAGGTATGTTGTGGTATCTGGCACCAGGCTGTCGGTAGCAGATCCTCTAAGTGTTTGTTGACCCCCCCCCCCCCAAAAAAAAATTGATCCTGCTCCTTTAAAGCATGATTTATGTCACGGTGCTTGTGCTGTCATTTGCCCCCCTGTAACACCTAAAAATCCTGGCTGATCTTGTCAGTTTCTGCCCTCCCCTCTGTAAACTGACCACAGTGTATGATGGCTGCTGAGCCCTGACACCGTGGTCAGTTTACATGCCTCCATCATCAGCAGCCTGCTATCTGCTCTCCTCTCTGCTCGTGACAGTGCCGCCCCTCCTCCTGCTCTCATAACACTAACCTGTATACACCATCAGCACTGCCTTCTATTGCAGTGTCCCCCTCTGTGTGTGATTTATAACCATAAATGCTGCAAATACCTAATTTCACTGCTGAGATTGTGATCACATGACCAGCTAGCTCTCTCCTTCCCACCCCCCCTCCAGACATCAGCAGAGGATTCTCAGCCCCGCCCACTGCATCTCTCTAGAGGAGGATCTAAACAGCCCCCTCGCCCTCCAGACATCAGCAGAGGAATCTCAGCCCTGCCCACTGCATCTCTCTAGAGGAGGAAAGGATAAAGCTGGTCAGTCATGTGATCGCAGTCTTGGCAGTGAAATGAGGTATTTGCAGCATTTATTTTTATAAATCGCACACAGAGGGGGAAACTACAATAGGAGGCAGTGCTGATGGTGTATACAGGTTAGAGTGGCTTAACAGCCAGGCCCAGACTGGCCATAGGGCATATGTCCGGTGTCCCTCCTGTAAACTGACCACTGTGTATGATGGCTGCTGAGCCCTGACACCGTGGTCGGTTTACCTGCATCCATCATCAGCAGCCTGCTATCTGTCTCCTCTGTGCTCGTGACAGTGCCGCCCCTCCTGCTCTCATAACACTAACGTGTATACACCATCGGCACTGCCTCCTATTGCAGTGTCCCCCTCTGTGTGTGATTTATAACAATAAATGCTGCAAATACCTAATTTCACTGCTGAGATTGTGATCACATGACCAGCTAGCTCTCTCCTCCTCTCCCTCCCCTCCTCCAGACTGGCATCAGCAGAGGAATCTCAGTCCCGCCCACTGCATCTCTCAGAGGAGGAAAGGAGAAAGCTGGCTGGTCATGTGATCACAGTTTTGGCAGTGAAATGAGGTATTTGCAGCATTTATTTTTATAAATCACACACAAATACCTAATTTCACTGCTGAGATTGTGATCACATGACCAGCCAGCTTTCTCCTCCTCTCCCCCCCCCCTCCCCTCCAGACATCAGCAGAGGAAACTCAGCCCCACCCACTGCTTTTCTCCAGAGGAGGAAAGGATAAAGCTGGTCGGTCATGAGATCGCAATCTTGGCAGTGAAATTAGGTATTTGCAGCATTTATTTTTATAAATCGCACACAAATACCTAATTTTACAGCTGAGATTGTGATCACATGACCAGCGAGCTCTCTCCTCCTCTCCCTCCCCTCCTCCAGACTGACATCAGCAGAGGAATCTCAGTCCCGCCCACTGCATCTCTCAGAGGAGGAAAGGAGAAAGCTGACTGGTCATGTGATCACAATCTTGGCAGTGAAATGAGGTATTTGCAGCATTTATTTTTATAAATCGCACACAGAGGGAGATACTACAATAGGAGGCAGTGCTGATGGTGTATACAGGTTAGAGTGGCTCAACAACCACTTTAAGTTCTGTAAGTTGTGAGGTGGGCCCTCCATGGATTGGATTTCTTTTTCCAGGACATCCCACAGATGCTCGTTTGGATTAAGTCTGGAGAATTTGGAGGCCAAATCGACGCCTAAAACCATTTGTGCAGTGCGGCAGGGAGCATGACCCTGCTAAAAGAGGTTACTGCCATCAGGGAATACCGTTTCCAAGAAGGGGTGTACTTGGTCAGCAACAATGTTTAGGTAGGTGGTACTTGTCAAGTAAAGTCCTCATGAATGGCAGGAGCCAAGGTTTCCAAGCAGAGTATAGTTCAAAGCATCACCACCGGCTTGCCTTCTTCCCATACTGCATCCTGGTGCATTCTCTTCCCCAGCTAAGTACCCCCCCCACGACTTATCAGACCAGACCAGGGCTCGACAAATCTCGGGCGCCAGGTTGCCATGGTGACTAGAAATAGGGTCCTGGCGACTTGGCTTGGAAGGGGGGCCATCTGGTGGTGAGCCGTTGGTATTACAAGTTATTACCACCTGATGTGTAAGCGGGCGCCATCTGGTGGTGGCCGTTGGTATTACAAGTTAAGCATTACAAGTTAAACAGCAATTCTAATGTAATTTTTCACTATTTTCACTGCCATCTTCTTCCCTCTAATTAGAACCCCCAAACATTTTATATATTTTTTATCCTAACACCCTAGAGAATAAAATGGCGATCGTTGCAATACTTTCTGTCATGCCGTATTTGCGCAGCGGTCTTACAAGCGCACTTTTTTTTGGGAAAAAAATACACTTTTTTGGGAAAAAAATACACTTTTTTTAATTAAAAAATAAGACAACAGTAAAGTTATCCCCATTTTTTTTTTAATATATTATGAAAGATAATGTTACGCCGAGTAAATTCATACCCAACATGTCACGCTTCAAAATTACGTCCGCTCGTGGAATGCCGACAAACTTTTACCCTTTAAAATCTTCATAGGCGACGTTTAAAAAAAATCTACAGGTTGCATGTTTTGAGTTACAGAGGAGGACTAGGGCTAGAATTATTGCTCTCGCTCTACCAATCGCGGTGATACCGCACATGTGTGGTTTGAACACCGTTTACATATGCGGGCGCTGCTCACGTATGTGTTCGCTTCTGCGCGCAAGCTCGTCGGGACGGGGCGCGTTTTCTGGCTCCTAACTTTTTTAGCTGGCTCCTAGATTCCAAGCAAATTTGTCAAACCCTGGACCAGACCATCATCCTCTATTGCTCCTTGGTCCAGTTCTGATGCTCACGTGCCCATTGTAGGCGCTCTTGGCTGTGGACACGGGTCAGCATGGGCACTCTGATTGGTCTGTGGCTACACGGCCCCATGCGCAACAAACTGGGATGGCCTTTTTTCTGCTTTCAACACATCAACTTCAGGGATAACATGTTCACTCGATGCCTAATATATCCCACAGGCTTCCAGATGCCATTGTAATGAGATAATCAGTAATATTATTCACTCAGCCTGTCGGTGGTCATAATGTGATGGCTGGTCAGTGTTTACATGCTGCCTATTTCTAGCTGTGACTCTGTTCTTGCACTAAGGAGAAGTTGTGGGAGGAAGTATCTGGCGGGCTGATCTGTGAGGTTTGGCCATTCTCTCTCTATAGAAGAGGACTCCACATTTACTACCATGTGCTGTATACAAAAGTCCCGGCAATTTCCACCGCTGTATCAGGAACGCCTCTTTCATGTGGGCTCTGAAACGACCTAGCCATGCCACCCAATGCAGTCCTATCCGGCGCTGACCCCCCTTCGTCATTGTGGAAAGCTGATCTCAGCAGAGGGGAACTGCAATGTAACTTTTTGCAGCTTGCAGACAAATTTGCACCATGTTGCAAATAGCCAGATTTTATTTTTTTTTAGTTGCAGGTGGAGCAGCTGAGCATGCGCGTGTTTTTGCGTGTTCCCATTCATTTCAGTGTACTACCCTGTGTGCAGGGCCTCTGATAAGGCAGTACAGCCAGCTCTCCTGTACTGGGCCCCATCGGTACCAAATGGGGGTGCCCCATTGGTTTTTAAAGGGGGGGGGGTGCCCCATTGGTTTCAACGGGGAGGGTGCCCCATTGGTTTCAACGGGGAGGGTGCCCCATTGGTTTCAACGGGGAGGGTGCCCCATTGGTTTCAACGGGGAGGGTGCCCCATTGGTTTCAACGGGGAGGGTGCCCCATTGGTTTCAACGGGGAGGTGCCCCATTGGTTTCAACGGGGAGGTGCCCCATTGGTTTCAACGGGGGGGGGGGGGGTGCGCCCCATTGGTTTCAAACGGGGGGTGCGCCCCATTGGTTTCAAACGGGGGGGGTTGCGCCCCATTGGTTTCAAACGGGGGGGGGGGGGGTTGCGCCCCATTGGTTTCAAACGGGGGGGGGTTGCGCCCCATTGGTTTCAAACGGGGGGGTGCCCCATTGGTTTCAAACGGGGGGGGTGCCCCATTGGTTTCAAACGGGGGGGGGTGCCCCATTGGTTTCAAACGGGGGGGGGTGCCCCATTGGTTCAAACGGGGGGGGGGGGGTGCCCCATTGGTTCAAACGGGGGGGGGGGTGCCCCCTTGGTTTCAAACGGGGGGGGGGGGGTGCCCCATTGGTTTCAAACGGGGGGGTGCCCCATTGGTTTCAAACGGGGGGGGGGGGTGCCCCATTGGTTTCAAACGGGGGGGGGGGCCCCATTGGTTTCAAACGGGGGGGGGGTGCCCCATTGGTTTCAAACGGGGGGGGGGGTGCCCCATTGGTTTCAAACGGGGGGGGTTCCCCATTGGTTTCAAACGGGGGGGGTTCCCCATTGGTTTCAAACGGGGGGGGTTCCCCATTGGTTTGAAACGGGGGGGGGGGGGGTTCCCCATTGGTTTGAAACGGGGGGGGGGGGTTCCCCATTGGTTTGAAACGGGGGGGGTTCCCCATTGGTTTGAAACGGGGGGGGGGGGGGTTCCCCATTGGTTTCAAACGGGGGGGGGGGTCCCCATTGGTTTCAAATGGGGGGGGGGGTGCCCCATTGGTTTCAAACGGGGGGGGGGTGCCCCATTGGTTTCAAACGGGGGGGGGGTGCCCCATTGGTTTCAAACGGGGGGGGGTGCCCCATTGGTTTCAAACGGGGGGGGGGGTGCCCCATTGGTTTCAAAGGGGGGGGTGCCCCATTGGTTTCAAAGGGGGGGGTGCCCCATTGGTTTCAAAGGGGGGGGGGCCCCATTGGTTTCAAAGGGGGGGGTGCCCCATTGGTTTCAAAGGGGGGGGTGCCCCATTGGTTTCAAAGGGGGGGGTGCCCCATTGGTTTCAAAGGGGGGGGTGCCCCATTGGTTTCAAAGGGGGGGGTGCCCCATTGGTTTCAAAGGGGGGGGTGCCCCATTGGTTTCAAAGGGGGGGTGC
The DNA here is from genome assembly GCF_905171775.1 of Rana temporaria. Taxonomy (NCBI): domain Eukaryota; kingdom Metazoa; phylum Chordata; class Amphibia; order Anura; family Ranidae; genus Rana; species Rana temporaria. Next base: position 163,742,013 of record NC_053496.1, read on the forward strand.
CCCATTGGTTTCAAAGGGGGGGGTGCCCCATCGGTTTCAACGGGGGGAGGGTGCCCCATCGGTTTCAACGGGGGGAGGGTGCCCCATCAGATCCAAAAGGGGCCCAGGCACCGAAGGGCCGAGTCTGACTGTACTGTCTTATCGCAGACACTGATCCTCTCCTGTCTCGCACTGCAGCCCTGCCAGCTTCTCCCCCTCTCCATCGATCCGGCTGCACCGCAAGGGGATTGGTTCTAGCACACGCGCCCCTTCCATCTGCTGTCCGGGCCCCTCTGTGTGCCCCTTTCCCTCACAGTGCTGCTGGCACAAAGGAGGATCCCGTTTACTGGCCCCTTCCTTTCCTGAATAAATACAGTGAGCGATCAATACCCATCACTCATGTGTCCATTCATCACCGAAGCATAATAAACTGTGTTTACTGTGCTTCAGTTTGTGAATGAGCAGGAAGCCTCAGAGTGATTCCTATTCATTCATCTGTGCAACTGAGGCTGTAGAGAAAGGGACTGATGAATGTATGTCCTCAGTCACTCTCGGCGGGGTGGCAGGGGCCCTGTTAGGTAGGCTGTATGGGGCCCTGTGATTTCTAACAGCCTTGCCTGTGTGGATAAATTTGCCTTCTCGATTCTTTGGCATACCATTAAAAATGAATGGCACTGGTGAGCGTCTGCACAAGGCAGCCGGTTTTTGGGCAGTGCGGGGGGAAAATGTGCGTTATTTGCATGATTTTCCACACCGAAACTGGCGTGAGCAAGCGCTGAGGCTAGGTTCACATTTCTACATTGCCGGGGAGGAAGCATTTGAGGCGGTTTCCTTTTATCTCAGCTGGCTACCACCATGTGTGTAGAGAACCGCGCTCGCTAGATGTGCACCCATATCGCTGCAAATACGAAGCATTTCCAGAAGTACTCCTGCAAATGCTTCAATACCTAAAACCAATACTTTTTTTTTTTTTTTTTTTTTTTCATGCGGTGTGGTGCAGATGACCTTAGCCAGCTCTACTCCACTGGCCGTGCCCTGACGCGTTTCGTCTTTATGGTTACCACCATGGTTTTGAGTGAAGACCACCTTTCTGACTGGTGAGCAGGGCTGGACTGGGACTAAAATGTGGCCCTGGACTTCATCCAGACCGGCCCAGGGCACAACACAGGGTACAGTGCACATCAGGGCACGGTACAGAGCTCAGTACATCGGGGCACAACACGTACAGGGCACAGCACATTGGGGCATATCAGGGCACATGGCACCAAGGGTGTATTTAGGTTTTGTGCTGCCCTAGGCCTGACTAAACTCGTGCACCCCCTAATTTAAATATGACCCACCCCTTCCTGTCAAGGCCACACCCCTTGCGGTTTAAGACCCACCCTGAAATTTTCAAGTGGGGACACTAGTTCTGATGGCCTGGGGGGAGGGGGGGATGGATTCCCTTAATTTGCATAGATTTCCTCTCACTTCCTGTTTGGCTATGGGACAGGAAGTGAATCTCTGCAATGGGACAGGGATGGTAAAAAATTAGAAGCGAGCGCCCCCCCCCCCCCCCCAGTTGCAGAATGCCAACCGCCCACATACTGGAAGCAGTGCGGGCGATTTATGGGGGTGCTAAACTAATTTGCCTAACAGTGTAGCGCAAGCCGGCGGGGACACTGTCCGTGCTGCCCCCCTGCAAAGTGCTGCCCTAGGCCTGGGCCAGGATACAGCATTGCATGGCACATTAGGGCACAGGGCACATTATGGTGCACATCGTTTACCAGCCAGCATGCAGAGTAGCGCAGGAAAGGTGTGTAATATGTTCTCTCTCCTGTCACGGCACTCACTCGGCTCCTCGGCGGCCTCTCCTCTCTTCTCGTCCATCCCAGATGATGTCACAAGCAAGTGGGGATAGATGAGAGGAGGGGCTGCCGGGGAGCAGCGTGAGTGCCGTGACAGGAGAGAGAACATATTACACACTACTCTGCATGCTCACTAAATCTCGATCTACCCGTCAGGTGGCAGCTGTCGGCGATTGAAGGGTAGATGGCAGCGGCTCTCCGACCGGCCCACTGAGCCGGCGGCCCACCGGGAATCTCCCTGTATAGTCCTGCTGGCCAGTCCATCCCTGCTGGTGAGGGTGCAGTCTGTGGTTCCCGCCTCGGTTCCATGATCCTGGGGATCTGTTTTGAAAAAATTGAATATTTTTTATAATTTGACTTGCCGTATATACTCGAGTATAAGCCGTGGCACCTAATTTTACCACAAAAACTGGGAAAACGTATTGACTTGAGTATAAGCCGAGGGTGTCCATCTGCATGCCTCACTGTGTCCATGACTAGACTGACGTTTAACATGGGAGTCTATGGAAGGGGTGCCCGTAGCGATGTGCTGGTTATTACTTCCTTTGCAGGGAAACAAAAACTGGCACATCCCCACTGTCCCGCTCTGTGTTGTGAGGGCATCTCCTAACCACAGAAAAGGGGAAACAGTTGGGAGCCAATCAGATGAGCTGCATTTGAGTGTGCTAACAAGAAACTAGCGGATTGAATAGAAGGATGCCCTCATCAGTTTTCTGCTGTCCAGTCAGCAATCTGGAGGTGGAGACAAGACACCACTGGCCCGGATTCAGAAAGAATTTACGTCGGCGTATCTATTGATACGCCGACGTAAATTCAAAGCTGCGCCGGCGTATCTTCTTCCTGTATTCAGAAAGCAAGATACGCCGAAATTAGGCTAAGATCCGACTGGCGTAAGTCTCTTACGCCGTCATATCTTAGTTGCATATTTACGCTGGCCGCTAGGTGGCGCTTCCGTCGATTTACGCGAGGAATATGCTAATTAGGTAGATACGCCGATTCAGAAACGTACGTCCGCCCGGCGCATTTTTTTTACGTCGTTTACGTTAGGCTTTTTCCGGCGTAAAGTTACCCCTGCTATATGAGGGGTATCCTATGTTAAGTATGGACGTCGAATTTCGAAAATTTTGCGCAAGTCGTTCGCGAATAGGGCTGTACGTAAGTTACGTTCACGTCTAAAGCAATGACGATTTGCGGCGTAATTTCATGCGCACTGGGATTCTTTCACGATGCGCCGTTCGTAAAAAACAAACAAAAAAAAAAACGTCAAATACGCGGGGTCACATGTAATTTAAATAAAACACGCCCACATTATCCACATTTGAATTAGGCGGGCTTACGCCAGACCACATACGCTACGCTGCCATAACTTGGGGCGCAAGTTCTTTCTGAATACGGAACTTGCGCCCTAATTTACGGCGGCGTAACGTATCTGAGATACGTTCCGCCCCGCCAATAGATACACCAATGTATCTAAATCCGGGCCACTGTGTTCTTTCTGTAGTGGGGTCATACTGCTGATCGTACTGTGTAAGTCCCAGGGCTGGATGGACAGAAATACAAATCCTGTGTGAGGTAAATCGGCCCCCATATTCTATTCATGTGTGGATTTAGCGGGCTGACTGTTTTTTCAGCTTTAAATTCTTCCGGGCAGAAAAAAACAAAACCCTTTCAGTTAAATGAGGTTTTACGTGTTCCATGGAAATCCCTGAAGTAATTAATAAAGCAGGTCTGCGTCTGCCAAGCTGACCTCTAATGATTTTAATTGAATTTACGTTGGTGGCGGGAGGAAGGGGGTCTCCTCAAGGAACCACCTGTGTGCTGGGGGGTCATGTGACATAAAGACATGACAGGATTAGGAGGAATCCAATCAAGTTACGCACAAGCTGAGGAGATCTTTATTTTGTGACGCCTTAAAGGGGCAGCAAAGGTTTTTTTTTTTTTTCCTAAATGGGTTCCTTTAACCACTTAAGACCCGGACCAAAATGCAGCTAAAAGACCTTTCCCCTTTTTGCGATTTGGCACTGCGTCGCTTTAACTGACAATTGCGCGGTCGTGCGATGTGGCTCCCAAACTAAATTGGCGTCCTTTTTTTCCCCACAAATAGAGCCCTTTTGGTGGTATTTGATCACCTCTGCGGTTTTTATTTTTTGGGCTATAAACAAAAAATAGAGCGACCATTTTGAAAAAAAAAACAATATTTTACTTTTTGCTATAATAAATATCCCCCAAAAATATATATTAAAAAAAAAAATTCCTCAGTTTAGGCCGATTGTTATTCTTCTACATATTTTTGGTAAAAAAAATCGCAATAAGCGTTTATCGGTTGGTTTGCGCCAAATTTATAGCGTTTACAAAATAGCGGATAGTTTTATTGCATTTTTATTAATTTTTTTTTTTTTTTTTTTACTACTAATGGCAGCGATCAGCGATATTTTCTTTTTTTTTTTTTTTTCGTGACTGCGACATTATGGCGGACACTTCGCACAATTTTGACACATTTTTGGGACCATTGTCATTTTCACAGCAAAAAATGCATTTAAAATGCATTCTTTATTGTGAAAATGACAGTTGCAGTTTGGGAGTTAACCACAGGGGGCGCTGAAGGAGTTATGTTTCACCTAGTGTGTGTTTACAACTGTAGGGGGGTGTGGCTGTAGGAGTGACGTCATCGACTGTGTCTCCCTATAAAGGGGATGACACGATCGATGCAGCCGCCACAGTGAAGCACGGGGAAGCTGTGTTTACACGCGGCTCTCCCCGTTCTTCAGCTCCGGGGACCGATCGCGGGACTCCAGCAGCGATCGGGTCCGCAGGTCTCGCGGTCCTGGAGCTTCGGACCGGGTCGCGAACCACCGCTGGGTAGATGTAAAGGACATACCAGTACGTCGATCTGCCCAGCCGTGCCATTCTGCCGACGTATATCGTCGTGCGGCGGTCGTTAAGTCAGTGCATTGCTGGTTCACTTACTTACCTTTTCCTTCGCTTTCCCTTCTAAATGTTTTTTTTCTTTGTCCGAATTTCTCACTTCCTGTTTCTCCTCAGTAAGCTTGCCCCCATCATCCGAGCCGTTCTGGCTGGGGGTTAGTCAGCCAGAACAGCTTACTGAGGAGAAACAGGAAGTGAGAAATTCAGACAAAGAAAAAAAAAACATTTAGAAGGGAAATGGAAAGAAAAGGTAAGTGAACCAACAATGCACTAGCTTAAAGGAACCTATTTAGAAAAAACAAACCTTACTTGCCCACCGGCCCATTGCCAAAATACGTCCTGTTTTTAAAGATGGATATCTCGGTAACGGCAGCAGCTGCTGCCACAACCGAGGTATCCATCTTTAGTGCCAACGGTCCTGTAAACGATAACGGCTGATTCGCCGCGAGATCGCCGCTATCGGTGGCGGGAGAGGGGCCGCCGCTCTCCCGCGCCCTCCGCCGCTTACCGGAGCCGTCGGTAGCGGCGGAGGCGATCGGGTCCATTCGGCACCTGTGTGGGGATGCGACTGAGGGAAAAATCGCCCCCACCCGTCCCCATAGCTCTGCTGGGCGGAAGTGACGTCAAAACGTCAGTCCCGCCCAGCGTCTTAAAGAAACATTTTTTTTTTTCTGTCATTTGAAAAAAATGACAGTTTAATTTATTTTTTATTTTTTTGCATTTAAGCCTAAATATAAGATGTGAGGTCTTTTTGACCCCAGATCTCATATTTAAGAGGACCTGTCATGCTTTTTTCTATTACAAGGGATGTTTACATTCCTTGTAATAGGAATAAAAGTGATATTTTTATATTTTTTTTTATTTCAGTGTAAAAAATTATAAAAAATAATTTTTTTTTTTATAATAAAACAAAAATTTTTTTTTTTTTAAAACGCCCCGTCCCGACGAGCTCGCGCACAGAAGCGAACGCATACGCGAGTAGCGCCCGCATATGAAAACGGTGTTCAAACCACACAAGTGAGGTATCGCCGCGATCGTTGGAGCGAGAGCAATAATTCTAGCCCTAGACCTACTCTGTAGCTCAAAAAATGCAACCTGTAGAATTTTTAAAACGTCGCCTATCAAGATTTTTAAGGGTAAAAGTTTGACGCCATGCCATGAGCGGGCGCAATTTTTAAGCGTTACATGTTTGGTACCATTTTACTCGGCGTAACATTATCTTTCACAATATATAAAAAAATTGGGCCAAATTTATTGTTGTCTTATTTTTTTATTAAAAAAAGTGATTTTTTTCCCCAAAAAAGTGCGCTTGTAAGACCACTGCGCAAATACGGTGTGACAAAAAGTATTGCAATGACTGCCATTTTATTCCCTAGGATGTCTGCTAAAAAAAATATATAATGTTTGGGGGTTCTGATTAATTTTCTAGCAAAAAAATTTTGATTTTTACATGAAGGAGAGAAGTGCCAGAATAGGCCCGGTGGGCAAGTGGTTGTAAAATCCCGGAAAATTACGCCACAACGTCACTTCTGGTTTACTCTGCTGCCAATGGCGCCAATTAAAAAAATAAATAAAAATGACAGCATTCAGAATCACCGTTTTTGGCGATCTGAATCTTCTTTAACTGCAAAGGAGGGATTTGGGGTCTTTTTAGACCCTCCCCGATACCTCCATAAAGAGGACCTGTCACACGGGATGTTTACAAAAAATAAAATCTGATCACTTTTATTGCTGTCCACAAGGGATGTTTTACATTTCTTGTGACAGTAATAAAAGTGATCAGATTTATTTTATTTTTTTAAAAGGGACAATGTAGAAAAAAGAAATAAGAAAAATAAATTTTTAACCCCCGGACCATATTGCTGGTCAAAGACCAGAGCACTTTTTGCGATTCGGCACTGCGTCGCTTTAACTGACAATTGCGCGGTCGTGCGACGTGGCTCCCAAACTACGTTGGCGTCCTTTTTCCCCACAAATAGAGCTTTCTTTTGGTGGTATTTGATCACCTCTGCGGTATTTAGTTTTTGCGCTATAAACAAAAATAGAGCGACAATTTTGAAAAAAAAAAATATTTTTATTTATTTTTACTATAATAAATATCCCACAAAAATGATATAAAAAAAAATTTTTTTTCCTCAGTTTAGGCCGATACGTATTCTTCTACAAATTTTTCTTAAAAAAAAATCGCAATAAGCGTTTATTGATTGGTTTGCGCAAAAGTTATAGCGTTTACAAAATAATGGGTATTTTTATGGCATTTTTTTTTTTTTTTTTTTTTTTTACTAGTAATGGCGGCGATCAGCGTTTTTTTTTTTTTTTATTTTTTTTTTTTTTTCGGTACTGCGACATTATGGCGGACACTTCGGAAACTTTTGACACATTTTTAGGACCATTGGCATTTTTATAGCGATCAGTGCTATCAAAATGCATTGGATTACTATAAAAATGCCACTGGCAGGGAAGGGGTTAACACTAGGGGGCGGGGAAGGGGTTAATTATGTTCCCTGGGTGTGTTCTAACTGTAGGGGGGGGGGGGTGGCCTCACTAGGGGAAATCACTGATCGCTGTTCATACATTGTATGAACAGAACATCAGCATTTCTCCCCTGACAGGACCGGGTTTACACACACAGCTCCCGGTTCTCGCTCTGTAACGAGCGGTCGCGCCCACCGAGTACGCGCAGGGGAGTCGGGGGCGCGCACGCGCCCCTAGTGGCCTGCGCGAGAGCCGACGTATAGCTACGGGCTCTCGCTCAGGGGAGCCGACCTGCCGCCGTATAACCAATTTAGCCCCGGAAGAATTTATACTTTTCTGACCAGAGCCCTTTTTGCGATTCGGCGACGTCGCACTCAAACATATATATATATATATATATATATATATATATATATATATATATATATATATATATTATATATAATGTGTATATATATATGTGTATATATACATGCATGCATACATACATACATACATACATACATACACTTTTTATTTTATTTTATTTTTAGTGATGGCGGCAATCAGCGATTTTTGTATTTTATATCGTGACTGCAAAATTATGGCACATCGGACACTTTTGACGCTATTTTGGGACCATTGTCATTTATAAAGTGATCAGTGCTTTAACAAAGGCACTGATTACTGTGTAAATGACACTGGCAGGGAAGGGGATAAACACTAGGGGGCGATGAAGGGGTTAAGTGTGTCCTAGGGAGTGATTCTAACTGTGGGGCGGACAGGCTACAAGTAACACAACGGTGATCACTGCTCCCGATCACAGGGAGCAGTGGATCACTGTCCTGTCACTAGGCAGAACAGGGAAATGCCTCGTTTACATAGGCATCTCCTCATTCTGCAGCTCTGTGACACAATTCGCGGGACACGGGCGGACATCGAGTCCGCGGGCACAATCGCGGCGTGCATGGGAGCAATTTCAAAGCAACGTAAGGTACGTTGCTTTGCATAGCCGTGCCATTCTGCCAACGTATATCGTCATTAGACGGTCGACAAATGATAAAAGCGTTTGCGCAACAGAGAAAACGCATACGTAAGTCGTGCCTGCAAATGTAAACGGTGTTCAAACCACACATGTGAGGTATCGCCGCGATCGTCGGAGTGAGAGCAATAATTCTAGCATTAGACCTCTGTAACTCTAACTTGGTAACCGTTAAATTTATTTTAAAGCGTCACCTGTGGAGATTTTTAGCTACCGTAGTTTGTCGCCATTCCACAAGTGTACGCAATTTCAAAGCATGACATGTTATTTACTCTGCGTAACATCCTCTTTCACATTATACTAAAAAATTGGGCTAACTTTACTGTGTTTTTTTAATTCATGAAAGTATCTATTCCCCCCCCCCCCCAAATACTGTGTGACAAAATATTGCAGCGATCACCATTTTCTTCTCTATGGACTATGCTAAAAATGTGTGTGTGAAATATATAATGTATAATATATATATATATATATATATATATATATATATATATATATATATATATATATATATATATATATATATATATATATATATATATATATATATATATATATATATATATATATATATATATATATATATATATATATATATATATATATATATATATATATATATATATATATATATATATATATATATATATATAAAACATAGGCCCAGATTCACAGAGAGCAAGGTGCACATTACACCGCCGTAGAGGAAACACCGTACGCCACGCCAACGTAGCATTGCATTCAGCAAGCCAGTGCTCCCAACGCTGCACTGGCGTGGGTTTTCGAAGGCGCACGCCGGCGTAGGTGGAAGTGGGCGTGACCCCATGGAAATGATGGGCCGAGCGCCAGACGGGTACGTATCACGAACTGCACATGCGCCGTGACGTGGACGCATGCACAGCACCCTCCTGCGCCTGCTCACAACCACGCCGGCACAACTGCCTAAGCTATGCCGGATCACTGCGTAAGCCGTGAACATAACGTACGCCCAGCCAGACACACGTCCAACGCACAATACGCCGGCTTGTGTTCCCTGGTGCAGACCTGTGCATGTCTGTTGCCGGGTTGCACCTCATTTATGGGGAATAACTTTACGCCGGACGTACAACTTGCGCGCATCTCGCGTAGAATGCGCCGGGCACTCGCACGTTCGTGAATCGGCGTATTTCCCTCATTTGCATGTTTGAATGGCTAATCAATGGGAGTAGCACCATGCACCCAGCCCATATGTGCGCCCACCCTACGCCAGCGTGTGCCAGCTACGTCGGCGGGGTGTAGCCTGTTTTTTGTAAGGTGACCAGATTTTTAAAATGAAATCCGGGAACATATTTTTTCTTTACTAGTAATGGCAACAATCAGCGACTCTCTGCCCGTCGCCGCCCGCCTCACAGCCTCTCAAGTCTTATTCTTCGGGCCCCGGCTACTACTGGATGGGGAGCGGAGGAAGATCACTCCGCCAGGGAAGGCAAGGAGATAGGCAGGTGGCTGGCCAGGATTTGAGCCAAGGCAGAAGAACATGCGAGCGAAGCTGAATGGGCATGCGCCCGAAACTGAAGAAATATTCCCTCCGCTCAGACCAGCACATGATCATCAGAAAGGGGCACAGATAATGGAAAAAATACACCCCCCCTACACTAGTAGGCACGGCGGAGTGGCAGTGTGTAATTCTAAATTTTTTTATTTAATTCTGCACTGATTTAGGCAGAATAAGGTAGAGTTACGCCGGCGTATCAGTAGATACACCGTTGTAACTCTGAATCTGCGCCGTCGTATATTTAAGTGTATTCTCAAATTGAGATACGCTTAAATGTTGCTAAAATACAACCGCCTGCGCTGTCGTATCTTAGCTGACTATTTACGCTGGCCGCTAGGGGCGTGTACGCTGATTTACGCCTAGAATGCGTAAATCAGCGAGATACGCCTATTCACGAACGTACGTTTGCCCGTCGCAGTAAAGATACGTCGTTTACGCAAGGCGTTTTCAGGCGGAAAGATAATCCACCAAAAAGATGGCGCAGCCAATGTTAAAGTATGGACGTCGGAACCGCGTCGATACCACCTCTTCCCAATTTGAATTGGGCGCGCTTACGCCGGCACATTTATGCTACGCCACCGTATTTTAGAACGCAAGTGCTTTGTGAATACAGCACTTGCCTCTCTAACTTACGGCGGCGTAGCGTATATGAGATGCGCTACGCCTGCCTAACGTTAGGCACGTCTACGTGAATCTGGCTAATTGTCTTTGAAATTGCCCCTGCCCCCTATTAAATCCAATCTGGGGACAAAACCAGGGACAGACTTGGTCCGGGGACAGTGTCCTCAATCAGGGGACTGTCCTCTGAAACTGGGGATGTCTGGTTACCCTAGTTTTTAGGCGTATGTTGGTTCGTGGGTCTGGCGCACATTGGCACTTACGTCGGCGTAACGTGTTATACGTTGGCGTAAGTGCTTTGTGAATCTGGGCCATAATCTATATGCATCTCGTTTGGGGGATCTAAGTAATTTTCTAGCAAAAAATACGGATTTTAACTTGTAAGCAACAGATGTCAGAAATGGGCTTAGACGTGAAAGGGTTAAATGTCTTGTATACAGCGAGATCTCCCTGCCATAATTCATGATTGTTCCTGTCCTCCTGGGAGCGTTGGGTGTTCCCGTCACCTTTTGTGTGTTTCGGTTCCTCCTGTTACATTCTCCATATCAAATGAACAGGGATGGTGGGAACCCAGCAGCAGGTGTGCAGACACCAGGATTCGGCGCAGAGAATCTCGCCAATGGAGTCCTCGAGAGCAAAGAGAAACTGACAGTTGTATGGGCTGCCCCTATGCGTGTTTGTGGCCCAAAAATAAGTTTTCAGCTCCTATTCGGGTGACGAGCTTCGTTTTTAGGGCTTGTTTACACGCTTCAAAAAGTGACAATGGACACGCTTTTTTTTTTTTTTTTTTTTAAAGTACACTGCCAATTAAAGCGCCTGTAACTAAATAAAATGGCGAGCGGACAGTCCTGTTCACTCGTTGTGTTTGCTTTGCTTCAAAAATTATTCCCCATGTCGCTTTCTTGGTGCTTCAAAGCTTCTCTAAAGCTTTCTTTAGAAGTCAATAACAATGCTCACTGAAGCTTTTTTCCGCTTTGTTTTGGAGGTATTACAGATATGAGATTTTCTAGTTTGCTTTATGGTTGGCAGTGTAAGCTAGGATGACATCATCTGCGCTCATTTCCGGTTCATGTGTATGTAGCGGTGCCCCCGTGGGGCCGCTGAGTGTAGTAGTTCCACCTGTCCCACGGTTCAGCGATGCGGCCGTACGAAGGCCCACTCCTCTCTGTGACGCCGTCATTAGAACCGTGACAGCTTGTGACTTGTTGACTGCGCTCTCGGAGTGGACAGGCGATCAGAGGTGGCTCTTTAATTAGGCAGTCGCCTAAGGCCTCGCGGCCGCCTAACTTACCCAATGCATTACTCAAATTTTAAGGGACAGGGGACCTTAACGCTGCTGTGCTCAGGCAGCGTTAAGAGCCCAGCATCCCTAACAACCAGTGAATATCGGTGACACCACCCCTTGTGACGTCAGTGACCCAGCATGCCCTCAGTCAATGACATCACAAGGGGGCAGGTTCACCAGATGACATCATTTGGGTGGCCCCCGCCCCATAATGTTATTAAAAGCAGGATCTGGGGGCCGCCTTGTTAAAGGAGGCTTTCAGATTCCGATAAGCCCCCTGCCCACAGACCCCCAAAACCAACGGCCAGGGTTGTGGGGAAGAGGCTCTTGTCCTTGAATTATTTTTTCCATCATGGGCGTGAGGGGGGCCCCATGTCAAGTTTTGCCTAAGGCCTCAGAAATCCTAGAGCTGCCTCTGCAGGCGATCTTCTGGGACCTGTCAGGTGTCCCAGAAGATTGCCTAGAGGAAACGGCCACCTAGGGGGAGAGGACGAGTCGCCTAGGAGGAAGTGGGACAGGAAGTCATCTTCAAAACGGAGAACCCACTTCCCCCCCCCCCCCCCAAAGAAAATAACATGCCAAATGTGGCACGTAAGGGGGCGAGGAGTACTTAAAGCGGAAGTTCCACTTTTGGGTGGAACTCCGCTTTATGCCCAACTTTAGGGATTTGCCATTTGATGGCAGGGACAGCGGGTCCCTTTGGTGTAGCAACCGACGATGAAAGAAAGTCTTTTAGTGCCAGCTGTATTTTGAGGTAGACTACTGATCCCAGTCGGTCCTGTGCAGACCCGCCCAACTTCAACATCACAGTCTCTTCCGCTGGCTCTACATCCACTCCTGGCATGCCTCTACTAGCTCTCCTGGCTGTGCCTGTCACTCATCGACACCTGGTAGATGCCTCTTGAAGACTTGCCTGGCAGTGTTCCCCGCTGTCCTCTCCTGTTCGGGACACCCCTTGGGTTGTGTAGGGTACCTTTTTACAGCTCCAAGCCCATAACCCAAAGTCACCCCCCCCCCCCAGACATGTGGTGCTCTCTCCAAGGTCCCAACATCCTAACGCTCCATCTCTCAGATCTTCCACCTGAACAACTCCTCCCCAGCTGAGCTGACCCAAGGTATTTAAGGAGGCCTGCCCCCTGCCAATCCTAGTTGGGGATTGGTCAGGGCTCCTTGCCACATCCCAGACAGCTCCACCTCTCTTCCCCCTCCTGCTTCTAGAATCTTCTTGAGGCCAGAGGGAGGTAACCAAAAGGTGGTGCCATCTGTGAGTCACCAGCCTACACTAAACCACTCCCAGCCCCCAGACCTAAACAAAAAGGCCTAGCCCTGCCTAAATTTACCTGCACTGGCCAAATTTTGTTTATCTTAAGCACCTACCTAAGGTAGAGGGTTCTACGTGTGTGTATATATTCTGGAAGTGTCTGGTGCAGACGTCACATCTGGTGTGGAGCAGCAGGAAGGTGAGTAAGGTCCGGACTGGAGCAACTGGCCCTCGGCACATGTGGTGTGCAATATGGGAACGCTATAGCAGAAGGTGACCAAGAACCGGAAAGAGTGGGCTGAGAAGAAAAGGATCAGCAGAGCTGGGGGACCAGAGCAGGAAAAACTAGCAGATGTCGAACATAATGCACAGTGTGGGAGCAATATAGCGGGAGGTGAGCAGGGACCTGGGATAGAGGAGGATCAGCATAGTTGAGGGAATAGTACTGAGTGGGGAATCAGCCTAGTTGATGGTACTAATAAGCTGAGGATCTGCTGAACGGTGGTACCAATGAGCTGGGGATCTGCTAGGCTTTTAACCACTTGCCGACCGCCGCACGCAGATGTACGTCGATACAATGGCACGGGCAGGCACATTGGTGTACCTGTACGTCCCTTTAAATTTGCCTCCCAGTGCACGCGTGCCCGCCTCGTGAGTCCTGGGAACGCGATGTTCCCGGGAGGCCCGTGGTTGCGATAGACAAAGGCAGAACAGAGGGATGCCTTTTGTAAACGAGGCATTCCCCTATTCTGCCTAGTGTCACTGATGGCTGTTCCCCGCGATTGGGAACGGTCATCAGTGACGTATCCCCTAACAGTAAGAATCACTCCCTAGTACTGACTTAACCCCTGCAGCGCCACCTGGTGGTTAACCCCTTCACTGCCAGTGTAGTTTTTACAGTAATCGGTGCATTTTGTATAGCACTGTTTGCTGTAAAAATTATAATGGTCCCAAAAATGTGTCAAAAGTGTCCGATGTGTCCGCCATAATGTCACAGTCACGATGAAAATCGCTGATTGCCGCCATTACCAGTAAAAAAAAAAAATATTAATAAAAAATGCCATAAAACACTACCCCCTATTTTGTAGATGCTATAACATAACATATTTTTTTTTTTTTTTTTTTTTTTTTTTTTTAATATGTAGAAGAATACGTATCGGCCTAAACTGAGGGGAATTTTTTTTTTTATATATATATATATATATATATATATATATATATATATATATATATATATATATATATATATATATATATATATATATATATATTTTTGGGGGGGATATTTATTGTAGCAAAAAGGTAAAAATTGCATTTTTTTCCCTCAAAATTGTCACTATTTATTTAAGTAAATAAAGCATGACCCCCACGTAAATGAAATTTTTAACGAACGGTGCATGCGCCGTCTGTGGACCTAACCCAGTGCGCATGCTCCAAATTACGCCGCAAAGACTTATTGGTTTCGACGTGAACCTAAATTACGCCCAGCCCCATTCACGGACGACTTGCGCAAACAACGTAAAAATTTAACGCGGTTCCGACGTCCATACTTGACATTGGCTGCGCCATCTTTTTGGTGGAATAACTTTACGCCTGAAAACGCCTTACGTAAACGGCGTATCTTTACTGCGACGGGCAAGCGTACGTTCGTGAATAGGCGTATCTCGCTGATTTACGCATTCTAGGCGTAAATCGGCGTACACGCTCCTAGCGGCCGGCGTAAATAGACAGCTAAGATACGACGGCGCCGGCGGTCGTATCTTAGCTAGATTTAAGTGTATCTCAATTTGAGAATACACTTAAATATACGACGGCGCAGATTCAGAGTTACGACGGCGTATCTACTGATACGCCGGCGTAACTCTACCTGAATCTGGCTAATAATTTTTTTATGGTTGCTTTAGAAAGACTCTAAATTGAGGAAAAAATGGTGGTTGAGCCCCAGAATCCACCAAGACATTGCTTTCTAGAGGGGCGGAAAGGGTTGCTGCTCTTCTCATTGAGACCTAAACCAGAAGATCCATAAAGGATAGCTTGCTCTGGTCCATACGGGACTTACAGGCTGGAGCTCAACTAGTTAAATGTTTTTCCGGGGGAGCCCTTTATGGAGATGGATATTGTAAACGGATATAAGCGGACTCTACTTTGTTATAATGTAAGAACCATCTGACCATAAGCATGTGACTGCGGCAACTCCTTGTGAACTCTCCGGCTATACATCCAAAGTTTGCCGTCATAGTTGGCTGTGAAAGCACAATAATGGATTATCCCGGCTTCCTCTATGCGTGGAAACAAACATGGGTGTAACAAGGACTTGACGTGTCTCGTGGCAAAATCTAAGGGGTCCTCCACCCTTTTCTCACTACAGTGCACAATTGAAAGTGTATCTAAACCAAAGGATAAAAATCGAATATATTGCAGCTTAGATGTGGTGGTGGCATTCAAATTATTTCAATTTTTTTTACACACTTCCTGTCTACAATGACACAACTTGCACACCAATGGAGAAGCAGTGTTGTCACCCTTAGGGTGTATGCTAAGGTGACCAGATTTTTAAAATGAAATCCGGGGATATATATATATATAATTTTTTTTTTACTAGTTATGGCGGCAATCAGCGATTCTCTGCCCGTCGCCACCTGTCTCACAGCTTGTCAAATCTTACTCTCCGGGCCACGGCTACTACTGGGTAGTGGCGCAACGGATCACAGTTGATCCGTGATCCGAACGGGTCACCCCCTTCGGATTTCCACACACTGTGATCCGCGGATTGCCACGGCTCCGGAGCTAGACCGAAGCCGCGGCCTTTCCTAATGTTATGGCCACGGCTTCGGCTTAGCTCCGGAGCCGCGGTCAAAACATTAGGAAAGGCCTCGGCTTCGGCCTAGCTCCGGAGCCGCGGCCCTCCTCTCTGTTTACACCCACAGAGGAGGAGGAGCCCGCACTCGTGGGACACACCGCTGGGAGTCATACTACTGGGGGTGTCTGTACTACCTGGGGGGTGTCGTATCTGAGGGGGGGGGTCTGTCTGTACTACCTGGGGGGGTCTGTACTGAGAGGGGGGGGTGTCTGCACCGAGAGGGTTCTTTACTGAGGGAGTTGGTGGGAGGGGGGGGGTTGACACCATTTTTTTCTGCACCGGGTGACACCAACCCTAGTGACGCCACTGCAGTGGGGGAGATGTGGATATTACAGTGGGGGAGAATTTATTTTTGATTTTTTTGCCGATCCGAAAAATGATTCCAATCCGTGACTCCTGATCCAAGGAACGATCCGAAACCGTGAGTTTTTTGATCCGTTGCACCCCTACTACTGGGTGGTGAGCGGGGGAAGATCACTCCGCCAGGGAAGCCAAGGAGATAAGCAGGCAGGCGGCTGGCCAGGACTTGAGCCAAGGCAGAAGAAAATGTGAGCGGAGCTGAATGGGCATGCAACCGAAACTGAAGAAATATTCCCTCCGCTCCGACCAGCACTTGATCATCAGAAAGGGGCACAGATCATTGGAAACAAAATACACCCCACCCTAACCTAGTAGGAGCGGGGGGGTGTTTTTTTTTATTTTTATTTTTATTCTGCATTGACTGTCTTTGAAATTGTCTTTGAAATTGCCCCAGCCCCTGTTTAAATCCAATCCGGGGACAGACTTGGTGCAGGGACATTGTCCTCAATCGGGGATGTCTGGTCACCCTAGCGTATGCGTACATCACCCTTTCCTGTTCTCTATAACCTGGGGGGGGGGGGCAGGGGTCTGTGGTCTAGAAATAGGGGAGTCAAGAGTCCCCAGCCTCCCTTGCATCATGGCATGCCCCCCTTAGCGTGTGCTGCTGCTGGGAAGAGCTGGAGGCAGAGCTAGGAAGAAGAAGGTGCAGGGTTTGGAGGAGGGCTGAAATCGGGGGAGGCGGAGATGAGGGGGTGCTGTGACTGCACAGAGAGGAGCAGGACCTGTAGGGGGAGTTCTGTACGACTCTCTGCTGCTGACTGCTGAGACGGGGAAGGGGGTGGAGGAAAGAGACGAGCCTCTGGCGCAGGATCTGGCGGAGCAGTTCTGTCCTCTCTGCTGTCGACTGATGAGGGGGTTCCGCAAGGACCACATGAAAAGGCCTGGAGGGCCAGGTTTGGCCTATGGGCCTTGTGTTTGACACATGTGGTCTAGAGGTAGCAGGAAACAATGTAACCGATAACAGGCAGCACAGGCAGATAGCAATAGAGGTACTTGTCTCATAAAATTTGTGTGTGTGTGTTTTTTTTTTTTTTTTACCTCTTTTGGAGGAGATGTAACCTCTTTTGGAGGAGATGTAACAACACTTTTAATGGGATATTTTACAGATCAAAATTCAGCAAAAAAGAGACGTGTGTGTGTGTGTGTGTTTTTTTTAGTTTACGTACACTTTATGCTCTTACAGCCCAACTCCGGGGGAAAAAAAGTGGTGCTATTTCAGCACTGCACAGGTTAACTGCTTGTTTTTTCCAGGGTCGACAAGAAAGCTTATACTCACCTGATCCGCCACTCCCCCACGATCCAGCGGTGGATAGTTCCTGATGTACTCCTGTCCAGAGCAGGACTATGGGAGTGATGATGTCAGAAACAGTCCATAGAAAAAGACCATGGGGGGGGGGGGCACACAGGAGCTGTAGGAACTGGTTTTGTGTGGGGAGGATTAGACAAGTAGATCTATGTTCTCCAATCCCCTAGACAAAAACGCAGTACTTCCTGAAGACGCTATTATGGCGAAACATGTAGAGGCGGTAGTTTCCAGGTACGTTGTGAAGTCGCGTCCGGTTACCAGGTCTTGCAACGTAAGCCGGCTCCACTGAGTGGAGCAATGGTGATGGGTGTGGGAGAAGGCTGTGTGTATTAGTGCTGAGATACTGGGCACCATAAAATGTGAGAGCCTCCTGAAGATGCTATTATAGCGAAACATGCACAGGCGTACTACGTGCGCCAGCTTCCAGGTACGTTGTGACATCATATAAGGTTTCCTGTCTTGGAACACATGTCGGCTCCAGTGAGGGGGAGTGGTAGCAGTGGGAGAAAGCTATTGGTGCTGAGATACTGGGCACCAAAAAAAATTTGAGAGATCTTCCTGAAGATGCCATTACTGTGAAACATGTAGAGGCGGTACTACGTGCGCCAGCTACTGGGTGCACGAAAAATTAAGATGTAAATGTCCGTCATCCCTACCCCATTTACCTTTTGTGGATAGTGACCTGGTACTGCCCACACAGTCGATGCGGAGGTCTGAGTACTTGAAAGGCCCCCCTCTGTTTCCCCCCCATCTTTTGTTGGGTTTTCCAGGATGAATCGGAGCAATTCTGATTGGTCACTTGACCACTTTAACCAATCACAATCATTCTGATCCATCCTGGGAGCCCTAATGAAAGGGGAAGAAGATTATGGCTTTCCTCTGACCTCCTGAATCGGCTGTGTAGCCAGTGATGGCTAATCACACATGGCGTGCAGCGGGCGCCAAGGGGGTAGAGAGGCTGTCCGGTGTTAGTTCACCTTTTCATTTTTAGGGAAAAGGTGAAGTTAGACTTCATGGGTGCTCAACCTGTGGCCCTCCAGCTGTTGCGAAAGTCCCATGAGGCATTGCTAGGCCAACCGTAACCAGCATGATTTCCAAAGGCAGAAGCATTGTGGGACATGTAGTTCCGCAACAGCTGAAGGGCCACAGGGCCATTTATGCTTTTGGGGCTCTTTCACACTCACGTTTGGATTGTTTTTCAGAGGGCATTTGGCAGGCTAAGTTTTCAACATGTGAATGTCGCGAACCCACGCAAAATTGGGCGCTTTCTCAACATGCTACCCTTAAGCAGACATTAATGCCCCCCCACACATCTGCTAGCGCACACTCCAAGCCTCATGGTGCCGCTCAATTTTGAAAAAGGGACGGGGACTTTTTTGTGTGTTTCTCATGCATAGGGCATCCCATTGAAAGGAATGGGGTGCAGTGTTATTTTCGTCAACGACGGAGACCAGTGACACTAATACAGTGATCAGTTCTAAAAAATGCACTGTCACTGTATAAATTATACTAATTAACATCTGGGGGATGAAAGGGTTAAGTGTGCTCCTAGGGAGCTGCTGCTTTCTAACTGTGGGGGGCATGGACTGACTGGAGGAAGAGAGAGATCGGTGTTCCTGATTAGCAGGAACACACGATCTCTCTCTTCCTCTGTGACAGAATGGTCTGCCTTGTTTACATACAGACCGCCATTCTGCCTCTCCAGTGGATGATTGCGTGTGGCCGGGAGTGTAGTTTTTGCCTTCAAGAACCGTTTTTGGCCTCCCAGGGCTAGGAGTGCAATTTTGCGCCCCCCCCTCCCCCGAGGACCATTTTCGGCCTCCAAGGCCCGTGAGTGTGATTTAGGCCTTCGAGGACCATTTTCGACCTCTCATGGCCAGGAGTGCAGTTTTGGCCTCCAAGAACCATTTTTAACCTCCCATGGTCTTAAGTGCAATTTTGGCCTCCAAGGACCGTTTTCGGCCTCCAAGGCCCATGAGTGTGATTTTGACCTCTGAGGACTATTTTGGGCCTCCCAGGGCTGGGAGTGCAATTTTGCCCATTGGAACCATTTTCGACCTCCCATGTCCAAGAGTGCAATGTTGGCCTCCTAGGACAACTTTCAGCCTCCAAGGCCTGGAAGTGATTGCCTCTCGCTGTGTTCAATGCCAGCAGGAGTGGGTCTTCGGCGGCGCGCATGCACCCCAGAAGACGAAACCATACAGGTACGTCGTTTCACACAGCCAGGCTGCTCTACTGCAATATATGTGCGGTGAGCGGTCCGGAAGCTGTTAATGTGGCTTCGTCATTGGTAACTAGAACTCGGCAATCGAATCCGCAGTCTATATTCCCATGGCGCACATTCCTGGATCACAGGCTCCTCTGTAGCGGGCGCTGTAGTGATTACCAGCTGGCCATTGGGATATATCACAGATCAATACACATTTACCAGCACACCAAGTGCTTTGCTGTCATTTTCCCATCGAGACGTGTTGGCAGCTCATAAGACAGGATGACGTCACCCGACTAACCACCAAATCCACCCATTTTCAGCTGTAAACAAGGAAACACCTTGGGGGAAGGGATTGTCTTCATCCAGAGCCCTGCTGTGCTCGCTCGCCGCGTGTGCCGGAAACAGGTTTTCATGATCACAATTCATCAACGGAATTAAAAACGCAGCCAAATCTGCCATTGACATCACATACACTAATATTACCAAAAGTATTGGGACACCTGCCTTTTACATGAACTTTAACCACTTGCCAACCAGACCAATTCTGACATTTCTCTCCTACATGTAAAAATCATCTTCTTTTTTTTTTTTTTTTTGCTAGAAAATTACATAGAACCCCCAAACATTTATATATGTTTTATTTTTTTTTTTGTTTAGTTTTTTTAGCAGAAAATACAATGGCAGTCATTTTCAATTTTTTATCTTGCACGGTATTATACAGCAATTTTTTTATTATTTTTGTTTTTTAGAGAAAAAAAAAAGTTTTTCATGCTTTTAAAAAAAAAAAAAACGGTAAAGTTAGCCGAATTTTTTGGCATAATGTGAAAGATGAAGTTACGCCGAGTAAATAGATACCCAACATGTCACCCTTCAAAATTGCACACGCTCGTGGAATGGCGCCAAACTTCGGTACTTAAAAATCCCCACAGGCGACGCTTACATATTTTTTTTTTTTTTTTTACTGGTTACATGTTTTGAGTTACAGGGGATGTCTAGGGCTAAAATTATTGCTGTCGCTCTAACGTTCGCGGCGATACCTCACATGTGTGCTTTGAACACCGTTTTCATATGTGGGCGGGACTTGCGGATGCGTTCGCTTCTGCGTGCGAGCACACGGGGACAGGGGAGCTTAAAAAATATAATTATATACTTTAAAGTGTCAAACTAAAAAGTAGAATTAACAATAGAGCATTTTTGTTTTATAATATATATATATATATATATTCCTGAAACGGATAATGAGGTCTCCCAATCCCGAGTAGGCAATAAAGGAAAAAAAAAAATATATATATATATTTTATTTATTTTTTTTCTTTATTGTTAATTCTACTTTTTAGTTTGACACTTTAAAGTATATATTATATTTTTTATTTTTTAAGCTCCCCTGTCCCCGTGTGCTCGCATGCAGAAGCGAACGCATACGCATATATAATATATATATTTAAAAAAATATGATCACTTTTATTCCTATTACAAGGAATGTAAACATCCCATGTAATATGAATATGGCATAACAGGTCCTCTTTACGATGACATATGGGGTCAATAAGACCCCACATCTCACCTCTAGGCTGGAAAAGCATGAGATCAAAAAATAAATAAAACGATCACGGCTTCCCAGCCGAGGCGGCGCCATTTGTTTGAATGCAGAGGCCGGGCGTGACGTCATAGCATCACGCCCGGCCTCCGACGACCATCTGGTCCGCCTGTAATCTCTATGGTAAACATCTGGGGCCGGCGGATATGTTCTCCGACTTACCGATCGCAGCGGTGAGTCGGTAGAAGCATCGGAGTGCGGCGGGAGGAGCCACCACTTAAGAACGATCAATCGGCTAACCAGCCGCTATGATCGTTCTTATGGTGTAGGGAATCGCCGGATGAAAAAGCTGATATCTGAATGATGCCTGTAGCTGCACCCATCATTCAGATATCCCCCCCCCCCCCACAAGGCCGAGGACGTCATATGACGGCCAGCCGTCGGCAAGTGGTTAATGGCCTCCCAGTCTTACTCTGTAGGGTTCAATATTGAGTTGGCCCACCTTTGCAGCTAGAACACCTTCAACTCTTCTGGGAAGACTGTCCACAAGGATTAGGAGTGTCTATGGGAATGTTTGACCCATTCTTCCAGAAGTGCATTTGGGGGGAATGCCACATATTAGTGCCACCCCGTCAGTGCCCTTCTGTGCTGCATATTGGTGCCCTTCAGTGCTTCAACTCTTCTGAGAAGGCTGTTAACAAGGTTTAGGGGTTTTTCTATGGCAGTGGTCTCACTCGCTGGCGCCATCTGGTGGTGAGCCGTTGGTATTACAAGTTAAACAGCAATTCTAATGTCATTTTTCACTATTTTTCACTGCCATCTTCTTCCCTCTAAGTAGAACCCCCAAACATTATATATATTTTTCATTCTAACACCCTAGAGCAGTGTTTCTCAACTCCAGTCCTCGGGGCGCACCAACAGGTCATGTTTTCAGGATTTCCCTCAGATCAAACTGCTGTGGTAATTACTAAGGCAGTGAAACTGATAAAATCACCTGTGCACAATAATGGAAAGCCTGAAAACAAGACCTGTTGGTGCGCCCCGAGGACTGGAGTTGAGAAACACTGCCCTAGAGATTAAAATGGTGATCGTTGCAATACTTTCTGTCACGCCGTATTTGCGCAGTGGTCTTGCAAGCGCACTTTTTTTGGGGAAAAAATTACACTTTTTTAAATTAAATAATAAGACAACAGTAAAGTTATCCCAATTTTTTTTTTATTATGAAAGATAATATTACGCCGAGTAAATTCATACCCAACATGTCACGCTTCAAAATTGCGTCCGCTCGTGGAATGGCGACAAACTTTTACCCTTTAAAATCTCCATAGGCGACGTTTAAAAAAATCTACAGGTTGCATGTTTTGAGTTACAGAGGAGGTGCTAGACTTATTGCTCTCACTCTAACGATCGCGGCGATACCTCACATGTGGTTTGAATACCGTTTTCATATGCGGGCGCTACTCACGTATGTGTTCGCTTCTGCGCTCAAGCTCGTCGGGACGGGGCGCGTTTTCTGGCTCCTAACTTTTTTAGCTGGCTCCTAGATTCCAAGCAAATTTTTTAAACCCTGTTTTTTATAGCATGCTTTAAAACTGTCAGACAACAAATGTGTCTTGTCGGATTATCCAATCGTGTGTACACAAGTCCATCGAATAAAAAAAAAAATCCAAAGTACAAACATGCATGCTCCGAACCAATGCTGACCATAGCACAGCATTAGCAGAAGTTGCCCAAAGGGTGGCGCTAAAGAGCAGAAAAAACACAGTTTCGTGTTTGTTGGTTGAAAAAGTTCTGCCGTCTGTATGCAGAAGTTTACGGCCAACGCCCTTCGCACAAAATTCCATGGATTTGTCCGATGGAAATCCGATCGTGTGTCTATGATTTGTCTGCCTCTATAATTCGCTATTCGTCGCCATTACTAGTAAAAAAAATAACAAAAATTCTACGAAAATATCCCATAGTTTGTAGACGCTATGGGCCAGATTCACAGAAGAGATACGCCGGAGTATCTGCTGATACTCCGGCGTATTTTCGAATTTGCCACGTCGTATCTTTGTGATTCACTAACAAGATACTTTTGGCTAAGATCCGACAGGCTTACGGCTTCGTATGCCTTCGGATCTTAGGCTGCTATACTTCGGCCGCCGCTGGGTGGAGTTTGCATCGTTTTCCAGCGTCGGGTATGCAAATTAGCTTTTACGGCGAATTTCAAATTTTTAATTTTTTTTGCGTATGACGTCCGGGAATACAAAAGTATGTTACGCACGTCGCCGTTCAAAAAAAATGACGTCACTTCGCGCAAAGCACGGCAGGAGCATGCGCAGTACGTCCGGCGCGGGAGCGCGCCTAATTTAAATGGTACACGCCCCATTTGAATTAGGCGGGCTTGCGCCGGACGTCTTTACGTTACTCCGCCGCAAGTTTATACTCGAGTGCTTTGTGAATCAGGCACTTACGAGGAAAACTTGCGGCGGTGTAACTTAAAGACGATACGTTACGCCGCCGCAGTTCTTTCTGAATCTGGCCCTATAACTTTTGCGAAACCAATTAATGTACGTTAATTGAGATATTTATCAAAAATATGTAGCATATTGGCCTAAACTGATGAAATTATTATATATATATATATATATATATATATATATATATATATATATATATATATATATATATATATATATATATTTTTTTTTTATTATTAATTGGATATGTTTTATAGCAGAAATTACATTTTCTTTTTTTTTTTTTTTTTTTTTCTAAATTATCGGTCTTTTTTTTTTTTTTTTTTGTTTATATCACAAAAAATTAAAACCGCAGAGGTGATCAAATACCACCAAAAGAAAGCTCTATTTGTGGGAAAAAAAACGATGTCAATTTTATTTGGGTGCAACGTCGTACGACCGCGCACCCAAATAATTTTTGGGTGCCATATTGCAAAAAATGGCCTGGTCATGAAGGGGGTAAATCTTCCAGAGCTGAAGTGGGTAACCTTTTAACCCAGTGCTCAGGCTATGAACAAGTTAATACATGTAAGCCGCATATTCATAGGAGGAAACGTCAGTAAAATGTTTATATACCGCCTGTTGCTGACAAGGCCATGTTTACACGTATCTGGGCGGTAAGCGTTTGTTCCAGTTTCTATGTTTACTCAGGTCTCATCCAGTCTACAGTCTGTGTTCTCTAGAAATCCTGCTGTCGTTTCTTATCCGTATAAAACAAGTCTTCGTGTTTACTTGGGCCTAACACCTCGCTGCTTGGACATTCGTCTAAACGCCAAATGTTTAGGGCATTTTAATCTGTACGAATGAACGTGACGGCTTCTTGTTGTCAATGGTTGCTAAGGAAGCAGTGGGTGCTTTGCTCCCGCCATGTCCTTGCCAACCATACGTGGCCGGCAATTCCTGGCTCTGAGGAAGAGGGACTGTGTAAGCCATATTGGACGCTCAAGGGTCTTTCTGTGTTGGAAGCTGAGCAGTGGGGAACTGGAAGCAGTTGCACTCCAGTTAGGACACAGCTGTTATTGTCATGTGTGGTGTGTTTTTTTTTTTTTTTTTTTTTTGTGTATTACTTGATCTTATTAACCACTTAAGGACAGCCTAACGCCTATATTTGTCGGCAGAATGGCACGGCTGGGCACAATCGCGTACCTGTACGTGATTGTATAATGCCCAGCCGAAGCTCCGTGACCACGGCCGCGGGACTCGTGAACCCGATCGCCGCTGGAGTCCCGCAATCGGTCCCCGGAGCTGAAGAACGGGGAGAGCTGTGTGTGAACACAGCTTCCCCGTTCTTCACTGTGGCGCCGTCATCGATCGTGTGTTCCCTGATATAGGGAATCACAATCGATGACGTTACACCTACAGCCACACCCCCCTACAGTTAGAAACACAAATGAGGTCACACATAACCCCATCACTGCCCCTTGTGGTTAACTCCCAAACTGCAACTGTCATTTTCACAATAAACAATGCATTTTTAATGCATTTTTTGCTGTGAAAATGACAATGGTCCCAAAAATGTGTCAAAATTGTCCAATGTGTCCGCCATAATGTCGCAGTCACGAAAAAAAAACGCTGATCGCCGCCATTAGTAGTAAAAAAAAAAAAAATTATAAAAATGCAATAAAACTATCCCCTATTTCAGAGATATGCAATTAGCGGACCTCCAGCTGTTGCAAAACTACAAGTCCCATCATGCCTTTGCTTCTGGATGTCATGCTTGTGGCTGTCAGTCTTGCTATGCCTCATGGGACTTGTAGTTCTGTAACAGCTGGAGGTCCGCTAATTGCATATCCCTGCCCTATTTTGTAAACACTGTACATTTTGCACAAACCAACCGATAAACGCTTATTACGATTTTTTTTTTTTTTAACCAAAAATATGTAAATACGTATCGGCCTAAACTGAGGAAAAAAATTGTGTTTTTTTTTTTTATATATTTTTGGGGGATATTTATTATAGAAACAAGTAAAAAAATATTGAATTTTTTTCAAAATTGCCGCTCTATTTTTGTTTATAGCACAAAAAATAAAAACCGCAGAGGTGATCAAATACCACCAAAAGAAAGCTCTATTTGTGGGAAAAGGACGCCAATTTTGTTTGGGAGCCACGTCGCACGACCGCGCAATTGTCAGTAAAAACGACGCAGTGCAGAATCGCAAAAAGGGGCCTGGTCCTTTACCTGCATTTTGGTCCGGGTCTTAAGTGGTTAAAGTTTTTTACTAAACCCAGGACCCTGCATTCACTAGATCTGGTCTTCCACAGAACATGGAAATGCAAAAGTTTTATTAAATATAAACTGCTAAATACCTTTTTCTCATCAGACATTAGAGCAGTCTTGTGACTTCTATCAGTGTTTGGTTAAAATTTGTAGGCGGTCTCAGTGCCGAGTCGGTCTCTTGGAGGCACCTAGGTAGGTGGTGGGGTGTTTGCTGGTGGGGGGGCTTCTCCTGGTTGGGAAACATTATGAGCCATGTCGTTCTGCCAATCTAATATACTGAAATATGTAGAAGATAACATTTACAATGCATGTCCTTTTAACCACTTAAGACCGAATCTTTAGGCAGCTAAAGGACCCGGCCAGTTTTTGCGATTCGGTGCTTTAACTGACAATTGCGCGGTCCTGTGACGTGGCTCCCAAACAAAACTGGCGTCCTTTTTTTCCCAAAAATATAGCTTTCTTTTGGTGGTATTTGATCACCTCTGCGTTTTTATTTTTATTTTATTTTTTGCTCTATAAACAAAAATAGAGCGACAATTTTGATTTTTTTTTAATATTTTTAACTTTTTGCTATAATAAATATCCCCCAAAAATATATAAAAATACATTATTTTTCCTCAGTTTAGGCCGATACGTATTCTACCTATTTTTGGTAAAAGAAATTGCAATAAGTGTTTATCGGTTGGTTTGCGCAAAATTTATAGCGTTTACAAAATAGGGGATAGTTTTATTGCATTTTTATTATTTTTTTACTACTAATGGCGGCGATCAGCGATTTTTTTTTTTTTTTTTTTTTTTTTTTTTTTTTTTTTTTTTTTTCGTGACTGCGAAATTATGGCGGACAATTTTGAGAAATTTTTGGGACCATTGTAATTTTCACAGCAAAAAATGCATTTAAAATGCATTGTTTACTGTGAAAATGACAATTGCAGTTTGGAAGTTAACCACAAGGGGGCGCTGATGGGGTTATGTGTGACCTCATCTGTGTTTCTAACTGTAGGGGGGTGTGGCTGTAGGTGTGACGTCATCGATTGTGTCTCCCTATATAAGGGAACACACGATCAATGCAGCCGCCACAGTGAAGAACAGGGAAGCTGTGTTTACACACAGCTCTCCCCGTTCTTCAGCTCCGGGGACCGATCGCGGGACTCCGGGGACCGATCGCGGGACTCCAGCGACGTTCGGGGTCCGCGAGTCCCGCGGTCACGGAGCTTCGGACCGGGTCGCGCGCCCGCGACCGGGCTTAAAGGGCAACGTACAGGTATGTTGATGTGCCCCGACGTATATCGACGTGAAGGGGTCCTTAAGTGGTGATTACTTAACGTGTTGTATCTCTACTCTTCTAGAGCCATTTATACAATATTGGTCACCACTATTTCCCCTGAAGAAGCCAACGTTTGGCGAAACATGTAGGGACTATTAACCTGTAATTTTAATAGGCCTTTAATTCCTTGGCCAGTATTAAATAGTAGAGCCCAGAGCTCTGTGTTGACAATCAACACGGGGCTCTGTACAAAAGGAATACACTCTCTATTTCTTCAGGAATAGGAAACAGAGATATTTAGTAAACCATAGGATGTCATCCAGGCTCTTCTTAACTTACCCTTCCTGCCGCAGGGTACAACTGGAATATCCGTGACCCAATCTTCACCCATCATGGTGGGATGGTGCCATGCCAGACCTTCAAGGATGGGGTCCCCTCTATACATAGGGTCCACTGCCTTGGACCTGTATAGTGCCCTGCCAGATCAAACCAGTGGTATAGCAGTGTGACCAAGGCGCTGGATCCCAGGGCTCAGCTCTCCCGAGCAGTGGCGGCTGGTGCTCCAAATTTTTGGGGGGGCGCAAACGAAAAAAAAAAAATTGCAGCCTCACTGTGCCCATCAAACGCAGCCACTGTGCCCATTAAACGCAGCCACTGTGCCCATCAAACGCAGCCACTGTGCCCATCAAACGCAGCCACTGTGCCCATCAAACGCAGCCACTGTGCCCATCAAACGCAGCCACTGTGCCCATCAAACGCAGCCACTGTGCCCATCAAACGCAGCCACTGTGCCCATCAAACGCAGCCACTGTGCCCATCAAACGCAGCCACTGTGCCATCAAACGCAGCCACTGTGCCATCAATTGTCACCACTGTGCCATGCCATTAAACGCAGCCACTGTGCCCATCAATTGTCACCACTGTGCCATGCCATCAAATGCAGCCACTGTGCCCATTGTCACCACTGTGCCCATTGTCACCGATGTGCCCTGTAAAATGCCCGGCACTTGCCTTTCTGGAAGTCAGCCATCCTCCTTCCACGTCCCTCAATGTCTTCTCCCGCCCTCGATGACGCTTCAGCCAATCGGGTTACCGATAACCAGAACCGGTGAACCTGATTTCCTGAGATGCCTGTCAGTCTTATCCAAAGAAACGCACCCCCCGTGGATAAGCATCCGGAAGTCTGAGGGCTGTGCTCTGGTAGGCACTTCCGCACAGCCAACCAGCTGCCGTTATTCAGGTGGCCGGCGCTCAAGGTCCGGCCATCTGAATAGACCAGCGGCCGGCAACAATAACATAGATTAATGCAATGCATGAATCTATGTTATCGTAATCAGTGGCGGTGCGTGAGCCAGAGGGGGCGGCGCTCCAGCGCCCTCTATAGACGCACCGCCACTGCTCCTGAGAGAAGTATTACAGGCAAGACCTCGTTCTTCCATACTGAGGCTCGGGTACCATCCACTTTTGTCTTTGTTTTTAGACTTTTTGAATGGATCCGATAGCATGGCTCCTTGACCCTTCCAGGCCATCCAAGGAGCATAAC
Organism: Rana temporaria; assembly: GCF_905171775.1. Lineage (NCBI taxonomy): Eukaryota > Metazoa > Chordata > Amphibia > Anura > Ranidae > Rana > Rana temporaria. The sequence continues at coordinate 163,770,759 of NC_053496.1, forward strand.
AATGTGACCGACGCCTTCAGACACTGGCAAAAAAACTGAGGTACTTCCTGTATGGGAGGGGTTATATAGGAGGGGGACTTCCTGTGTCCAGTGTCCATCACCTAAAGGTGGGCGTATAACCCACATAGAAATTACTATGGTGCTCGGTGTCCCGTGATGTACGATAAAGAAAAGCAGAACACTGCATAAACTAACACTTGTTAGGCATACATTTAACCCCTTGATTGACCTAGATGTTAACCCTTCCCAGCCAGTGTCATTAGTACAGTGACCGTGTATAGCATTATCACTGTATTGGTGTCACTGGTGATGTCAGTTCCCACCCAGTGTCAGATTTTCCACCGCACTATCACAGTCCCACTATAAGTTGCTGTTTACCACCATTAGTAGTATACAAATTCCAGTATATATCCCATAGTTTGTAGACACTATGGCCCGGATTCACAAAGCACATACACCGACGTATAACAAGATACGCCGACGTAAGTGCAAATGTGCGCCGGACCCACAAACTAAGATGCGCCTAAAAACAGGCTTCATCCCGCCGACGTAACTTGCCTACGCCAGCGTAGGGTGGGCGCACATTTAGGCTGGACGCATGGTGGCGCTCCCATTGATTAGCCATTCAAATATGCAAATGAGTGAAATACGGCGATTCACGAACATACGTGCACCCGACGCACTTCGACGCAGTGCGCGTAAGTTGTACGTCTGGCGTAAAGTTATTCCCCATAAAGGAGGTGTAACCCAGCAGCAGACATACAAAGGTCTGCACCAGGGAACACAAGCCGGCGTATTTTACGTTGGACGTGTCTGACGTAGTTTAGGCGGCAGTTCTGACGTGGTTGTGAGCATGCGTAGGGGGATGCGTCCACATCTCGGCTCATGCGCAGTTCGTCAACCGTATCTGTCTGGCGCTCGGCCCATCGTTTGCATGGGGTCACGCCTCATTTGCATGACTCACGCCCACTTCCACCTACGCCGGCGTACGCCTTCGAAGCGCAGCGTAGGGAGCACTGGCTTGGTGAATTCCATGCTTGCCGCTCTACGCTGCCTTGGCATAGTGTACATTGTTTGCGCTACAGCGGCGTAATGTGCGCCAGCTCTCTGTGAATCCAGGCCTATAACTTTTATGCAAACCAATCAATATACACTTATTGGGATTTATTTTTATTTATTTTTTTTGTAGCAGAATACATTTTGGCCTCAATTTATGAAGACATTTTTATTTTTATTTTTTTATCTGATGTTTTATAGCAGAAACTGAAAAAAAAAATAGTTTTATTTTCTAAAAAAAATGTTTTTCCATTCTTATTATTATTATTATTATTATTAATAATAATAATAATAATAATAATAATAAAGAAAGTGGTGATTAACCACTTAACGCCTGCCGCACGACTATTTACATCCGCAAAATGGCACGTCCTTGCCTTTCCGCGGGTCGGGGGTCCGATCGGGACCCCCCCCCCCCGCTGCGTGTGGCGGGCGGATTCCCTCGGGGAGCGATCCAGGACGACGGCGCGGCTATTCGTTTATAGCCGCTCCGTCGCGATCGCTCCCCGGAGCTGAAGAACGGGGAGAGCCGTATATAAACACAGCTTCCCCGTGCTTCACTGTGGCGGCTGCATCGATCGAGTGATCCCTTTATAGGGGAGACACAATCGATGACATCAGACCTACAGCCACACCCCCCTACTGTTGTAAACACACAGAAGGTGAAGCCTAACACGTTCAGCGCCCCCTGTGGTTAACTCCCAAACTGCAACTGTAATTTTCACAATAAAGAATGCATTTTTTGCTGTGAAAATTACAATGGTCCCAAAAATGTGTCAAAATTGTCCGAAGTGTCCGCCATAATGTCGCAGTCACGAAAAAAATCGCTGATCACCGCCATTAGTAGTAAAGAAAAAAAAAAAATGCAATAAAAATATCCCCTATTTTGTAAACGCTATAAATTTTGCGCAAACCAATCGATAAATGCTTATTGCGATTTTTTTTTTTTTTTTTTTTTTTTTTTTTTTTTTACCAAAAATAGGTAGAAGAATACGTATCAGCCTAAACTGAGGAAAAAAAAAATTTTTATATATATTTTTGGGGATATTTATTACAGCAAAAAGTAAAAAATATTGCATTTTTTTTCAAAATTGTCGCTCTATTTTTGTTTATAGCGCAAAAAATAAAAACCGCAGAGGTGATCAAATACCACCAAAAGAAAGCTTTATTTGTGGGGAAAAAAGGACGCCAATTTTGTTTGGGAGCCACGTCGCACGAGCGCGCAATTGTCTGTTAAAGCGACGCAGTGCCGAATTGTAAAAACGCCTTTGGGCATTTAGCAGCATATTGGTCCGGGGCTTAAGTGGTTAAATACCACCAAAAGAAAACTGTGTGGGGGGAAAAAATATATAAATTAAATTTGGGTACAGTGTTACATGATTCTGCAATTACCAGTTAAGTAGCGCACAGCAAAATATGGCCTGGTCATGGAGGGGGTAAAACCTTTCCGGAGCTGAAGTGGTTAAATGAACCACCGGGAAAATGCCGATCTGTAATTCTCGTTCGTGGTTCACATTGTTGGGACGCTGGCGTAAACAATGGTGATCTGTGTATTCCTAGCTGGGAGAAAGGTAATGATGGGTGTATTGCTTGACCTCTGCCCTTCACATCGATATCTGCTGTTTGCGCTCAGATGACTGATAAGCCTGTGAAGGGTATGAATGAGCAATACCTTTATACAGGCGCAGGGCTGGACATTATTGTATTGTTTTTACTATTTCGAGAAACCAAAGATGGCAGTCTACTGGCTTTTCTGATGGTGCAGCCTTGTACCCAGTATGAGAATATCGGACAAATGATTCTTTTTATTTTTTTTGTATGATTGTCTCATTTTGAAAATGAAGAGGTTGGTCAATTTATGAAAAATCTCGTACGTCAGAATAAAAATTCGTATTGTATTTTCGGCAGAAAACTGTACTGATTTAAACAAAAATTGCCCGATCTGGTATTGTACAATATTTTTTTTCTTTTTTGTGTTTTTGTCCCTTTTGGATAATTTCGGACGAAACCTGTGTATGAACGATCTCTTTGAAAGCTCTTTCCCCACATCGTCTTCTCGATCCAGATCTGTCCATCTCTGTCTACTGGCCTCAGATTAGGGGTGCATCGAATGGGTTTTTTGGTGCCGAAACAGATACCGAAAATGAAAAATACACTAGGACAAAAACCGATACCGAAAATGAAATCTGAAAAAACAGATACCGAAAGTGATCGATATATATATATATATATATATATATATATATATATATATATATATATATATATATATATATATATATATATATATATATATATTGGTATCGATCACTTTCGGTATCTGTTTTTTCAGATTTCATTTTCGGTATCGGTACACTGGGGACATGGTACGGGAGAGGGTCAGAGACTGGGGACATGGTACGGGAGAGGGTCAGAGACTGGGGACATGGTACGGGAGAGGGTCAGAGACTGGGGACATGGTACGGGAGAGGGTCAGAGACTGGGGACACGGTACGAGAGAGGGTCAGAGACTGGGGACACGGTACGAGAGAGGGTCAGAGACTGGGGACACGGTGCGTAAGAGGGTCAGAGAGTGGGGACACGGTGCGTAAGAGGGTCAGAGAGTGGGGACATGGTACGGGAGAGGGTCAGAGACTGGGGACATGGTACGGGAGAGGGTCAGAGACTGGGGACATGGTACGGGAGAGGGTCAGAGACTGGGGACGTGGTACGGGAGAGGGTCAGAGACTGGGGACGTGGTACGGGAGAGGGTCAGAGACTGGGGACGTGGTACGGGAGAGGGCCAGAGACTGGGGACGTGGTACGGGAGAGGGCCAGAGACTGGGGACGTGGTACGGGAGAGGGCCAGAGACTGGGGACTTGGTACGGGAGAGGGTCAGAGACTGGGGACGTGGTACGGGAGAGGGCCAGAGACTGGGGACGTGGTACGGGAGAGGGCCAGAGACTGGGGACGTGGTACGGGAGAGGGCCAGAGACTGGGGACGTGGTACGGGAGAGGGCCAGAGACTGGGGACGTGGTACGGGAGAGGGCCAGAGACTGGGGACGTGGTACGGGAGAGGGTCAGAGAGTGGAGACATGATACAAGAGATCAATACAGCCTCACCAGTGCCCGTCAGATGTAGCCTGCCTGTGTCCCCGGTGCAGCCAGCCTGTACAGGGAGGGAAGAGAGAGGAGAGCCGCCGCCTGGAACATAACTGCTTTAATTTCAATAGCTGTGTGTTCCCCGCCGCGCGCCGTCACATACAGCCCCTCCTTTTTGTCCGGTGCACTTTGATAGACGGATCACCCGTCCAATCTGTCTATCAAAGTTCCCTGGACAAGGCGGCGGGGAACACACAGCTATTGAAATTAAAGCTGTTATGTTCCTGGCGTGCTAATCAACCAGGCGGCGGCGGCTCTCCTCTTTTGCGTTATACAACGACGCCCCTGTAATGGGCGGCACCAGGGGCGGGGGACCCCTCCCAGACCCGTCCCATTTTCGGCTCCATTGTCGGCCTTTTTTTTCTTTTTTCGGCAAATTGCCGAAAAGACATTTTTTGCCCGAAATTTCGGTGCATCCCTACCTCGGATATGTCTATTCATCTTTCCTGCACTGTTTGCCGGCCTCCTATATGAAGGCTGTACCGAACGTAATGCAATAGTGGACATAACTTATTTTTTTTCTTTATAACGTAAGTCTTTCAGATACTTAGCTGGATTCAGGTAGGGGCGCGCATCTTTGCGGCGGCGTATAGTATTTACACTACGCCGCCGTAAGTCAGAGAGGCAAGTACTGTATTCACAAAGTACTTGCCTCCTAAGTTACGGCGGCGTAGCGTGAATAGGCTGGCGTAAGCGCGCCTAATTCAAATGGGGATGAGGGGGCGTGTTTTATGTATATTAACTGTGACCCGACGTGATTGACGTTTTTTACGAACGGCGCATGCCCCGTCCATGTACATATCCCAGTGTGCATTGCGGCAAAGTACGCCGCAAGGACGTATTGGTTTCGACGTGGATGTAAATTACGTCCAGCCCCATTCACGGACGACTTACGCAAACGACGTAAAATTTTCAAATTTCGACGCGGGAACGCCAGCCATACTTAACATTGACTAGTCCAGCTATTTGATGAAATAACTTTACGCCTGAAAATGCCTTACGTTAACGGCGTATCTTTACTGCGACGAGCGCACGTACGTTCGTGAATAGGCGTATCTAGTTATTTACGTATTTTACGCCGAACACAATGGAAGCGCCACCTAGCGGCCAGCCTAAATATTGCACCCTAAGATACGACGGCGCAGGCTGTCGTATCTTAGCTAGGTTTAAGTGTATCTCAGTTTGGGAATACACTTAAACTTTGGACGGCGCAGATTCCGAGTTAGGTCGGCGTATCTACTGATACGCCGGCCTAACTCTCTCTGAATCCAGCTATTAAAATGTTGGTAGAGTAAAGCCTCATACACACAATTGGGTAGATTCAGGTACCTATGCCTAACTTTGCGGCGGGGTAGCTTAATGCATTTAAGCTACGCCGCTGTAAGTTAGCTAGGCAAGTACATGATTCACAATGTACTTACCTGCTAAGTTACGGCGGCGTAGCCTAAATCGGCGGGCGTAAGGGCGCCTAATTCAAATGTGTTTGAGGGGGGCATGTTGTATGCTAATGGGGCTTGACCTTACGTTTTTTAAGTTTTTTGCGAACTACTCATGCGCCGGGCGCCTACATTTCCCAGTGTGCATTGCGGCTAAGTATGCCGCACGGGCCTATTGATTTTGACGTGGACGTAAACGACGTAAATCCCGATTCACGGACGACTTGCGCAAACGACGTAAAAAATTTGAATTTCGACGTGGGAACGACGGCCATACTTGACATTACTATTCCACTAGGGCCTAGCTCTAACTTTACGCGGCCTATCTCTTACGTAAACGGCGTAAAAGTACTGCGTCGGCCGGGCGTACGTTCGTGAATGGGCGTATCTCCTCATTTACATATTCTACGCCGACCGCAATGGAAGCGCCACCTAGCGGCCATCCAAAATATTGCAATCTAAGATAGGATGGCGCAAGCCGTCGTATCTTAGATATGTTTAAGTGTATCTCTGTTTGAGCATACGCTTAAACATACGTCGGCGTAGATTCTGAGTTAGGCCGGCTTATCTACTGATAAGCCGGCCTAACTCTTTCTGAATCTACCTAAATATTTCTAATATGAATAAAATGGTTTATAGTTTTTCACTATATGAAGCTTTTTCCTTTTTTTTATAAAAAAACATCCATAGTTTGGGGACGGCCCCCTCCTTTTCCAACATGACTGCACACCAGTGCACAAGGCAAGGTCCATAAAGACATGGAAGAGCGAGTTTGGGTCCTGACCTCAACCCGATTTAAAACACTTTTGGGATAAATTAAAACGAAGACTGCAAGCCAGGCCTTCTCATCCACATCCGTGCCTGACCTCACAAGTGCGCTTCTAAAAGAATGCCCAAACCTTCCCATAGACACAGCCCACTCACCTTTATGGGCAGTCCGATGTGACCGTGACACTCAACTCTAATCCACCAGACAGATGGGGAACGGATCTGTTTTAGCGATTCGGATTGGATCGGATGTCGGCAGGTTTCAATGAACACATGTCTGCAACACCCTCAGGTTCATAGAGGAGACTGAGGGGTCTGATTGGGTCTGCCTGATGTCCGCCGGTGTCCCGCGATCGGGTCGCGGAGCTGCAGAATGGGGAGAGGCCAGTGTAAACAAGGCATCTCCCCGTTCGGCCTGACACTGATCGTCTGTTCCCTCTCATCGGGAGCAGCGATCAGTGACGTGTCACTCATAGCCACGCCCCCCACACAGTTAGAATAACTCCCTAGGACACACTTAACCCCCTTCCTAGCCCCCCTAGTGGTTAACCCCCTTCACTGCCAGTCACATTTATACAGTAATCGGTGCATTTTATAGCAGTGATCGCTGTCTAAATGTGAATTGTCCCAAAATGGCGTCAAAAGTGTCTTATGTGTCCGCCATAATGTCGCAGTCACGATAAAAATCGCTGATCGCTGCCATTACTGGTAAAAAAATAATTAATAAAAAGGCCCTAAAACTATCCCCTATTTTGTAGACGCTATAACTTTTGCGCAAACCAATCAATAAACGCTTATTGCGTTATTTTTGGTTAAAAAAAAATGTAGAAGACTACATATCGGCTGAGGAAAAAATTAATTTTTTTAAATTATTTTCTGGGGAATATTTATTATAGCAAAAAGTAAAAAATTGGGCCAGATCCACAAAGATCTGCCTATCTTTAGGCAGGCGTAGCGTATCTCAGATACACTACGCCGCCGTAACTTAGAGCGAAGGGTTCCTTATCCAGAAAGAATTTGCGCCGTAAGTTACGGCGGCGTAGTGTAAATGTGTCGGCGTAAGGGCGCGTAATTCAAATGACTAAGATGTGGGCGTGTTTTATGTTAATTCATCTTGACCCCACGTAAATGACGTTTTTTTTTAACGGCGCATGCTCGAAATCACGTTGCAAATAGTCGATGCTTTCGACGTTAACGTAATTTACGCAAAGCCCTATTCGCGAACGTTTTACGTGAGCGACGGAAAATTCGACGCTGTCCCGACGTCCATAGAGGCAGGGGTAACTTTACGCCGGAAAAAGCCTTACATAAACGGCGTAAAAAAAATGCGCCGGGCGGACGTACGTTTTGAGGATCGGCGTATCTAGCCAATTTGCATACGCGACGCGGAAATCAACGGAAGCGCCACCTAGCGGCCAGCGTAAATATGCACCTAAGATCCGACGGCGTACTAAGACGTACGTCAGTCGGATCTAGCCCCCATTCAGGCGTATCGTAGAACTTGCGCGGCGTATCAATAGATACGCGCGGCGTATCAATAGATACGCCGCCGTAAGTTCTTAGTGGATCTGGCCCATTGCTTTTTTTTTTTTGTAATTGTCGCTCTACTTTTGTTTATAGTGCAAAAAAAAAAATCGCAGAGGTGATCAAATACTACCAAAAGTAAGTGCTATTTGTGGGGAAAAAAGGACGTCAATTGTTTCGGAGCCACAACGCACGACCGCGCAATTGTCTGTTAAAGCGATGCAGTGGCCCGGTCATATGGCAGCCAAATGGCCCGGGGCTGAAGTGGTTACAAGTCATAAGAGGTGGCTGCTTGCATGTAATCGCTATGTTGCGTTGTTTTTTTTTTCATTGTATGTGATTGAGTATTCTTTGTGAAGCTTTACCTCATTTACTAAGCACTGGAGAAATTGCGCTTGCAGAAGTGCGCAGTCTATTTGCCTTTAGTAAATCAACCCCATAATGTCTGCATGTGAATGGTCCCTAATAATCGGGGGGGTACCCTTTTCCAGGGTTTTCCGCGAAATCTGTCATTTGACTGTCAATGAAATCAGAACAAGTGTGTGTGTGTGTGTGTGTGTGTGTGTGTGTGTGTCTCTATTCCCAGCTGTCTCTTGACCCTCTCCCCTCCCCCACTTAATAACATGTTACAGGTATTAGGAGGATTATCCACTGACCATCTGCACTGATGGCACAGCTGTTCTGCCAGCGCCAACCCAACTGATTAAAGACGACGAAACCAACGCAATCAGGCTTATTGGAAGAGGCAGCACAAAGAGCAAGAGCTCATAGCAACCGATCGTGTTGCCGTCCGATTGGTGAAATACGACTGCTGATTGGACGACCGTGTGGGGTGCTGCACTTGGCATGCCCTTGTCTTGTAAATAGAAATAGTCCATTGAAAATGAATATTCCAGTACAGTGGAACCTCCGATTGCGACGAACGCAGTTAACGAGCGTTTTTCGCAATGCGAGCACTGTATTTTTTTAAATCCTGACTCTGTTTGCGAGTTTTGTCTCGCAAACAAACCGGATTCAAGCCAAAGCGGTGTGCAATACCGCAGGGCTCGACAAATCACGGTCGCCAGTTTTTTTTTTTTTTGAGCTGGCGCCATCTGGTGGTGGCCGTTGGTATTACAAGTTAAGCATTACAAGTTAAACAGCAATTCTAATGTCATTTTTCACTATTTTCACTGCCATCTTCTTCCCTCTAATTAGAACCCCCAAACATTATATATATTTTTTTATCCTAACACCCTAGAGCAGGGATATGCAATCAGCGGACCTCCAGCTGTTGCCAAACTACAAGTCCCATGAGGCATAGCAAGACTCTGACAGCATCAAGCATGACACCCAGAGGCAGAGGCATGATGGGACTTGTAGTTTGGCAACAGCTGGAGGTCCGCTAATTGCATATCCCTGCCCTAGAGAATAAAATGGCGAGCGTTGCAATACTTTCTGTCACGCCGTATTTGCGCAGCGGTCTTACAAGCGCACGTTTTTGGGAAAAAATTACACTTTTTTTTAATTAAAAAATAAGACAACAGTAAAGTTATCCCCATTTTTTTTTTTATATTATGAAAGATATTGTTACGCCGAGTAAATTGATACCCAACATGTCACGCTTCAAAATTGTGTCCGCTCGTGGAATGCCGACAAACTTTTACCCTTTAAAATCTTCATAGGCGACGTTTAAAAAATTCTACAGGTTGCATGTTTTGAGTTACAGAGGAGGTCTAGGGCTAGAATTATTGCTCTCGCTCTACCAATCGCGGCGATACCTCACATGTGTGGTTTAAACAACGTTTACATATGCGGGCGCCGCTCACGTATGCGTTCGCTTCTGCACGTGAGCTCGTCGGGACGGGGCGCGTTTTCTGGCTCCTAACTTTTTTAGCTGGCTCCTAGATTCCAAGCAAATTTGTCAAGCCCTACTGTAGTGTATTGGCGCAGGCTAACGCATAGCGCATGCGACCTGCTTTTTGGGTGTCATTGACCCCCGCTGCAGATCGCAACTGCAGTGCGGTTTTGAACGCGGGTTTCCCGTGCTGCGTTTGCTCTGGCGTGAACTGGCCCTCAGCCTTTAGATTTTGATTTGTTTTTTTTCTGTGTACTGTGTTGTTCTGCATGGCCTGCCTTTATCTGGCGCTGAGTGCGCACGCCTCCCAAGTCACTCATTAATAAGGTCACCTCGGTACAGGAGAGGCAGGACTGAAAAAATGATTGTTCTCCTACAAATGACGGAACGTTCCTTTTACAATAACAGGAGAATTCTGAATGATAAATTGTAGACATGTGCATGACGAAAAAAAAATTGTTTCGATTCGTTAATCCTAGGTATATTTAGCTAGATTCAGGTACAATGGTGCAAACTTGCGGCGGCGTAGCTTAGCGTGTTTAGGCTACGCCACCGTAAGTCAGCTAGGCAAGTACGTGATTCACAATGTACTTGCCTGCTATCTTACGGCGGCGTAGCCTAAAGCGGGCGAGCGTAAGGGCGCCTAATTCAAATGTGTTTGAGGGGGCGTGTTTTATGCTAATGAGGCTTGACCTCAAGTTTTTTAAGTTTTTTTCTTACTGCGCCGGGCGCCTACATTTCCCAGTGTGCATTGCGGCTAAGTACGCCGCACGGGCCTATTGATTTTGACGTGGACGTAAACCCCGATTCACGGATGACTTACACAAACGACGTAAAAAAATCGAATTTCGACGCGGGAACGGCGGCCATACTTTGACATTACTATTCCAATAGGGCCTAGCTCTAACTTTACGCGGCCTATCTCTTACGTAAACGGCGTAAAAGTACTGCGTCGGCCGGGCGTACGTTCGTGAATGGGCGTATCTCCTCATTTACATATTCTACGCCGACCGCAATGGAAGCGCCACCTAGCGGCCATCCGAAATATTGCAATCTAAGTGAGGACGGCGCAAGCCATCGTATCTTAGATATGTTTAAGCGTATCTCTGTTTGAGCATACGCTTAAACATAAGTCGGCGTAGATTCTGAGTTAGGTCGGCTTATCTACTGATACGCCGGCCTAACTCTTACTGAATCTACCTATTGTCACGCTTCAAAATTGTTCCCGCTAGCGGAATGGCGACAAACTTTTACCCTTAAAAATCTCCATAGGCGATGTTTAAAATTTTCTACAGGTTACCAGTTTTGAGTTACAGAGGAGGTCTAGGGCTAGAATTATTGCTCTCTCTCCAATGATCGTGGAAATACCTCACATGTATGTGTTCGCTTCTGCGCGCGAGCCCGTCAGGACGGGGCACTTTAAAAAAAAAAAAAAAAAATTATTTTTTTTATCTATTTTACCTTAGTTTTTCAAAAAAAAAAAAAAAAAAAAAAAAAAATTTATGGGTCACTTTTTTTTCTATTACAAGGTGGATGTTTACATTCCTTGTAATGGGAATTAAAGCATGACAGGACCTCTTAAATATGAGATCTGGGGGTCAAAAAGACCTCAGATCTCATATATTTACACTAAAATGCAAAAAAATAAATAAAAACAATGTCACATAAAGGAGAATTTTAATTTTTTTTTATTCTTTTATGGGCGGAAGTGACGTTTGACATCGCTCCCGCCCTTCCATGCTATGGAGTTGAGTGGGAGCCATCTTCCCCTCAGTCAGCAGCCAGCCAAGCATTGGAGAGGATGTGATCTTCTCCACCGCTACCGGCAGGTCCGGTAAGCGGCGGAGACGACCGAACGCGGCGGGAGGGCACTTCTCCCGCAACCGATTTTTAACCACTTCATTACTGGGCACTTAAACCCCCTTCGTGCCCAGACCAATTTTCAGCTTTCAGCGCTGACGCATTTTGAATGACAATTACACGTTCATACAACACTGTACCCAAATTATCATTTTTTTCCCACAAATAGAGCTTTCTTTTGGTGGTATTTGATCACCTCTGCGATTTTTTTTTTATTTTTTGCGCTATAAACACAAAAAAAACAAAGTTTTGAAAAAAAACACTATTTTTTTACTTTTTGTTATACTAATATCCCAATTTTTTTTTTTTTTTAAATAAAAATTTCCCTTGGTTTAGGTCGATACGTATTATTCTACATATTTTTGTTTAAAAAAAAAAAACGCAATAAGCGTATATTGATTGGTTTGCGCAAAAGTTATAGCGCCTACAAAATGGGGGATAGATTTATGATTTTTTTTATTTTACTAGTAATGGCTGCGATTTTGCGGTTTTTTTTGTCAGGCCTGCGATATTGCGGCGGACGTATCGGACACTTTTGACACAATTTTGGGACCATTCACATTTATACAGCGATCAGTGCTATAAAAATGCACTAATGACTGTATAAATGTGACTGGCAGGGAAGAGGTTAACACTAGGGGGGCATGGAAGGGGTTAAATGTGTACCCTGGGTATGTTCTAACTGTGTGGAGGGGGGACTGATTGGGGGAGGTGACCGATGCTGTGTCTCTATGTACAAGGGACACAGATCGGTCTCCTCTCTCCCTGACAGGACGTGGAGCTCTGTGTTTACACACAGAACTCCACGTCCCTGCTGTCACCGCCGATCGCGGGTGTCTGGCGGACATCACGGCCGCCAGACACTCGCATCGGCTCCCGAGCGATGCGCCGGGCACGTTGTTTCCCCGCTGCGCGCCCCCAGCGGCGCGCACAGGGAATGACAACAACAGGACGTCTAAAAGACGTCCACTCGGCACTTGAGAGCCGCGCTGTGGACGTCTTTCGTCCATAGCGCAGATCCCAAGCGGTTAAAAGTGATTTTGCAGCGAATCCACCGCGGAGACCACTTTTATCTTAAAGAGACATGCGCGCTGTTCCCGAAAATACCGGGTTTATGGCAGATAGCGAATATCTAATCATCGTATGCATTGCAAATCGCTGCACTGAAAAGCACTGCATGCGGCACATTTTTCAGCGCACACCACTGACACCATAGAAAGCAAGGCAATTGTCCGTGCGTTGGGACTGCTGTGAACGATCCCTAAGTGTTTTCATGAGACTTCAGAGATGAGTCACGGAGTCAGGGAATGAGCTCAGATTATAAAGCGCTCACGTGACGCGGGAGGAGCAGAGATGCTATAAATACTTCTACACTGAACACCCTGCAATAGAGCAGGTCATGAAATTATGACATGGAAGGTGACAATGCAAATATGTAATGAGTCACTAGTCACACTCTCTGTATCTCCGCAGTGTAGCTCTAGAAGATATTAGAAGAAAATAATGTCATAGCTGCTTCTGTTGCACGGACTTTACTGATACGGTATCAACACTGCCATATAGGAGCCAGCTAAAAAAGTTAGGAGCCAGAAAACGCGCCCCGTCCCGACGAGCTTGGGCGCAGAAGCGAACACATACGTGAGCAGCGCCCGCATATGTAAACGGTGTTCAAACCACACATGTGAGGTATCGCCGCGATTGGTAGAGCGAGAGCAATAATTCTAGCCCTAGACCTCCTCTGTAACTCAAAACATGCAAACTGTAGATTTTTTTAAACGTCGCCTATGAAGATTTTAAAGGGTAAAAGTTTGTCGGCATTCCACGAGCGGACGTAATTTTGAAGCGTGACATGTTGGGTATCAATTTACTCGGCGTAACATTATCTTTCATAATATAAAAAAAAATGGGGATAACTTTACTGTTGTCTTATTTTTTAATTAAAAAAAGTGTAATTTTTTCCCAAAAAAGTGCGCTTGCAAGACCGCTGCGCAAATACGGCGTGACAGAAAGTATTGCAACGATCGCCATTTTGTTCTCTAGGGTGTTAGGGTAAAAAATATATATAATGTTTGGGGGTTCTAATTAGAGGGAAGAAGATGGCAGTGAAAATAGTGAAAAATGACATTAGAATTGCTGTTTACCTTGTAATGCTTAACTTGTAATACCAACGGCCACCACCAAATGGCGCCAGCTCACAAAAAAAAAAAAAAATATATATATATTTTTTTTTTGCCCCCCTTCCAAGCCAAGTCGCCAGGACCCTATTTCTAGTCGCCATGGCGACCGGGATTTGTCGAGCCCTGACCTACATGACCCAAAGTGTGTGTGCTAGACAGCACACTGATCCAATGGCGGGACATTGAATCAGTGTGACGTGATCACAGGTGTTGGCAGGGCTGTCTTAATGAGAGGGCACGCCTGGGCACTGCCCAGGGGCCCCAGCTGCGTGGGGGGGCCCCTGCACTTTGCCCAAAGCAGCTGACCCTTGAGCCCACAATGCCCTGAAATTGGGGGCCTCATGATGGCACTGAGAGTGATGGATGCACAGGGGAGGCAGTCTGGCAGCAGTGCGCCGTGCTGTACAGAATGATGCCTATTATTTCACAGCCAGCAGGGAGGGGCAGGGCCGGAACGCCAGGGATGCTCTGACCCCACCCCATGCAGCTTGAATGCTCGGGACTCAAAAGGAAGGGATGTAGAGAGGCCGCAGTGTAGGGTGTATCAGGGATGTAGTGGGGGGTCACAATACAAGGGGTGTCTGATGGTATATGGTTACAGTGCTGGGGGGAATATCTAGAGCAGGGATATGCAATTAGCGGACCTCCAGCTGTTGCAAAACTACAAGTCCCATCATGCTCTGCCTCTAAGTGTCATGCTTGTGGCTGTCAGAGTCTTGCTATGCCTCATGGAACTTGAAGTTCTGCAACAGCTGGAGGTCCGCTAATTGCATATCCCTGCTCTAGAGTGTAGAGGGGTCAGAGTGCTGGACGGACATCATGGGTGTAGAGGGGTCAGAGTGCTGGGGGGATATCTGGGGTGTAGAGGGGTCAGAGTGCTGGACGGACATCATGGGTGTAGAGGGGTCAGAGTGCTGGGGGGATATCTGGGGTGTAGAGGGGTCAGAGTGCTGGGGGGGGATATCTGGGGTGTAGAGGGGTCAGAGTACTGGGGGGATATCTGGGGTGTAGAGGGGTCAGCGTGCTGGGGGATATCTGGGGTGTAATGGGGTCAGCGTGCTGGGGGGATATCTGGGGTGTAGAGGGGTCAGCGTGCTGGGTGACATCTGGGGTGTAGAGGGGTCAGCGTGCTGGGTGACATCTGGGGTGTAGAGGGGTCAGCGTAATGGGTGACATCTGGGGTGTAGAGGGGTCAGCGTGCTGGGGGATATCTGGGGTGTAGAGGGGTCAGAGTACTGGGGGGATATCTGGGGTGTAATGGGGTCAGCGTGCTGGGATTATATCTGGGGTGTAGAGGGGTCAGCGTGCTGGGGGATATCTGGGGTGTAGAGGGGTCAGCGTGCTGGGGGATATCTGGGGTGTAGAGGGGTCAGCGTGCTGGGGGATATCTGGGGTGTAGAGGGGTCAGAGTGCTGGGGGGATATCTGGGGTATAGAGGGGTCAGCGTGCTGGGGGATATCTGGGGTGTAGAGGGGTCAGCGTGCTGGGGGATATCTGGGGTGTAGAGGGGTCAGCGTGCTGGGGGGACATCAGGGGTGTAGAGGGGTCAGCGTGCTGGGGGATATCTGGGGTGTAGAGGGGTCAGCGTGCTGGGGGATATCTGGGGTGTAGAGGGGTCAGAGTGCTGGGGTGACATCTGGGGTGTAGAGGGGTCAGCGTGCTGGGGGATATCTGGGGTGTAGAGGGGTCAGCGTGCTGGGGGATATCTGGGGTGTAGAGGGGTCAGAGTGCTGGGGTGACATCTGGGGTGTAGAGGGGTCAGCGTGCTGGGGGATATCTGGGGTGTAGAGGGGTCAGAGTGCTGGGGGATATCTGGGGTGTAGAGGGGTCAGCGTGCTGGGGGATATCTGGGGTGTAGAGGGGTCAGAGTGCTGGGGGGATATCTGGGGTGTAGAGGGGTCAGCGTGCTGGGGTGACATCTGGGGTGTAGAGGGGTCAGCGTGCTGGGGGGATATCTTTCCCACTGTTTCTTTGCTGTAAAGATTGTTCATGTCGGTAAAGCTGAGCTCCACCCAAAAGGGGAAGCTCTGCTTGTCTGCCTCCCACCTACTTGATGTCTGTTTACCTGCACTGTCTCCATTGTAGGGGCCCCAGAGCATTACTTTGCCCAGGGGGCCCATGATGCTATTAAGACGGCCCTGGGTGGTGGGACATTGTTACAGCAGCCTGGGCAATTCTAATTCGCTCCGTGACACTTGGAGATCAACGCTCTGATCTGGGCACAGGCAGGCTGCATCCACAGGCACTGGTGAGGCTGCTGGGCACAGGTAGGCTGCATATGACAGGCACTGAGGAGGCTGATGGGCACAAGTCCTGTATTGCTGTCATTGCCGAGTGCCTGCCTGGTCACAATCCAAAGTTCCATGAGAAAAGAAAAAAGTGGCAGCACTTCCAGCATAAAAGTTTCCAAGTTTATTGAAGAAAAATTTAAATCCTGGACAAGACATGCATGAACACAGCTTCCAGGAGCAGCAGCAAATGCGTTTCACACTACTGTGCTTAATCATTGCATATGGTAGGCTGCACATGATGGGCACTGGTTGAGGCTGCATGTGACGGGCACTGGTGAGGCTGCATTGATATCTTGTATCATGTCTGCTAGAGGAGCACCCAATGGAAATTTTGCTAATACTATTAGCAATGTGTTTAAGTAGGAGATTGCAGACATGATACATGAGATGGTCAGAGACTGTGGACATGATACATGAGATGGTTAGAGACTGTGGACATGATACGAGAGATGGTTAGAGACTGTGGACATGATACATGAGATGGTTAGAGACTGTGGACATGATACGAGAGATGGTTAGAGACTGTGGACATGATACATGAGATGGTTAGAGACTGTGGACATGATACATGAGATGGTTAGAGACTGTGGACATGATACATGAGATGGTTAGAGACTGTGGACATGATACATGAGATGGTTAGAGACTGTGGACATGATACATGAGATGGTTAGAGACTGTGGACATGATACGAGAGATGGTTAGAGACTGTGGACATGATACGAGAGATGGTTAGAGACTGTGGACATGATACATGAGATGGTTAGAGACTGTGGACATGATACATGAGATGGTTAGAGACTGTGGACATGATACATGAGATGGTTAGAGACTGTGGACATGATACGAGAGATGGTTAGAGACTGTGGACATGATACGAGAGATGGTCAGAGACTGCATTTTTCTTGACCTTTCTTGCACTAAAGTTGCCAATAATGGCTAACAATAAATTAGTATTTAAATTGATGATATTGCCGTATTTATCTGCGTATACCGTGCACTTTTTTGCCCTGAAAATCAGGGCAAAATCGTGGCTGTGCGGTATACGCCGATACCCGCTTTCCCGCGCCGAGTTTAAATACTGCGCCGACATATACCGAGCGCAGTATAGTCGGGCAGTCTCGGCTCCTTCCGCGCTCACGTCCTGGACGTACAGGACGTCGGCGCGAGAGTTGCCGAGCCTGCCCGACTATACACGAGTGTACTGCGCTCTGTATATGTCGGCGCAGTATTCAAACTCGGCGCGGGAAACGAGCGGGGAGGACGCCGCAGAAGGACGCCGGACCCGACGAAGAGGACACCCGAAGCCGCAGAAGGACGCCGGACCCGACGAAGAGGACACCCGAAGCCGCAGAAGGACGCCGGCCCCGACGAAGAGGACACCCGAAGCCGCAGACGGACGCCACGCAAGACGCCAAAACTGTAAGTACAAAAAAAAACTTTTTTTCCACAGGATTCGGGGCAACTTTAGGGGTGCGCGGTATACGCGGGAGCGCGTTATACTGCGATAAATACGGTAATTAAAAAGGTGAATATAATACAATTATATATATATATATATATATATATATATATATATATATATATATATAAATATTTTTTAAAAACTGTAATTTTCGGTTTCCGGCAAAGTGCATCCTGCATTTTCTCTTCTTTTGGGGACATGGTTGGTCTTTCTGTCACACTGAAAGCCAGAATTCAGAGAGTCGTGGTTAATGATTCTTACTCTGAATGGTCCAATGTTATCAGTGGTGTACCCCAAGGTTCAGTGCTGGGACCCTTACTTTTCAATATATTTATAAATGATATTGGGTCTGAGATCAAAAGTAACATTTCTGTCTTTGCAGATGACACCAAGCTATGCAGTGGAATAACGTCCTTGCAGGATGTCTCCAATTTACAAGCCGACCTCAATGCTCTGTCTGATTGGGCGACTAAGTGGCAGATGAGGTTTAATGTAGATAAATGTAAAGTTATGCACTTGGGGGCTAAGAATATGCATGCATCATACATACTAGGGGGAGTACAACTGGGGGGGTCTGTAGTGGAGAAGGATCTGGGGGTTTTAGTTGATCATAAGCTCAATAATGGCATGCAATGCCAAGCTGCGGTTTCCAAAGCGAGCAAAGTCCTTTCTTGTATTAAGAGAGGTATGGACTCCAGAGACAGAGATATAATTTTGCCCCTGTACAAATCATTAGTAAGACCTCATCTGGAATATGCAGTTCAGTTTTGGGCACCAGTTCTCAAAAAGGATATAGGAGAACTGGAGAAAGTGCAGAGAAGAGCAACCAAATTGATAAGAGGCATGGAGGAGCTCAGCTATGAGGAAAGATTAGAGGAACTAGATTTATTCACTCTTGAGAAGAGGAGAATTAGGGGGGATATGATCAACATGTACAAATATATAAGAGGTCCATACAGTGAACTTGGTGTTGAGTTATTCACTTTACGGTCATCACTGAGGACAAGGGGGCACTCTTTACGTCTAGAGGAAAAGAGATTTCACCTCCAAATACGGAAAGGTTTTTTCACAGTAAGAGCTGTGAAAATGTGGAACAGACTCCCTCCAGAGGTGGTTCTGGCCAGATCAGTAGATTGCTTTAAGAAAGGTCTGGATTCTTTCCTAAATGTACAGAATATAACTGAGTACTAAGATTTGTAGGTAAAGTTGATCCAGGGTAAATCCGATTGCCTCTCGGGGGATCAGGAAGGAATTTTTTCCCCTGCTGTAGCAAATTGGATCATGCTCCGCTGGGGTTTTTTGCCTTCCTCTGGATCAACTGTGGGTATGAAGTTGGGTGTATAGGATTTTACTGTGTTTTTTTATTTTGTTTTTTGTGGTTGAACTGGATGGACTTGTGTCTTTTTTCAACCTGACTAACTATGTAACTTAATGCATGTACTGCCAACCATGGAAATCATTGCACAATGATTGTGTTAGACATGATATCGGCTTGTGTCCAAATGTACTTTCATCCTATGATATGAACAAAGTGCAAAAGGGGAGGTAATATGATGATATGTAGGCGATAATGCAAATACGTCACATGTTACGCTTTGGTCCTCTGTAGTGTAGAAAATATTGCAACGTGTGATCCATGTTTCTGTATCATTACGCATTTGCGTGATCATAATAATAATAATAATAATAATATATTATTGTTTTGTTGCTTAAAGTGTTTTTTCTTTCTCCTCAGACCCAAGATACAGATGACCCAGAAGATGTTGACATTTCCATTGATAATGCAGCCTTTATGGATGACTTCTTTGCTGGGGTGAGAAAATGACAATAACATACAATTACTTTAAAGCCTAACCCTTAAAATTGAAAAAATACTAGATGGTTAGATGCTCGTGACATGGGGGGGGGGGGGGGGGTTCACATGACTCGGTATAGGAATCACGTATGGGTAGAGGTAGAGCTGGCTGTATCAACAATCACCAGAGACTCTGAGAGAGATAGGCGGCTCACTGATCATAGTGGTGGCGGCATGCAGAGGATGTTTACTTTCGTTCCCTCGGAACACGGTTCTCCAATGCTGTGCTGCACTACTTACAGAGAGGCTTGCCTAAGTTGGTTACATGCTCGAGATGGATGCATTCCCTGCATACAGCACCAACAATTGACTGAGAGCGGCGGGAGACGGGAAGTAGGGAAACAGGCGGCTGCCTAGTGGTAGCGCCGGCCCTGCTCTAATGCAAGTCCATGGTACAATAGGCACATATCCACTGACATCTGTTTTTTACAACAACAAAAGTGACTAAACTGAACATCAAACACTGTGTAGATGGTTGCTACGGAGAAGGCTGGGAAGCCGGCCGCCGCATCCTTAACAATCGATGAGTCATCAGCTGTCCCCCGGTTCCCCGCTGACAGCTAAATGTAAAAAAAAAATTGGCAAAAAAATACAACAGAAAAAAAACTCCCCACAAAATCCATACCAGACCCTTATCCGAGCATGCAGTCCGGCAGGTCAGAAAAGAGAGGGGACCAACGAGCGCCCCTCTCCTGAACCATACCCGTCCGCCTGCCAGGTGGGTGTTTTGGGGCAGGGAGAGCGCTGTGCCTCCCACCCCCTAAAGCACCTTGCCCCGGACAAGGGCCTCGTCCCGACAACCCTGGCCGGTGGTTGTGGGGGTCTGCAGGCAGGGGGCTTATCGGATTCTGGAAGCCCCCTTTTAACAAGGAGCCCCCAGATCCTGACTCCCCCCCCCCCCATGTGAATGGGAATCGTGCATCGTACCCATTCACCAAAAAAGCAGTGAAAAGTAAACAAAAAAAAAGACCCGGTTTTTGACAAGTCCTTAATAGCTCTGAGCTGTCTTCTCCCTCTCTCGTCTCTCCCGCCGTTGTCTTCTCCTTATCCCGTCTCTCCCGCTCCCGTATTCTCTGGCTGCCGTTTCTCCTGCCGCCATCTTCTCCCGCTGCTGTCTTCTGCCTCACCGCCGGTTACCCGCTAAAAAAACAACTGGGAGAGACAGCAGTGGGAGAAGACTGCGGCATGAGAGACGGCAGCGGTAGAAGACTGCTCAGAGCTATTAATAAAGGACTTGGGGTATGATGTACCAGATACCCATTCAGATGGTGGGGGGGGGGGATCTGGGGGGCCCCCCTGTTAAAGGGGGCTTCCAGATTCCGATAAGCCACCCACCCACAGACTCCGACAACCACCGGGCAGGTTTTTCGGGAAGAGGACCCTGTCCCCATCAAAGCACCCGTCCCCCCATGTTGAAGGCATGCGGTCTGGTATGGTTCAGAAGGAGGGGGCGCTCGCTCGTCCTCTCCCTTTCCTGACCTGCCGGGCTGCATGCTCAGATAAGGGTCTGGAATGGATTTTGGTGGGGACCCCCCGCAAAATTCTGATCGTTTGTAGCAATTCCGACGCATACTCGGAAACAATTCAACGCATGCTCTGAAGCATTGAACTTAATTTTCTCAGCTCGTCGTAGTGTTGTACGTCAGCGCTTTCTTGGCGGTTCAAAGAACTTTTGTGTGTTTGCAAGTTAAGCTTGAGCGGAATTCTGTCGGAAAAACTATCCAAGATTTTTCCGACGGAAAATACGATCGTGTGTACGCGGCATTAGTCTGTAGGGTTCAATATTGAGTTGGCCCACCCTTTGCAGCTATAATAGCTTCACCTCTTCTGGGAAGGATGTCCACAAGGTTTAGTAGTGTGTCTATGGGAATGTTTGACCATTCTTCCAGAAGCACATTTGTGAGGTCAGGCACTGATGTGGAGGAGAAGGCCTGGCTCACAGTCTCCGCTCTAATGCACCCCAAAGGTGGTCTATCCGGTTGAGGTCAGGACTTGTGCTGGCCACTCAAGTTCCTTCACCCCAAACTCACTCATCCATGTCTTTATGGACCTTGCTTTTTGCACTGGTCCAAATCATTTGGTGAAGGGGGGATTATGGTGCAACTTAAGCAAACAATCAGCTATGGGTGGCAAAGCACTGTCTCCGAGATAAAGTAGTGTACGGGCAAAAGTCAGGAGATGGATACAAAAGGTTTTTATCAAAGCCTAGAAGCACAGTGAAGTCTATTATTAAGAAGTGGAAGGTATTTGGTAAAACACAGACCTGGATCAGGACATCACTGGATGAAAGGTCCAGGAGGAAACTGGTCAGAGAGGCTTCAAAGAGGCCTACAGCAACTCTGAAGCAGTTGCAGGAGTTTATGACAGAGTGGTCATTGTGTGCATGTAACAACAATATGACACATTCTCCACAAATGTGGCTTGTATGCAGGGCCGTTTGAAGGAATTTGGGGGCCCCAAGCAAAATAGACATAGAGGCCCCCCCCTGCATGCACGCAAAGCCTACAGGAACTGGTGGGCGGCCTCCTCCAGGTAAGCACAGGGTGGGATAAGCACAGGGTGGGATGGGGACAGGGTGGGATAAGCACAGGGTGGGATGGGGACAGGGTGGGATGAGGACAGGGTGGGATGGGGAGAAGGTGGGATAAGCACAGGGTGGGATGGGCACAGGGTGGGATAAGCACAGGGTGGGATGGGGACAGGGTGGGATAAGTGCAGGGTGGGATGGGGACAGGGTGGGATGGGGACAGGGTGGGATAAGCACAGGGTGGGATGGGGACAGGGTGGGATGGGGTTAGGGTGGGATAAGCACAGGGTGGGATGGGGACAGGGTGGGATGGGGACAGGGTGGGATGAGCACAGGGTGGGATGGGGACAGGGTGGGATAAGCGCAGGGTGGGATAAGCGCAGGGTGGGGTGAGGACAGGGTGGGGTGAGCACAGGGTGGGATTGAGCACAGGGTGGGATTGAGCACAGGGTGGGATTGAGCACAGGGTGGGATAGGGACAGGGTGGGATAGGGACAGGGTGGGATAAGCACAGGGTGGGATGGGGTTAGGGTGGGATGAGCACAGGGTGGGATGAGCACAGGGTGGGATGGGGACAGGGTGGGATGAGCACAGGGTGGGATGGGGACAGGGTGGGATAAGGACAGGGTGGGATGGGGACAGGGTGGGATAAGCACAGGGTGGGATGGGGACAGGGTGGGATGAGGACAGGGTGGGATGGGGACAGGGTGGGATAAGCACAGGGTGGGATGGGGACAGGGTGGGATGAGCACAGGGTGGGATAAGCACAGGGTGGGATGGGGACAGGGTGGGATGGGGACAGGGTGGGATGGGGACAGGGTGGGATGGGGACAGGGTGGGATGAGGACAGGGTGGGATGGGGACAGGGTGGGATGAGTAGAGGGTGGGATGGGGACAGGGTGGGATAAGCACAGGGTTGGATGGGGACAGGGTGGGATGAGGACAGGGTGGGATGGGGACAGGGTGATGAGGACAGGGTGGGATGGGGACAGGGTGGGATGGGGACAGGGTGGGATGGGGACAGGGTGGGATGGGGACAGGGTGGGATGAGGACAGGGTGGGATGGGGACAGGGTGGGATGGGGACAGGGTGGGATAAGCGCAGGGTGGGATGGGGACAGGGTGGCATAAGCGCAGGGTGGGATGGGGACAGGGTGGGATGGGGACAGGGTGGGATGGGGACAGGGTGTGATGGGGACAGGGTGGGATGGGGACAGGGTGTGATGGGGACAGGGTGGGATAAGCACAGGGTGGGATGGGGACAGGGTGGGATAAGCACAGGGTGGGATGGGGACAGGGTGGGATGAGGACAGGGTGGGATGGGGACAGGGTGGGATAAGCGCAGGGTGGGATAAGCACAGGGTGGGATGGGGACAGGGTGGGATAGGGACAGGGTGGGATGGGGACAGGGTGGGATAGGGACAGGGTGGGATGGGGACAGGGTGGGATGGGGACAGGGTGGGATGGGGACAGGGTGGGATGAGCAGAGGGTGGGATGAGCAGAGGGTGGGATGGGGACAGGGTGGGATGGGGACAGGGTGGGATGGGGACAGGGTGGCATAAGCGCAGGGTGCAATGGGGACAGGGTGGGATGGGGACAGGGTGGGATGAGCACAGGGTGGGATGGGGACAGGGTGGGATAAGCACAGGGTGGGATGGGGACAGGGTGGGATAAGCACAGGGTGGGATGGGGACAGGGTGGGATGAGGACAGGGTGGGATAAGCACAGGGTGGGATGGGATAAGCGCAGGGTGGGATGGGGACAGGGTGGGATGGGGACAGGGTGGGATGGGGACAGGGTGGGATGAGCACAGGGTGGGATGGGGACAGGGTGGGATGGGGACAGGGTGGGATAAGCACAGGGTGGGATGGGGACAGGGTGGGATGAGGACAGGGTGGGATAAGCACAGGGTGGGATGGGATAAGCGCAGGGTGGGATGGGGACAGGGTGGGATGAGGACAGGGTGGGATGGGGACAGGGTGGGATAAGCGCAGGGTGGGATAAGCACAGGGTGGGATGGGGACAGGGTGGGATGGGGACAGGGTGGGATGGGGACAGGGTGGGATGGGGACAGGGTGGGATGAGGACAGGGTGGGATGAGGACAGGGTGGGATGGGGACAGGGTGGGATGGGGACAGGGTGGGATGAGGACAGGGTGGGATGGGGACAGGGTGGGATAAGCGCAGGGTGGGATGGGGACAGGGTGGGATGGGGACAGGGTGGGATGGGGACAGGGTGGGATGAGGACAGGGTGGGATGAGGACAGGGTGGGATGAGGACAGGGTGGGATGAGGACAGGGTGGGATGAGGACAGGGTGGGATGGGGACAGGGTGGGATGGGGACAGGGTGGGATGGGGACAGGGTGGGATGAGGACAGGGTGGGATGGGGACAGGGTGGGATAAGCACAGGGTGGGATAAGCACAGGGTGGGATAAGCACAGGGGGACAGAGCATCTTTTAATTTGGGGGAGAGGGTGGTATGGGGATATGTGCTGGGGAGTGATTTGAGAGGGAAGATGATATGTGCTAGTGGGGGGGGGGGGGGCAGGGTGGTGGTATGTCACTACTGATCTGGCACCAGTTTCTGCCCCTGTCACCACTGATCTGGCGCCAACTTCTGCCCCCCTCGCCACTGATCTGGTGCCAGCTACTGAAACCATCACCACTGATCTGGCGCCAGCTACTGCCCCCTGTCACCACTGATCTGGCGCCAGCTACTGCCCCCTGTCACTACTGATCTGGTGCCAGCTGCTGCCCCCTGTCACTACTGATCTGGCGCCAGCTACTGCCCCCTGTCACTACTGATCTGGCGCCAGCTACTGCCCCCATCAGCACTGATCTGGCGCCAGCTACCGCCCCCATCAGCACTGATCTGGCACCAGCTACTGCCCCCTGTCACTACTGATCTGGCACCAGTTTCTGCCCCTGTCACCACTAATCTGGTGCCAGCTACTGACCCCCCTTCACTACTGATTTGGCGCCAGCTACTGCACCGGTTTCCACTAAACTGACATGTAATAGTACTTTCCTCCAATAATGCTACAAAGTTCTAAAATATCCACCACTGATCCGATGCACGCTACTGCACTCGCCACCACCGCTTCCACACTTGTGTTTACCACCACTGCACACAATCCCGTATGTATCCAGTTTTTATTGATCCCTCTGGCCCCATTTCCTGTCCCATGTGGCACACAAAGTGATGTCAAATCTCCCCAGAGGTGCAAAACCAACAACTACGTGACAGGGTTTCTAACCCTTCCCTACACTATTAACACACACAAAAAAGCAAAATGTAATGTTTTAATGCAGTAAAACTTTGGTAAAAATGTTCTTTAGCTCCCCATTGTGCGGTTATATTCTTACATTCTAATTATGTTTTTTTTTCTGTCTGTAGATTGAGGAGATACGACAGAACATTGACAAGATCTCAGAAAGTGTAGTTGAGACCAAGAAACTGCACAGCATCATCCTATCGGCGCCTCTTCCTGAGCAGAGTACGTAAATGTCATTGGCTTTTGTGGTGTCATCTGACCGTTGTATGTCATGGTCATCGCTTAAGTCCAAATCACTGCCATAACTAATCTCCAATATGGCCTGTTTGTCACAGTAACAAAGAGAAATATGGGGGATTGCAATACCAACCATCTTCTGAAAATGCTAGTGTTTTTTTTGTTTTTTTTTTAAAGCCTATGGAGTGCAAAACACACCCAAAATCTCCACCCGGTGCCAAAAAAATGTGCACACACATCAAGAGTGAAACACAGACAAATGCCTTAGTTACAAAGACATCTCCCCGTTCTGCCTCTCCGTGACACGATCGCAGGACACCGGCGGACAGAGTCCGCGGGCACGGTCACGGCGCTCCTGCTAGGCGGCAGATTCAAAGCAACATACCTGTACATTGCTTGGCCTGCCAGTGCCATTCTGCCAATGTAAATGTGCGTTAGGCGGGCAACAAGCGGTTAATGGTTCATGAACATAAGTGATTTTTATAATATTGAGATTTTATTATGAAATACATAGACACCCTTCCATCTATATCCTGCTCTGGTTTCTGGGTGCTGGTCTGGCACTCTGGTCTCCCTTTACCTCTTGAGCTCTGATCTCTCTTGGTTGAAACATACAATACATGGGATTAAACATACATATCTGGAAATCTTTAAACCATTGGCCGTAAAGAAACCCTATAATCTGTTGAAACGCATTGGATTTCGTCTGTCTTCAAGACAGTGGAATTGGGTTATTCCAGTTTTCTGTCCCATGTTTTTTCACCATGCATTTGTTTATCATTCAACAAGTATTGTTAACATTCTATTTATGGAATAATAAAATCTCAAGTTTATAAAAATCACTTTCGTTCATGGTCCATTAAAGTCCCATCCTTGAGGAACCTTGTTTCACACCAAGGTATTAGGGATGTGGAACTGAACTAGCTTCACAGAGTCAGTCTGTAAAAATCTTTGTACTATAACCCCTGCCAGTTGTGTCCTATTGGGGAGATTTAACTTAACTTCCTGTCCCAGAGACAAAACAGGATGTGAGATAAAATTCCTCCAAAGTGAAGTCACTAGAACTATTGTCCCCATTGGTAGATTTCTCCTCTATTACTTTTTGGGGACAACCCAAAAATCTTTTACTTTTGCCCGTGACGTGTGGCCGGAAGTGGGTGCAAATACCTGTCTTTAGACAGATATCTGCACCCCCCGATCAGCGCGACTTCACTTTAGGGTGGAGATCCGCTTTAACAGCTGTAGGACAACTTCTGTCCAGAGTCAATAACATTCCAGGTACCCAAAAAAGATATATCACAGACTTGTTGCAGTTTGCAACAAAGCATAATTATTTCTGGTATAACAATGACTTTTTCCTGCAACAGAAAGGAGTTGCAATGGGTGCTAAATTTGCACCCAGCCTGGCTAATATTTTCATGGCCAAATGGGAGGAGGATGTCGTCTATGCTTGTAACCGACCCGAAATTATCCTTTGGGTGAGGTACATAGATGACATCCTCCTCCTTTTGGAAGGGAGATTGTAATTCATTAGCGGCATTTATGTCCTACCTGAATGCCAATCAGGTGGGCATAAAATTGTCCTATGAGGCAAGTTTTGATAGTATACATTTTTTGGATTTGGAAATTTTCTCCAGTGGTGGTCAACTGATGACAGACATTTTTCAAACCAACTGACCGAAATGGATACATCACTGTTGACAGTTGCCACAACACGGGTTGGCTAAAATCAGTACCTCGTAGTCAACTACCGAGGATCAGGCGAAATTGCACGAACCTTTCTGATTTTCAACACCAGGCTACAATTTTGAAATCTAGATTTGTGGACAAAGGATACCTACCTTCTGTGATTGGGGAAAGAAATTGATCAGATTACAGTTATGGATAGAAATTCTCTGACAGACAATCCCAAATCCACTCCAGATTCCAAATATAAATGGTCTTTCTTCACAACTTTTTCTGTTCAGCACAAACAAATTAAGGACTTTTTCCTGAAACATTGGAATGTCCTAAAAAATTATCATATTTTAGGAGCCACACTTCCAGATAAGGCGGGAGTTGCCTATCGAGGAGCACCTTCACTTAGGGGTAAAAT
Organism: Rana temporaria; assembly: GCF_905171775.1. NCBI lineage: Eukaryota > Metazoa > Chordata > Amphibia > Anura > Ranidae > Rana > Rana temporaria. The sequence goes on from NC_053496.1 coordinate 163,798,306, forward strand.
TGCGGCCAACGTAATTGACTCCCCCGGTGGTACCAGTCTTTTTTGCCCATTTGAATGCCTATTATCCCTGTAGGAAATGTAAAGTTTGTTCAGTCAACACGTGCGGACATGGAAGAGTAGACACTTTTTTTTTCTTCCACGTCCACTGGTGAGGAATATAAAACCAAGCAGTTCACCACCTGTGCCACGAGGTACATAGTTTACCTTATCACCTGCCCTTGTGGAAAACAGTACGTAGGGTGTACTATCAGGGCTTTTTCCACAAGGGTAGGTGAACACATTGCGAGTATTCGCAAAGGTAAAACTAACCATAGTGTCCCAAGACACTATTTGGAGTTCCATAACAAGAACCCGATTGGCTCCAAATTTCAGATCATAGATAAATTTGTTCCTAGTTGGAGGGGGGAATCGCGTCTTAGGGGCGTTTCCAGGCTGGAAACTTTGTGGATACACCAGCTTAAAAGCTATAGGCCTTATGGTCTTAATATAGATTGGGACATCAATGGTTTTATTAATTTAGTTTAAAACCCTCCCCTCCCTCCTTACTTCATTATTTATTATCCATCTTTATTTGTATCTGATTTTCAGTTGATGATACTTATAAAGATTACTTCGGGAGTTCTCTGGATACATTTGAGGCTCAGTGCCAATATTTTTACACATATATTTCTTTAGTTATATATGTTATCACTAAGTGCAGTATTTTTACACATGTATTTATTATCTAATGTATATATGTTATCATTTATACCAGATTTCACTTATACATTTCTTTATTGTTGTAAATGTTTATTACATTTATATTATCTTATTTGCATGTGTGCGTGTTACGCCGTTGGTTGCATTTTGGGCGATTTGCCTCCCGATCGATCTCACACACACGCACACATTTACACCTATTTATTCCCCTTTATCACAGTCACAAGTGTCTAATCTAAGAAGTGCATCTGTCTGTTTCATTTAAAGCGGGGGTTCACCCAAAAAAAAAAAAAATTAACATTAGATTCAGGCGAGTTGTTAGAATCCCAATCGGGTGTTTTTTTTTTTTTTTTTTTTTTTTTTTTTTAATCGTTGCCGTACATACCGTTTAATAGATATATGTTCAACGCGGCTTCTGGGTATAATCTGCGGGACTGGGCGTTACTAATTGATTGACACGCTTCCGACCGTCGCATACATCGCGTCACGAGTTGTCGAAAGAAGCCGAACGTCGGTGCGCAGTATAGAGCCGACTCGCAGTCCGGCTTCTTTCGGCAACTCGTGACGCGCTGTATGCGCCGGTCGGAAGCATGTCAATCAATTAGGAACGCTCAGTCCCGCAGATTATACCCGGAAGCCGCGGTGAACATATATCTATTAAAAGGTATGTACGGCAACGATTTAAAAAAAAAACACCCGATTGTGATTCTAACAACGTGCCTGAATCTAATGTTAATTTTTTTTTTTTGGGTGAACCCCCGCTTTAAACGTTGCTTTCTGACACCTTTATTTCCATGTGTATATACTTATTATGACATCTTTCCTTGTAAGTGCAAGTGGATGGCTTTTTGCTGTATTATAGAAAATATACGGTGGTATTTCTGCTAGTACGCTTTTTTGATGATTTTTCTTTCTTTCCATGTTGGTTGGCATTTTGTGCATTGCTCACTGCGTGTTCCACCCTGTCAGTACCCGTACCTGGGGATCACACGTGTTTATGACACGTAGCGGACCCCCACGATAGGTGGAACCTAAGAGATAGTTGGGACTTCAAGTCCCATACTGCATCGCGAAATACTCGGCTGTCATTGGTGCATGGGGCACGGCCATGGTGATGTCACGGGGCTCATGCTTGTGGGCCGTGACCTAAACATCATTGTGTACTGGCGCCTGCATATTGCCGACTACAGTTCCCATACCGCACTGCGCACTTCTTAGCGTCACATGTACATGACGCTCGGCCATCGCGGCGTTACAACGCCTGAGTGGGTACGCTGTCATTATACATATTAGTGATTGGCCAACGGCTACTAGTGTTGACACTCATGTGGTTGTGTCATGTGACGATCGCAGAGGCGCCACGTGACGATCGCAGCGGCGCCCCCGGAAGTGCTCTTGACGGCAGGACACGCATATGGCAATGGTTCCCTATTTAAGCGTGGGGGAAGGTAGCTGGCGTACACCCCAGTTGATGCCTTTTTAGACGAAACGCGTCTGGTTTTTACGCCAGCACCAGCTGCCTTACCACGCTATATTCGTCCTCGCTGCTCTTTTATTGGATGTTTTATATATTTTTAATATAATTATTTCTGTTTTTGTATAAGTCTTTTTTATATTATAATATATTTTTTTGGATTGCGTTTTTTTTATCTTGAAGTTTGTCTTTTGGCAAAAAATATATTTTTTTAAATAAAAAAAACTTGCCAGTCTTTGCAGAATCACACTATGTGGAGGCTTTTTTGTCTTTTTATATGCCCTATTAAAGTCCAACGAAATCCGTGCTTGATACAATTCTGGTGGACCAACACCTGATTACAACATCTTTTGGGGTACTCGGATACAAGTTTACCTGCCAAGGAAAGGAGGTGTCCCATGGTTCCAGTTCTGATCGCTTTTGGTGTGACTAAGCGCTGTTGATCCACCGCCGCACGGTGTGTTGGGTCCACCCTGGATGGTAAGGGCCCTTTCACACGGGGCGGATCAGTAATGATCCGCCTCTGTGTGTCCGTAAGCTCAGCGGGGATCGTTCCGTATATCCCCGCTAAGTCGTCGGATGACTGTGCAGGGATTGCTCTGTCTTTTCTCCGCTCTCCCCTATGGGGGGATTGGATAAACACGGACCGTATGTCGGATGGAAGAGCCAAAAGAGAGGGGGGGGCGGCGCAATTGGACTATTGCGGTACTGGTGAGATTAAATGTCAAGTGTACAGATGAAAATATAAAATACAAAAGAATTTTATTGGATACAACATCAATAAAACGCAACAAAGGAGTAAAAATGTCAGATCGCCACCATTACTAGTAAAAATAAAAAATAAGAATAAAAATGTCAAATCTATTCCCTATTTTGTATAACTTTTGCGCAAACTAATCAGTATACGCTTATTGTGATATATATTTTTTTTTTTACCAAAAATATGTAGAAGACTACATATTGGCCTAAACTGATGAAGATTTAAAGTTTCACTCTGCGGTCCTCAGTAAGGAGAGCCCTAACAGATATACTAAAGTTCTCATAAGTCCTGGGACTTTACCTACTAGCCGACCAGCCACCGTCATTATACGGCGTCAGGTCGGCTCTCCTGGGCGAGAGCCCGTAGCTATACGGCGGCTCTTTGAGCGGCCAGTAGGGGCGCGTGCGCGCCGCCGGAGGCGCACGCGCCCCCCGCTCGCCCCGACTCCCGTGCGTGTGCCCGGCAGGCTTGATCGCCGCCGGGCACCCGCGATTGCTCGTTACAGAGCGGGGACCGGGAGCTGTGTGTGTAAACACACAGCTCTCGGTCCTGTCGGGGGGGGAAATGCTGATCTTCTGTTCATACAATGTGTGAACAGAGGATCAGTGTTTCCCCTAGTGAGGCCACCCCCCCCCCCCCACAGTAAGAACACACCCCTTCCCCGCCCCCTAGTATTAACCCCTTTACTGCCAGTGGCATTTTTATAGTAATCCAATGCATTTTTTATAGCACTGATCGCTATAAAAATGCCAATGGTCCCAAAAATGTGTCAAAAGTGTCCGAAGTGTCCGCCATAATGTCGCAGTACCGGAAAAAAATCGCTGATAGCCGCCATTACTAGTAAAAAAAATATATTAATAAAAATGCCATAAAAATACCCCCTATTTTGTAAACGCTATAACTTTTGCGCAAACCAATCAATAAACGCTTATTGCGATTTTTTTTTTTTTTGCGAAAAATATGTAGAAGAATACCTATGGGCCTAAACTGAGGGAAATTTTTTTTTTTTATATATATTTTTGGGGGATATTTATTATAGCAAAAAGTAAAAAATATTCATTTTTTTCAAAATTGCTGCTCTATTTTTGTTTATAGCGCAAAAAATTAAAACCGCAGAGGTGATCAAATACCACCAAAAGAAAGTTCTATTTGTGGGGAAAAAAGGACGCCAATTTTGTTTGGGAGCCAAGTCGCACGACCGCGCAATTGTCAGTTAAAGCGGCGCAGTCCCGAATCGCAAAAAGTGCTCTGGTCTTTGGGCAGCAATATGGTCCGGGGGTTAAGTGGTTAAATGAGGCATTTTACATATGAATAATTGTAATTGATGCACATGATTGTTCCATAAATGACCACAATAAAAACCAGTTTAACATAGTAATAAGCTGATTTATAGTAGGTATAAAATAATAATGGTAACAATATAAATTCATTAAAAAGTCATAATGTAGCTTTTATATATACAATACAAATATTGATGCATGTGGTATGACATATAGCATCCAAGTACTCAACACATTTCCTGGATCAAGAGGGAGATCTGAGAGCTGATTGGAGGGAAGGGTCACACCCCCCCTTCACACAGGAACATAGCCAAGGCTGTCAATCTGCTGGAGGTCTCTCCCCTGTCACCATTGTTCTCTTGTTGTCAGGAAAACTTGTCAGAAGCGATTCATGCAGATAACCGAGGAACGGGGCTGCAGCCACAAATTACACTTGGTGCTCTGGACTGAGACAAGTACACACTATAAAGGGATATGCTTTGTTCATATTTCATGTCTTGGGTTTGCAACCACTTTAACAAATTTCTTTCCTGATTTTCAGAAACAAAGGATGACCTGGAAAACCTAACCCTGGAGATCAAGAAAGCGGCAAATAACGTCCGGACGCGTTTAAAGGGTGAGTGCAGCACGTGTGATGTTGGCTAACCAAATATTAGGGACCTTTTAGCTGTTCTTGGAATAATGTGTATTAAACACTCAAGGACCGACTCCTGTACATATACATCGGCACTTTAAAGATGGATATCCCGGTAATGGCAGCAGCTGCTGCCACAACCGTGATAGCCAACTTTTCAGTGGCAGGCCCTTAAACGATAATGGTGGTCTCTGCGGAGGATTCGCCTTGAGTTCACCGTTATCGGCGGCCGTAGAAGGGGCCCCCCTCCCGCCGCTTACCGGAGCTGTCGGTAGCTGGGTATGTCACCCGTCTCCATACCATAGCAGGGCGGAAGCAATGTCAAAACGTCACTTCCGCCCATACGTCTTAAAGGGATTTTTTTTTTGTTATTTTTTTCAAATTACTACAATTTTTATTCTATTAATTAAATAGATTTTTAAGGGTAAAAGTTTGACGCCATTCCACGAGCGGGCGCAATTTTGAAGCATGACATGTTGGGAGCAAGTGCCGTATTCCTCAAGCACTTGCTCCGTAGTTTGCGGAGGCGTAGTGTAAAAGGCCCGGCGTATCCCTGCGTATTTCAAAGGGGGCGGCTTATATTTAAATTAAGCGCGCCCCTGTTTCGATCGAACTGCGCTTGCGCCGGGCTAAAAATAGCCCAGTGCGCATGCTCCAGTTCTCGGCGGAAAACGTCAATGACGCCGACGTGTGCGTCATTGACGTAAAGTCGTATTCAAGAACGACTTAGGAAAACGACGTACCCGACGGGAAAAGACGACGCGGACCCGACGCCATGCTTAACATGGCATACGTGGGACTGGCGTAAGGTTACCCCTCATATAGCAGGGGTAACCTTACGCTTACGCAAACGTCGGTTACGTGATGCAAATTCGTTCAGGAATCGGCGTATCGGGCTCATTTGCATAAACAAATGAGACCTGAACGTAAACGCCACCTAGCGGCCGGCGGCGAATTACATTTAAGATCCGACAGTGTAAGTGACTTACACATGTCGGATCTTCAGCGTATCTATGCGAAAATGATTCTAGGAATCACTCGCATAGATACGCGGGTCAAAAAAGAGAGATACGACAGAGTTTCCTGAGATACCCCATCGTAACTTCTCTCAGAATATGGCCCACTGTCCTTAAGTGTTTAAAGTGATAGCAAAGCAGCCCCGATCACTGCCAGGACACGATCATCTAGTGCCCAAGGCAAAGATGCCAAATTGCGCCCCCTCCTCATTATTTGCGAGCTTATGAGGAGGAAGGGGAGAGAGCACATACCCCGTACCTCCGCCTGTCTCTCTCGTCCTCTCCTTGCCGCTACCAGCTCTGAGCTGACAGAAGTAGTGATGCCATTGTCACTACTCCTGTCAGCCTTCTAGTAGAAGGAATTGGCGGCGGCCACCATTCCTACAATACACGCCGCACCCAGGGCAACCGTCCATTCTGCCCACACCTTGTCCCGGCTCTAGCCCCGATCCTTCTCTTCTTGGGTCCCCCGCCAGCACCCTGGGCTTCTCCCCCTTGCGGAGTGCCCCGAAAACAAACCTCTATGGGGTGCATGTTCGCTGCCAAGCTCCGTGCCCATTGATAGACAGCACGGGGTACAACCCCCCCCCCCCGCGCGCGCGCTTTCTCCTCGCTGGCTTTGATTCGCAGCAGTGGGAGCCAATGAGGAGAGAGAGCAAAAAGGTGGTCTTTAACACCCATACGCCACACATATGCATCACTGGGGGCAGAGGTTTCTGAGCTGAGCGCACGCTCAATGTGCACTCCCAGCACACAGTCAGAGTTATCAAAGAAAGCTTCAAGTCCCCACTTATGATTGGAGTGAATGAAGTGTACGTTTTGTACACTTCAAATAAAGCTCATACAAAACACAACAAAAAGGAGCAGTTGGATGAATAGCGCACCACACTGCCCCTTAGTGCAGTCTTGAATCGCTCCTGCCGCTCTGCGTTGCAATGTGGATTAGCCCTAAATCTGTTTTTCTCTTGATTTTTAGCAATGGAGCATAGTATAGAACAAGAGGAAGGACAGTCTTCAGCAGACCTTCGAATACGGAAGTCCCAGGTGAGTGGTAAAGGAAGTAATGTTATTATTTGGTCATTGGCCGAGGTTGTCTTCTATTGGCAGGATGAGATAAGCTTCTATTTCTAGTAGTAAATATCTGTCAGGAACCATGAATCAGACTGAGACAGAAGTACAGTTAAATCACACTTGTATAATAATAATAATTAAAGGGTAAACCGAGTAAGCATAGTCAAAACATAGCCAGAGTTCAGTAACCGGTTCGGGTAGTCGGCCAAGCCAATGTCGGAGAGCCAGAGATAAACGTAGTAGTACAGCAAGCAGGATCAGGATCCAGAAGGAACGTCAGCCAAGCAAGGCCACAACAGGAACGCAGGAGAAAGTCTCTGATGTTGACAAAGGCGAAGGCAGAGAGCAAATGAACTGGAAGGCTTTAAGCAGGCAGGACTGACGAGCAGGATCAACAGGTGAGTCACTGTGGAGAGATGGGAGCTGGTAATTGGCTGACAGCTGAGCTGCCAGCTCAGAGAAGGAAGGGCTGAGCCCAGCCCTGACAATGTCGGTGTGATGGTCTCCTTCCCATAATTGACGAGTCTTTTACTAGTAAATTACTGGCCAGATGGTCCAGGGAATTCTGTTTGCCTAGGGATGGGCTTTAACCCTCAACCTCTCTCCTCCCAAATTAAACCTCCTACCATCCTGTAAGACCTAAAGTATGACTAAACGTAAAAACAAAAATATATGTTATTGTAGCCTACCAGTTCTTGGATGTGGTGGCTGCTTTCCATTTTCTATCTTTTTGGCTTATTTCCTCTATTCTCACCAGATGATACTACGAAAAACAGACAATATGTCCGAGGGTGACAACACTCGCACACTGTATGTTATCTATGGAGGCGCAGCGTTGTCACTGTAGGAGACTACAGAACATCTCCCACTCTTCTCTTTAAGGTACGGGAAGCGTGTTCTGTAGTCAACCGAGAGAACTGGGAGCAAAGCTAAACGAGCCTACTCAGCGGATAACTGTGGAAGGTCCAAATTTCTGGCAGGATCAGTGGGGTGGATTCAAGAAGCAATTGCGCCCGTGTAACCATAGGTTACACAGCGCAATTGCTTACTTGCCCCGGCGTAACGAGTGCTCCTGATTCAGGAACCTCGTTACGCCGACTGCAGCCTAAGATCTGCGCGGCATAAGGCTCTTATGCCCGCATATCTTAGGCTGCATTCTAGCGATGGCCGCTAGGTGGCGTTCCCGTTGTGCTCAGTGTATAGTATGCAAATTGCATACCAACACCGATTCACAACGTTGCGCGAGCCCTGCGTACGCAATTTACGTCGTTTACGTACGGCGGTTTTCGCGCAAGGCTGCCCCTGTTGCGTATACCCGTCGTTCCCGCGTCGCAAAATTTTAATTTTACGTAGTTTGCGTAAGTGAATCGTGAATGGCGTCCAGCGCCATTCACGATTCACTTACGCAAACTACGTAAAATTAAAATTTCACGACGGGTATACGCAACAGGGGCAGCTGTCCTTGCGACGTCATTTGCCGCAATGCACGTCGGGAAACTTTCCCGAAGGAGCATGCGCTCTACGCTCGGCGTGGGAACGCGCCTAATTTAAATGATTCCCGCCCCCTACGGGATCATTTAAATTGCGTGCTCTTGCGCCGGGCATTTTGCCGGCGCGCCCGTGCAATTTACGAAGCTTATGCTCCGTGAATCGAGGGCAGCACAAAAAAATTGCGGGGGCGCAGGGCAAAATCGTTGCCCTGCGCCTCCGTAATAAATGCGCAAATCTCTTTGAATCCGGCCCAGTGTTTTTTATTTTTATTTTGCACAAGTTATAACATACTTGGGTAAATAAAAACACACAAGTCCATCTAGTTCAATCAAAAAAAAAAAAATTGTACAATCCCATATACATAATCTTGTACACACGTTCGATCCAGAGGACAGCGAAAAACCCCAGCAAAGCATGATCCAATTTGCTACAGCAGGGGAAAAAAATTCCTTCCTGATCCCCCTGAGAGGCAATCGGTTGTATAGACCTGACAGATATGAAAGAATCGAGTGCAGTTAGATCTGTACTTCATTAGATTAGTTGAAGCACAGATGAGACATCGACTTTTGTGTGGCGGATTTGTGTACTGACAATACGAAAATCTGACGTCAAGCCGTTGTCCGCTGAAAATTTACTAGCCTGTCATCCAACATGTGTTGGTGGAAAATTGGACAATTGTCAAAAGGAGCGTACCAACGGTAAGATTTTAGGACAACAGTCTATCAACAATCGTACCGTGTGTATGAGGTTTTAGACTGGGATGACATTAAAGTTCATGTGCGTGTAAAGGCAGGCGTCCCAATACTTGGGAATATAGGGCTAGATTCACATAGAGTTACGCCGGCGTATCAGTAGATACGCTGTCGTAACTCTGAATATACGCCATCGTAAATATAAGCGTATTCTGGAAACCAGATACGCTTAAATTAGGCTAAGATACGAGTGGCGTAAGTCTCCTACGCCGTCGTATCTTAGGGTGAAATATTTACGCTGGCCGCTAGGTGGCACTTGAGTTCGGCGTAGAATATTGAGTTCGGCGTAGAATATGTAAATGACTAGATACGCCGATTCAGAAACGTACGTACGCCCGGTGCTATTTTTTTACGTTGTTTACGTTAGGCTTTTTCGGCGTAAGGTTGCTCCTGCTATTATGAGGCGTACGCAATGTTAAGTATGGACGTCGTTCCCGCGTCGAATTTTGAAAATTTTACATCGTTTGCGCAAGTCGTTCGCGAATAGGGCTTTGCGTAAATTTCATCCACGTCGAAAGCTTTGACGATTTGCGCGGAATTTCGAGCATGTGCACTGGGATTCTTTCACGAACGGCGCATGCGCCGTTCGTTAAAGACGTCATTTACTTGGGGGCATGTTTTATTTACATAAAACACACCCACCTCTTCTCAATTTGAATTTGGCACGCTTACGCCGGCTGATTTACGCTACGCCACCGCAACTTACGGAGCAAGTGCTTTGTAAATACTGCACTTGCCCGTCTAAGTTGCCGAGGCGTAGCGTAAATAGGTTACGCTACGCCCGCACAAAATTACGTCCCCCTACCTGAATTTAGCCCATAGTGTGTGTAGCAGAATAAATTTTGGCCTAAAATTTTAAAAACAAAGCAACTTTTAATCTTTTAATTCTCAGTTTTTTTTTTTTTGTTTTTGTTTATTTTGCAAAAAAATAAAACCCCAGTGCCGATTTAAATACCACCTAGAGAAGATTCTACTTGTGTAAACAGAATTCTAAAAAAAAATTGTTTGAATGACAATTGCGGGGTCATGCAACACAGTGTTGCATGACCCAAAGTGCGACAACGCTGAAAGCTGAAAATTGGTCTGGGCAGGAGGGGGGTGAAAGCGTCTAGTTAAACGATGGTCGAAAAGCTCCTTACTTGTCCTTCAACACCAACACCAAAAACACTGGTCCATGGTAGAGTTTACCAATGCCAACAGATAACAATCCAAAATTGTCTTGCCTAGTTCAAAACTCCTAGCTTTGACAAGACCGATTTGGTCCTGTTCTATCGTAATTGATGACTTTTGTCAGAAAGATCTGAATATCTGAAAACCTCCCACTCTCTCCGCAGCACTCTGTCCTATCACGGAAGTTTGTGGACGTCATGACCAAGTACAATGAGGCTCAGGTGGACTTCAGAGAGCGAAGTAAAGGGCGGATCCAGAGGCAGCTGGAGATCAGTGAGTCCCCACCATGGTTCTGTTTTGTGGTTTCCTTTGTTGACATACAGAGGTATGGTTGGAAGGACAGAAGGGAGGAAGGTAACTGGAAGCAATGTTCTGGTTTCCAACTGACACCAAAGACGGAGTACTATTCCTCCCACTGACACCAATGGCGTACTATTCCTCCCACTGACACCAACAATGGAGTACTATTCTTCCCACTGACACCAATGGCGTACTATTCCTCCCACTGACACCAACAATGGAGTACTATTGCTCCCACTGACACCAGCAATGGAGTACTATTGCTCCCACTGACACCAACAATGGCGTACTATTGCTCCCACTGACACCAACAATGGCGTACTATTGCTCCCACTGACACCAACAATGGAGTACTATTCTTCCCACTGACACCAATGGCGTACTATTCCTCCCACTGACACCAACAATGGAGTACTATTGCTCCCACTGACACCAGCAATGGAGTACTATTCCTCCAACTGACACCAACAATGGCGTACTATTGCTCCCACTGACGCCAACAATGGAGTACTATTGCTCCCACTGACGCCAACAATGGAGTACTATTGCTCCCACTGACGCCAACAATGGCGTACTATTGCTCCCACTGACGCCAACAATGGAGTACTATTGCTCCCACTGACGCCAACAATGGAGTACTATTGCTCCCACTGACGCCAACAATGGAGTACTATTGCTCCCACTGACGCCAACAATGGAGTACTATTGCTCCCACTGACGCCAACAATGGAGTACTATTGCTCCCACTGACGCCAACAATGGAGTACTATTGCTCCCACTGACGCCAACGATGGAGTACTATTGCTCCCACTGACGCCAACGATGGCGTACTATTGCTCCCACTGACGCCAACGATGGAGTACTATTGCTCCCACTGACGCCAACGATGGCGTACTATTGCTCCCACTGACGCCAACGATTGCGCACTATTGCTCCCACTGACACCAGCAATGGAGTACTATTGCTCCCACTGACACCAGTTGCCATCTTTGCCTCTGTTTAATCTACAACTGCCATTATGCTGCACGTGATCAGTTTTGACACCAGCCATTGGATGGTTTGACAATTTGGTTGAGAGCACAACCAATGGGAGTGTTGCCTTTCCGGCACGTGCCGGAAATTAAACTGTTTTAAGGATGGGTTTACAGGGGTTGTAAAGGTACAATTTTTTTTTTTTCCTAAATAGCTTCCTTTACCTTAGTGCAGTCCTCCTTCACTTACCTCATCCTTCCATTTTGCTTTTAAATGTCCTTATTTCCTCTGAGAAATCCTCACTTCCTGTTCTTCTGTCTGTAACTCCACACAGTAATGTGAGGCTTTCTACCTGGTGTGGAGTGTCGTGCTCACCCCCTCCCTTGGACTACAGGAGAGTCAGGACGATCTCTACGTTGCAGATAGAGGAAGGAGCTGTGTGTTAGTGAGCGTCCTGACTCTCCTGTAGTCCAAGGGAGGGGGCGAGCACGACACTCCACACCAGAGAGAAAGCCTTGCATTACGGTGTGTAGTTACAGACAGAAAAACAGGAAGTGAGGATTTCTCAGAAGAAATAAGGACATTTAAAAGCAAAATGGAAGGATGAGGTAAGTGAAGGAAGACTGCACTGAGGTAAAGGAAGCTATTTAGGGAAAAAAAATGGTACCTTTTTACAATCCCTTTAAGTGTAGGTGAGTTTTCTCAACCAGGGGTATGTTCAACCTCTGCAGGGAGAGACCACTGCTTCCACACAGAGACTAGGGCTCCTCCTCTATAAAATGCTGGCAGAGGGCAGGCTTTTCTACTTGGGCTGTGGTTGTTTTAAAAAAATAAAATAAAAACACCTGTATGATTTCACACACTTTTTCAGTTTGCAGAACGTTGCACCTGGAATGCATTTAGCTGAAATCTAAAGTGGGCTTAATAGAACCTGTGATGAGAAAGTACCAAGGCTACCATTACTGACTTCTGAAAATACAAAGGCCCGGATTCACATACATCGGCGCATATTTATGCCGCCGTAGCGTATCTTTTACGCTACGCCGGCGCAGCGCACAGAGGCAAGCACTGGATTCACAAAGCACTCGCTCCCACTCGCTCTTAAAGATACACTGGGTTTCCTCGGTGTAAGCCAGCGTAGGTGTAAGTGGGCGTGAGCAATGCTAATGAGGCGTGACCCCATGCAAATGATGGGCCATGCGCCATAGAAGTACTTAAAATGAACGGCGCATGCGCCATCCCGTGGCCGCATCCCAGTGCGCATGCTCAGAATCACGTCGAAACAACTGCCTAAGATACGTCGAATCACTGCCTACGACGTGAACGTAACCTACGCCTAGTCATATTCACGTACAACGTAACCGACAAAAGATACGACGGCTTGTGTTCCCAGGTCCATACCTTTGCATGAGTTGCGCCTCCTATATGGGGAATAACTTTACAGCGGATGTACGACTTGCACAAACCGTGTATATTATGCTACTTTTGTGAATCGGCGTATCTCCCTCAGTTGCATATGTGCATAGAAAATCTATGGGAGCGACAAATGCGCCCGGCGTAAATATGCGCCCACGATACGCCGGCGTAGGCAAGTTACGTCGGTCGTAGGAAGCCTATTTTCAGGCGTATCTAGTTTTGTGGGCACGGCGCACAGATACGACGGCGCATATTTACACTTGCGCAGCTTATTCTCGAGATACGTCGGCGTAAGTGCTTTGTGAATCCGGGCCAAATTCTTTGGTTATTAGACTGACTCAATGGCTTCATACCAGTGGCTCAGAAAGCATTCCTTGCTGTCTCAGTATTTTCAGAAAGGCAACCTCCATGTTTCTCTTTCAGTGGCGCAGCAGCAAAGTTTTACGTCTGTCTATCCACAGCACTGACTGGTTTATAATGGGGCATTGTAATTATCAATGTGATTCTAACATCTGTAATTTTGTCATCGCCGTTTTCCCTTCAAGCTGGCAAAAACACGACAGATGACGAATTGGAGGAGATGCTGGAAAGCGGAAATCCCAACATCTTCACTTCCGGGGTAAGTCTAAGTGCTACGGCTTGCACAGAGCCCTGACCTCAACCTGATTGAGCACCGTTGGGATGATATCACATACAATGATTGTGGGCCAGGTTAACCTCTTAACCCCTGGACCATATTGCTGGTCAAAGACCAGAGCACTTTTTGCGATTCGGCACTGCGTCGCTTTAACTGACAATTGCGCGGTCGTGCGAGGTGGCTCCCAAACAAAATTGGCGATCTTTTTTCCCCACAAATAGAGCTTTCTTTTGGTGGTATTTGACCACCTCTGCAGTTTTGCGCTATAAACAAAAATAGAGCGACAATTTTGAAAAAAAAAATATAGGGCCAGATTCACAAAAGAGATACGACGATTGATACGATTGTCGTATCTATGCGCCTGATTCATAGAATCAGTTACGCATAGATAGCCCTAAGATCCGATAGGTGTAATTGACTTACACCATCGGATCTTAGGCTGCAATTCTAGGCTGGCCGCTAGGTGGCGATTCCATTGCGGTCGGCGTAGAATATGCAAATGACTAGTTGCGCCAATTCACGAACATCCGCTTTGCCCGTCGCTCTAAATTTACGTTGTTTCCGTATACGTGGCGTAAAACTAAGGGTGCCCTCTAGGTGGCCTAGCCAATGTTAAGTATGGCCGTCGTTCCCGCATCGAAATTTTAAATTTCACGTTGTTTGCGTAAGTCGTCCGTGAATGGCGTTGGACGTCATTTACGTCAACGTCGAAACCAATGACGTCCTTGCGACGTCATTTAGCGCAATGCACGTCGGGTAATTTTACGGACGGAGCATGCGCAGTACGTTCGGCGCGGGAACGCACCTAATTTAAATGGTGCCCACCCCATTTGAATTAGGTGGGCTTTCGCCGAGCGGATTTACGCTACGCCGCCTTAAGTTTACAGGTAAGTGCTTTGTGAATCAGGCACTTACGCTGTAAACTTGCGGCGGTGTAACGTAAATGGGATACGTTACGCCGCCGCAGCATAACGTATTTGTATTTGAATCTGGAACATATTTTTTACTCTTTGCTATAATAAATATCCCCCAAAAATATATAAAAATACTTTATTTTTTTTTCTCAGTTTAGGCCGATACGTATTCTTCTACATATTTTTCGTAAAAAAAAATCGCAATAAGCGTTTATTGATTGGTTTGCGCAAAAGTTATAGCGTTTACAAAATAGGGGGTATTTTTATGACATTTTTATTAATATTTTTTTTTTACTAGTAATGGCGGCGGTCAGCGTTTTTTTTTTTTTTTCGGCACTGCGACACTTTTTTTTCAAATTTTTGGGACCATTGGCCTTTTTATAGCGATCAGTGCTATACAAATGCATGGGATTACTATAAAAATGCCACTGGCAGTGAAGGGGTTAACACTACGGGGCAGTGAAGGGGTTAAGTATGTTCCCTGGGTGTGTTCTAACTGTAGGGGGGGTGGCCTCACTAGGGGAAATGTCTGATCTTCTGTTCATACATTGTATGAACAGAAGATCAGCATTTCTCTCCCTG
Organism: Rana temporaria; assembly: GCF_905171775.1. Lineage (NCBI taxonomy): Eukaryota > Metazoa > Chordata > Amphibia > Anura > Ranidae > Rana > Rana temporaria. The sequence continues at coordinate 163,813,474 of NC_053496.1, forward strand.
ACAGGACCGGGAGCTGTGTGTTTACACACACAGCTCCCGGTCCCCGCTCTGTAACGAGCGATCGCGTGTCCCCGGGAGTCGGGGGCGAGCGAGAGGCACGCGCCCCTAGTGGCCTGCGCGAGAGCCGACGTATAGCTACGGGCTCTCGCGCAGGGGAGCCGACCTGCCGCCGTAAAATGACGGCGGCTGGTCGGCAAGTAGTTAAAGGTGGAATTATAAGGGGAGTGAATAATCATCATATTATAAACAGACCCACCTGGTTTAGGCCCCATTCACACTTGGGGCCGTTACCAATTACAGGTGAGAACTCCAGCAAGATTAGATGTGGGAGGCAGCCCCGTTGAATCAATCACTCTATGAGCGATTACATCTTTTTTTTTTTTTAAGTGTATTTTGTGCGTGTACTCGAGAGAGGAGCCGGACTGCAGGAGTTGGGAGTAGGCAGGCCTCCCCCAGAGGCAATCTGCCACCTTTCTCCATGCCCCGGGTGGCAATGGTGGGTGTGTGAGGGGGGTCCTCCCACACAGCCCGCCCTACCTGCTCCGCTTTGAAGCCCAACGGGGCAGAGGGACTCCCTATAAGGGAGTGAGAGGATCTAGCCCGCTCAACCAGCCCCGTTAGTCCTTCGCCTCTCTTTTTTAGAGACCGCGTGGTCAAAGTGCGTGCATGTTAACCCAATTTCGAGTGCGTGTAAGTGTGGTGGTTTTTGTGGGAGGGGGGTGGGCGTACTAAGCGCAGGCTTACCTCGCATAGCACACCCTCCGGGAGCCGGGCTGAGACCACCAAACTCAATTCACAATGTAGCTGAGACCGGGTCCGAACCCCTAGCTGCAGAGGTGAATGGCTTGTCAGCGCAGTGCCAATCGCGTTGAGCCACCGCAGCTCCCCTGAGCGATTACATCATAACAACCAGCTGTGTGAGCTGTCGGGCTCCAATTGATTTCAATAGGGCTGCCTCTCACAACTAATCGCTGGGAACCTTGCACATAGTCGGTGACGGTCCTGTTTGCAAATGTGAATGGGGCCTAAAGCCAGCCATAGATAGATTGAATCTCAGATAATTCAGCAGAGACCAGCTGAGATTTGATCCATCTATGGGCAGGCAGGTTGTATTGAAGTCGATCCATCGAAGAGTCTTCTTGTTCAACGTCAGTATCTGACTTCACAAGTGTTCACTTAGCTAAATGGGGAAAATTCCGACAGATTCATTGCAATATCTTGTGAAAAGCCTTCTCAGAAGAGTGGAAGAAGTTATAGCTGCACAAGATGGGGGAGGGGAGAAGGGGGCGGAACACAACTCCTTATTAATGCCCCTGGTTTTGGAATAGGATGTCCAATAAGCTCACATACGGTGGGATGGTAGATGTCACAAACTTTTCACCATTTAGTGTAGGACATGATACCATCTATCATTAAAGATGATTACAATTTTGGCATAGCTACCTACCAGAATGATCTGGTACCTGTGGCCTAAGTTACACCTTTTCATTTCTTCCTGTAGATCATTAACGATTCGCAGATTTCACGCCAAGCCTTGAGTGAAATTGAATCTCGTCATCGGGACATCGTACGGCTAGAGAGCAGCCTGAAGGAGCTCCATGACATGTTCATGGATATCGCCATGCTGGTTGAGAACCAGGTAACCATCTTGAACAATATGGGGTGGGTGAAGACAAAAAGAAAAAGGACAAAACAGGGCCTTCAATTAAGGGATTAGGAGTACTATGTAAACTGTATTATATTCACCCAAACATGGCCTCTATAAAAGCCATTCAATGTCTCAGTTGTGTCTCATTTTCTGTCCCTAATGCTTTGCTTGGAGACTGAGGCTCAACCAAACTAAGGTAACTATACCTCTCTTCTCTGACTTAAGCCTTTATCTGAAAACCCTTTGCTTGTCCAATGTACTAACTGATCCTTTGTGTCCGCTACAGGGGGAGGTGACTGATAACATAGAGATCAATGTCATGAAATCAGTGGAACACGTAGAGAAAGCTCGAGAAGAGACAACCAAAGCAGTAAAATACCAGAGCAAAGCACGCAAGGTGAGGGTGGGAAGACCCAGTAGACAATGGCATAACTGACCTGACCTGACCTGATGTAAGAGCTATATTAGGATGCCATTGAGGGCTACAGATGACTGGACAAAGTTCTTTAAGTGAGACACTACAATTTCGTATGTGTGTGTTTTTTTTGCTTTTGTTTTTTAATCTCGCACTATATCCTGCTTACTTCTTGTACAATTCCCCTCTTTCGATTTTCTAATTCTACCATATCCTGCTTACTACTTGTACAATTCCCATCTTTCGATTTTCTAATTCTACCATATCCTGCTTACTACTTGTACAATTCCCATCTTTCGATTTTCTAATTCTACCATATCCTGCTTACTACTTCTTGTACAATTCCCCTCTTTCGATTTGCTAATTGTACCATATCCTGCTTACTTCTTGTACAATTCCCCTCTTTTGATTTTCTAATTTTACCATATCCTGCTTACTACTTGCACAATTCCCCTCTTTCCATTTTCTAATTCTACCATATCCTGCTTACTATGCTTTTGTTCCTCTGCATTGTTTCATTTTACCTTTTTACCTTCCCACCATTTAAACCTCCCTTGTTTCTTCCATGGGTTTATTTATGCTTCTCTTCAAAAATGTATCTCATCCTTTTTCTTTTTACCATGTACTTTCACTATCTTTCCACTGTTCATGACTTTTGATCATGGCTTTAATACACTTATGTCTTTGCCAACCTTTTTTCTCTACTTCCTACATTGTGTTTTCCTATGCTTTTGCTCAAAACATCAATCTAAATCTCAACTCTCAAAACCCAACCTTCCTTTCCCAATGTTTTATCTACTGTTTTGTCTTTCCTGATATTCTTAAAACCTATGCCAATTTCATAATGTTTTACATTTATTTTTCTGCCATGCGTCAATGTGCTTACACTGAACTCCTCTGTCTCATGTATGTTCTTCCTTCTATAATGGCCCAAACTTGTCCTTTTGAAATCTCTAAATACACTGCATTTTCTTAATTCTTTACGGCCTTCTGTGCCTTTTTTATTTATTTTTATTTTTCCTAATTTTTTTTTCTCTTACTTCCACTTTTTTCCTTTTTTCTCTTTTTTTTTCTTTTCGTTTCTTTCTTTCTTTTTTTTTTTTCTTTTTCTGCTTTCTGATTTTCTTTTTTTTTTTCTATCTTTTTTCCTTCTTTTTCCTTTTCTTTTTCTTTTTTTTTCTTTTTCTTTTTTTTCTTTTTCTTTTTTCTTTCTTTTTTTTTTTCTTTCTTTTTTTTTTTCTTTCTTTTTTTCTTTCTTTCTTTTTTTTTTTCTTTCTTTTTTTCTTTCTTTCTTTTTTCTTTTTTCTTTCTTTTTTTTTTTCTTTCTTTTTTTCTTTCTCTTTCTTTTTTCTTTCTCTTTCTTTTTTCTTTTTCTTTTTCTTTTTCTTTTTTCTTTTTTTTTTTTCTTTCTTTTTTTTCTTTCTTTTTTTCTTTCTCTTTCTTTTTTCTTTCTCTTTCTTTTTTCTTTCTTTTTTTCTTTCTCTTTCTTTTTTCTTTCTCTTTCTTTTTTCTTTTTCTTTTTCTTTTTCTTTTTTCTTTTTTTTTTTCTTTCTTTTTTTTCTTTCTTTTTTTCTTTCTCTTTCTTTTTTCTTTCTCTTTCTTTTTTCTTTCTTTTTTTCTTTCTCTTTCTTTTTTCTTTCTTTTTTTCTTTCTCTTTCTTTTTTCTTTCTCTTTCTTTCTTTCTTTCTTTTTTTCTTTCTCTTTCTTTTTTCTTTCTCTTTCTTTCTTTCTTTTTTCTTTCTCTTTCTTTTTTCTTTCTTTCTTTCTTTCTTTCTTTCTTCCTTTCTTTCTCTTTCTTTTTTCTTTCTTTCTTTCTTTCTTCCTTTCTTTCTCTTTCTTTTTTTCTTTCTTTCTTTCTTTCCTTCCTGCCCTTTTCTTTTTTCTTTCCTTCCTGCCCTTTTGATTTATTTTCTTTTTTCTTTTCTTCTCTTTCTTTTCTGCCCTTTTGATTTATTTTCTTTTTTCTTTTCTTCTCTTTCCTTCTCTTTCTTTTCCGCCCTTTTGATTTATTTTCTTTTTTCTTTTCTTCTCTTTCTTTTCCGCCCTTTTGATTTATTTTCTTTTCTTTTTTATTTTTCTTTCTATTTTTTTTTGTCTTCTCTTTTCTTTTTCTTTAAAACCTTCATGTGTTCTCTTCTGCCATATCCTTTCTCTGTCTTTCCTTTTACACTTACCACAATTGTTTTCTCTCATCCTTCAACAACGTACACTCCTTAATCCATTCCCCTACTTGCGTCTTGGCTTCCTTCTGCTATTTCTTCCCTACCCTGTCTTTTCTTTTTCTTTTTTCACACCTTTTTCTTTCTTTTTTCTTTCTTTTTCCTTTCTTTCTTTCTTTCTTTCTTTCTTTCTTTCTTTCTTTCTTTCTTTCTTTCTTTCTTTCTTTCTTTCTTTCTTTCTTTCTTTCTTTCTTTCTTTCTTTCTTTTTTTTTTGTCTTTCTTTCTTTTTTTTTTGTCTTCTCTTTTCTTTTTCTTTAAAACCTTCATGTGTTCTCTTCTGCCATATCCTTTCTCTGTCTTTCCTTTTACACTTACCACAATTGTTTTCTCTCATCCTTCAACAACGTACACTCCTTAATCCATTCCCCTACTTGCGTCTTGGCTTCCTTCTGCTATTTCTTCCCTACCCTGTCTTTTCTTTTTTCACACCTTTTTCTTTCTTTTTCCTTTCTTTCTTTTTCCTTTCTTTCTTTCTTTCTTTCTTTCTTTCTTTCTTTCTTTCTTTCTTTCTTTCTTTCTTTTTCCTTTCTTTCTTTCTTTCTTTCTTTCTTTTTCCTTTCTTTCTTTTTCCTTTCTTTCTTTCTTTCTTTCTTTCTTTCTTTCTTTCTTTCTTTCTTTCTTTCTTTCTTTCTTTCTTTCTTTCTTTCTTTCTTTCTTTCTTTTTCCTTTCTTTCTTTCTTTCTTCCTTTCTTTCTTTCTTTCTTTTTCCTTTCTTTCTTTCTTTCTTTTTCCTTTCTTTCTTTCTTTCTTTCTTTCTTTTTCCTTTCTTTCTTTCTTTCTTTTTCCTTTCTTTCTTTCTTTCTTTTTCCTTTCTTTCTTTCTTTCTTTTTCCTTTCTTTCTTTTTTTTGTCTTCTCTTTTCTTTTTCTTTAAAACCTTCATGTGTTCTCTTCTGCCATATCCTTTCTCTGTCTTTCCATTTACACTTACCACAATTGTTTTCTCTCATCCTTCAACAACGTACACTCCTTAATCCATTCCCCTACTTGTGTCTTGGCTTCCTTCTGCTATTTCTCCCCTACCCTGTCTTTTTTCTTTTTTTCTTCCACACCTCTTTCTTAAGGGTTCTCTTATAGACCGCATAGAAAATAACATGGACGAGTCAGTAGGTTTTGTCGAACGAGCTGTGGCCGATACAAAGAAAGCTGTAAAATACCAGAGTGAGGCCCGGAGGGTGAGAAGAAACGCTTAGATTGCTCAGTAGTATTTAAAAGCCTTGATGGACCCCAAGTAGCAACCAGATCCCTGCATTAAGTTTTATGCTGTGGTAGTGGTGCATTGCTTTAGATTCAACTCCTGCTATGGTTACCGTACGTAGAATTTTAGATCTAGAGTTTTAGAAATGTCTGGGCTCATTTATAAAAACCGGAAGAAGGAAAATGAGGGGGTGTGGACCAAAACAACAAATCTAGTGGTAATTTTCTGACCCGCACCATAAAAATGTTTGTTTCATCATGGCCTTTAGTCACACAGGAGCAAGCAGATGAAACTGGTCTGTTTCTAAACGGTCGTGGTTCCATGCCTATGGGAGACAACTAAAGGTCTTTAAAGTTGAACTTTTTTTTCTTTTGGTTAGAGTGGCAAAGGGTAGAACCTTGATCAGGTTGTATTGCTATGTGTGTCTCTGTTAAGACATTTTGCTCTTGCATGACAATGACCAATGGCTTCAAAAGTAAGAGTAAGATTACACACAAGAGGTTTTTGCTATAGCAGTCTTCAACTATAATCATCCTGTAATTAATCACTGTAGTAGCGATCAATCACACAAATGCTTCACTCAGTTGTTTCCTAGGCGTGGCAATTGCTAGGGATCAACCATGTGCGGTCAGCCTTAATCTTCCAATCTGAGACACATATGACAATATAAACTTGAAATAGTCCCAACTCATCCCAATCCCATCTACAACAATTGAAACAAATTGGCTGGAAATGCACTTTTAAGGACCAACTCTGCGCTCTGGGCTCCCCCGCTTTCTCCCAGTGTGCCCCCCTTTGAGCCCCCCTTCACTATATATAATATATAAAGGAAAAGAAAAACTGCGCTAACACAGCAGGAGACTATGACAGCAGCTAACATGTGATATACAAAAACAGATAAAAATATAAAAAAGCCGCGCCAAATAATTAATAGACAGATGGAGTGAGTCCAAATAATTGTCTATAGCACTCTACAGATAATACGGTTGGTTAGAACATATATGGCACTGTTCTTAGATTCGGATGGAGACTTCAAGTTGATTGGTACTTTTAAGATAATGCTTGAAAAAATCCAAATCACCAGGTGACATGCATGCAGATAGTGCCAGCCCTCCACCGTAAATAGAAGCAGCTTACCAGATGGCAAGCCTTTAACACAATTGGCTATAGCCCAGCCACGGCCTTTAAATCCTCAGCACACTAGGTTGGAACACTCCGTCACTCAAACAGGATCCCAGGCTCAGGTATTGTGATAAAGGATTGCAATTCAGCTCCAAATAAGCTCATCAGCGGAACAATCAGCGCTCAGAACGATCCCCAATGCATGTACCAAAAAATATAAAAGGGACGCAATAGCGTGATACCGCAAGGTAAAGAATTTAATAAAAGCAGTAATGTACTTACAGCGTCGCAGTTAAAAAACAGCATATAACAGACAGGATTAGTAAAGCCGGCCGGCTTGAAGGAGCCCTCCTCCTTGGCGTGGTGACGTCACTGACGCAGCCTCCCAGACACGTTTATAATATATACCTTTTTCAGTTCTAGGCCAGTGACTGTAAATAATGAGATTTTTGGGGTGTCTTAAAATTAACATACAGGGGGCACCAGTGGCGGACCTGACAATTCTGGTGTTCAATAGCAAATGCCAATCAAGCTCCACGGTGCTGGGCAATGAGCACAGGGCCCACTAGAGGACATTGGGCCTTCAGGCCACCCCCATGAAGTCTGTTACTGATTGTTTGGTTGGAGACATTCACACCAGTGGCCTGATGGAGGTCATTTTATAGGACTCTGGCAGTGCTCATCCTGTTCCTCCTTGCCCAAAGGAGCAGATACTGGTCCTGCTGATGGGTTAAGGAATTTTTACGGCCCTGTCCAGCTCTCCTAGAGTAACTGCCTGTCTCCTGGAATCTCCTCCATGCTCCTGAGACTTGTGCTGGGAGACAGGACAAACCTTCTGGCAATGACGTGTATTAATGTGCCATCCTGGAGGATTTGAACTGCCTCTGCAACCATTATAGGGTCCAAGTATCGCCTCGTGCTACCAGTAGTGACACTGACCCTAGCCAAATACAAAACTAGTGAAAAACAGTCAGAAAAGATGAGTAGGGAAAAGAAAGTCTGTGGCCTCCAGCTGAAACTGATTAACAACCCCCTCTGCTACTTAACTGACCAGATCAGTATCCCAGGAGTTTAATTGACTTGATGCTATATATATATATATATATATATATATATATATATATATATATCTATATATATCTATATATATCTCTATCCCAGAGTTTGGGTGTTAATGGTTTTGATGATAATAATGGCACATTGGTGACCATGAAGTGCTGAGCGTTATGGGAGGTAGGCCAGGTTTGGTTATATTGATCAGTCTTAATTTTTTCCTTTACTCCGGTTTTCATAAATAAGTCCAGAAGTAGCTAGATATTGTGCATTCTTTATTGTTTACCACCTCCTCCTCTTTTTTGTTTGTTTCTTGTTCTATCTTCCAACATCTTATGTGCAGAAGGACAAAAAAATTTGGGTTACGCCTGGCATACATGGAAGGAAATTCAGCCAGTTCACCAGGGACCGGCCAAATTTCCATCCATGTATTGGGACAGTGGTTGTACAAAAGTCAAACCACCCTGTGGGATAAATGTTGCTCAATCGGCACCCCTTGCTAAAGCCAGTAACGCTGATCATTGTATTCTGATGACGGGGAAGTCTCCCTGCTATCACAATACAATGCCACAGTGGGGAGGATTTCCCTATAAACCTTGATTTTGTGTGGATGGGGGAATTGGGTCAGTTTTTTTTATTTAGTTCAACACGGTGGTTGAACGGAAATAATTTAATTACGGTATCTATGGCCTGCTTTACTGGCTCTATCTTGATTTTGAAAGAATGCCTTTGGTCTGCACAGACAAAACTGCAGAATCCTGATGGAATGCCAATGAGATATCTAAGCTGATCTTTGTGCTTGAAAAGAACACTGTGACGGATCTCGGGTACCCCGGCTGGGCACCTCCGCCAGACCTGTGTCTCCTGTTCTCCAAACACACCCGCAGTCAGCAGACTCGCCATAATCAGCCCTTAACACCCCCCCCCCCCCAATCCATGAGGCAAACCACACAGTGGTTGAGGGTTAAACATGCAGAGCATAAACTCTTTATTAAGTACCAAACATACACTTTTAAACACAGTTAGGGACACTCCCCTTAGCCTTGTCAAAGAGGGGATAGGGGACAAGGAAGAACCAATGGAAACTCAACACTTATATATTCAAACAACTACAGTTGAAACACATAAAGGGATTATGATAGGCTGGCAGCCCCTCCTTACACATCCCCAGACCTTTGTCTACGTGCCATGACCCAACGCAATTAAACGCAGCAACAAGGGGGGGGGGGGAAGAAGGGATGTAGCATTACATTACATCAATGCCATTTTGTACCCAAGTCTCGTAGCCCCATGCTTTGGGAATACCGCCATTGTGTATGCCTTTATCAGCTAAAAGTACATTGTTTGTGGAATAAAAGTATATATTTAGCCAAGCCGGGCCAGTAGGCTTGGGTACCAGGGAAAACTACTCCACGAGCCCCAGCCACAGATACCGCCTTCACCCGGTTCCGATGAACCCGCGACCGCGGACACAAATGTCTGGAGGTGGCATCTTCTCCAGGTGGTGGGAGACGGCAAATAGCCCTCCAAATCTCCCGTTCTCTGCTGGGCCATAGTCTGCAGGTAGGAAGGGGCCAGCCCACAGCCCCTTCCAAAACACACAGTGACAGTGGGTTCTGTCACAAACACTATATGTCTTCATACCCCCATTTTTCTTATATGATACAACGTGATCTTTTTTGCTATATATGTAGGCAAAGGCTACACCCCAGTTATGTTGCTTGGTAACTAATATGCAATACATAGTTTAGTCCACAAATGCTTTTGGTCACCACTGCTTTTCCTTAAGGGCTGAGACCTGTCCTCCGATCTGACATTGACATCCACTTCTCTATGTGTCTGCATCCATCTATGGGCTGCCTGTGCACAGCTTCAAGGTATATGCACCTGCAGCAGACCGTGGCTCGGGTTGGAGGACGAGTCTCAACGCCTATCAAAATGAACCCTTCATACTATCCTTTCGAAGTAACAAAAGCAATAATTCAGAGGTTGGATGAAAGATTACAGCATAATACTTTTTGGTGGTTTTATATAGAAATCTATATGTTGGATCTAAAAGAGGAACAACTAAGGAAGCATCAGGGACAGAAGGTTCTGGTTTCAGAAGAGGGACAGTCTTTCCAAATGGGGGACCGTTTCAAATTACCTGTCTTATTAATTGGCCGATGAGACTTTGCTATTACCCTTTGATTTATTGTGGGTACGTACAGGGCCGGTGCAAGGATTTTTGCCAACTCAGGCGAAGGTGCATTTTGCCGCCCCCCCACCCCCCCCCCCCCGGTGACACACACACACACACAATACATTATTTATGTATATATATCAGACCCCCCTCCACTAACTACAGACCCCCTCCGTTAGTATAGACCCCCTCCCTCAGAACAGACACCCCATCAGTGTAGAATCCCCCCTCTTAGTGCAGACACCCCACCTTTAGTGCAGACCTCCCATCAGTATAGATTTCCCCCCTTTAGTGTAGACCCCCCCACTAGTATAGTATCCTCCTTAGAGCAGACCCCCACAGTATAGACACTCCCCCATCAATATACACATCCCCATCAGTATAGACATCCCCCCTTAGTACAGACCCCCGCAGTATAGACACCCCCCTTAGTTCAGACCCACCATCAGCATAGGCACCCCTCTCCCCTCCCATAGCGCCCCCCCCACATGTCCATCTACTGATAATAGAGTAATAAAGTGTACAGAACAGACCTCAGAACAGCACGGCAGCAGACGTATACACACAGCGGTGTGTGTCCCTTGGCTCCTCCTCATTATATGTAAAGAGCGAGGAGGAGGCACCGCCGGCTTCAGTCCGCTCCACCGAATTAGAGCAAGGTCAGATCAACAGGGCAGCGGGCGGTGATAGCGGTGCCGCTATCCACGGGTGTCACCCCTCTGGCGGATGTCGGCATCCCCGCACCCACCTAGCAACGCCTGTGTCGGGCGGGTGACTGTCCTGGTCAATTTTCCACCCTGTGCAGCGCTGGCGCCGTAAGGCAAGTGCCCATGTTGCCTTGCGCTAACACCGGTCCTGGGTACGTAACTTTGTTGTAAGCATTCTGCATTTATTATTTATCTCTAGTCCCAAATATCTGCAGAAGGAAATTTTAGGTCAGATTGGTAGCCGTAGCTTTGATTTTTGTACTTTTTTTGAATGTCCCATTTTTATTGAATCTGATATCGTTTGTACTAATTTTATAACAACATTTAGTGCTGGGCATTCCAAGGAGACATTTCTTAGATGGCCAGTTAGGATGGAGTGTTGTTCTTTGGTTATGTCTGGTTATGTTTCTAACGGGACAGTTAGTTGACCGTTGGCTTATTTTTCTATATTACTGCAGCGGGTAAAGTGGTTGTAAACCCTTACTGGTTAGCACTTCCGCTTGGGAGCACTGGGGCTGTCGGTTCAAATCCCAACAATGGCACTACTTACACAGAGTTTGCATTTTCTCCCTGTCCCTGTGGGGGGATTCCTCTGGGAAATCTGGTTTCCTCCCACACTCCAAAGGCATGCTGGTAGGTTAATTGGCTCTGGTCTAAATATGCCCTAGAACGTGTATGTATGAATGTGAGTTAAGGACCTTAGATTGTAAGCTCCTTTAGGGCAGAGACTGATGTGAATGTAGAAAAAAAATATATATAGTGCTGTCAATCTATACAAGTCCCTGTAGTACCCAGTGAAGTGGCTGACCTCAACTTATGTAGTAGGATTTGTGTCATCTTAGTGTTTATCTGCGACTTTTTCTTTTATACAGCCTCCTAAAACGCACAGATCAAAGGCTATTTCTCAGATGCACTCACTTTGTGGGAACTGTCTGACTGTATTAGTGTCACTGGTGATGTCAATGTCGGTGACCAGTGCTAAAAATATGCATTGTCACTGTACTAATTAGGGTTGTCCCGATACCACTTTTTTAAGACCGAGTACAAGTACCGATACTTTTTTTCAAGTACTCGCCAATACCGATACTTTTTTTTAATCTCATGTGACAGCGGCACATGTGTCGGTAGTTTTTTTTTTTTTTTTAACAATTTTTTTTTATTTATAATGCTTCAGGAACCTCGTTACGCCGACTGCAGCCTAAGATATGCGTGGCATAAGGCTCTTATGCCCGCATATCTTAGGCTGCATTCTTGCGATGGCCGCTAGGTGGCGTTCCCGTTGTGCTCAGCGTATAGTATGCAAATTGCATACTAACGCTGATTCACAACGTTACGCGAGCCCTGCATACGCAGTTTACGTCGTTTGCGTACGGCGGTTTTCGCGTAAGGCTGCCCCTGCTATTAGCAGGGGCAGCCAATGTTGCGTATACCCGTCGTTCCCGCGTCGCAAAATTTGAACTTTACGTAGTTTGCGTAAGTGAATCGTGAATGGCGCTGGACAGCTTTCACGTTCACTTTGAAGCAAATGACGTCCTTGCGACGTCATTTGCCGCAATGCACGTCGGGAAAGTTTCCCGACGGAGCATGCGCTCTACGATCGGCGCGGGAACGCGCCTAATTTAAATGATTCCCGCCCCCTATGGGATCATTTAAATTGCGCGCACTTACGCCGGGCATTTTTCCCGGAGCGCCCACGCAATTTACGGAGCTACTGCTCCGTGAATCGCGGGTAGCGCAGAAAATTTGCGGGGGCGCAGGGCAAAAACTTTGCCCTGCGCCTCCGTAAAAAATGCGCAAATGTACCTGAATCTACCCCAGTGTGTTTTTTTTCTTATTTTTTTTTTATTTTCTACAATAATTCTTTTTATTCTTTTGTTTTTTTTATTCTTTATTTATTTTATTTATTTTTTCAGCCCTGTTGGGGGGCTTTGGTGAGATATCAGGGGTCTTAACAGACCTCTGACATCTTCCCTTTGAGACAGGGAAAGGGACTAGGGACACATGTTCCCCAGTCCCTTTCTCGGCAGCATCAGCTGCGCTGAAAATGAAAGGAGAGAAGACAGCGGCTTCTTTTCATTCGTAAACTGAAACATTGTAAACACAGGTATTTATCAGGGTATACCGCGCGCCGGCGTATAACGCGCACCCCACCCTTAGAAAGGTAGTTTAAGGAAAAAAAATAAACTTAAATTTTCTCTTATCGTCCATGGACGGACACAGCTCCTTAAGTCTTGACAAGTGGGTTATGTTCCCTGTTTACAGGAGAGGACTAGGCAGAAACATGTTAAATGGTTAAATACATGTTACATTAACAGAGTTGAACAGCCCCGCCCAGGGGGCGGTCCCTCCAGACATAACTCTCCTCACTGCAGCTTGCAGCCTCAGTTTCGTTCTGCCTAGCAAAGGAGATGGACGTATGGCTCCCTTTGGGCCCAGCGCCTTGAGGAGAAATTTTCTTTTATTTTCTTTTCTTTAAATTTTTCTTAAAGAATCTTCTTTCAAATGTCGGCTGAGAGACAGGCTGGATATTATAGATCCTTGTAGTCTTCTCAGTCCGACCAGCATGCGTGGACACACCTTTGCAAAGAGGCTTGGTCTGCCACGCCATACCTCATGACTCCTGAGGTGGCCGGTGAGCTTTGCTCCGAGGTCCACATATGACTGGGCTGTGGTGTTGTCTCACTCACAGTGGACCGGGCCGACAGCTACCTCCATTGCGGTTGTAGTTCTGTCAGGAATGCGTCAGCGAATGCTCGCTCTGAGGTAAGTACAGTCCCTCCCGCTTAGGTGGGTTGGTACGGCTGGGCATTCCCGGGGTTTGGGGGGCCTTTTCTCCTCCCTCCCCTGCTCCTTTCCCTCTGCTGCATTGCAAACATTTGCCGCTGTCGGGGGGGGGGGGGCTCCCTGAGGGGACTGTCTGGCCTGAGTTTTTCTGTGAGGTTTCTGTGTGTATTTTTTAATTTTTTTACACTTTTAAAAGCCTTAGAGGCTTTTGCTGTTTAAATGCTGCGTTTTGCCGCCATTCGGCCGGCTCTGGCGCCATTTTTGGGGTGGTTTTCAATTGCATTGAAAACTCCCATTGGCGGCCATTTTGCCGTAGCCGCGCTCCGAGGACGTTCGGCGGCCATCTTGGCTGACCCCTAGTGCTGAATCCTACGGTACACACAGGTCCCTCGGATGCCGCAGTCTCCTCACAGTATTTTTTCCTCCCCACACGCCGTGTGCTGTGGGCGGATGGCGCGCTGGGCAGTCTCCTCCTCGGTGAGTCCCCTGGGATACCCCCGACCAGCGCAGCGAAGGGTGAGTTGCCCTGCATAGGGCATTGGAGCTTCTGTAAATCAATGGCAATTTATACATACACACTATGTGTATGGGTTGCTCTATTGGAGTCAGTTTTTGGTCCTTCCCCACCTGGGATCCCACAGATGGTTTTTTACTGTTTGTCCTGGACACCTTGGTGCCAGGGTGGGGGACTGTGGACGGGCAGGGGTCAAAGGAGTGCCCTCCTCCCCCCCCCTCTTATCCCCTGGGGAATGCTCTGTCACAGATGGAGCCATGGACCAGATACCTGGGGGTGCAGGATAAGGCACTTAGAGGTGCGCTTCTCACTGCTGTACGGGACTCCCTGTAGCTGGATAGTGCAGCTGGGTTTCCGCTGAGGGCTCGGTCTTTTTTGGGATCACACAAATCAGACCGCTCTGTGTAGGTTTTCCTTCTGTGCCCTTTCTTGCTAATTTTTAAAAAAACGCGGAATGAGAAAAGCCACTGAGGGCTTTTGTAGTCCCTCACCGCCTGGCGGCTCGGTGCCCCTTGAGGGGAGCCTTTTAAGAGAGTGGGCTTCTCCTCCGGTGGTGGACCCTCCGGGCGTCATGTATAGGTGACCACCCCCCCCTATTGCGGGACACCCCCGCTTGTATGAATTTGACTGAGAAGATCCGAAGTTCTGACCCGTTCCATGTCTATCATGCTGGGGTCTGTCTTGCGGCCTATTGTGGCCACTACTCTGGATCCCAGTCGCTCACTGAGTGAGCATTTTGAACCATACAGTGGATAAATGCATTGGTGGTTCAGTGGTAGAATTCTCGCCTGCCACGGGGGAGGCCCGGGTTCGATTCCCGGACAATGCAATGAGTACTTTACTCTCTCCCGAAGTTGTTAGGCTAACGGACCTGCAGATCCAGGGCCCTGTATATGTCTGTGATGTTTCACTGGATGTCGCGCCCTTGATATCCAGGGCTTTGGTTTCTGAGATGGCGCCTTCTCTGGTTGGAATGCTGGTCTGCTGGCCAGGCCTCTAACATACGCCCTGACTGATTTACCCTTTTTGGGTGGGAGACCTTTGGGTCCTTGCTGGTTGACATTATCAAGGATGTCACTGGAGGGAAGAGCGCTCTCCTCCCTCAGGCTTCCAGGGGGAAGGGGCCCCCGCCGTGGGCCGGGTCCTTCTTTTTCCAAAGCGGTCTTTTTCCGTCAGTCAGGGGCCGCGGGCGAACCTCCTGGGCCGACAAGGGCTCAGCTGGGGGGCTGATCCGTCCCTGGGTGCGTAAGCCAATTGCGCTGGCACCCGAACCCGCCAATGTATGTAGCTTCCCCTGCCCGTCTCTGAAGTGGGGGGTCACCTTTGCTGTTAACAGCTCGGTGAACCTCCCTGCCCTCCGACAGTGGGTCTGTGAGGTGATATCTTCGGGGTACTAGATAGGGTCCCTTCCGATCCGCCGAATAGTTTTCTTCCCTCGTGTCTCCCTCTCCCGGCTCGGTCTGCCTTTGAGCAGTATGGGACTTGCTAAGCTGCGGTGTGATTTTATCTTTTCCGCAGGACTAGTGGTTTGAGGGACTCTATCTCGGTCCCAAGGATGGGCATGATCCATCCGATTTTGGGCTTCAAGGACCTAAAGGTCTTTGTGAATGATGGGTAGGTCCGCTCGGAATCCATTCGTTCAGTGGGGTAGCCACTTGCACTTCGGTGCAGAAGGTCATAGGTACGACCCACCATGGGGCTGCTACCTATATAGCTTTTAGCTGCGCTTCATCCGGGGGACTTTCTGGCGTCCTTGGACATAAGGACGCATACATGCTTGTTCAACTTTGCGCAAGTCATAGAGTTTTTCTGTGCCTCGCGATGGATATGCCCACGGTCAGTTGTGGGCCTTCCTTTTGAACTGGTGCCAGCAGCCCGGCTAGCTCAGTCGGTAGAGCATGAGACTCTTAATCTCAGGGTCGTGGGTCAGTGCCCCACGTTGGGCGCCACCAATGATTTTCACCAAGGAGTTTTGCACTTATCCTATCCTTGTTGGGACAGCGAGGCTTTGCTGTCGTGGCTACTTAGACGACTTCCTGACTCAGAGGTTGTGTCTGTGGTTTTTCGGACCCTCCGTGAATTCGGGTGGGTGTTAAACATTTGGAGTCTGCCCTGGTTCCGACTCAGTTTGGAGTGCCTACGACTCCCGGACTCCTCGGTGGCAAAGGTCTTTTTTCTCCCTGGAGAACTTGCAGACTCTTCAGTCGGTGGTGATTATTGACATCACGCAATTGGTCTCTCCGTTTGCAAGCAAATTCTAGGTCTGTGGATAGCCTCCTCCGAGGCGGTAGAGTATGCCTAGTTCCACACTCGTGTTTTTTTCCAGAGGGAAATGCTGTCGAATCTCTGGTCTCTGAATCATCAGATTCAGGTACGCCACCTAGTCAGTGTCTCTCTGAATTGGTGGCTGGGATCCCTGACTTTTCGGTCTGGGAGGTGGTTTCTTCCCTTCTGTGGAGATTACAACGGACGCCAACCTCTAGGGTTGTGAGGGCGTCTGGGGGGTCCGGTCGGCCCAGAGTCGCTGGACGTGAGTGGACCTACGACCACACAGGCCTATATGCGCCCAATCTCGGTAACTGCCCAAGCTCGGGCCTGGTTAGCACCTGGGTGGGAGTCCGCCTGGAAATACCAGGTGCCGTAGACCTTGTCTACCGTTACTTGCCCTAGTACTATGGGCGGTACTATAAGAGGCTATGCCTCTCCTCATGGTCGAGGGGGTTGCAAGGTCGTCCGATCTTGATTCAACCTAACAACGCCACGCCGGTGGCTTCGGGCTACCATCAGGTATGCCGGCAGGCGGGCTACTGGAGTCGCCTGATGTTGAATCAGGACAACTGGTCTTGGTACATGGAGTCAACTCCCTGGCAGGAGGTGAGCCTCGCAGGGCATGGATCTCCTAGCCACTCGTCTCAGCCACAGGGGTATCAAGGTTAGTGGCCAGATCTAGCGATCTGGTACAGACGTGCAAGTTGCGCTGGTGGCCCTGTGGGGTCTGTCTCGGCGACTTTTATGCCTTTCCCCATTGTAGTGGCTTCCCCACAGAGTGGAGGCTGAGGAATCCCGACGATTTTAATAGCTTCAGATCCTGGGTGCGCCAATTTCGGCCGCCTGGTAGCGGAGGTACCCTGGCGGTAGCCAGGGCAGGAGGTCCTCCTGTCTCGAGGTCCCATACTTCCTCCTGTTGTACAGTCACTGACTTGCTCAACAGGGCTATTGGAAGCCAGACTTTAAGGGACCGGGGTCTGTCCGACCCGGTCACCTCAACAATGCTGAGGGCACGGTAGTCTTCTTCCGGTGAACCTACCGTCGTGTCTGGCGGACCTACATCTCTGGGTGCAAAGAGATGGAGTGACGTCCACGGACGTACTCGGGGTCCATCGGCCTGCTGTTTTTACAGCTTGGTGGATCAAAAAATTAGCTTAGAGCACCGTTTGGGCAGATTTCAGCCTTGGCTGTGTTCTTTCAGTGGCCTTTCTGCGGCCGTTCCCTGGTGGGTACCTTTTTTTGTGGAGGGGGCTTATCCTATACCTTACCCCCCCCTTGGCCCATCTTTTCCCCCATGAGTTTTGACTCTGGCGCTCTCGGTTCTTCAGGAATCTTCCTTTTGGAAACATCGGAGAGATTTTCTCTTGACACTATCTCAGAAGTGGCCCCTTTAAGTGGCTTTTACCTCTGTTAGAGGGGTTTCTGAGTTGGCGCTCTTGTCTTGCAAGCCGCCATGTTTGATCCTTCATAGCCTTAGGTGGTGGTGCGTCCGCGACCTACCCTTCTTCCGAAGGTGGTTTCGGCTTTTTCGCCAGAATAAGGACATTGTTTCTCACATCTTTCTGTCCTCGGCCGCCGCATCCTACGGAGGTTGCCTTTCATACTTTAGGCGGGGTACGCACTTTGCGGGTATACTAGCCTGCTACTGCTCAGTTTCGGAAGATCTGACTCTTTAGTGTCGGTGTCTGTCAGTCCCCTTTTGTGGACCAATCTCGTTGCCCACCATTTCTCGGTGGATCAGGTAGGCTGTCATACAGGCCTGTGTTCTTAAGGGGCGGGCCCCCCTTTTCCGGTCCGACAACATGCGTCGGTCTCAGGTGTGCGAGGCGGCGACTTGGTCGTCCGTTCACAGCCTTTCCAGAATTTACATGGTTGCTGTGAGTGCATCTTCTGATGCTTTTTTTCGCCCGCTAGTGTTTGCAGGCGGCCGTTTGAAGTTGCATCTCCTCCGTTTGAGGAGCTCTGCTTGTTTTGGGGTGAAGTTAAAATTGGTTTTACTGATATATTTCCCACCCCTCGTTTTTTGACACTGCTTGGGGACGTCCCACTTGTCAAGACTTAAGGAGCTGTGTCCGTCCATGGACGATAAGAGAAAATAGGATTTTTTGTACTCACCGTAAAATCCTTTTCTCTGACGTCCATGGACGGACACAGCTCCCACCCCTCCTTTTTAGGTTTGTACTGCTTGTTACGAACTGAGGCTGCAAGCTGCAGTGAGGAGGGTTATGTCTGGAGGGACTGCCCCCTGGGCGGGGCTGTTCAACTCTGTTAATGTAACATGTATTTAACCATTTAACATGTTTCTGCCTAGTCCTCTCCTGTAAACAGGGAACATAACCCACTTGTCAAGACTTAAGGAGCTGTGTCCGCCCATGGACGTCAGAGAAAAGGATTTTACCGTGAGTACAAAAAATCCTATTTTTGCCCTGCGTCCATCGGCGGCCTTGTCAGTCTGCGGCCTTGCGCGGGGTCCGTCCAGCCTTGTGGGTGTTCGTCTGCGGCCTTGTGCGGGGTCCGTCCAGCCTTGTGGGTGTCCGTCTGCAGCCTTGTGCGGGGTCCGTCCAGCCTTGTGGGTGTCCGTCTGCGGCCTTGTGCGGGGTCCGTCCAGCCTTGTGGGTGTCCGTCTGCGGCTTTGGAGGTGTCCGTCTATGAGTCCATCCGCAACTTGCCCGGGGTTGCAGCAGTGTTTGTTTTTGGATTTGGTGCCGAGAGGAGCCTCATTTCCTGTGTGTTCGGCTCCTCTCGCATGGCTGTGGGCGGAGCCGAGCCTAGCCGAGTGCGCAGTACTCTAGGCTGTGGTGGGCGGAGCCGAGCGTGGCCGAGCCTAGCCGAGTGCGCAGTACACTCGGCTCGGCTCTAGGCTCAGAGACAGCGAGGATCGGCGTATATCGCGCACCCACGATTTTCCCCTGATTTTAAAGGGAAAAAAGTGCGCGGTATACGCCGATAAATACGGTAGTTAACAATGTCTACAGAAAACCACTATTCGGCCTATCAACATATCAGGAGGAAACATCTCTGCTCCAGCCTGTCTCTGGAGACCCGGTTACGTCCCTATTGGAAGCTGCCATCTTGCCTCTTGCACAGAGAAGCAAAGCCAGCTTGTGGATCTCGGAGAACACATCAGAGACATTTCTATAGTTCTGGTGACAGATTTCTGCAGAGAGCAGTGACGCACGTGACCGAGTCTGAACGGTGGTTAGAGATGGAGATCAGGGTTAAGCTTCTTACTTGGCAACGAGTCAAGATTGGCTTATAGTAACAGTGCTGTTTAGTCTGCTTAGGCTGAATGGAAGAGAACATTTTAATGGAACAGACCTGAAGTTATGGTTTTTATTGCTTGTTGGGTGGAAAGGTTCACGTTAAAGGTATTCTCCATAACAATCCAATCCTCGGTGCTCTTTAGGTTCTCTTTTATTAGAAACGACATGCTTATTTTGGACTGACAATTGACATCAGAAAGACAAAGACGTGACTGTTTGGTACAATTGCTCATTGTAGTTGATCCTTCTCCTTGATGTTCCCTCCCCTAGAAAATGATCATAATTATTGTGGTGGTAATTATCCTGCTAGCAATTGTGGCGCTGATCATCGGCTTATCCGTGGGACTGAAAAAGTGAGACTGGCACCCGGCTGTGCTGGGAATACGCACGTGTAAGTAGTAAAACTATTTAACAGACAAAATACTTATTCATTACTAGAGCTCCAAGAATTAAATGTTTAATGTAGGTAAATTGAATAACTGAAGTAAAAAAAAATATTGAATACATTATATTGTCTAAAGTTTTGGGACGCCTGCCTTTACACGCACATGAACTTTAATGGCATCCCAGTCTTAGGGCCAGATTCTCGTAGTTTGGCGTGTTTTTGTGCGGGCGTAACGTATCCTATTTACGTTACGCCTCCGCAACTTAGACGGGCAAGTGCTGTATTCTCAAAGCACTTGCTCCGTAAGTTGCGGCGGCGTAGCGTAAATAGGCCGGCGTAAGCCAGCCTAATTCAAATTTGGAACAGGGGGGCGTGTTTTATGTAAATAACTTGTGACCCGACGTGATTGACGTTTTTCACGAACGGCGCATGCGCCGTCCGTGGAATATCCCAGTGTGCATTGCTCCGAAGTACGCCGCAAGGACGTATTGGTTTAGACGTGAACGTAAATGACGTCCAGCCCCATTCACGGACGACTTACGCAAACGACGTAAAATATTCAAAATTCGACGCGAGAACGACGTCCATACTTAACATTGGTACGCTGCATGTACACCTCATATAGCAGGGGTAACTTTACTTCGGGAAAAGCCTAACGTAAACGGCGTATCTGTACTGCGTCGGCCGGGCGTACGTTCGTGAATTCGCGTATCTAGCTGATTTACATATTTCTAGGCGTAAATCAGCGTACACGCCCCTAGCGGCCAGCGTAAATATGCAGTTAAGATCCAACGGCGTAACAGACTTACGCCGGTCAGGTCTAATAGAAATCTATGCATAACTGATTCTAAGAATCAGGCGCATAGATACGACCGCCCAGACTCAGAGATACGACGGCGTATCTGGAGATACGCCGTTGTATCTCCTTTGAGAATCTGGGCCTTAGTCCGTAGGGTTCAATATTGTGTTGGTCCACCCTTTGCAGCTATAACAGCTTCAACTCTTTTGGGAAAGCTGCCCACAAGGTTTAGGAGTGTGTCTATGGGAATGTTTGACCATTCTTCCAGAAGCGCATTTGTGAAGTCAGGTACTGATGTAGACGAGTAGGTCTGGCTCACAGTCTCCACTCTAATTCATTCCAAAAGTGTTCTATCCAGTTGAGGTCAGTGTTCTGTTTGTAGAACACTGTCAGTGTTCCCGCTCCATAAACTTCAGATACCATATTTCTTTGATCCTAAATGTATTAGAACGAGCCAGGTGAAAACTACAGATTGATAAAACAAACATTAATCAGTACAATATTGCATTTAATAGAGAAACAATGCTCTATAACACAGAATGAGATGACAAGATCTCACTTTTTAAGGGGTGATGGCGAGAGATTGAAGAAACGGCCTTGCTGTGGTTTCTTAAAATGGTGTCTGTCTCACTTCCTCTACAGAATCTCCCAGAATGCTCTAGTTCCTAACAACACTTAAAGTGGAGGTTCACCCTATAAAAAATTTCTAACACTAAATCCAGCCCAGTCCTGCATATAAAATGACACTGACCTTTTTTTTTTCTTTGCCGTAGATAGCGTTAAGTCGTGGAATTCACTGCGGCTTCCGGGTAGGGAATCCCGCAGGAGTGGGCGTTCCTATTGTCATGCCAATTGATTGACATGCTAAATGACAGCGCGTCACGACTTCCCGCAGGAAGGTCGGCTCAGCTCTATTCGGCGCCTGCGCACCGGCGCCGAATAGAGCCGAGCCGACCCGAGCTTCTTTCAGGAATGCCGGACTCAACCCCGACGGGTTTTACTTCCTCTTTTGCTCTGTGTTAACCCTACAAATGAAAAGCATAATGGGCTAGTATGTATGCATTATGTTTAAACTTCGCCCATCCATCTTCACCCCGCTCTGTGACTGGCTGGAGCCACGTGATGTCACTCCCGTCACGGCGCACACTGGGGAAGAAATTGCATTGAGGTCCATTTTTTTTCACAGTGCATGCGCCAATGACGACATTGGTGCACTTGAAGTGAAATATCTTGTAAACGGCAAACGTTTTGGAGATATTTCCACTATCTATAGGTAAGCCTTATTATAGACTTACCTATAGATAAAAGTAAGACAAAAGGGTTTACAACCACTTTAACCTTTAGTTACAGGACTTTATGTGCATTGGCCATCCGTGACCAGTCCCCAGGATGTATGTAAAAACTCCGTGACCAGTCCCCATTGTACAGTGTCTTGAAAAAGTATTCATACCCCTTGAAATTTTCCACATTTTGTAAATGTATTTTATCGTGATTTTATGTGATAGACTGGTCACTTACAAAGAAATAAAGGGCCAGATCAGACACTGAGGTTTTGCATATATGCTGGAGATTGAGTATATAAATCTAATGGGCATCATCTTGAGAAACACTAAAAAATAAGGCATATATGCTCAATATCAGTCACTGAGGGTTAATGTATACACACAGGGAGGGGTCTGGATACAGAGTTAATGCATAGATGCTGGGGACTGGTCACCGAGGGAGAAGGGGTAAATGCAAATAAACATTGGGTGTGAAGAATGGCTAGTGAGCTGTGTGTGCTCAAGGGGTCATTTCACTGTCAGTATGGATCAGGGTAAGACAGTCGGTTGTATGCAGGCCCGTCGCTACAGGACAGGCAAAACAAACAATTGCTTGGGGCCCCGAGCTGGCCTGGGGCCCCCAACTTTCCCTTCCCAGGCTTGTAGCGTGGCCAAGCTCCTCTTCCTTCCACCTGGAGTCCTGTCAGTCCGGCCGGGTACCGCGCGTGGTACAGGAGATTCAGTTTCCTGTTACCGGCCGGACTGACAGGAAGTGCACACTGAGTGCTCACTTCCTTTCAGTCCAGCCGGGAACACAGGAAACTGAATCTCCTGTACCACACAGTGCCCGGGCCGGGTACCATCTGATAGGGGACTAGGGAAGAGGCAGGGGGTAGAGGAGCTCGGCCACGCTTCAGCGGCAGCCTTCAGGGAAGAAGGGGAGGTAAGAATAGAAAAAAAAATTGTGTATCGTTAACGTAGGCTTTGCATGCGGGGAGGGGGTGCTTGGGGGGGCCCCCATTTTGCTTGGGGGCCCCAAATTCCTTCAAACGGCCCTGGTTGTATGCTGGGGGGAGAGAGGGGTGATCTTACTAATTAAGAATGCTCCGTTGAGTTGACTCTCCCAATGAGAAAGTAAGGTTATTTTGTGATTGACATTGGCTATAACCGTCTTCTAACCAATCCCTTTATCTGTTCTCCAGCATAACACTCCATCCATGATGCCTTATCCAGATCCCATCTACCTCCTCCAGCCCTCTCCTGTACTGTTGCCCAACTTTTCCTGTAAAAGAACTGGAACTCTGGTCCTGCATTCTCTTCCTGACTGTGTGCACTACCTACCTACTCCTCAACACAATTCTGTTACAATGTTAAAGGCACAAGAAGGGACGAGACTAATGTGTGCTATTTTTTTTTTTTTTTTTTAAAGATTTTTAAATGTATATAATATGAAGAAGACGACTTATATTTGTAGAATAATCTCGAGTACGAGAATCTAAACCTCCACCAAAACAGAACCTGGACTCCAACTCATCCCCGTTCCTTACCAGACCTGTCCAGCCACATGCTTAGGTGGGACTCTTTCTTCTGAGCGGCTCTTTAAAAAATTATATATATATTGTGCCAAATAAGGACAAATGGGAGGTATAAATAACTTTTTAAGGTTTAATAAGCAGGCAACATGGATGTTATTGTAAAAAGGGTGGTAACAAATAGTAGTCAACAAAATGCCAAAGGTTTTACTAAATGGGAAGACAACTGCTTATGTCATGGGCAACTGGCCTTCCTTTACTGTTGGTGTTGATCATATTGTGCCTTTCTTTTGGTCAGTTTTCCGGCGCAGGTTAAAAAAAAAATGAATCTGGTTGCTATGAGCAATTTGGGCAGCTCTTATTTTGTACACCCAATTGATTTTTCTGTTTTACTTCTGCCGTTATTCTTTGACCAAGAACACAAGGGACCTCGTTTTTAATAAATTCTATAAAGAAGGCTTGCCATTGTGCATAGTGGTCAAATTCCTGCTGACGTATCTTAGATTCAGGTTAGATAATGAAAATGATCTTTCTGGTTGATTGTAGCAACACCCATCCTTTTTCCCTTTTAGACTTTCTGTATAATACCATAACCAACATTTTTGTCAGTTAACCACTTAAGACCCGGACCTTTATGCAAGTAAAGTTTTTGCGATTCGGCACTGCGTCACTTTAATTGACAATTGCACGGTCTCCCGGGGGGTTACCTTGTGGGCACGCTCCCGAGTCCAGCATTTTGCGTCCATAGACAGGAGTGCCGGACTCGGCCCCACCCCCCGGCGCCCGCATCATCAGATTTGATTGACAGCAGTGGGAGCCAATGACTGCGCTGCTATCAATCTATCCAATTAAGAGCTGAGAACCCCCGGGCAGAGGAAGAGCGTGTCTCCGCCGGGTGAAATTCCAGGGCTCGGGTAAGAAAACATCTGGCAGTGACCAGACCCCGGTTTTATCCACCTTAATGCATAGGATGCATTAAAGCGGAGTTTCGCCAAATTTTTGGTTTTTAAAAGTCAGCAGATACAAATACAGCAGCTGCTCCCAAACAAAATTTTCGTCCTTTTTTTTTTCTCATAAATAGAGCTTTCTTTTGGTGGTATTTGATCACCTCTGCGGTTTTTATTTTTTGCCCTTTAAACAAAAATAGAGCAACAATTTTGAAATAAAATCAATATTTTTTTACTTTTTGCTATAATAAATATCCCCCAAAAATTTATAAAAAAAAAAAATTTTTCCCCTCAGTTTAGGCCGATACGTATTCTTCTATTTTTGGTAAAAAGAATCGCAATAAGCGTTTATCGATTGGTTTTGTGCAAAATTTATAGCGTTTACAAAATAGGGGATAGTTTTATTGCATTTTTATTTTTTACTACTAATGGCGGCGATCAGCGTTTTTTTTTTTTTTTTTTTCGTGACTGCTACATTATGGCGGACACATCGGACAATTTTGACACATTTTTGGGACCATTGTCATGTTCACAGCAAAAAAATGCTATAAAAATGCATTGTTTACTGTGAAAATGACAATTTCAGTTTGGGAGTTAACCACTAGGGGGCGCTGAAGGGGTTGAGTGTGACCTCATATGTGTTTCTAACTGTAGGGGGGCAGGGCTGACGTGTGACGTCATTGATCGCCTTTCCCTATATCGGGGAACAGACGATCAATGACAGCGCCACTGTGAAGAACGGGGAAGCTGTGTTTGCACACCTCTCCCCGTTCTTCGGCTCCGGGGACTGATCGCAGGACTCCGGTGGCGATCGCGGCCGCGGAGCTGAAGAACCGGGTCGCGGGCGCGCAACCTACGTCTAGGCACTTAAAGAGGACGTACAGGTACGTGGATGTGCCCAGTCGTGCCATTCTGCCGACGTATATGTGCAGGAGGCGGTCCTTGCATTGGGTAGAGAAGGGTTGGAACCCATGTCTGCCTTTTAGTGCTGTCTATATCCCTACTGTCAATAATAATCGCCCTCTTTTCTTTTTTTTTTTTGCTCTGATGACTATTTTTTCCAACAAATGGAAATTTTCCATTGGGGACACTTGTTCCGTTGACAGCTGTCTAAGGTCTGATTACCACCTATGCAGGTTGCAGTTTGCATTTTTTCAATACACGCCTTTGATCCATTGAAGTCTAAGGAACCAAAAGCCAGAAAGAAGTCCCTGGTACTTTCAATAAAATGCACAGATGGGAACTACTTCCATAGGAGACCATGTTAAATGGACTGTAGTGTGTTTCTGCAAAACTGAAACATACTAAAAAAATGCATAGGTGTGAACCAGACCTTATGCCCCGTACACACGATCGGAATTTCCGATGGCCTAAAATCCAATGGAATTTTTTGTCGGGATTCCATTCAAGCTGTCTTGCATACATGCTGGCAGACCAAATTCCGACCGGCCAAAACGCAGTGACGTAAAAGACTACGACGAGCCGACAAAAATTAAGTTCAATGCTTCCGAGCATGCGTCAAATTTGATTCTGAGCATGCGTGTTTTTTTTCTCCGTCGGAGCTGTACATTTCCTATCGGGTTTTAAAAAAAAAATAAAACATGTTCTATTTCTAAACGCCGACAGAAAAAAGTCCGATGGGGCCCAGACACGATCGGAATTTCCGATGAAAAAAGTACATCTGACTTTTTTCATCGGAAATTCCGATCGCGTGTACGCGACATTAGAGGGGGTTTTTGGGAAACTTTTGGCAGGAATTTATCCTTCTTGCAAAATCTCTGGTGCAGGACATCCAGGGGAAATCTTTCCAACAGACACCAAAAAAAGGGGTTATTTTCATATCCTACTCTATCGAAAACGTATGCTTGCTTATGCTTTAAGGTAGGGTTGTCCCGATCCCGATACCAGTATCGGTATCGGGACCGATACCGAGTATTTGCGGGAGTACTTGTACTCCGGCAAATACCCCCGATGCCTAAATAGAATACTTGCCCGCCGCCGCCGTCGTATATCGCAAAGCTGCCGCCGCTGCTGCGTTAATCACCACGCGGGGAACATTAGAGTCAGCTTTCGTTTGAATAGCTGTTTTCCCTGCCGCGCATAGACACTCCCCCTTGCTCAGGATTGGACGGATCTGTCCAATCGCGAGCAAGGGGGAGTGTCTCTATACACAGTGCGGCAGGGAAAACAGCTTATTCAAACGAAAGCTGACTGTAATGTTCCCCGCGCGGTGATTAACACGGCGGCGGCATCATTTAGGTACGGGGGACATGGCTGCAATATGTTTGGGGACATGGCTGCAATATGTTTGGGGACATGGCTGCGTATATGGGGGACATGGCTGCGTATATGGGGGACATGGCTGCAATATGTTTGGGGACATGGCTGCAATATGTTTGGGGACATGGCTGCAATATGTTTGGGGACATGGCTGCAATATGTTTGGGGACATGGCTGCATATGTTTGGGGACATGGCTGCAATATGTTTGGGGACATGGCTGCAATATGTTTGGGGACATGGCTGCATATGTTTGGGGACATGGCTGCATATGTTTGGGGACATGGCTGCCATATGTGGGGGACATGGCTGCAATATGTTTAGGGACATGGCTGCAATATGTGGGGGACATGTCTGCAATATGTGGGGGACATGGCTGCAATATGTTTGGGGACATGGCTGCAATATGTTTGGGGACATGGCTGCAATATGTTTGGGGACATGGCTGCAATATGTTTGGGGACATGGCTGCAATATGTTTGGGGACATGGCTGCAATATGTTTGGGGACATGGCTGCAATATGTTTGGGGACATGGCTGCAATATGTTTGGGGACATGGCTGCAATATGTTTGGGGACATGGCTGCAATATGTTTGGGGACATGGCTGCATATGTTTGGGGACATGGCTGCATATGTGGGGGGACATGGCTGCATTTGGGGACACATTTAAAAAAAAGTATCGGTGAGTACATAAAAAAAAAGTATCGGTACTTGTACTCAGTCTTAAAAAAGTGGTATCGGGACAACCCTACTTTAAGGTACATTTAGCCAAATGTAATATTTGTAGTGCAGCTGCAGTTATAGTTAGAAAACATTAATAGCTCATTGATTTTTTTTATATTTTTTCTTGGTTGCCTGATACTTCCCTTGTATATTTTGTCTTGGTTGCCTGATACTTCCCTTGTAGTGCCTTTTTTATATTTTTTCTTGGTTGCCTGATACTTCCCTTGAAGTGCCTTTTCGCTAAGGAAATCTGGTGATAGATTTTACGTGCCCCGGAAACCTAAAAATCCATACCTGCTGTTGGCTATTGCTGTTGATGTACAGCAGTACATTACTAGTTGGAAAAACCTCCCCGCATATCCTGGTGTGAGAACTTTTACATGCATAAGTAGGGTGGTTGTTGCGTCATACTGGTCCAACCTGTATTTGAAGTTTGACTTGTGTGTTTATTTTCATGGCCAACATTGTGAATATCTCTGTTTTTTCTCGCAGGTCAAAAGGGGAAATGGACTAGATTAACTGGTTTTCTTTATGTGAAACTCCCAGTCATTTTAAAGGCATGGTTAGCTGTCGGAAAACACATTATTGACATTTTTGTGCTGAAGAATTCTTGGTTAGGCTTTGCATTAGATCACTCTTGTTACATACCGGTAGTTATCTAGGTTGTGAAAAAAAAAAAACAAACACAAGTCCATCTAATTCAACCAACAGAAAAAAAAAATAGGAATCTGTATATGGAGGTTTCCTATCCCTACAGTTGATCCAGAAGAGGGCACAACAAATCCCAAGACGGCAAAAGCCAATGGGGTGGATTTACTAAAATTGGAGAATGCAAAATCTGGTGCAGCTTCTAACTTCAGCTTGTTCGCTTCCAGTTTTTTTGTCAAAGCTTAAGTGTTTTGGTTTCTACGCAGGGCCGCACCAGATTTTGCACTCTCCAGTTTTAGTAAATTAACCACAATGGCCCGGATTCACAAAGACTTACGCCGACGTATCTTATGATACGCCGCGTAAGTCCACGAATGCGCCGTCGTATCTATGCACTTCCATTGATTTACGCGTCGAATATGTAAATGACCTAGATACGCCGATTCACGAACGTACTTGCGCCTGTCGCAGTAAGCTACGCCGTTTACGTAAGGCGTACGTCCGGCGTAAAGTTAAACCATCAAAAAGTTGGTCTAAGTCATGTAGGGTATGGACGTCGGATTTTACGTAGTTTACTTAAGTCGTACGTGAATGGGGCTGGGCGTAGGTTACGTTCACGTCGTAGGCATTGAGCTGGCGTATCTTAGGGAGTAAATTCGACGTGATTCTGAGCATGCATGCGCCGTTCGTTCGGCGCTTCATTTACATGGGGTCATGATTCATTTTAATACAACACGCCCACTACCTGCCTACTTTGAATTAGGCGGCCCATTTACGCTACGCCGCAGTAACTTACGGAGCAAGTTCTTTGTGAATACTGGCCTTGCCTCTTTATGTTACGTCGGCGTAGCGCATATGAGATGCGCTACGCCGGCCAAAAGATCCGCCCTCTACGTGAATCCGGCTAAATATGTCCAGCAGGAGAGAAATTAATCCTTTCCTGATCCCGAGAAGGCAATCTGATCTTCCCTTGATCAACTACCCCTTGGTGGAATCACCAGGTTGATCTTGTAAACTTGGCCTTATTCAGCCTTGTAGGTTTTTTATCTACTGTAGACAACTACCTGGACTCCATTGTTGGAAATGTGATCTAGGAGATGATTGGAAAGGTTATAGCTACATAGGAAGTGTCATTAACCTATTGATGTTCAAACTCTGGAAGTACGATTCACAGAGGAGCTGCTTTCTGTTTTTTTTTTTAATCTACAGGGGAATAAAAAAAGAAGGGAATGTTTTATATGGCTTCTCTGTACATGCTCTTTTGTACATTTTGTTAATAGTGTAATATAAAATAACCCAAAGCTAATGAAGGACCCCCCCCCCCCCCCCTTTCCTTGCTTGACTTTTTAAGAGATACATGAATTGACCTAAACTGGCTTACAATAAAATGTTAACTTGGCGCTTTGTCATGTCTTGATGGGATGGAATATAGAGCAATAATAGGGCCAAAATACTTATAATGGAGAAAATGCTTTCTCCAGGTAAACTTCGGTTTATAATCTCCTTCAGCAGAGACCCAAGCTTTTGGTCTATTATGACTATCACTGGAGGGAGCATGGAGTAACTTTTCAATAGAAAAAAATAAGTATTTTAGTTCTTCTTTTGCTCTTTACTTATCCACCTCTGCAAAGACACTCATAGCTTGGCTACCATTTTAGTGTAGTTCTGCTTTAAAATGGATTCCTGCCTTTAGACTGGACCTCAATGACACCCATCTGCTGACTGGATGGGCTTCTTGCTCCAAATTCCTGTTGTTGGCTCTTCCTGGAGCTTTTCTGTTAATTTATTTTCTATGGATTTGCAAGGTCGGGCTGCGGCTGTTTCTACTGCATTCACTTTCTGAAGGTAATTAATTTTGCAGTAAAGATATTTGCACTCATTACAAGGGAGACCCCTACTGATCAGCTGGTGGAGAGCATTTGGGTAGATTTCCTGTTTCCCTAGCCGGATAGATATTCTCTTTAAGTATGATAAGGGCAATGCTAGGTTGATCATTCTGTATCAAAATATATTACAGGACAACCATGAAAATGAGCACAACATCCAGGAAAACAAATAGCATATTGGAGAATATAATTGATCACGTTTATACAGGGTGGGCCATTTATATGGATACACCAAAAACAAAAGTTGGATTCAAAATGGCCGACTTCAAAATGGCCGCCATGGTCACCACCCATCTTGAAAAGTTTCCCTCCTTACATATTCTAATGTGCCACAAACAGGAAGTTAATATCACCAATCATTCCCATTTTATTAAGGTGGATCCATATAAATGGCCCACCCGGGTGGATCCATATAAATGGCCCACCCTGTATATTACAGGACAACCATGAAAATGATCACAACATCCAGGAAAACAAATAGCATATTGGAGAATATAATTGATCAGGTTTATATTTTAAAATTTCCGGTAATTTCAATGTGTGCCTTTGAATCGTCTACATTTTTAAGTGTTAACCTAGAGCATTTTCTACAGCCTTGCTGTGCTGGATAGATCGGAAGCAATGAAAGTGTCTTAAAAAAAAATTGATTTCTTTGAGAAAATGCTGCTTCAGCTTAATTGAGTGCCGTTAAAGAGCCCAAAGCCATGCGATGTGGTCACATCGATTTTGAAGGACCAGAGTTCAGATTAGCTGATCATCCACCTTCAACATGGATCACATGCCTAAATGTCTAGGCAAGTTTTTTTTTAACCTTTTTACCCCAGGGGAATCCTTAAAATGATTTCGGTATGGGTTCCCTGAGACTTTGAAAATTAATTAATCTGGGGTCAATGGGGGAAAATGCCTCATATATTGGTAGTCATTCGGAAGAAAAATACCCTTGCAGTGATGGGCAGATTGCCAGTCTTGCAGGTCGTTAAAAAGATGTTTGGAATACTGCTGGCTTTGCCAAGTTGTGTTATCCCTGGAACTATGCATGTACCATCAGATGGGCGGTTAATCATCCACAGCTCAAGGAACCTCTGGAGGAACCCAAGGGTTCCAAAGACCTGGCCGAGAATGGCTGGTCTAGGCTTAGGCACGTTACCTGGCAAGCACTAGAGAGGGAAGATTCTGTTACACTATTTATTCAGCCCAGAAAGACTATTAAAGTGGAGGTTCCCCCTAAAAAAATTCTAACACTACATTGAGCTGACTGATTACACTGCGGGTATGCTGGTGTTTTTTTTTTTTTTTTTTTTTTCCGTACATACCTCGTTATCGTCGTTTCATCCCTCGGCTTCCGGGTATGATTCTTTCGAGTCTGGGCGTTCCTAGTTGATTGACGTTCCTCCGACCGGCGCATACTGCGCGTCACGACTTTCCGACAGAAGCCGAACGTCATTGCGCAGGCGCCGTATAGAGTCGGCTCTATACAGCGCCTGCGCAGCGACGATCTGCTTCTTTCGGAAAGTCGTGACGTCAAGTATGCGTCGGTTGGAGGAACATCAATCAACTAGGAACGCCCAGACCCGAAAGAATCATACCCGGAAGCTGAGGGATGAAACGGCGATAACGAGGTATGTACGGAAAAAAAAAAAAAACACCAGCATACCCGCAGTGTAATCAGTCAGCTCAATGTAGTGTTAGAATTTTTTTTTAGGGGGAACCTCCACTTTAATGTTTGAGCTTAGGTCAACTTTAATTTTGGTTAAAGTTGCCCTAATAATTTAAAGTTTCCATTCTGGATGTATCTGTGAAGTAAAAAACTAAATGTCTTCAGTTCCAGGAATGGGATCTCTATAAAGGAATTTATATTCCTTTTTCCCTCCCACTAGGCCCTGACAAAGGTGTGACTCTTTTGCATTTTGGAGAATTTAATATGGTGTGACACCATAATTTTCATGAGTGGCTCCCTGGGTCAGAATTGGGAACTCGAGTGAGATGACTAACATTGGGATGGGGCACGCTAGCATGTAAGGCTGCATTCACACCTCCGCGACAAGTAACGCCGCGTACACGGCGTATTTTGCCGCGATTCGTGTAACTTCTTTTTTTTTTTTTTTTAACAAATCTTTTCCATTTCTTTCTATGGCCGAATGCCAATGCCGCCTGAAAAAAAGGGTCCGGGACTTGTTTTCAGGCGGCAGGCGTACGGCGTCTATGAGATGTGAACCATCTCATAGACAGCAATGGGAATTCTCCCCTCCAGCGGCACGAGCGTCCGGCGTTTTGTCGCCAAGGTGTGAATGGAGCCTTAATGAGCTTGCCATCAACGACCCAGCACTGCAATATGAATTTGATACTGGCCTTTTCTATTATGTAGGTATTTGTTTCAAACTTGCAGAATGATGAAATGATCAACTTTAGCCATGCCCTAATCATACAGGACTCCCACAATCCCCCCCCCCCCTTTTTTTTTTTTTTTTAACCAAAAACCTATTTTATTACTCTCTGAAACGCCCCCTCTTTTCTGGCTTTTGGCACGCTGCAGAAGAAGATAATGATCCTGATCTGCTGTATAATCCTTGTAATTATCATAGCATCTACGATCGGAGGAATCTTTGCCTAAGGTAAGAACGTTATACCACACGTGGGTGAGAATAAAAAAAACTGGGAACTGTATCGATTGGTCATATATTTATGTGAAAGAATGTACATATTAATTTATCTTTTATTGCAATGATTTACGCACACATAGAATAAACTATTTTTAAATGTGTAGTTCTTTTTGAGAGAATATTTTGTTTTTATTACATGAACTGGAGACCTTTTTAAGGGCATTTATTCACCAAAACCCATTGTATGGTGAACGGAAGTGAGTTAATAAACCTTCCATCTTCTCCAAGAGGAAATTATCACTATGCAGATCAATACACTGCCTAAGCTTGAATTGTTGCTGAATGGCCAAATTGGCCTGGTCTTCTGTAAACATGTCCCCCTAGTATCTGAAAGATGACAACCGAGGCTATAGTGAATTTCCAAAGATTTGTGAACACTGGACCATCACATCTACAGTATATAAGCCTAAATCTCTATAGAACATACCCTCTATATAAAGCCTGAGTACCCACTCTCCTGAACCATACCATGCCACATGCCCCGAAACATGGGGAAAGTACCTTGTTAGTGGGTACTCCTGGCAGAGCACCTGTTTCGCTATGTTGATGAGGACAATGGGCTTTTTCCCCGAAAACCTAGTCTGGTGGTTGTGGAGGGCTATTTGGAACCTGGAAGCCCTCTTTAATAACAAAGATACAGTTTCCCCCCCACCACTCGTGTGAACGAGTAAGGGGTACATGGTATTTACTCGTTTTTTTAACAGAATCATTACATGATTCTGTCTGTCTACCTTGCAGACATTAATTTTAGGCAAAAAATATTTTTCCTTTACAACTCCTTTAAGGCTGGGTTTACGCTATTTCAAATTCCCCGAATTCAATTTGCATTAGCAGGTGATTGTGAATGGCTCTCTATGGAGTCGGTTCACATATCTCTGATGCGGCTCTGGAGCTAATTTGTACCAGAGTCCTGTGCGTCTCTTGGCCTGTTTCAGGTCAGAATTAAGCCCAAAATTTGGGATGAAGTCAGACCTGAAACGGTGAACCAGGACGCACAGGACCCCTGCTGTGAGCCACATCGGTATTCGGGGTGAACTGAGCCTCAAGGGTTTATTAACCCCAACATTTCCTATTCCTGATGTGCCTGCTGTACCATGTACTTGTATGAGAAAGTCTCCTGTTCTCTTTGTATTGCTTCCTTTATGTGAAATCCCTGGTGTTCTGCTAGTCCCTCTGTTTTCCTATTAAAAACTACCTGTGCTGGGAACTTGGGAGGAGAGTAGGCGAACACCCCCTACACAGCTATTCACAGGGAAGATCAGTGTGCTGTTGCTTTTCCTCCTACTAGCTTGTATGCAGCTGAGAACAGAGGGAATGTGATCACTTATAAAAGTGTGTGGGGGGGGTATTCGTTTTTTTTTTCAACCTAGTATGATGAATGAAACAAAAATGAAGAGCTCAGGAGAAACTGCTGTACGAACTATGAAATTTTGGCACATCAATCTCCCCCGCTGAGCTATTGTGTTCTGACGAGCCAAATGTCCGACGGTTTCTCCTGAACTGGCCAATGCCACCCGATATATGGCCCATATGTACTAGGCTCTACTCTATACAGGGTTAAAGCAGAACTAAATGGCAAATCTTTTTTCATTTTGAATTAACACCAGTACAGAATAATACAGAGCAGCAGGGAGAGTGAGTATAAGTGGGTGGGAGGATAGACGTTCAACAGAATCTGTCATTTTAGCCTGATTTTGTTCCCTCTATCTGAAGCTTCAACTACTTCTCTAACCTCCAATTAATGAAAATTCCGTTGGACCACCTCTGGTGCCAATCGCTTTCTCATTGGTTTATGGGACAGAGGAGTGGTATGGCAGCAAGCTTTCAGTCACAGCCAGGGCCGGCCTTAGGTGTTCAGGCGCCCTGTGCAAGCTAATCCTGTGGCACCCCCCCCATCTTCACCCCTTGCCCCCTGGTCACCTAAACATACGCAAAGAGGACCCCTTTACATTACACAGCACCCTGCATCACTGGACCACTTTACATTACACAGCACCCTGCATCACTGGACCCCTTTACATTACACAGCACCCTGCACCACTGGACCCCTTTACATTACGCATCTCTGGACCCCCTGCATGTTACACAGACCCCCTTCAGTGCAGACCCCCCTTCAGTGTATCCACCCCTTCAATGCAGATCCCCCCATTCAGAGTAGCCCCCCGTTGCTGGTCTGACACCCCCCAGTGCTTGGTACGCCCCCAAACCCCCCTAGTATGCCTCTGGATGGCCGCACGGTGCCCATGGCGCCCTGTGCGGCCGCACAGCTCGCACACCCCAAAGGCCGGCCCTGGTCACAGCTAATGCCTAAACCTTAGATCCTATGATCTCTAGCATAAGTTGAACCGTTTCATAATTAAGGTATTGCTGGGTACCCTTGAAGAAACCTCTACCAAGAGAACCAAATGAAAATGCTGGATTGGTAATCCAACGGCATCAATACTTTGAGTCATTCCCCTGGAGTAAAGAGGCATCCAATGAATTCACAAAGCTGTCAAGATTCCTGATCTAATAATACAAAAAGTGTCAGAATGGTTCAAAAGGAATGGGCAATTATTTCCAGAAACACAACAATGGCAGCCCATTTGTTTCTCTTGTTTTCTTGAAAATTAGTTGGGTGCGACAGATAACTCTTAATATTGAGTACCAGTATTTGCAGGGCAAAGTAACAGGTTTACTTAATTTCGCAGCTTCCCAGTAGCATATTCTTACCTACCTTTTCACCATCTGGAATTGCAGTTGGAGATTAAACAAGGCTGACTTCCAGCACCACCTAACAGCGCTGGGCCAACCACCATATACCACCGCTGTCACATTAGTAGGCATGTGCATTTTGTTTCGTTCCGCATCGAAATTCGGAAGAATTTTTCATTATTCGGACATTCGAATGCATACGAATTCCCGAATTGCAATATTAACGAATTTACCGAATCCGAACGAACGTTTTCGATTCCGAATCGAAAACCCGCGGACGAAATTCGATCAGAATTAGAAAAAAAATGTTATATTCGAATTGAATTCGAAAACAAATTCTATTCGAAAAGAGACTATTTGTTTTCGAATCCGGTCGAAATATTTTCGATTTCGACTGTATTTTTTCGAAATTCGTTTGAAAACGAACAAATTCCCAAAACGAATTTTAACACATGTAACGAATCTAACTTAATGAAATTAATTAAATAACGAATTAAAACGAAACAAATTTTTCCTTTTTGCACATGCCTACACATTAGATATCTTGTTAATTCGTACCTGGAAGTGCCGGATATTCTTTACTCTCAGTAAAGTTTTTAAGCCCTGTACACACGATCAGGCTTTTGCCCGGCCAACCTCATATTGGAATTCCGACAGAGTAAGAGAACATGTTCTCTATCTAAACTCCGATGGAGTTCCTTCGGCATATCTGATGGAAAAACTCAGATGGGCATACACACGGTCGGAATTTCCGATGGAAAAAGTCAGTCTGACTTTTTCCATCGGAAATTCCGATCGTGTGTACGGGGCTTAAGAGGGTGGAGGAATGGCCAGTATGTGCTAATGGTGGACCACACTTTAAAAGGAAGATGTTATTGTGTTCTGTATAGTGAAAGCACAGCTTCAGACTAAGGCAGAGGCAATGTTGTCCTCAGGACTTAAATAATGAGAATGCCTAGAAACTCGTTCTTCGGTAGCATATCTAGAAACTCATTATCTTACCATATTAAAATAATAATGAATACAACCCAGGTTGATTGGTGTAAACCTTGCATTATATTTTACATTTGTTTTTTTCCCTATTATGCCACAGACCACACGTTCGACTCGTGTAAACAAGACTAAAGAAGATATTGGATGTAAATGGCCAATTGTGTCTGCCTAGTGGCTTCAATAAAGATTTTGTCAAATAATCTGTGTCTTATGTGTTATTTCGAGTGAAGGGGTTTGGATTTTCTCACACATCGATACAACTTGGAGCTTACAAGGCTTACAAATGTGATTTTTAATCGGAAATAACCAGAATGTAACATATTGTGCAGTGCCTGGCTTGGACTAATGCTGCGTACACACAATTGGAATTTCCGACAAGAATAGCCCGATGTGAGGTTTTGGTTGGAAATTCCGACCGTGTGTAGGCCCCATCGGAATTTTTCTGTCTGAATTTCCACGAAGAAAAATTTGCCTTCTACACGAGTGTAGATCGATTCAGATCATCTCTATCATTCCCAAGTGTGATTTTTACCCCTTGTGATACCCAGGGGTAGATTTCTACTTCCTGACTTCTACTCCTCAGGCCAACTGCCCTGGGCTACCACTTTTCTATGCCTTTTTAAATGCCCAACTTTATTCCTAATAAGGCATGCAGCGACTTGGGCATCAAGGCTGTAAGAGAGGTTACAAAAACAGTGTCAATATACCCAACACTGTATCCTGGCCTACAAGGCCCAGGTCTAGGGAAGCACTTTACAGGGGGGCAGCACGGAAAGAGTCCCCATCGGCTTGCGCTGTAGCACCAGTCTTATGGGGTGGACTGGGCTGCTTCTAATTTTGACTGTCCTATCATCATGGACCACAAACCTTCCTAACTGCGCTATGTTTTCTGCTGTACCATTGGCATGGTTATGTCTTCTTAGTCCTCTCCATAAAATTATCTGAAATCTGTGATTAAAGTAGAACTATAGGCAACACTTTTTTTATTTTCATTTTGGATAGAGTAAGGGAGGGTTATAGCCCCTGTCAGTTTATTTTTTACCATCCCTGTCTCATTGCAGAGATTTCCCTTCACTTCCTGCCCCATAGCTAAACAGGAAGTGAGAGGAAATCTATGTAAATTAAGGGAATCCATTGCCCCCCCCCCAGGCCCTTAGAACTAGTGTCCCCACTCGAAAATATCAGGGTGGGTCTTAAACAGGAAGGGGTGTGTCCTTGACAGGAAGGGGTGGATCATATTTAAATTAGGGGGTGCATGAGTTTAGTCAGGCCTAGGGTAGCACAAAGCCTAAATACACCACCACTGAGTATACCTAGAACTAAAGAATGGAAGAGTGGGGAAATCGCTTGCCCTACTACCTATTGTTCTAGGTGTTTAGCTCATAGTTCTAGTTTCCTCACTCTTAAGTCCACAGTTTATTTATCCACCAATGAAAATGCACAAAGTCTTAGGACTGAAGTAATGAGGAGCTGGATGGGCTGACCCTGCAGGCAGGGTCTTGGTCTGGAACTTTTTATTATACATTTGAATTTGTTATATTTAGAGGTACGTAAACGCTCTTGTTTTCACTTTATTTTCTTTGTACAAAATCTCCTAATTTTCACAGAAAATACAAATGCATTGATGTAAATAGGAAATGTTTTTGACGGTGCAATGGGCTTTACATTTTTTTTTTTTTATTCAGGATTAATAATGCATCTTCTATCCATCCTGTAGCTTTTTTGTGAGCCTGAAAATTGCATTTCATTATTTTTTTCAAACGATAAAAGGTAAAAAGTTTAAAAAAAAGAGCAAAGATGGCAAAAACAAAAATCCATAAATGTAAGGACCATTGAAATAATAGTTAAAACCCTGAATACAGCCCCTCCCCGGAAAAAAAAACCCTCCTAAAGAAAACAATTTTTTTTAAGCATACTTCTATATATGATGGCTTGTTGGGGGGGGGGGGGGGACCGAGTGTCCCATTTTTGATCAAATCAACTTGGCAGACATTACTCAACTCATTTCAAAATGTTATTTGTAGGAGGATATGCATTCATTTTCATTCCTGATGGTATCTACTCTTCAGTAGTAAAATTAACCATTTTGGGCCAGATTCTCGTATCTCCGCGCAATTTTGGGCAGGCGTAACGTATCTGATTTACGTTAAGCCTCCGCAACTTACACAGGCAAGTGCTGTATTCTCAAAGCACTTGCTCCGTAAGTTGCGGCGGCGTAGCGTAAATCGGCCGGCGTAAGCCCACCTAATTCAAATTTGGATCAGGGGGGCGTGTTTTATGTAAATCTACTGTGACCCGACGTGATTGACGTTTTTCCCGAAAGGCGCATGCGCCGTCCGTGGAATTTCCCAGTGTGCATTGCTCCAAAGTACGCCGCAAGGACGTCATTGGTTTCGACGTGAATGTAAATGGCGTTCAGCCCCATTTATGGACGACTTACGCAAACGACGTACCTTTTTCAAATTTCGGCGCGGGAACGACGGCCATACTTAACATTGATGCGCCGCACTTATGCCACCATATAGCAGGGGCAACTATAAGCCTAAACGTAAACGTTGTAACTTTACTGCGTCGGCCGCGCGTACGTTCGGGAATTCGCGTATCTAGCTAATTTGCATACTCGACGTGGAATTCGATGGAAGCGCCACCTAGCGGTCAAAAAAAAAATGCAGTTTAGATCCGACGGAGTTAGAGACTTACGCCTGTCGGATCTAATGGATATCTATGCGTAACTGATTCTAAGAATCAGTCGCATAGATACGACAGGTCAGATTAGGACTTACGACGGCGTACATGGCGCTGCACCGTCGTAAGTCCTTTGAGAATCTGAGCCTTTATCTTTAAAGACGGCTACTGCATCTAATGAAGAAAGTGGTCCTTCAGTGTGTCGAAGAGTGAGATACTGTAGCAGGCACATAGCTTATCTGAAACATCAGGCCATGTCAAAATTGGTATAAATAGAAATCTTTTAAATTTAAAAATATTGTAGAACAGCTATGAAAAAGTCTGTGCCCTCCAGGCATTCCCCTGTGCTGAAATAAGCTGAATTCCCTTCAGTCCAGCTCATGCTGATGATCAGGAAATCAATGATAAGCTGCAGGAAGGCTGTACACCAATAGAATGAGGTCTTCCTGCAGGGATAGATCGTGGTGGTAATGCTCAACCTTGAAAAACTGTAACCATAAGCCTTAATATCAGGGCCGGATTAAGAACATCGTGGGCCGGGTGCTGAGGATTTTGGTGGTGCTTTTTACGAAACAAAAAAAAATTTGTTAAAAATGCAACAAATATTTTGTTACAAGTTAAATAGACAGAGGGGTAAGGGAAGGAGGATGCGAGAGAGGGGTGAGAGAGAGCGAGGATGCGTGGGAGTGACATCAACGCAGCCCGGCCAAGGCTTGTGACCGAAGGCAGAGAACCCAGAAAGAAGAACAGGTGAAGATGGAAGCACCCGAGACCCGCCCGGTTGATCACACCGCAGCACTGGAGGGTTCAGTCTGACAGGTAAGTGTACCCTAATATGCTGTGCATACTTGTACATTATGGTATAACCTAACTCAGGGCCTCAAAGCGGTAGTAAACTTTGCTAACATTACTACTTTTTAAATATCTCAGGAACATTTCATGGGGCCCCCTTCTGACCCAGTGGCCCTTGGGCCGTGCCCAAGTGCATATTTGCCAACATTTAAAAAATATTTTCAGGGACACTTTAAATAAACCACTGCCAAAAGAGTAGCTGACATTCCCTATGTTCCTCTATACCAGGGGCGGATTGACAACTCATGGGGCCCCCGGGCAAGAGGAGATTATGGGGCCCCCAGGCAATAGGAGATTATGGGGCCCACACACATACATTACACATACATTGTATGTACACACAGACACACAATATACACACCCACACACAGAATACACATACACACAAAAACACAGATTTGTATATACCGGTGCTGGTTTTACTGAGGCTGGCAACCCTGATGGGGCCCCCTAGTGGCATGGGGCCCTCGGGCAGTGCCCGAGAGCCCAAATGGTCAGTCTGCCCCTGCTCTATATATCACAAAAATAATCACAAAATTTAAATGAGTACTAATAATGGGAAAACAAATATGAGGACTGAGAAGATTTCCGTTAGTTGAACTAACAAAAGTGTGCCCATTCTAGAGCTGGTAATATTGAGGATATTCAGTTTAATTCAGTATAATTTTATAGAACTGTTTTTGTGGGTAAGAGGCATAGGGGAGAAATATGAATGGTATAAAAGTGGGAAGTATGTGAGGGAGGGTATGGCAGTGAGCACTATTTGACTTTTTTTTGATCCTGAGATCTTCTATCAACAGCCGGCTGGGTGACAGGCTGGATAATATAGATCAATGTAGTCTCCCCCAGTCTGGCCATCGAGCGTGAGCAGGCCTTAACTACGGGTTGGGACGGCCACGACATACCCCATTGCTCCAGGGGTGGCCGGTGAGCTTTTTGCTCCGGGGCGCACATATGACCAGGCTGCTAGCTGTCTGTGTCACAGTGGGCCCTGGCCAGCAGCTGCTCCGTACTGCTTGGAAGTGGGTCTGTCAGGTACGCGCCAGCAGTCCTCGCAGGGTCAGGTAAGTACTTTTCCTCCTGTCTTGGCAGGATGGAACAGCTGGGCTTTCCTAGGGGGGGTCGATTAGGGGGTCTCATGTCCTCCCTTTCCTCTCCTCCCATCACTTCCCTCCTCCACCATGCTGTGACCTGACCTGGGATGTATCTGGGGGGTTGTTTTTCCTATCCTGGCTGGGGGCTGCGGGGTGTTCTGAGCCCGCTCTCTATGTGGGTGGTCTGCCATGGGAGGTCCTCCGCTCGGGGGTCAATATGTTTTTCCAGGCCTTCTCGTCCACCTCAGTGTCCTCAGCGCGTTTTTTCTTTAAATCTGTGCCATTTTCTTGTGGCCGCACTGCTGCTATTGAATTGCAGCTGGTGGCCATTTTCTTGTAGCTGTGACGCAGGCAGTTACAGCGGGCGGACATTTTCTAGAAGCTTGCGCTCTTTCTCCTGAGGCGGCCAGTAGCCATCTTGGTGTGTTTTTTTTAAGAGGTTTTGGCCTTTAGTGCTGGGGGACTTTCTGAACGGCGCGAACAGCGCAGTTTTACCTCAGAGACACTCAGGCACACACAGTGTAAAGGAGAGCGGACCACAGCACTGTGCAGCTTTGTCAGAGTGGTGAGTCCCCGGGGATACCCCTTTTGGTCAGTACAGCAAGGAGGGTGGGTCTCTCTCTTTTTTTTTTATGCACTTGTACCTTGACATTAGTCCCTGAGGGCTGTCAAGTGCGCGGGTGTGCATGGTGTCAGAAGCTGGCGCTTCTTCCCCAGACATTCCAGTGGTGACAACCGGTGCCCCTGTGGACACTTGGTCGGCAGTCCTGGAATCATTTGTTGCCAGGGTGGAAGCGGTGTGGGGGCGAAATGCATGCCGATATTCTATTTGCTTTGTTAGCAGCAGGTTGGCATTGCATGACATTGCTGAGCCTATCATCTACTAGGACCCCAGGTCCTTTTCCATCCTAGATTCCCCCAGGAGTTCTAGCCCCCCCGTATAGATTTTAAATATTCCAAGTACTCCCCCATTTATCACCACCCTCTGAACTCGCCCTTGTAGCTAGTTTTCAATCCATGTACTCACCCTATGGTCCATGCCAACTGACCCTATTTTGTGCAGTAAACGTTTATGGGGAACAGTGTCAAATGCTTTTTCAAAATCCAGATAACACCACGTCTACGGGCCTTCCTTTATCTAGATGGCAACTTGCCTCCTCATTGAAGGTTAATAGATTGGTTTGTCAAGAACAATTCTTCATGAATCCATGCTGATTACTGCTAATAATACCATTCTCATTACTAAAATGTTATATATAGTCCCTTATGCCCTCCAAGAGCTTGCATACTATTGATGTTAGGCTAACCTGTCTGTAATTCTCAGGGATGTATTTTGGGCCCTTTTTAAATATTGGTGCTACATTGGCTCTTCTTAAATCAGCTGGTACCATTCCAGTCAGTGGACTGTCAGGGTACTTAGGAACGATGGTCTGGCAATTACTTGACTAATCTTTACTAATTACCCTTTAGTGGGAGAAATCGTGTCCCTATAATTGGTATCAGGGGGAGGAATAGTGCCTCATCATTGGTATCAGGGGGAGGACTAGTGCCCCATTATTGGTATCAGCGGGTGGAATAGTGTCGCATCATTGGAATTGGTGGGAGGAATAGTGCCTCATCATTGGTATCAGGGGGAGGAATAGTGCCTCATCATTGGTATCAGCGGGAGGAATAGTGCAAAGAGGGTTTAATTTCCATTGACGTTCATGTGGAGTTAGCGCAGAATGAATACAGTAAAACCTCGTTCCAGAAACATGCTTGTAATCCAAAGCACTTGTATATCAAAGCATTTTTTTTACAGAGTATAAAAGAGAAGAGAGGCACCTCCTAAGTGTTGCAATAAGTTGCTAAATGTTGTATCTTCATTAAATATAACCATATTGCTACACTTAGAGGCTCCTCTCTTATTTTTTAGACTCCGTTGTGACATGACGCTACTCTTATATCAAGACATTGCTTGTATATCAAGGCAAAATGTATTAAAACATTTTACTTGTTTTGCAAAACGCTCTCAAACCAAGTTACTCTCAAATCAAGGTTTTACTGTAGTTCACTGCTGTTCCTAGTGTTACAGTAATTTTAGATTTTTTTTAAAATTCCTTGGTAGCCGGTTGTATATGGTGACATTTGGTCAGATATTGCCCCCCAGTGGCCTGTTCTTGGA
This sequence comes from Rana temporaria, assembly GCF_905171775.1. Taxonomy (NCBI): domain Eukaryota; kingdom Metazoa; phylum Chordata; class Amphibia; order Anura; family Ranidae; genus Rana; species Rana temporaria. Next base: position 163,856,451 of record NC_053496.1, read on the forward strand.
ATGTTTGGAAGGGAAGCAATTTTTGTCAAGAATGGGCCAGATTCTCAAGAGATACGCGGTCGTATCTCTGAGTCCGCCGGTCGTATCTATGCGCCTGATTCATAGAATCAGTTACGCATAGATAACCATTAGATCCGACAGGCGTAAGGGCTCTTTCACACGGAGCGGATCCGTATTGATCGGCTCCGTTAGCCCGTTTGGCTCAGCAGGGATTCCTCCGTAAATCCCCGTTGAGCTGTCGGCGGACAGGGCGGTCCCCGCACACAGTCTCTCCTCCGCTCTCCCCTATGGGGAATCTGACGAATACGGACCGTGTGTCCGTATTCATCCGTTCCGCCGGACGGAAGAAAAATAGGGTTTTCTTCCGCCCTCAAAAGCGGATCTTTGCGGACGCGGATGATTGCGGACGCTAACGTCTGCAATCCCATAGGGATACATTACAAGTCCGTTAACGGACTTGTAATAAACGGACCGTTTGTCCGTATGTGTGAAAGGGCCCTAAGGCTCTTACGCTGTCGGATCTTAAATGCAATTTTTTTTTCGCCGCTAGGTGTCGCCAACGTCGTTTTCCCGATCGAGTATGCAAATTAGCAAAATACGCAAATTCCCGAACGTACGCCCGACCGACGCAGTGAAGTTACGACGTTTACGTAAGATTTGCAACGCGTAAAGTTGCCCCTGGGTATATGAGGCGCAGTCAATGTTAAGTATGGCCGTCGTTCCCGCGTCGAAATTTGAAAATTTACGCTGTTTGCGCAAGTCGTCCGTGAATGGCGCTGGACGCCATTTACGTTAACGTCGAAACCAATGACGTCCTTGCGACGCCATTTAGCTCAATGCACATCGGGAAATTTTGGAGACGGCGCATGCGCAGTACGTTTGGCACAGGAACGCGCCTAATTTAAATGATCCACGCCCCCCTACCCGGATCATTTGAATTAGGCGTGCTTGCGCCGGAGGATTTACGATACGCCGCCGCAACTTTACAGGCAAGTGCTTTGTGAATCAAGCACTTGCCCGTAAAACTTGCAGCGGCGTAACGTAAATGAGATACTTTACGCCGCCGCAAAGATGCGGCGATCTACAAGAATCTGGCCCAATGAGTTCTAAAACTTATAAAATTGCTACACAACCCAATTTGAAATTTAGGTTCAATTAAGGTTAGATAGATCTGTAGTCAGATAGGTATAGTACTTGCATCCTAATTATGTGTAGTGCAATAGGCACCAGAGTGGACGCACTGCTCTCTGTATTATTTGCAATATAAGTATGCATTTTTCTCTTATTTTTTTTTTTTTAACTGAAAAACCGATCGAAAGCTGATCAGTGTAAAAGCCTCCTTACAGTTCCTAGTGTGCTTTATGTTGGCTATAGTGTCATAGCTGATCGGGAACCAAATGGGACATATTGGGTGCTGCTCAGGCTGTAAGGAAGTCTAGTCCTGTGACCACTGCTGAGTGCTGGCCAGTAAAGGAGCTCATTTTAGCAGCAAACTTTCATGTGAAACAGGGACTGTATCCCATAGGCCACACATCAACGCAAACCCACCATGCAAAGTATGTGAGTCTCAGCCCGGGCTCCTGCCATGCCACACCCCCAGTGCATTTCGCTCTGCCCCTCTGAGCTTATTAAAGATTGGACTGGCAGGAATCTGGGCTGAGACTGCCAGATACTTTGCATGGTGGGTTTGCATCGATGTGCGTCCTATGGGATACAGTCCCATTATATTGCCAAAAGTATTGGGACTCCTGCCTTTTCACGCACATGAACTTTAGTGGCATCCCAGTCTTAGACCGTAGGATTAAATATTGATTTCGCCCACCCTTTGCAGCTATGATAGCTTCAACTCTTCTGGAAAGGCTGGCTGTCCACAAGGTTTAGGTGTGTCTATGGGAATGTTTGACCACTCTTCCAGAAGCACATTTGTGAGGTCAGGCACTGATGTTGGAGAGAAGGCCTGGCTCATAGTCTGTTTTAATTCATCCCAAAGGTGTTCTATTGGGTCAAACTGTTCCTACAAAGTTGGGAGCATGAAATTGTCCAAAATATCTTGGTATGCTGACAGCAGGGGCGTACCTTGGGCATTGGGCACCCGGGGCTGATCCTATATCTGGCACACCCCTTCACTGATCATGACTGTACACACTCTGCCCCCTCACACCTGTACGCACTCAGCCCACAACTTGCACCTGTATGCACTCGGCCTTCTCCTACCAGTACACATGCAGGCTGCTCCAGGTGAAGTTTATTGAACGAAACGCGTAAGGTTGCCTTTTAGCTCCCCACATTGCTTTTATCCTGTGATTGCATTTTTTGTACATATCTATGAATTTATGTTTGTACTTTTAAATAAACCCATCTGTTTTAATCTATACCATATGGAGGCATTTCTTTTTATTCTATAATCCCCATATTCCTCTGGATGAGAGTGTTCTGCATTCACTGCCTGCACCTCGATTGATCCTCATCTGAGTTCCAGTTCTAATCTATTCCATGGGATTTCCAGGGTCCACCACTGGAATTCCATGTCCTGGCATTCTTGGCGTGATTGACACACTGCCGCTTGCATGTGAGTCCACTACGTCCGGTAAGAGTATTTACCTGTTAACCCGGCTGGAGGACATGCCATACCTGGTGTTCTGTGTGCTGTCGTGGCTGTTCCATCTTACTTCTGAATACACTTTCTTCTTCAAGGGTGGACCGTTTTCATGTTTTTGCCTATCAATCCCATTTGAACTCACTTTACTACACAATGACTTATATTTATCACTGGTTCTGGCCATTGGAATATGCACTTTTGCTTTTAGCACTTTTTATATTCATCATCAATATATGTTTTATATCACTTTTATATGTGTCATTGTCAATTTTACCGCTACATTTTGTTTCATATTCTCTTTAAATGTTATTCATTTTTTTGCTAGCTGCTTCTATTTATACTTGGGTTAGCGCAGTAATTTCACTTACCTTTCACTTTCATCTACACTCAAACCCTACTGGATACTGGAGCCTAGGCAACGTTGCTGTGCCAATACTTTTAATACAAGTACTTGAGGCATATGATATCCCTCTGTGCAAACTCCAATATAGGAATTCGAGATTTGTATCATAGGGACCCAGAAGTGCCCATACGGATATATACCCATCAAGAAAACTTTTGGTACTGCCTTGACTGGAAAAGCAGAGACTTTTGATACGTTGGCAGTTGTCTGCCCCAGACCTCCTGGGGCAGGTCTAAATTCCTTGTTGATGGGCACCAACACCAATCTTGTGCGGAGACTACTTACTCCACTGGCCTTGGATGGTGCGCCAGTAGGGATGATCCATCCTCGGCTGCGGCAGACTTTCCAGCAAGCCTTGCATGAGAAGATGGCTCTCGCGGAAGGGGTAGGAAAACTGTGGTGATTGGATACCTGTAAAAGGGTGTTGGAGCCGGGTGAGAGAGCCTGTCTGAAGGCCACGATTAAGCTGTCATGGGACCAGCCAGGTTCTTATGTAGTGGTCGGAGCTCATTCAACAGAGGAGGAAGTTGGAATAGAAGTGGTCCTGGAGATCATACCCCCACTAGGGCCTTTCTGAGAAGCGGGGGGAGAATTCCTGTCTGGGTGACCAGTGACATTCCTCACACTAAAGGAAAAAAGAGAAAAAACGGAGGGCGCACCGACCTAGTGTGATACTGATTGGTGGATTTTATTAAATAGTAAAAACAAATCATAATACTCACAAAGGGAGTGTTAACCACTAGCCGACCAGCCACCGTCATTATACGGCGGCAGGTCGGCTCTCCTGGGCGAAAGCCCGTAGCTATACGTCCTATCGTATAGCCGCCACTAGGGGGCGCGTGCCCGGCGGGCGCGATCGCCGCCGGGCACACGCGATCGCTCGTTACAGAGCGGGGACCGGGAGCTGTGTGTGTAAACACACAGCTCTCGGTCCTGTCAGCGGGGGAAATGCTGATTTTCTGTTCATACAATGTATGAACAGAAGATCAGTGTTTCCCCTAGTGAGGCCACCCCCCCCCCCCCACAGTAAGAACACACAAGGGACATACTTAACCCCTTCCCCGCCCCCTAGTGTTAACCCCTTCACTGCCAGTGGCATTTTTATAGTAATCTAATGCATTTTTATAGCACTGATCGCTATAAAAATGCCAATGGTCCCAAAAATTTGTCAAAAGTGTCCGCCATAATGTCGCAGTAACGAAAAAAAATCGCTGATCACCGCCATTACTAGTAAAAAAAATATATTAATAAAAATGCCATAAAAATACCCCCTATTTTGTAAACGCTATAACTTTTGCGCAAACCAATCAATAAACGCTTATTGCGATTTTTTTTACGAAAAATATGTAGAAGAATACGTATCGGCCTAAACTAAGGAAAAAACATTTTTTTTATATATTTTTGGGGGATATTTATTACAGCAAAATGTAAAAAATATTATTTTTTTTCAAAATTGTCGCTCTATTTTTGTTTATGGCGCAAAAAATAAAAACCGCAGAGGTGATCAAATACCACCAAAAGAAAGCTCTATTTGTGGGAAAAAAAGGACGCCAATTTTGTTTGGGAGCCACGTCGCACGACCGCGCAATTGTCAGTTAAAGCGTCGCAGTCCCGAATCGCAAAAAGTGCTCTGGTCTTTGACCAGCAATATGGTCCGGGGGTTAAGTAGTTAAAAACAGGCCTTGAGTAACAATGCAGCAAAGAACCAACACCATCGGCATAACACGATATTCTTTCGATCCGTGACCGTGGCTAGGGCTGACGCGTTTCAGGGGAGAACCCCTTTCCTCAGAGCTAAATGGTCTGCAGTGCTTCCTCACCAAGGGACTTGTCTCAATAAATACTAACTTTAGGTAAGTGGTAAAGGCACCCCTCCCATAAAGTAGGAGGTGCATGGCCGGAAAACCCACCCACATGTCCACCACCCTTTCCTTCCCCTCTCTCCATGTCTATATCAAGCCATTCGTGGTATGAATACACAGTCCAGAATGCACTATACCCAGCAATGTATACAGAAATGTAAATACAAATAACTACCTCAATATGGCATCAATATATATACACACACACACACCACAATATGAAAGACCTTTTCAATCAGAGCACTCAGCAGGTTGCTGCCTCCAGGTACATGGTTAGTCGAATCAGTAAGGTGCCAAGGTGTAGTGAAGCATCTCATAATCAACACTTCCAATAAGGGGCTATGTAGTTGCTCATATGTGCCACACGAGCCCCACTTGCAGTGCTATGCCTACCTTCCTAAGACGAGGTGGCTGCTGGAACGCACGCCCAGCGTGGAGGAAGTCTTTTGCGCTCCAGCCGAGTCTGCGTTCCACTGCGCATGCGCGTGACGTCATCGACGCCGCACGCGGCGTATGTACGGTGACAATGCGCTCCAGCTTGCAGAACCAGCAGGCTGGAGCGTCTCGTTCCCTGCTAGATGGCACGTTCCCAAAGGGGAAAATTAAACAGTTGCCATCTAGTGGTGAAAAGTAAATGCTGCCACTCAGTGTCGCCTCTAATAGCAGGGTAACATCACTGAATGACCAAACACCAAAAGGAAGGGAGGAGAGAAGGGGAGAGGAGGAAATTTTAGGGGGAAGTATATTACATGGAGCGAGCCATCAGCCTTGTGCAAGTGAAGAATAACACACCCATTGCATAAAGGACATATATTATATATTATTTTAAAATCTAACTTTCCTCCAGTATGTCCAAAATGTCCTCCTCCAAAGGCTCTTCTTCGCACGATGGAGTTGTGTCTTCTAGGGTCTCACCAAGTGTTCCATTGATTTCCTTGAGCCGAAAGAAGCGTTTCACTGTAAGATTTCGTGTAAATTTATTCAGATCGATAAAAAGTTCGAAAAGATTTGGAGCAGTGTCCATGGCAAAATTCAAACCTCTTCTCAATAATTTCAGCTCTTCTTCTTTGAAAGTGCATTTGGACAAGTTGAAGATCTTAATGGTGGAGTGATTTTCTATTTCTTCAGTATTCTTCTTAGACTTCTTCCCTCCTCTCCGGCCTCTTCTCGTAGGTTTCTCACTCTCCGAGTGTTTGGGGGGGATGGGATAGACCTTGCTGCTAGATTTTTCTGAGCTGCGGGTCTTGTCCACCCCGCAGCTCCTTTCCCAAAAAAAGAGGAGTTTGCATCTTTTTTGGCTATTGTTGTTGTTTTGGACCTGCACCCTCCCATATCATTCTCGCCACCGGGTGCTACTTGTATTACTATCGATGTCGATTCTATTTGGGATTGCTCTACCTCATCTTTGTTGGTCTCTTGTGATGGTTCACAAATTCCTTCTGTTTGGTCATCTGTTTTATCTATTCCTTCTTTATGGACAGTGTTCACATTGGTAACTGTTTGAGCATTTTTATGGATCAGGGGTGGAGGAAAATCATCCTGTACATGTGATCTATAATGTACATTGTCAGGTGCGTTTCCATTGAGACTATTTCTAGCAGTACTATTTCTATAATTAAATTTTTGTCTATTTTCATACTGTTGTTTAGTCCTATTATCTTGACTTTTAGGTTTATTTTTATTTTTGTTTTTATTTTTATTATTATTGAAATAATTTTTGTTTTTGGTATTTTGAGTTGTACGCTCCACCTGGGGATGGTGTTCGGAGGTATTACCACCTCTATGTTCATACTCTTCTGGGGGTGACAAATTTTGTTCTCTTCTCCAATTGAACTCACGTCCTAACAGATAATCTTGTCTGTCTCTTTCAAATTTTTCAGATTTTCTAATTATCATACCAGCTTCAAATTCCACAATTTGTTCATTGATATTAGTATCCCATTCAGAGAACCCTTCTATGTCACTATAGACAGCCAAGGCCTCCTATGTTATTCATGCACTAATCATCTAGTAATGCAAAATAGATAATAATTCAAATGGCTTAAAGAGATGTCTATGCCACCTGTCCATCGTGGCTTAGATCCATGTAATTAATTGATTTTTAATCATCTTTTGTCATTTATTTATTTATTCATTTCCGTTTTTTATTATTTAGTCTAGTTGATTCACAAAATCAAATGTAGTGCCGCTGGGGTTACCTTTTGTAGGTGTCCCTATGGGCACTGTGGGAGGTTGTAACAGTATGATTGCACGGTTAGTTATGTAGATATCTGGAGGGTCTGCAGTCCTTCTAGTCACCATCACCTGGGACCTCTGTGAGTGTGCATCCATACCATTAAGGCTGGGCATATGACCATAGGTAACTTTATTATTATTTTATTATATTATTAGATTATTGTTATCATTTGAAATTATGTGGTTTTTAATTGAATTTAATGGTGGTTCATTTTTTATCTGGAATTTAATATTAATTAATAATCGACTCTTTTCAATTATGTTTTAATTATGTATTATGTGTCTGTTTTGAAAGTTAGATTTTAAAATAATATATAATATATGTCCTTTATGCAATGGGTGTGTTATTCTTCACTTGCACAAGGCTGATGGCTCGCTCCATGTAATATACTTCCCCCTAAAATTTCCTCCTCTCCCCTTCTCTCCTCCCTTCCTTTTGGTGTTTGGTCATTCAGTGATGTTACCCTGCTATTAGAGGCGACACTGAGTGGCAGCATTTACTTTTCACCACTAGATGGCAACTGTTTAATTTTCCCCTTTGGGAACGTGCCATCTAGCAGGGAACGAGACGCTCCAGCCTGCTGGTTCTGCAAGCTGGAGCGCATTGTCACCGTACATACGCCGCGCGCGGCGTCGATGACGTCACGCGCATGCGCAGTGGAACGCAGACTCGGCTGAAGCGCAAAAGACTTCCTCCACGCTGGGCGTGCGTTCCAGCAGCCACCTCGTCTTAGGAAGGTAGGCATAGCACTGCAAGTGGGGCTCGTGTGGCACATATGAGCAACTACATAGCCCCTTATTGGAAGTGTTGATTATGAGATGCTTCACTACACCTTGGCACCTTACTGATTCGACTAACCATGTACCTGGAGGCAGCAACCTGCTGAGTGCTCTGATTGAAAAGGTCTTTCATATTGTGGTGTGTGTGTGTGTATATATATTGATGCCATATTGTGGTAGTTATTTGTATTTACATTTCTGTATACATTGCTGGGTATAGTGCATTCTGGACTGTGTATTCATACCACGAATGGCTTGATATAGACATGGAGAGAGGGGAAGGAAAGGGTGGTGGACATGTGGGTGGGTTTTCCGGCCATGCACCTCCTACTTTATGGGAGGGGTGCCTTTACCACTTACCTAAAGCTAGTATTTATTGAGACAAGTCCCTTGGTGAGGAAGCACTGCAGACCATTTAGCTCTGAGGAAAGGGGTTCTCCCCTGAAACGCGTCAGCCCTAGCCACGGTCACGGATCGAAAGAATATCGTGTTATGCCGATGGTGTTGGTTCTTTGCTGCATTGTTACTCAAGGCCTGTTTTTAACACTCCCTTTGTGAGTATTATGATTTGTTTTTACTATTTAATAAAATCCACCAATCAGTATCACACTAGGTCGGTGCGCCCTCCGTTTTTTCTCTTTTTTTCCTTTAGTTTTATGAATTCCAACGATTCAGAGGAGGGCTGCAAGACTTTGGAAGATACCTTTTAATTGAGTTGCTATTGAGTTTCTCCTTTTCTTCAAACACCTTTCCAAAAAAATACTGGAGCGCAGGAGATTTGTCTTTTGTTTTGACATTCCTCACACTGTCAGCCTAAAGTCCAGGATGGTGATTGGGAAAATGAGTGCTGCCACCCCAGTGACTGGGAATGAGCTAGTCCAGGAGGGAGATGGAAAAGAGACTGCTGTCCACTGCCCGAACCTACCCTCCGGATGGGCGGAGAGGATCAAAGCTTGATGGGAGAAAATGTTCTCCAAAAATAATTTTGATGTGGGCTGTTCTCGGTGTGCTCAACATCGAATTTGGCTAACTGAAGATAAGCCAAGCGAATTCCTTTGTGTGATCTGGAGGATCTTCAAGATCAGCTGGCTGAACTGAAGAGGTCAGGGGTCATTAAGGAGTCCAGGAGCCCTTATGCATCCCCGATTGTGGTAGTGAGCAGGAAGAATGGGTCCCTCCGGATGTGTATTGACTACCAAACCTTGAACCTAAAGGACCATCCCAGATCAGTACACAACCCCCTGCAACACATTTTTACAGAAGCAAATGGAGGGCAATCAGCAGACAGCCCAGAAGGGAGGCCCCAGGAAGCCCTGTGAATCTATTCAAGAGCAATGGAAGGTGAAGTGTGAAGGGTTTGAACGACTGAAAGGCAGCATTGTTGAAGCACCAGTGTTGGCCTACAGTGACCCATCTAAACCTTATGAATTGCACGTGGATGCTAGCAGAGATGGCCTTGGGGAAGTGTTGTATCAGGAGTCAGAGGGGAGACTCCGTCCTGTGGTCTTGTGATAGATTTCTGTAATAATGCCTATTTAATAATCTGAGCTAATTTTTTTATTAGAACTATTAATAATGTTTGATATTTTCTTTATTGTTTTTTATATTGTTGTTTTTTAATTGGTTTCTTATATATACGCATGTGTGAAATATATGTATCACAACAAGATTATTTTCCTTGATAAAGATTTTGTCAGATATGTTCTTAAAGTATATTTCAACTTGGATGGACATACAGAGAGAGCTGTTGAAATCAAAAAGCAGCTCCAGTCCCCTCACTCACTCCGTGTTCCCCCTCCCTCCTACATTCCTAATTTCAAAGAACAAATACGGACTTGGTTGTAAGAGGAAATCGCTCCTAATGTTACAGATGTGCTCAAGCCTTCCCCTTCTACACACTTTGAGGCTTGTGAGGACTTTTTCGAGAGGAAGTTCTACCCTTCCCCCATGCTCCTGTCTTCAGCCCACCAAGAAGGAATTTGTGTCTCATGACTTTGGAAGGAACTTTTATGTAACGAAAACTGTTTTGTAGTATGAAGAAGAGCTGAAATGGACGTGTAATAAGAAACCACCATGTATGGACTGACCTATCAAATGTGCTTGTGTGTGTGATGTCATATTTGTTTATAAAAGGACCAATAAATGGGTTTGGCTTTCTCTTGGCCGTTGAACATTGGAGAGGTGAGATGTGGGATTTATTTTGTCTATAAATTGCATTTGTTTCACCATAGCCATTTGAAATCTTCCGGCAGTATGGTTAACCCTGAGTTTGTCAGGAAATTGATTAATGAGTCTCTATCAGTCTATGTGAGTCAGTCTCACCCCCCTGGGAAGAACTATCCTGTACACAAATTGGAGTTCTTGGCCCTCAAGTGGGCTGTGGTAGATAAGCTACATGAATATTTGTATGGGGCTACCTTTGTGGTGAAGACTGATTACAACCCATTGACTTTATACCATTGGGGATTTGGTGCTATACACACTAGTTGGGTTATCCACAACCACAAAATGAGTCAACCCAATTACTTGCCTTCTGTCCACTGGCAAGCAGGATGCCACTGGACATCAGTGGATGGCCGCTCTGTCTGAATTCCGGTTCAGTTTGAAATACCAACTAGCAGTGGGAAATGGAAACGCTGACACTCTTTCCCCGAAGGCCTCACTTCACCAACGCTGGCCAGAAGAGTTGGGTCCATTTACCCTTGGAGTATGGGCTGTGTGTCAGGGACTAGAGCATAAACACATAGGGGCTGAAGCTGTGGGAGTCACTCCTGCAAAAGTACTAAGATATTACTATGATTTGACCCAAGTGTGCTGCAAAGAACTGCCTCAGTGGACAAGAGGACATGAGACAGAACCAACGTGAAGATCCATTGGGGAATCTTATGAGGAAATCATTATCCGCCCAGGACCCTCAGATACTGTTGAATAGCCACATTGAGGGAACAAAAGTGATCCATATAATAACAAATGGGCAATCGCCCCGCTTGTTAATATAGTTTGGCAGCTCTCGCTCTCTGTCAAGATCTTCAGCCGTCCCACCCCCTGCCTTGCTAATAAGCTGACATCGGGAGAAATGACAGAATACACACAGGACATACAGGCTGCTAACTATACTGTGGTCCGTGACAGGGCTCACCTCTTGCTGAAACATTAGGGAATAGACATAGGCTGCTGGGGAGGCAGCAATTAAAATTGGCACTATCCAGGGAGTACTGTGATTTGGAGGGGGAAGGGGGTGCATAACTGCAGGGAGGACTGTGATTGGAGGGGGAAAGGGGGTGCATGACTGCAGGGAGGTCTGTGATTGGAGGGGCAGAGGGGGTGCATGACTGCAGGGAGGACTATGATTGGGGAAGGGGGGATGCATTAATGTTGGGCAGACTGTGATGGGGGTGGGGGTCATGACTACAGGGAGGACTGTGATGGGGGACCATTACTACAGGGAGGGCTGTGATTGGGGTATGACTGTGATGGGGGGGCATGACTGAAGGGAGGACTGTGATGGAAGGGGGGGCCATGACTGAAGAGAGGACTGTGATGGGGGGCCATGACTGAAGGGAGGACTGTGATGGGGGCCATGACTGCAAAAGGGCACTGTGATATAAAGGGTAATCCTTACAGTGCAGGCCCCTTTATATTACAGTGCTCCTTTACAGTGCAGGGTGGGTTGTAACACTCCACAAACCACCCTCCTTCCTTATGACGCCACCCCTCCCCCCACCAGGCCCTGAATAAAGTGGCTACACCAAAAGCGGTCCCTGGTGCCACAGAGTTTGGGGACCACTGCACTACGGGCTACCTCAGCGCCTACACTCGGATCAAGGCCGGAAGTTTAAGAGCAAGCTGATCAGAAGACTGTGTGAACTTTTAAATATAAAAAAATCCAGGACTACTCCTTACCGCCCTCAAGGTGATCAAGTGTTTCAACCGTACCCTGCTGAACATGTTGGGAACCCTTCCTTTGGAGAAGAAACAGCATTGCGGAGACCATATAGCTGCAGTGGTTCATGCTTAATAGCACCTCAAATAATTCTACTGGATACTCCCCCCCTATAGATTTATGTTCAGAAGAGAAGCTTGTTTACCAGTGGACCTGGCCTTAGGAGGCTTGAGATGTGTGATCTAACAATGTTCCAATCGGCGGTATGTTGACAGACTTAGAATCTAAAAGTGGCCAATGAGAAAGCAAAGGAAGCCTCTACCATCAGAGAACAGAGGAACAAGAAAAAAAAATGATCTCCAGAGTAGGGTTCCAGATCTACAACCTGGAGATCAGATTTGTTACACAATTTAGCGATGCCTGGGAAACATAAGTTGGCTGATCGATGGCGCTCTCGACCCTACATTGTCTGTAAGCGATTACCTGGACTCCCTGTGTGCCAGATTTGGCCTGAAGGGAAGACTGGCCCTTTTGAAGACTTGGCATCATTTGCTGCCTATATCCGAGTACCCCCATCCTCTTGCTTAGAGACTTATTAGTCCCCTACGCTGAGGCCCAGGGTCGGAAAAACCTGCCCACCCATACCACCTAAAGAGGATAGCGATGAAGAATTAACCCTTGATTGGCTGTGGATTCCCCCTCTTGAAGACAATCCCATGACTCCCGGGACTGATTGCGAAGACCGTCAGGGGACACCCTTTGAGGAACACGCGTCCCCTATTGCAGGAAGTTGAAGCACCAGGTCTTTGCCCACTAAGAGGAGACAAGGAAGTCAAGACGGAATACAATGAAGAATCTGATGTGTTGGGAACCCCCACTTCCCCTACCAATGAAGCAGAAATAGAGACGGTTTCTGAACCAAAGCCTGAAACGGTGCATGAGACCAAATCCGGATGTAGTTTCTGGGGAACAGAGCCTTTGGAAAGTATCTACTCCAGGTTGAGACGGAAAATATGCCCTCCAAAAAGGCTGACGTATGATACCTTTTGGGGAAAATTCTGATGAACTTATCCCTACTGCGCAACGTTCTAGTCTAGCATCCACCTCCTTTATTGAACCTTTAGTAAAGGATGACTTTGATCCACCCCCTGACACTACTGGGTGGGCCACTAACTTGTTACTGGCCTGCCACAAGATTAATATGACTTTGCCTGACAATGTATACAGTATAATTTAATGTTAGAAGAACCTTCTTTGGATCAGTTGTTGGCTGTTACTACTTCTGGTTTGTCATATTATTAACCATTCACTTTCTTATGATACAGTAAGATGATCCCACAGGTTTTTCTGTCTTGGGAGACCAAAGACTTTCAAGTGGGGGGATGTAGCTATATGGACTACAATTGCAAAGTGTGGCAATTCCCCCATCATTTCTATGTATTGTTTTGTCCCTCTAGTGCCCAGCATCACTAACTGACATCATCTCTGTGAGCCAAACCAAAGGCATTGTGGTATTAATAGTTCCTCAGAATGGCAATTGCCAAGCATGACTATACACCTGGACTACACGTCCCAGGGATCTTTGCTACCATCAGAGAAATTGCCGGGAAGAGCTATAAAAGAAGCCAGAGACCCACCCCACGCTCTCTTCCACCTGGGCCTCGTGTGTGATGGACCTCTCTGTACAGGGAGAGTGAGGTCACGGCCTACCACACAGTGTACAACATTCCAACCTGGCCGAGAAGGGCCTAACACTGCTTGCTGTTCATCAGACATCTATCCAGCACCACCTCCACAGACCGACAACCCACTCTTTGTGCTTTGCATCAGACGATTATAGCAAGTGGTTTCGCTGCAAGGACGCCTCCCTGGGAGCTGCTGTTCCAAAAGGCACTGAATCGGCCTGGTCGTTGGCGAGAGGGCAATTGTCCACCTTTTTAACCCTTTATTGTTGCTTCACTGGCACACTGTGTACAGACAGCTTTACCCCGGGGAAAACATTTTACTGCTTTTCTAAACACTGTACATAGACACCTGTTGCATCAACCATGTCAAGAAATACAATTGCCTTGTTACTGCACCTTATTGGATATAGTTAATGAGCTTCGATTGCTGGTGAAGACCATCAGGCCTGCAACTGGGACATTGCTGTCAATACTACTTAAAGGGCCCTCACACCAGTCCTGTTTGTTTTGACCTCTCATTAGGATTAAAAGTTAAATAGGCTGGTTCCCCCTTTAGAAGTATTGCCAGAATTAATGCCTAACTCTTGGTTATCCTTTCAGGTCATGTTCAAGTGGTACTCCATTGTACATATCCTTCTCTCCAACATCAGTGCCTGACCTCACAAATGTGCTTCTGGAAGAATGGTCAAACATTCCCAAAGACACACTCCTAAACCTTGTGGACAGCATTCCCAGAAGAGCTGAAGCTGTTATAGCTGCAAAAGGTGGGCCAACTCAATATTGACCACTACGGACTAAGACTGGGATGCCATTAAAGTTCATGTACATATAAAGGCAAATAGAAGAAAGAAAGTCACCGCTCCAGGTGGGTCTACTATACGGTCACACACTGTTACAGGATTCCAAGGGTGCTGGCGGTGCACTAGACAAGCATAAAAGATAGATGAAGGATGGATGGCCGCACTCCAAAAACCGTACAGGTTGTCTTTTATTAAATGAACAGCAGATACATCACCAGATCAAAACAACAGGAACAGGGGAACAGCCGACGTTTCGCACAAAATCAGTGCTTATTCAATAAGCACTGATTTAGTGTGAAACGTCGGCTGTTCCCCTGTTCCTGTTGTTTTGATCTGGTGATGTATCTGCTGTTCATTTAATAAAAGACAACCTGTACGGTTTTTGGAGTGCGGCCATCCATCCTTCATCTATCTTTTATACATATAAAGGCAGGTGTCCCAATACTTGTGACAATATAGTGTATGTCCCAGGTACTGTGAATGAATGAATGAATGACTTGTATAGCGCTGCACATGCAAACTGAATCGCCTCTAGGCGCTTTTTCCAGCCAGTGTCTGCTTGGCTGGTGCGGTCATTTTACCCCGTAGGATCTCGAAACACACTTGGGACACACAGTAATACACACATATATACATATATATACTGGGCCAATTTGGACAAGATCCAATTTACCAACCAGCATGTCTTTGGAGTGTGGGAGGAAACCGGAGTACCTGGAGGAAACCCACGCAGGCACAGGGAGAACATGCAAACTCCAGGCAGATGGTGTCATGGTCGGGATTCGAACCAGCGACCCTTTTGCTGCTAGGCGAAAGTGCTACTCACTACACCACTGTGACTTATTGAGGTGAACAAGTATGTGCCTATTGGCTCCTTTTATTTAGAATAAAACAATCTGATAAATTTATATACATGCAATTCAAAAATGTAAAGTAAAAAATTGATTAGCGATCAGAATTTGCTGAAGACAGCAATGATGTGCTCATTGTTGCTGGGTATGTAGTCACTGACACCTACAGAGACAAAAGAAAATATGGTAAAGTACGCTACGCAAGTTTGCATTGTAAAATTTAAATGAGGAACCCCCCCCCCCCCCCCAAGCACTCCCCAACCCAATACACTATCCAAACATCTATAGATACAGCATTACCTATGAAATGAAATCAAGGATAGATACTCGATTCAGGGCTCTAATCCCCCTCTGTCACGGATGACTGGAGCAGGTCGGAGGTCCTTTACAGTTGTAGGCTTTAAGAATATACTCTACAGCAACTCCATTTATCCTTCAGTCTAAAAAAAGAGACCCTGGAAACATCCCAATGCATTTCGTTCATCACTATAGGGTGACTCTGATTAAGCTCCTGGCCAAGTGAAATGCGTTGGAGTGTATGCATCTTGGATAGATTGGTCTCTTGGTTGGACTGATAAATAAATGGATATGAAGTGTTGACTACAGTGAGACGTTCTCTTTCTTCTTTTGAAATGTCAAAATAAAAGTTAATTTTTAAATTGCTTGAAAATATCTTTTAATAAACATCCTCTATAGCCGCCGGCTGTATCATGGGAGCATGCCCGCAAGCTAACCCCCTTGGGAGAGAGCTTCCCATGAAGGGGGTTAGCTGATGCGGGGAGGAGCCGAGACAGCCGCCGAGGGACCCCAGAAGACCAGGATCGGGGCCACTCTGAGCAAAACGAGCTGCACAGTGGAGGTAAGTATAACATGTTTGTTATTATTATATTTTTTTATATTTGAACCTTTACAACCCCTTTAATTACTTTGCTTGTACAATGCACTTTGAACAGTTTGCACCCCTGATGAAGCCACAATTCGTGGTGAAACCTGTAGGGTTGGTTGTGGGGAGCACTGAAAACTTTTTTTTTTTTTTTTTGGTAGACTGGTGCAATAGGAGCGAATTTTTAGGAAAGATAACAGAAAATAACAGAAAAAACCCAGCTGGAAGAATTTAAGATGTATAGAGAGAAAGGAGGTAGCAACAAGCTGAACAGTAAAGATACAATGTGGAGATGCACAGAAATATTGTTTGTTATTATTTTGCACAGACATACACATAATGCTCCTAAAACACCTCTCAGCTGCAGGTTTGAAATGTTAAAAGGGAAGTAAATTTGTAGTGTACTTAGCCTTAGTAGGCCCGGATATGCTCTCCCTGCAGTTCTGCAGAGGCGGATACTTACCTGAAGCTACTCGGTGGAGAAGTTAACAGCCTAGCCTGTCCAATGCCACAAAGTCCTTCCTCATTGACTCCAATGCATTTTTTTTCAAATTGGCAAAATATCATCAAAATTTCCTAATACTCCCCCAAAATTTCAGATAAAGGAAAATTGCTGGTCATTAGCTTATGATTAGAAATCTGCATTTCTATTCAGACCCATAATAAGGGACGGCACACTCAAGTGTACTGAGTACTCACCTTCCATCAGTTGATTGTTACCACTAAAGAACTGCCAGTATGTCTTTTCATTGGTGCTTGCGGCAAGTTTGCCAATGGCCGTAATGTAAACTCCGAAAGGGTATTCTTGTGTCTGGAAGCTGAAGTATGGTACAGATGATAAAAGTGAACAATTAAGGGATACAGAACTTTTATAGAGCTACATAGTTAAGGTAAAAAATGACACATATCCTTCAAGTTAAAAAAATAAATAAAAATGACCATGCCAAAATATAATTTTATCCAGAGAAATCAAACAACCAGTCTTGGTCCAGTTTGTTCTTACTTGGAAAAAAATCCTTCCTGGGTCACCAAAGGCAAACAGATACTAAATGGATCAATGTTCTACAATGCTATTTCTTACATAGTAGTGGTGCAACGGATCACCGTTGATCCGTGATCCGAATGGGTCACCCCCTTCGGATTGGCACGCTATGCGATCCGCGGACTGCCCCCGCGGCCATAGCATTAGGAAAGGCCGCGGCTTCGGCCTAGCTCTGGAGCCGCGGCCATCTTGGTACACCCGGCGGCGGCCCTCCTCTCTGTTTACACCCACAGAGGAGGAGGAGCCTGTGCTCGAAGGACACACACGCCGCTGTCTGAGGTCTGCACTGAGGGGGTTACTGTCTGAGGTCTGCACTACTGGGGGGTTTCTGTACTGTGGAGGGGGGGGGGGTCTGTACTGAGGGGGGGACCATAGTGGGTGGGGGGGTGACACCATTTTTTTTGGCACCGGGTGACACCAACCCTAGTGACGTCATTACAGTGGGGGGGGATGTGGATATTACAGTGGGGGGGGTGTGGATATTACAGTGGGGGGGGTGGATATTACAGTGGGGGAGGGAGATGTGGATATTACAGTGGGAGATTTTTTTTTTTTTGCTGATCCAAAAAATGATCCGATCCGTGACTCCTGATCCGAGGAACGATCCGAACCGTGAGTTTTTTGATCCGTTGAACCCCTACATAATAGCCAGCTATATTTTGTGAATGTAGAAACACCTCTAGACTTTGAAGAACCTACTAAATTAGCTAAAACTAGGCTGTGTAGGACCCTTCTAGGTAGGTGCTAGAAGAGAGTATTGTTTTGAGTCTTTCTACTGACCAGGAAGATTGCCAGGTAAATTTACAGGTGAAACTCAAAAAATTTGAATATCGTGCAAAAGTTTATTTATTTCACTAATGCAACTTAAAGGGTGAAACTATTATGAGATAGACTCATTACATGCAAAGCAAGATAGTTCAAGCCGTGATTTGTCATAATTGTGATGATTATGGCTTACAGCTCATGAAAACCCCAAATCCACAATCTCAGAAAATTAGAATATTGTGAAAAGGCGCGATATTCTAGGCTCAAAGTATCCCACTCTAATCAGCTAATTAAGCCAAAACACCTCAATAGGTTCCTGAGCCTTTAAATGGTCTCTCATTCTGGGTCAGTAGGAATCACAATCATGGAAAAGACTGCTGACCTGACAGTTGTGCAGAAAACCATCATTGACACCTTCCATAAGGAGGGAAAGCCTCAAAAGGTAATTGCAAAAGACGTTGGATGTTCCCAAAGTGCTGTATCAAAGCACATACATTTTTTTGAGTTTTACCTGTAGATGCTTTCTGCCTACTAGGGAGCAGGGATTCATCGATGGGGTCTGCTCATGGTGTCTGAATGTTTTACACTGGTCCAATAGGGGGGCATATTGGACAGTGGAAGGGAACCTGACAAATGAAGGCACAGGCCTTGTTAAAGTCCTGGCTATTGGCAGAGGAAAGTGCCGCAGTGCATGCTGGGTGACTGTATAAAGGCCAAGGGCACATGTGCTTGGGGTCTTCAGATGGAGAGCGGGGTTCCGGAGGGAGGGGGCGACTGCCCCTCCTCTGTAGAAGCTGTTGTGTGGCCTTGGGTGTCTGACCTGAATAAATCGCTTCCCTAACACTGACCCGCCTCTCAGCCAATCGGGTTACCTGTCACCTGATTGGCTGAAGCGACAAGCGCTAAGATTGGACGACTATCAGGTGTCCAATCATAGCAGAAGACATGGAGGACTCGAAGGGAGCGTGGAAGACAGCGCCATGACCCGAGACAAGTAAGTTTGGGGGGAGGTTGGAGGAGCTCACTGGCAGCAATTGGTCGGGCACAGTAGCAGTAGCGGCAGTTAATGAAGAACACTGGCAGCAATTGATGAGGGACAGTAGCACCAATTGATGAGCACACTGGCAGCAATTGATGGGTACAGTAGCTGTGTTTGATGGCACAGTGGCAGCAATTTATGGGCACAGTGGCTGCGCTTGATGGGCACAGTGGCTGCGTTTGATGGGCACAGTGGCTGCGTTTGGGCACAGTGGCTGCAATTGATGGGCACAGTGGCTGCGTTTGATGGGCACATTGGCTGCACTTGATGGTCACAGTGGCTGCGTTTTGTGGGCACAGTTGCTGCGCTTGTTGGGCACAGTGGCTGCGCTTGTTGGGCACAGTGGCTGCGCTTGATGGGCACAGTTGCTGCACTTGTTAGGCACAGTGGCTGCGCTTGATGGTCACAGTGGCTGCGTTTTTGTGGGCACAGTTGCTGCGCTTGTTGGGCACGGTGGCTGCGTTTGATGGGCACGGTGGCTGCGCTTGATGGGCACGGTGGCTGCGCTTGATGGGCACAGTGGCTGCGCTTGATGGGCACAGTGGCTGCGTTTGATGGGCACAGTGGCTGTGCTTGATGGTCACAACAGTGGCTGCAATTGTCATTCTGTTGGGCACAGTGGCTGCGCTTGATGGGCACAGTGGCTGCGTTTTGTGGGCACAGTTGCTGCGCTTGTTGGGCACCGTGGCTGCGCTTGATGGTCACAGTGGCTGCGTTTTGTGGGCACAGTTGCTGCGCTTGTTGGGCACGGTGGCTGCGTTTGATGGGCACAGTGGCTGCGTTTGATGGTCACAACAGTGGCTGCAATTGACATTCTGGTGACATTGTTATTTACTTAAAGTGGAGGTTCACCCAAAATCTTAGGGCCGGATTCACAGAAAAAGTACGCCGGAGTATCTGCTGATACTCCAGCGTACTTTCAAATTTGCCGCGTCGTATCTTTATTTGTAATTCACAAACAAAGATACGACGGCTTTTGGCTAAGATCCGACAGGCGTACGGCTTTGTACGCCTTCGGATCGTAGGTGTAATTCTCCTGCGGCCGCTGGGTGGAGTTAGCGTCGTTTTCCAGCATCGGGTATGCAAATTAGCGGATTACGGCGATCCACGAAGGTACGCGCGTTCGTCGCATTCTCTTACGCCGGTTTTCCCGTCGTAAAGTTAAGAGTGCTATTTAGATGGTTTAAAATTACACCATCCATGTTAAAGTATGGCCGTCGTTCCCGCGTCAAATTTTTTTTTGCGTAAGACGTCCGGGAATACGAAATTACGTTACGCACGTCGCCGTTCAAAAAACACGTTGGGGCGCCGTAATTCTGCGCAAAGCACGGCGGGAAATTTCCTAGCGGAGTATGCGCAGAACGTTCGGCGCGTGAACGCGCCTAATTTAAATGGTACACGCCCCATTTGAATTAGGCGGGCTTGCGCCGGACGGTTTTACGTTTCCCCCGCCGCAAGTTTACAGGCAAGTGCTTTGTGAATCAAGCACTTACGCCGAAAACTTGCGGCGGTGTAACGTAAACGGGATACGTTACGCCGCCGCATTTGTACCTGAATCTGGCCCTTAATTTTTAACCTTAGATTCCTGCTCATTTTGTCTAGGGGAATCGGGTGTTTTTTTTTCAAATCGAAGCTGTACTTACCGTTTTAGAGATAGATCTTCTCCGCCGCTTCTGGATATGGTCTTTGGGACTGGGCGTTCCTATTTGATTGACAGGCTTCCGACGGTTGCATACATCGCGTCACGATTTTCCTAAAGTAGCCGAACGTCGGTGCGCAGGCGCAGTATAGAGCTGCACCGACGTTCGGCTTCTTTCGGCTACTCGTGACGCGATGTATGCGACCGTCGGAAGCCTGTCAATCAAATAGGAACGCCCAGTCCCGAACACCATACCCGGAAGCGGCGGAGAAGATCGCTCTCTAAAACGGTAAGTACGGCTTCGATTTAAAAAAAAACACCCGATTCCCCTTGACAAAATGAGCCTCAATCTAATGTTAAAAATAGTTTTTCGGGTGAACTCCCACTTTAACCTGTCAATGATCTTAATGTTATGGCTGAATAACATATACAGCCTGATAAAAAATAAATAAAATAAAAAAAATTGTCTGGAGTTGGGTTTTTAATGACCTCTAAAACTATAGGCCTAGAGAAAGGTTCTAGCAAGGAGTGCTGATAAACGCTCGCTGAGAACCGCGCACGTGTTTCATTATCAATAGTCAAACAAGAAGCGGCTTTTCCTCAAAGTCAAATGGCAAGTTCTCACCTGAATTCCTTGGGGTTCAGTTCAGCAGCTTTCTCCATGACCTGCAGTAGCGTGGACCCGTCTCTCACTTCTACAATAATGGAATCCTTAAAAAAGTTCCCTACTAAGTCATTCACGACTGTGAACTCAATTTTGATTAAGCCAACTGCATGGATAGAAAAGAGAAAAACAGCGATGAGTAGAGATATTGAGGAGGAACACATAAACCTAAATCCAGTATCCAAACCAACTGTTTTGTATGGTAACAACACACATACTGATATAACTTTTTTTAATTTTTTATTTTCAATAAAAAAATATTTTTTTCATGTATTTCCCGCCCAGCCCAATTCTGATATTACATGTAAAAATCATAATTTTTGCTGGAAAATTATTTAGAACACCCAAACATTAAATATCTCTTTTAAACAGAGGCCCAACTAAATAAAATAGTTTGGTGTTGCAATTTTTAATGTCACATGGTATTTGCGCAGCAATTTTTCAAATGCAATTTTTTTTGTAAACAAAAAAAAAAAACACTTCACTTCAGCTCCGGAAGATTTGAATGCTCAATGACCGAGCCATTTTTTGCGATACGGCACTGCGTCACATTAACTGACAATTGCGCGGTCGTGCGACTCTGCACCCAAACAAAATTGACGTAGTTTTTTTCCCACAAATAGAGCTTTATTTTGGTGGTATTTGATCACCTCTGCGGTTTCCTATTTTTTGCACTATAAACAAAAATAGAGCGACAATTTTGAAAAAAAAAAAAACACAACATTTAGTACTTTTTGCTTTAATAAATAGCCCCATTTTTTTTTTTTAAAGAAAGCTAATTATTTCCTTAGTTTAGTCCGGTATGTATTCTTCTACATATTTTTGGCAATAAAAATCACATTGGTTTGCGCAAAAGTTATAACATCTATAAAATAGGGGATAGATTTATGTCATTTTTATTATTATTTTTCTTTTTTACTAGTAATGGTGGTCTGCGATTTTCATCAGGACTGCGACCTGGTGGGCATATCGAACACTTTTGATACATTTTTTGGGACCACTGGCACTTATACAGCGAGCAGTGCTATAAAGATGCACTGATTATTGTGTAAATGCCACTGGCAGGGAAGGGGTTAACACTAGGGGGTGATCAAGGGGTTAACTGTGTTCCTGTTCTGCCTCTCGTGCCGCCGGCCGTGAGCATCGAGCAGCAGGCGTGAGCATCGCTATCCTGCTTAAAGGATCCGACGTATGCAAATGGTGTTCCGCGGCACACAGTTTGAGAATCACTGTTGTAGCTGCAGGCATCATCCCGGTAGAACCCCTGAAATTCCAGTTGCTTAACCACTTAAGGACCGCCTCATGTACATATACGTCAGCAGAATGGCACAGGCAGGCACATCCACGTATATATAAGTCCTCTGCTTGACGTGGGTCGGGGGTCCGATCGGGACCCCCCCTGCTACATGCGGCGGTCCCCGTGGCTTCAGGAGCGATCCGGGACGACGGCGCGGCTATTCGTTTATAGCCGCTCCGTCGCGATCGCTCCCCGGAGCTGAAGAACGGGGAGAGCCGTATGTAAACACGGCTTCCCCGTGCTTCACTGTGTCGGCGCATCGATCGCGTCATTCCCTTTATAGGGAAGACACGATCGATGACATCATTCCTACAGCCACACCCCCCTACAGTTGTAAACACACACTAGGTGAACCCTAACTCCTACAGCGCCACCTGTGGTTAACTCCCAAACTGCAACTGTCATTTTCACAATAAAGAATGCAATTTAAATGCATTTTTTGCTGTGAAAATGACAATGGTCCCAAAAATGTGTCAAAATTGTCCGAAGTGTCCGCCATAATGTCGCAGTCACGAAAAAAATTGCTGATCGCCGCCATTAGTAGTAAAAAAAAAAAAATTAATAAAAATGCAATAAAACTATCCCCTATTTTGTAAACACTATAAATTTTGCGCAAACCAATCGATAAACGCTTATTGCGATTTTTTTTTACTAAAAATAGGTAGAAGAATACGTATCGGCCTAAACTGAGGAAAAAAAATGTTTTTATATATGTTTTTGGGGGATATTTATTACAGCAAAAAGTAAAAAATATTGCATTTTTTTCAAAATTGTCGCTCTATTTTTGTTTATAGCGCAAAAACTAAAAACCGCAGATGTGATCAAATACCACCAAAAGAAAGCTCTATTTGTGGGGGGAAAAAGGACGCCAATTTTGTTTGGGAGCCACGTCGCACGACCGCGCAATTGTCTGTTAAAGCGACGCAGTCCCGAACTGTAAAAACACCTTGGGTCTTTAGGCTGCATATTGGTCCGGGGCTTAACTGGTTAAAGAGCCAGTCAACACAAAAATTATGCATGGAGCCTGGTGGGCTGAATCAGCTGCTGGATTCTTTGTGTTTCCCATCTACTCCAGTTACATTATCTTTATTATATATAAAAAAAAGTTCCATCAACAGAGCCCCCAGGAGAAGAAACTGTCAAATGTAACAATACTTCAGCATCTCCAAAATAATGAAATATGAGTTTTTCGGTGGATTGACCCTTTTAATTAATTCATTGACTGTAAAATATCACAAACACTATCATCAAGATTTTTGTCGGTCTAAAGCTGGATACATACTATACATTTTTTCTGTAGATTTTTTTCTTTTAGATTTACCAAAACCATATATTATGAGGTCAAACCTTAATGCCGCGTACACACGGTCAGAATTTCGGATGGAAAAAGTCAGATTGGAGCTTTTCATTGGATATTCCGACGGACTTAGATAGAGAGCAGGTTCTCAATTTTTCCGACAGAAAATTCCTATCCCCAATGGGGAAAAAACACGCATGCTCAGAATCAATTCGACACATGCTCGGAAGCATTGAACTTCATTTTTCTCGGCTCGTTGTAGTGTTGTACATCACCGCGTTCTTGATGGTCGAAATTTGTTGTGACCGTGTGTATGCAAGCCAAGCTTGAGCGCAATTCCGTCGGGAAAAAAAACATAATTTTTTTTTTTTCAGCAGAAAATCCGGTCGTGTGTACGTGGCATAAGAGTTTCAATTTGTATGCAATCAGGCAGGCCCTTGCACTACATGGTTTTGGTAAGTCTAAAGAAAACAACAAAAGTTGTATATTGTGTATGGGGGTCTTAGGTTTACTGAACTTGATTGGGTACTTCAAATTTAAGTCGGCCCCTTGACATTTACATAGTTGAGGTTGGAAAAAGACACAAAGGTACATCTAGTTCAACCAATAAAAGAAAATACATAACAAACCTCCATATACAGAACCTTATACCTACAATTGATCCAGAAGAAGGCAACAAAAACCCTATTAAGCATGATACAATCATAGGATCCCCCGAGGCAATCAGACTCTCCCTGGACTAATAAATACTGGCATTGGGGTGGATTCAGGTAGGGGCGCGCAAAACTGCGGCGGCATAACGAATGACATTTACGTTACGCCTCCGCAAGTTTTACGGGCATGTGCTTGATTCACAAAGCAATTGCCTGTAAAGTTGCGGCGGCGTAGCGTAAAAGGGGCCGGCGTAAGCAAGCGTAATTCAAATGATCCCGTAGGGGGCATGGATCATTTAAATTAGGCGCGTTCCCGCGCCGAACGTACTGCGCATGCGCCGTCCCTAAAATTTCACGACGTGCATTGCGGTAATTGACGTGGCAAGGACGTCATTGGTATCGACATGAACGTAAATGGCGTCCAGCGCCATTCACGGACGACTTACACAAACGACGTAAAGTTTTCAAATCGCGACGCGGGAACGACGTCCTTACTTAACATTGGCTGCACCTCCTAATAGCAGGAGCAGCCTTACGACGAAAACGACGTACGCAAACGATGCAAAAAACTACCGCCGGGCGCACGTACGTTCGCGAATCGGCGTAAGTATGTAATTTGCATACTCTACGCTGACATCTATGGGAGCGCCACCTAGCGGCCAGCGTCAGAATGCACCCTAAGATACGACGGCGTAAGAGACTTATGCCAGTCGTATCTTAGGCTAAAGTCGGCGTATCTAGCTTTCTGAATACAGAAAGTAGATACGCCGGCGCTACTTAGCAATTACGCGGCGTATCTATGGATACCCCGGCGTAATTGCTCTCTGAATCTGGCCCATTATTGTCTATTAATATCAAGTTATATTTCGTGCATCTAGCAATATATCCAGCTCTTTGGAGAAAAAAAAAGTCTACCAAGCTGACCGGAACTAACTTACTATGAAGAGCAATGTGGGGGGTCACTATGGTCTACTCATGTGTTAATACATGGTGATCAGACCCCTCCCACCACATAGCCTTTTCTCTAGAGAGAATAAATTCAGTTCCTCAAATCTTTCCTCATAGCTGAGCTCCTCCATGCCTCTTATCAGTTTGGTTGCCCTTCTCTGCACTTTCTCCAGTTCCCTGATATCCTTTTTTCGAAATGGTGTCCAAAAATTAATAGAAATAAAAAAAATATATTTTGCTTAATTTGGAAACTGCATTAATCAATGATGAAAATTAATTGCTAATCTTATCACAGCTAAAAGGAGTTATCAGCATTATAAACAAAGGTCCACAGGTGACCCTCTTACCGTCTTCTTGTGCTCCCGTGTTCTGGAGGCACAACAGACAAACCACACCGAGCAGATAGGCCAACATGTTTCCTCTTCTGGACAGAAATTTGGACAAATTTTACACCTATGCTATCAACTCCTCTTTATATTCTCATGTGACCACCCAGTCACGCTCTCCTCTTACTCAAGCCACCAGTAGAACACGTCTCATTATCGAAAACCTTTATCTTTCGACTAAGCAAATAAAAAGTTGGAAACTAGGTTCTCCAGGAGAGATTTGGCTGTGTACATTACTCTGCATGTAAAAGCCTGCACAGTACAAGGTCACCTCTAACATATTAAAGAGGAGTTCCACCCAAAAATGGAACTTCCTCTTAACCCCCTCCTCTCCCCCTTACATGCCACATTTGGCTGATGTTTAGCATTGGTTCTGAGCATGTGTGTTTGGACTTTAGTCCGATGGACTTGTGTACGGACGATCAGATTATCCTCCATCGGACATTTGTTGTCAAAGTTTGAGAACATGCACAGCGAACATTTGTCCGTTGAAAAACCAACAACAATTGTCCGATGGAGCATACAGACGGTCGGATTGTCCTATAAAACAGGTCCGTTGGGCCGTTGATGAAAAGTCTGATTGTGTGTATGGGCCTTTAGAATTCTGTGTAAAGAAATAGCTGGTTGTTAAGCAGCAGGCCTGCTTCCTTAACAACCATGAGTAATCATCTGTTAGCGGGCTTCCCCACTGACAGATAAATGTAATGAAAAGAATACCGGCATTGTCCGGCAATAATTTTTTTTTTTTAAAACAGCGTAGGCCCCCCAAAATCCATACCATACCCTTATCCGAGCATGCAGCCCGGCAGGTCAGAAAAGGGGGGGGGGGGGACAAACGAGTTCCTCCCTCTCCTGAATCATACAAGGCCACATGCCCTTAACATGGGGGGTGGATGGGTGCTTGTTGATGGGGACAAGGACCTCTTCCCGACAACCCTGGGCTGTGGTTGTTGGGGTCTGCAGGGGGGGACATATCGAAGGGTCCCCCAGATCCCACCCCCCATGTGAATGGGTAACGGGTACATCGTACCCCTTCCCATTCACCGAAAAAGGGTAAAAAAATAGTAACACAGGGACAATTTTTTGACAAATTAATAAAAAAAAAAAAACAAGTGTCCCCACTGTAGATCCGTCGTCAATCCTGCCGCCCACTGACCCAAAAAACAAAAGTGAAAAAAACTTTTTTTTTTTTGCCGTCACCGAGGCGCTATGCCTACTGCAGGCTCCTCCGTTTGACAGTTCTTTTATAGGGCCACCAGGTAATGTAGACAGGTGGCCCAACCCATTCCCTAAAATATTATTGTCAAACGGAGGAGCCTGCAGTGGGCATAGCGCCTCCGTTTCAGCAAGAGCGTTTTTTTTTTTATTTCCGGGTTGCGTAATTGACACATGGGGGACAGTTTTTTTTATTTATTTTTTTAAATAAAGGCTTTGTCAAAAACTGTCTCTGTGTTTTTATTATTTTTTGAGAGTTTTTTGCCGAATGGATAAGGGTACAGTGTACCTGATACCCATTCACATGGGAGGGGGGCAGGATCTGGGGGCCCCAGATTGTGATAAGCCCCCACCCACAGAGCCTGATAACCACAACCCAGAGTTGTTGAGAAGAGGTACATCAACAGGAAAAAGTGCTTTGGGATGGGGGGGGGACGCAGAACCCCCCCTGCCCCAAAGCACCTAACCCCCATGTTAAGGGCATGCGGCCTGATATGGTTCGGTGGGAGGGATGCTCGCTCGTCCTCCCCCTTTCCTGATCTGCTGGTCCGCATGCTCAGATAATGGTCTGGTATGGATTTTGGAGGTGAACCAATACCATTTTTTTTTTTCATTTTGGCGTAGGGTTCCCCTTAAAATCCATACCAGACCCGAAGGGCCTGGTATGGACTGGGGGGGACCCCGATTTCATTTTGCTTAGCATTTTTCTATTGCCGGGCAATGCCAGGATTCTTTTCTTTACATTAATCTGTCAGAGGGGAAGCCGGCTGAAAGATGATGACTTATGGTTTTTAAGGACACAGGTGGCCGGCTTCCCGGCCCGATGCTTAACAACCTGCTATTTCGTCATACAGAATTGTATTGGTCAACATACGATTCACCGATTTCTAATCGTTCTGAAAAGTTGGAATTCGTTGAAAATTAATAAATTAACCAAATTTTTACGAAAACGAAATTTAACGTAAACAAAACAAAATTAAACAGATTCCAAAACCAAATGAAACTAATTTCATAAGGAAACTGAATTTATAACAGTACAAATCTCTCTGAAACTAAACAAATGTTTCCGTTCTGCACATTTCTACTATTTATGCTTTCCTCAGCCAACCACTGAGCATTCTTCCCAGGGATTGGCTGAGACCACATAAATATTCAGGCCAACGGTCTACTATAAGGTGACCAGATTTTTTAAATGAAATCCGGGGACATATTTTTTCTTTACTAGTAATGGCAACAATCAGCGACTCTCTGCCCGTCGCCGCCCACTTCACAGCCTCTCAAGTCTTACTCTTCGGGCCCCGGCTACTACTGGATGGGGAGCGGAGGAAGATCACTCCGCCAGGGAAGGCAAGGAGATAGGCAGGTGGCTGGCCAGGATTTGAGCCAAGGCAGAACGTGCAATGGAAGTTGAATGGGCATGCGCCCAAAACGGAAGAAATATTCTCTCCGCTCTGACCAGCACATGATCATCAGAAAGGGGCACAGATAATGGGAAAAATACAACCCCCCCTATGCTAGTAGGCACGGCGGAGCGGGGGTGTGTAATTCTAATTTTTTTATTTTAATTTTGCACTGACTGGGGCAGATCCACAAAGCGAGTACGCTGGCGTATCTAGTGATACGCCGGCGTACTTTCAAATTTCCCGCGTCGTATCTTTGTTTTGAATCCTCAAAACAAGATACGACGGCATCTGGGTTAGATCCGACAGGCGTACGGCTTCGTACGCCTTCAGATCTTAGATGCAAATCTTGGGCGTCCGCTGGGTGGCGTTTCTCTGTCGTATTCCGCGTTGAGTATGCAAATTATCTATTTCCGACGATCCACGAACGTACGAGCGGCCGTCGCATTCTTTTACGTCTTTTCCGTTCGGCTTTTTTCAGCGTATAGTTAAAGCTGCTATTTGGTGGCGTACGCAATGTTAAGTATGGGCGTCGTTCCCGCGTTGAATTTTAAAATATTTGTTTTTGTTTGCGTAAGTCTTCCGTGAATGGGGCTGGACGTAATTTACGTCCACGTCAAAACAATGATGTCCTTGCGACGTCATTTAGCGCAATGCACGGCGGGAAATTTAGGGACGGCGCATGCGCAGTTCGTTCGGCGCGGGGACATGCTTCATTTAAATGAAACACGCCCCCTACTCGCTGATTTGAATTAGGTGCTGTTACGCCGCGAGAGATACACTACGCCGCCGTAACTTACGGCGCAAATTCTTTCTGGATTCAAAGCTTCCAAAAGTAAGTTACAGCAGCGTAGCGTATCTCACATACGCTGCGCCCATGCAATTGTATGTGAATCTGCCTCATTGTCTTTGAAATTGCCCCTGGGGACAAAACCAGGGACAGACTTGGTCCGGGGACAGTGTCCTCAATCAGGGGACTGTCCCCTGAAACTGGGGATGTCTGGTCACCCTAGTGTACTACTTCCAGCCTGCTACATTCTAGAATCCACTAGAAGGCAGGGAGAAGTAGTCAAACCTGCAGCCAGTGGGACCCAGAGCAGCCAAGAATAATCACACACTGCTCCAATGTTTACAGAGGAGCCAAAAAAATAAATAAAATAAAATGGGTTGCTAGAGAAGCTCAGGTAAATCTAGGTGGGCGCTACATATGCACCCTACATGTCCTGCAGTAGGGGGTGAACAGGTTCTGCAGGACAAAACAGTGGTTGGGGCACACCACCTCTAGGCAGGGCATGTCTGTTTTTTCCTATCTAATTGTATCCATGCTATTCTACCAGAGCCCATAGAGGGAGGTAATGTATGAAAATATCTGTTCTCTCTCCTTTACACATACAGTATATTATTATTTTTTTCGCTGTATTGAACTGCATCAGGTGATTATTGTTTTGTAGTATACTGACATCTAGTGGTAGTTTTGGGCCACTACAACTTAGATTCAACTTCTTTGTCTTATTAACTACTTCATCATATGAAACACTTCCATTATAGATGGATTTGTGTCTTTTTTCAACCAGACTAAGGGGCAGATCCGCAAAAGAATTACGCCGGCGTATCGGTAGATTTTAAATTTCCCGCGTCGTATCTTTGTTTTGTATCTTCAAAACAAGATACGACAGCATCTCGGGTCGATCCAACAGGCGTACGTCTTAGATCTAAGCTGCAATTTTTCGGCAACCGCTAGGTGGCGTTTCCGTCGATTACCGCGTGGAGTATGCAAATTAGCTAGTTACGGCGATCCACGAACGTACGTCCGCCCGGCGCATTTTTTTACGTCGTTTGTGTTCGGCTTTTTCCGGCGTATAGTTAAAGCTACTGTTATGAGGCATACTCAATGTTAAGTATGGCCGTCCTTCCCGCCTAGAAATTTGAAATTTTTACATAGTTTGCGTAAGTCTTCGCGAATAGGGATTTGCGTAGAATGACGTCACCATCTGAAGCATTGGCTTGTTCCGGGTTAATTTCGAGCATGCGCACTGGGATACCCCCACGGACGGCGCATTCGCAGTTAAAAAAAAAACGTAGTTTACGTCGGGTCACAACGTATTTACATAAAACACGCCCCCATCACAGCCATTTGAATTCCGCGCCATTACACCGCCAAAGGTACACTACGCCGCCGTAACTTACGGCGCAAATTCTTTGTGGATTAGAAAAAAAAAAATAAGTTACGGCGGCGTAGTGTATCTTAGATACGCTATGGCCGGCGCATAAATGCGCCGCTGTACGTGAATCTACCCCTAACTATTTAACTATGTAATACGGGGTATTTTCACCTCCTGCCTGCTCAGCTTTCAGCGCTGTCATGCAGCACTGTACCCATATTAAATTTTTTTGCATTTTTTTTTTCACACAAATAGAGCTTTCTTGTGGTGGTATTTAATCACCACTGGGGTTTATTTTAAAATTTTGCTAAATAAATGAAAAAATACTGAAATTTTTGAAAAACAAAATTTGTTTTTCTTCTTTTCTGTTAAAAAACTTTGCAAATAAATAATTGTTCTTCATAAAATTTAGTCCATAATTTATTCTACATTATGCTACATTTCTTTGGTGTAAATAACCCAAATCAGTGTATATTATTTAGTCTGTAGGAAAGTTAAAGGGCCAGAGTCACATAGGTTACGCGGATCTAAAGATCCGCTAACCTATGTGATTTAAGATCCACCGCCGCAAGTTTTTGAGGCGAGTGGGTAATTCACAAAGCACTTACCTCAAAACTTGCGGCGGCGTATGGTAAATCCCCCCGCGGAATTCAAATTCCGAGGCTAGGGGGAGTGTACTATTCAAATCAGGTGTGTTCCCGCGCCGATCGAATAGCGCATGCACCGTCCGCAAATTTACCCAGCGTGCATTGCGCTAAATGACGTCGCAAGGACGTCATTGGTTTCGACGTGAACCTAAATGGCGTCCAGCCCCATTCACGGACGAGTTACGCAAACAACGTAAAATTTTTAAATTGCGACGCGGGAACGACGGCCATACTTAACATTGGCTGCGCCTCATAGAAGCAGGGGTAACTATATGCCGGAAAAAGCCGAACGCAAACGACGTAAAAAAAAAGCGGCGCTCGTTCGTTTCGGAATCGGCGTAACTGCTCATTAGTATAATCGTCGCGTAAAAGATAGGGAAGCGCCACCTAGCGGCCGGCCTGGAATTGCAGCCTAAGATCCGACGGTGTAATACAGTTACACCTGTCGGATCTTAGGGATATCTATGCATATCTGATTCTATGAATCGGTCGCATAGATACGACCGGCACAACTCAGAGATACGACTGTGTATCAGGAGATACACTGTCGTATCTCTATGTGAATCTGGCCCATAGAGTCCACAAACTATGGTATGTATCTGAAAATCGATCGATCCAGATGTACCGCCTATCTCATTTCTTGAGGCAAGAAAACGCCAGGACAGTACAAATACTCCTCAATTGATCTTTTTGAATAGTTGAGAATCTGAGATAGTGGGCCAGATTCACGTAGATCAGCGGACCTTTAGATCCGCTCGATCTACCTGATTTAAGATCCGCTCCCGCAAGTTTGAGAGGCAAGTGGGTAATTCACAAACCACTTACCTCCAAACTTGCGGCGGCGGATCGTAAATCCCCCAGCGGAATTCAAATTCCGCGGCTAGGGGGAGTGTACTATTTAAATCAGGTGCGTTCCCGCGCCGATTTAAATGAGCATGCGCCGTCCGTGGAATTTCCCGGCGTGCATTGCTCCCACTGACGTCGCTAGGACGTCAGTGGTTTCGAAGCTTACGTAAACGACGTCCATCCGTATTCGAGAACGACTTACGCAAACGACGTTAAAAAATTTAAAATCGACGCGGGAACGACGGCTATACTTAATAGCCTCTTAGAAGCAGGGGTAAGTAAACGCTAGGGAAAGCTGCTACGGAAACGTCGTAAGAACACTGCGTCGGGTACGCGTACGTTCGTGAATTCGCGTATCTCGCTGATTTACATATTATTCGACGTAAATCAGCGGGAACGCCCCCGGCGCCATTTTCAAATTGAAAATAAGATCCGACAGTGTAACACAGTGTAACACTGTCGATCTTAGCCATATCTATGCGTACCTGATTCTATGAATCAGGCGCATAGATAAGACCAGTGTAAGTCAGAGATACGATGGTGTATCAGGAGATACACCATCGTATCTCTTTGTGAATCTGGCCCATTGAGTAAGAAGCATGACACGTTTTTTTGTACCTGTACTTTTTTGTAAAATGTATGGGGAAAATTAAGATTTTTTTTTTTTTTTTTTTTTTACATATTGTCACCAGGTGTGGCGGTGATCAGGGACACAAACTTTTATATTTTACCAAAAAAATTGTAAAAAAATGTGTTTGTGTGCACTAAACTTAAAGGCTAAGTGCACCTTGACTCCCCATTTATCACCACCCTCTGAACTCACCCTTGTAGCCGGTTTTCAATCCATGTCGGCACCCTATGGTCCAATGGACCTTATTTTGTACAGTAAACGTTTATAGGGAACTGTGCCAAATGCTTTTGTAAAATCCAGATACACCACGTCTATGGGCCTTCTTTTATCTAGATGGCAACTCAAGGTTAATAGATTGGTTTGGCAAGAACGATTCTTCATGAACCCATGCCGATTACTGCTAATGAAATTACTAAAATCTTGTATATAGTCGATTATCATCCCCTCCAAGAGCTTACATACTATTGATGTTAGGCTAACTGGTCTGTAATTCCCATGGATGTATTTTGGGCCCTTTTTAAATATTGGTGCTACATTGGCTTTTCTCCAATCAGCTGGTACCATTCCAGTCAGTAGACTGTCAGTAAAAATTAGGAACAATGGTCTGGCAATTACTTGACTGAGTTCCCTAAGTACTCTTGGGTGCAAGCCATCTGGTCCCGGTGATTTATTAATGTTAGGTTCCCAAGTCTAATTTTAATTCTGTCCTCTGTTAACCATGGAGGTGCTTCCTGTGATGTGTCATGAGGATAGACACTAAAGTTTTGGTTACTGAAGCCCCCCGATTCCCTCGTAAAATCTGAGGAGGAGAATAAATTCAATACCTTCACCATCTCCATCTGTCCTTCCTCATTCTTTATAGGGCCAATATGGACTGTCCTCCCTTTTTTAGTGTTTACATACTTAAAGAATTTCTTGGGATTTTTTTGCTTTCCTCCACAATGCGTCTTTCATGTTCTAAATTAGCCGCCCTAATTGCACCCTTACATTACTTGTTGCATTCTTTATAAAGTCTGAATGCTGCTGATGATCCCTCAACCTTGTATTTCTTGAAGGCCTTCTCCTTTGCTTTTATATGCATTTTTACATTGGAGTTAAGCCATCCAGGACTTTTTGGCATCGGATAATGCCCATATTTAATATGCTCTTAAAGCAAACCCATCTCTCCTCTGAGTTCTTTGTTTTTAAGATTTTATCCCAATTTATATCTTCTAGCAAGGTTCGTAGTTTTGGAAAGTTGGTTCTTTTGAAATTCAGTGTCTTTGTATTCCCCTTATGTTTCCTATTAGCGTGATTTATACTGAAGTCAATTATCCTGTGATCGCTGTTATCTAAATTGCCCCCGTATTTCCACATCAGTGATCAGGTCTGTATTGTTGGTAATCAGTTGATCCAGTAATGCTTTATTTCTAGTTTGTGCATCTACCATCTGACCCATAAAATTGTCCTACAAGACATTTAGGAACTGGCGAGCCTTAGATGAATGCATGGTTCCCTCCACCCAGTCTATGGCTGGATAATTAAAATCCCTCATTATGATAACACTTCCCATCCTTGCTGCTAATCCAAATTGTTTTATGAGATCTGTCTCCCCCTCCTCCCTCAGGTTAGGGGCCTATAGCATACTCCTAGTATTATTTTCCCTTTAGCTTCATCCCTTTGGAGCTCTACCCATAAGGATTCCACCTCCTCCCTTAGTGATGTCACCACTCACATCACTTGTACATTATTATTGATATATAGGCATACCCCTCCCCCTTTTTTTTTGCCAGCCAATCATGAGAGCTGTTGAACCAGGTCTCTGAAATTCCCACAAAATCCAAATCCTCCTCCATGAGTGCAAAAAACACAAAAATGCCTCTGGTAGTGAAAGAATAAAAAACACCACACTCCTTGAAAAATCCTTTATTGCCCTACATTGTAAATCCAAAGGTCGGCTCCTGTCCCCTCTGTGATCCCTCTGGTGCAGGTGGCCCATCTGTGTGTGAGAACAGCGGAGGGGAGGGGGCAGTGCAGAGTGTACGGCGGCTATTGGAAAAGTTCTTGGCAGGGGATACTGAGGAGCAGCTGGGTGTCGGGAACAGTACCTGGTGTGCCTGGGGAGCCCTGCTCCAATGGATTATCACGGAGGCCAGCACAATCAACTGATCTACACTGTTCATATGGGGGGGGTGTGAGTAGTGCAGGAATCAGGTAGGTTAGTGTAGTGGGGAGTATAGGAATCCGGTAGGTCAATGTAGTGGCGTAGCGTGGGGGGTGCAAGAGGGGGCACTGCCCCGGGCGTAAAATTTAGAGGGGCGCTGTCACGAATGTGGAGAGGAGGGAGCGCCAACAACAGATGGGACATAGTAACATATGCATGATGTCATCACTCCAGGCTTTACCAGACATTATCAAGCACGCTCTCCTCTTCCCTACAGCCACCACTGTCTCACACAGTGGATCATATGACCAGACTGGAGCTAGCTGAAAATAGGTATGTCCATGGGTCGGGGGGCACAAATTACTTGCCTCGCCCCAGGCGCTGACAACCCACGCTATGCCACTGGGTCAATGTAGTGGTCAGTATAGGAATCATGTAGATCAGTGTAGGAATCAGTTAGGTTATTGCAGTGGTCAGGTATGTCCAGGCCCGGATTTACTCCCTTTGCCACCCCAAGGCCAGGTCCTTCAATGCCACCACCAACACCCCCCCCCCCACACACACACACACACACACAATCACATAGGGGGCCTTCATCCAGACCAGCCCAGGGCACAACACATCAGGGTACAGTGCAAATCAGGGCACGGTCCAGAGCTCAACGCATCAGGGCACAGCATGGCCCACCACGTACAGGGCACAACACATCGAGCAGGGGGCACATGGCACATCAGGGCACATAGTTTACCAGCCAGCATGCAGAGTAGCGCAGGAAGCGTGTGTAATAAGTTCACTCTCATGTCACTCTGCTCCCCGGCGGCCTCTTCTCTCTTCTCATCCATCCCAGATGATGTCCCAAGCAAATGGGGATGAACGAGAAGAGAGGAGGGGCCACCAGGGAGCAGAGTGACATGAGAGCAGCACCGTCCCTGCACCCACTGCCACCCCGAGGCCTGGCCTCGGTGGCCTTGTCTGGAATCCGGGCCTGGGTATGTTCGTGTAAGAATCAAGTTGGTCAGTACTACTGTACTAGTGGAAGGGACTCGGAGTGCCAAAAGTCTGGTGGGGGTGCAAATTCCTTGCCTTGTCCCGGGCACTGACAACCCACACTACACCACTGACTGCATATATAATTTGAGGAAAATATGCGTATAAAATAGTTTACCATTTGCCAATAAAAAAATAAATATATCCCCGGATTTCATTTAAAAAATCTGGTCACCTTACCCCATGTGTCCAGTGTTCCTCTTCCTAACACTGAAGCCTAGGACCTTACTGTAATTACAGTGGAACCTTGGATCACTCGCATAATCCGTTCCAGGAGAGTGTTCGTAATGCAAAGCACTTGCATATCAAAACGAGTTTCCCCATAGAAGCCAATGGAAACGAAAATAATTAGTTCCGCATTGACTTCTATGGCATGCAATACCACATGTGGCCAGAGCTGGGGGGGCGCTGATGAGCCTCGGAAATACTCAGGACAGCTCGACTTTTCCGAGTATTTCCGAACGGCTCCACTCGGCTCCGGCACCCCCGCACCTCTGGCCAAATGCGGTACTGCACACCGCTGTGGCTTGAATCCTGCTCGTGTTGTGAGATAGCACTCGCAAACCGAGTCAGGATTTAAAAAAAAATGCTCGTATTGCAAAACGCTCGATAACCGCACTGGGTCTCTCTCTCCATACTGGCCGAGACAGCAGCAGGAGCCATTGGCTCCCTCTGCTGTTAATCACAGCCAGTGATGAGAGAGTGGGGGGCAGGGCCGAGCCCCGACTCTGTGTCTTATGGATATAGAGTGGGGGCTCAGGAGCGAGCACACACCTGTGCCCCCATAGCAAGCGCCTTACTATTGGGGGCACTGGTCAAGGGGGAGGAGCCAGGAACGCAGACGGGAGACCTGAGAAGAAGAGGATTGGGGCTGCTCTGTGCAAAAACCATACCTCCCAACTTTCTGAGATGGGAATGAGGGACACCTATCAGCAAAAGTATGCAGGCATAGGACACACCCCTTGCCACGCCCCCTTAAAGGAGAATTGTACAAAAAAATAAGATTGGTTAAACCCACAAGTGCTTTTTTTACCACTAATATTCCTTTATATTGGATTTTGGAATTTACAAATGCAGCAATTTAGAAATCAGATGAAAGTTTAGTGCTGGTAAACACTTTTTGATAGATAAAAAATGCATTTTATATACATCTATATAGATCAGACCAAAATGAGGGACAAATGAGGAGGAATGAGGGACAGAGGGACATTGCTCCAAATCAGGGACAGTCCCTCGGAATCAGGGACAGTTGGGAGGTATGCAAAAACCATCACACAGAGCAGGTAAGTACGTTTTCCCTCCCAGTTCAGTGTTAGTTATCCATAATTGTTCATTGTGTGCAATTCTCCCAGTATGGAGTTTTTTTTTTTAACATTTCTTATCAGTTTTGTATGTATTGCAGTTTCACAACATAAAGGACAAATTCAGTAAATGCAACTACAAGAAAAGTAAAGTTTCTTCTCCTTTATTGAAGAGTTAAAGCGTAACGCAACCTTATCTGAGCACCACAAACTAAAAAAATGTTTTTAATGCATTTTTTTATATTCAAAGCAATTTCATCCATCCATGTCTCCATGCATTTCTAGCTGTGGCCATCTTGAGTAAGGGCAGATGATTCATTTAGCATTTACTTCCTGGAATCCATATGCCCTTAGCTCAGTGAATAGAAGAAAGAAAGTCACCGCTCCAGGTGGGTCTACTATACGGTCATACACTGGTACAGGATTCCAAGGGTGCTGGCGGTGCACTAGGCAAGCATAAAGGTTGAATGAAGGATGGATGGCCGCACTCCAAAAACCGTGCAGGTTGTCTTTTATTAAACAAACAGCAAAAGCATTACCAGATCACAGCAACAGAAACAGGGGACAGCCGACGTTTGGCACAAAATCAGTGCTTTTTCATGCCATGAATAAGCACTGATTTTGTGCGAAACGTCGGCTGTCCCCTGTTTCTGTTGCTGTGATCTGGTAATGCTTTTGCTGTTTGTTTAATAAAAGACAACCTGCACGGTTTTTGGAGTGCGGCCATCCATCCTTCATTCAACCTTTATGCCCTTAGCTCAGTCATGCAGGCAGGAGGATGCTTAGCTCAGATGAAAGAATAAAATGCCCATGAAGACTCCTGAGATGTATGACATCACTTGCCTAGGCCAAAAACCAGAAAGCAACTGAAGACATGTAAAAAAAAAAAAAAAAGTAAAGTAAATATAATATACCTTCATATCTATTTAATGTTAACAGCTTAAAGCGGAGTTCCAACCACAATTAGCATTTTTTAAATGTATGTCCTTTCATCCTGCGTTTTTATAATATAGATCCGGTCACTTACTATTTTACAATCCGCCGCCGATCCGCATAGATATTCAAAAAAGATAGTTTATAAAACTATATCTACACTGTTGCCATTTTGCTTGTGGGCATTGTGAAGCCTACAGGCACTTACTTCCTGGAAGTCTTGGATGGGGAGTGATAATTGGACAGCGCACTGCATCCTGGGAAATGATGACACACATTTCCCAGGAGCATTAGAGGGAGATGATGTCAGAATCCTAGGTGGATTCAAAGGCAGATTTCGTGGGACTGCATAGCAACAGGCATTTCCAGATGAGTAAAAAAAAAAAATATGTTTTTTTTCTTTTTTAGTCGTAAGCTACAGTTTAAAGCAAAAGATTTTTTTTTTTATGGAACCTCCACTTTAAGGAATAATAAAATGCTGATTGAGAGAGTTTAGTTCTTCTTTAAAGTTGTTAAGCCAGCACATGGAGATATATTCTAGAAGGCCAATATAATTAGTATTTGCTGAAGATGACGGTGATATGGTCATTTTTCTTGGGTATGTAGCTACTGACACCTAGAAGGGCAAAAGAGAACATTGTAAAGTAAGCTTACACATTCATAACTTAAACTTAAAGGGGCAACAGGACCCCCCACCCCCCCCCCCCCATCGCAAGACTTATATTGATCTGTCCCCACTCCTCTACTTCCTACTTGGAGCCACATGGCCTCATCACTATAAGTCTCCCGGTTCTGCTCCTTCCTTAAATCTCCATTCAATTCTATGGAGAGGCTGTCCGCTTTTGGGACAAATAATAGACAACCTTTCCAGAGGAATGAATGGGCAGCTCCCACACAGCTTTACATGCAGCTGTGACTCTTTAATCTCCATGACTGGCATTTGTGGGGGATAATACCAAGACTTCTGCACCAAATATATCCTGTTGGAATTAATCTTAACCACTTAAGACCCGGACCTTTAGGCAGCTAAACAACCCGGGCAGTTTTTGCGATTCGGCACTGCGTCACTTTAACTGACAATTGCGCGGTCGTGCGAAGTGGCTCCCAAACAAAATTGGCGTCCTTTTTTCCCCACAAATAGAGCTTTCTTTTGGTGGTATTTGATCACCTCTGCGGTTTTTATTTTTTGCGCTATAAACAAAAATAGAGCGACAATTTTGAAAAAAATGCAATATTTTTTCTATAATAAATATCCCCCAAAATTATATGAAACATTATTTTTTTTCCTCAGTTTAGGCCGATACGTATTTGTCTACCTATTTTTGGTAAAAAAAAAAATCGCAATAAGCGTTTATCGATTGGTTTGCGCAAAATTTATAGCGTTTACAAAAAATGGGGTAGTTTTATTGCATTTTTATAAAAAAAAATTTTTTACTACTAATGGCGGCGATCAGTGATTTTTTGTGACTGCGACATTATGGCGGACACTTCGGACAATTTTGACATATTTTTTGGACCATTGTCATTTTCACAGCAAAAAATGCATTTAAAATGCATTGTTTATTGTGAAAATGACAATTGCAGTTTGGGAGTTAACCACAAGGGGGCGCTGATGGGGTTATGTAGGACCTCATTTGTGTTTCTAACTGTAGGGGGGTGTGGCTGTAGGTGTGACGTCATCGATTGTGGTTCCCTATAAAAGGGAACACACGATCGATCACGGCGCCACAGTGAAGAACGGGGAAGCTGTGTTTACACACAGCTCTCCTTGTTCTTCAGCTCCGGGGACCGATCGCGGGACTCCGGCGTTGATCGGGTCCGCGAGTCCCGCAGCCACGGAGCTTTGGACCGGGTCGCATGCACATGCGCGACCCCACGGCTGGGCTTAAAGAGCCACGTACATGTAAGTGGATGTGCCCAGCCATGCCATTCTGCCGACGTATATCGGCGTGAATGGGTCCTTAAGTGGTTAAGCAAATTCTTGCAAAGTGTTATGCCGCATATTTCCGACAAGAAATGTTCAATGTGAGCTTTTGGTTGGAAATTACGATCGTGTGTAGGCCCCATCGGACATTTTCTGTCAGAATTTCCGACAGCAAAAATTTGAGAGCTGATTCTCAAATTTTCCGACGGGAAAAGTTCTTGTCGGAAATTCAGATGGTCTGTATGCAATTTCGACACACAAAAATGCTACGCATGCTTGCAATCAATTAGACGCATGCTCGGAATCATTGAAATTTATTTTTCTCGGCTCGTCTTAGTGTTGTACGTGACAGCGTTCTTGACGGTCGGAATTTCCGACAACATTTGTGTGACCGTGTGTTTGCAACACAAGTTTGAGCCAACAATCCATCTGAAATTCACGAAATTTTCGATCGTGTGTACGCGGCATAACTCAGATGTCACACTCCTAAACAGCCTGTGGACTGGATCAGCAGATAAAACATGGCCTGAGCCTGAGCTCCACAAAGTCCACGACCTCTAATGCATTTCACTCAACACAAAGGGCTTAGTCATAGAGGTTGACTAAGCCCTGTGGGTGGAGCAAAATGCATCAGTAAGCATGGCCCAGGAGGAGCCTAGGCTAAGGCCACTTTCCATCCGCTGATCAAGTACACAGGCTGGTTGACTAAGCCCTATTGAGTTTGCAGCATGAGCAATGCTTGTTTAGCTCATTATTTATTTTATGTATGCTGCCATGTTGGCATCAGGAACATGGAAACTTGTATCAAATACTTACAGTAATTACATTTTCCTGGTGCCAGTCCATGGCAGCATACAAACCCTCCCTTTTTTCTTCTTGTTCTTTGTACGGAGAATGAGGGAGGTTGTTCTCAGTCAGACTTTTATACTTGTGGAGGCTTTGGAGGGGTCCTGGTGCTCTTGCACGTATGCATTCTGTGCCATATGTAGTAAGTTGCCTTACTTGATATGTTTTCCTATATACATGTTATGTGCTTTTATGTGTTTATGACACTTATTACTGTTTATATTTTTAGACTGTTGTCCAATCTGTTGCTCTTGAGAACCCCCAGACGAAGACCCTTGAGTCAAAACGCGTAGGGGTACCTACGAAACTTTTTGGGATCTAGAGCCTTTTCCTTTTTTAGAAGAAAGTCCTATTATTCTGTGCAAAATTTGTATTCACTGTTGCATGTATTTTATTATTGTCTTACGATTGTATTTAACCACTTCATTACTGGGCACTTAAACCCCCTTCGTGCCCAGACCAATTTTCAGCTATCAGCGCTGACGCATTTTGAATGACAATTGCACGGTCGTATAACACTGTACCCAAATTATATTTTTGTAATTTTTTCCCACAAATAGAGCTTTCTTTTGGTGGTATTTGATCATCTCTGTGATTTTTATTTTTTGCGCTATAAACAAAAAAAGACAGAACATTTTGAAAAAAAACGCAATATTTTTTACTTTTTGTTATAATAATATCCCAATTAAAAAAAAAAAAAAAAAAAATTCCCTCGGTTTAGGCCGATACGTATTCTTCTACATATTTTTGTTAAAAAAAAATTGCAATAAGCGTATATTGATTGGTTTGCCCAAAAGTTATAGCGCCTACAAAATAGGGGATAGATTTATGATTTTTTTTTTTTTTTACTAGTAATGGCGGCGATCTGCCATTTTTTTGTCAGGCCTGCGATATTGCGGTGGACGTATCGGACACTTTTGACACAATTTTGGGACCATTCACATTTATACAGCGATCAGTGCTATAAAAATGCACTAATTACTGTTTAAATGTGACTGGCCGTGAAGGGGTTAACACTAGGGGGTGAGGAAGAGGTTAAATGTGTATCCTGGGTGTGTTCTAACTGTTTGGGGGGAGAGGACTGACTGGGGGAGGTGACCGATGATGTGTCCCTATGTACAAGGGACACAGATCGGTCTCCTCTCTCCCTGACAGGACGTGGAGCTCTGTATTTACACACAGAGCTCCACATCCCTGCTGTCACCGCCGATCGCGGGTAACTGGCGGACATCACGGCCGCCAGGCACACGCATCGGCTGCCCAGTGATGAGCCGGGCACAGCGTTTCCCCGCTGCGCGCCCCCAGCGGCACGCACGGGGAATGTAAACAACAGAACGTGCAGGGACGTCCACCCGGCACTTGAGAGCCGCGCTGTGGATGTTTTTCGTCTATGGCGCGGATCTCAAGTGGTTAATAAAAACTATATTTGTATTTTTTATATATGTGGCGGCTTTCCAATAGTCCCTTCCATAACCCTTCTTTTTGATTATACTTACCGGGATGTAGCACCATCATGGCTACCAAACTGATCATTCAGATAAGAATTTTTGATTTCAGACTTTTAAAGACTTAAATAGGTCCTGTGGCTGGTGATAGGGGAGGAGCTATATCATGTATATTGCCATGGATTGGTGTTAGGAAAGGAAAATTACCATAAATATTTGATACAGTTTTCAGTTTTTTGCTCTCTTTGTCCCAATGGGGTGATTTACCTTCCCTTCCTGACCAATAGCCAAAACAGGAAGCAGGAAGAAATCCCTGAAAATTAAGGGAATTTCTTGGGGATCACCAAAACTAGTGTCCTCATTGGAAGATTTCACCACTATTACTTTTCTGGGGACTACTCAAAATTTGAGATTTTCTTTTTCTTTCACTTTCAATGATAATGGGAAACAGGAGACATAGAGAGGGTGAATCACTCTAAC
This sequence comes from Rana temporaria, assembly GCF_905171775.1. Taxonomy (NCBI): domain Eukaryota; kingdom Metazoa; phylum Chordata; class Amphibia; order Anura; family Ranidae; genus Rana; species Rana temporaria. The sequence continues at coordinate 163,899,182 of NC_053496.1, forward strand.
AGGGACACAGACCGAAATACAAATTAACAGGTGTTCTAATCCCTCTCCACTTGTTGGAAGGCAGCATGATTTAAAATCATTTCTGGTATTTTCACCCCCTGGAGGATACAGGCAGATGGCTCCCAAGTTGGAATGTAACCAATTACGCCTCTAACTGTGCATTACAAAGCCTGATTCCGGGCCGGCTAGGGCGAGAGGATGGGAATCATTGATTACCACTCTGCAAGCAATCTTCAAAGAGAGCTATGGCTGCCAAGATAATTGATGATAAAGATCAAAGGAGCAACCGATACTTGGGGATGATATATGGACAATGCTGCCCCTAGAGGCCAAAACGGCATGACGGATAGTAATATAATCTATTGAGGAGGACTGCCCCTGAACACTTTGATTTGTCCAAAAAGTTAGGCTGGCAATGGGGTGGGTCTGGATGATGTGTGATTGAGGTTTAAAAAGGTCTGTCTAAAACACAGAGCCCTCATTTGCCATTTTGAGCCCAGCTGATGAGTCTATTAGGTGGATTCAGAAAGACTTAGGCTGGCGTATCAGTAGATACGCCAGCCTAAGTCTGAATGTGCGCCGGCGCTAATTTAAGCGTATTCTGGTAACCAGATACGCTTAAATTAGGATCAGATACGAGCGGCATAAGTATCTTACACCGTCGTATCCTAAAGTGTAATTTTTAGGCTGACCGCTAGGTGGCGATTCCATTGCGGTCGGCGTAGAATATGTTCTATTCACGAACGTACGCCCGGCCGACGTAGTACAGATACGCCGTTTACGTAACGCATTATCAGGCCTAAAGTTATTCCATCAAATAGCTGGAATAGTAATGTTAAGTATGGCCGTCGTTCCCGTGTCTAAATTTGAAAATTTTACGTCGTTTGCGTAAGTCGTCCGTGAATAGGGATTTACGTCCACGTCAAAACCAATAGGACCGTGCGGCGTACTTAGCCGCAATGCACACTGTGATATGTACACGGACGGCGCATGCGCCGTTCCAAAAAAAGTCAATCACGTCAGGTCAACCCAAATTAACATAAAACACGCCCCCTCAGCCTATTTTGAATTGGGCGCGCTTACGCCCGCCGCATTTACGCTACGCTGCCGTAACTTAGCAGGCAAGTACTTTGTGAATCATGTACTTGCCTCGCTAACTTACGGCGGCGTAGTGTAAACACGATACACTACGCCGCCGCAAGGATAAGCCTGCCTACCTGAATCTAGCTATATGTCTAGAGGATTGTGATAAGTATTTTTGATGATCTGCTGTTATAACTTTTTGATGTTAGAACATTCCTATTTTCTTGGGAAATAAATTAAAGATATTGTTTTACTAAGCAGTGTGTTTACTTTCATAGATAACCTTATATCATTGAGCTTATCAGAGTCTTAATAGACTAGCTAATTATAGGTGTAGACAACTTATTACATATCAATAGATAGAGGGAATCTGTAACCACCTTTTGGAAGAATAATTTGTATATTGTAGCAATTCACCTTTTAGTTATACTTTTTCTGTATTACTTTCGGTGCATCCATCTTATTTTTACCTTCCTATCTGACTGCAATGCATTTTGCTAAAATGGCAAAATTTCTCTGATATCTTCCAATATTTCCCAATATTTCAGTCCAGTCATTTGCTCATTGCTTATAGTCTGCATTTCTATAATAACAAACCGGGACCAGAGGATCCACAGTGTGTATTAGTTTCACAATAGGACGAGCAGCAGTCTTGCTTACAATTTTTTTTTATTAATACCAAACTTTCATACATAAATAGAAAACACAATTTTGGCATTTGTTCTTAATGGTGAGTTGTGGAGGCCATTCTATGTTTTCTATTTATGTATGACATTTTGATATTAATAAATATTTTTTGTGGGTGAGACTGCTGTTGATCTTATTGTGGAACTACTAAACACTGAGGAACTTCTGGTCCCTGTTTGCTATTGTGGATAGCTTTTTAGTTCCTAGGACGCCACCTAAAACATTTTTAGGTGAGTCGTTATCACTTTGAATTTGGACACTGTTGGAGTACCCACATGTCCTGGGCTGGATCCTGTTTTTATGTATAGTTTAATCTGTATTTCTGCTCAGAGCCGTAATAAAGGATGGCGCGCCTAAGTCTACTGACTACTCACCTACTTCCAGTGGTGTGTTATCGCTAAAGAACTGCCAGTAGGTCTTATCATTGGTGCTTCCAGCAAGGTGGTTAATGGCCGTGATGAAAACTCCCCAAGAGGAATCTTGGGACTCGAAGCTGAGGCATAACAAGGCACATAAAAGTTAAGTGTTCAGACATACAACACTTTTATATACATAGTTAAGGTAAAGCACAGTAAAGTTGTCTTATAACAGAAGGTATTCAAAAGTCTCATGCCAATATATAAAAAAACTATAACACATACAGTAGCAACCAGTGTAGTGTCCCTTGATAATACCATTCTGGAAAGAAGTCCATGAGTGTATTGTCAGGATCACTACATACTTTTTGGAGTTCTCCCTGGCACAGTACTTATTGCACTATACGGTATTGCCAAGGAAACATTACATAGTCACTAGCAATGCACCTCGTTAACGCCGCCACACAGTGTGTCCCCTCGAAATGGAAATCTACCTCTGCCTCCACGTTGCAGGACTGGCACCTCAGAGTGAATAGAATTAAAGACATGGAACAACTTATGCATCGTGCTAATGACACACATGATAAATTTCGAGAAACATGGGCCTGTTGGATTCATTACAGGGAATCCTTGGCCTTAGTGGATCCACCATCCCCTGCTGACACATCCACGGCCCGGCCTTCTGGGCATTGACGTCTATATACCGTGCACAGCTGAGCTCTCCCCTCCCTCCTGGAAATCCCCCCCCTTTTTTTTTTCTCTTTCTCTCCTTCCCCAACACTCCACCCCACTTACTGATTGAGTCCCATGCCCTGGGGCCTCACTCCGTCCACAGACAGCTCCCTATGGGGTGGGCGTTTGGTTATGGGGGCCCTATCTGGGCTCGTGGACGTTTTGACATTCTAATGTGCTCCTCTTCCCTAGGTCTCTCGACAATGTCTGATCAGTTGCTTACATGCTGTATCTGTACCGTTTCTACGATTGACGCAGTCTGACCTTACTTGTTTGTATCTACCCCTGTTCCTTACGTACTGTACTGCTGGTTGCATCCAGTAATGGAATTGGTTGTATTACTTGCTGAATACTTAATAAAACAGTTTTAACCAAAAAAAAAAAACAGTGTAGCCTCAACGCCATTGGTATGAATAAACTCTTTAATTTGATGCAGAGGAAACCTTAACGGGTGGATGCTTAATTCATTTTTTTCCCCATGAAGATCCCTCAGGATATCTATACATATAGCCATCTCAAAAGGTCATAATGATGGTGGAGCACCCCTACAGGAATCTTAGTCTAATACCACGTACACACGATCGGCTTTTGCCCGGCCAGAGTAAAATAGAACTTGTTCTATATTTAAACTCTGATGGAATTCATTGGAATTTCCGATGGAATTTCTCCGATGGGGCATACACATGGTCGGAATTTCCTATGGAAAAAGTCCGTCTGACTTTTCCATCGGAAATTCCGATTGTGTGTACACGGCATTAGTCTACACTTGATCTTTGCAAAAGGACTGAGAAGGACAGTGTTTTGAGTTTAATCACCAGTAGTGGTTTGTGTTTTGAATTGTATTACGGAAATATTGATTCCCAGCTAGATTCCATGTTATATAGCCCTAAAGAGACTATAGTATGCAACCACTTGTTACTGTACCAATATTTAACCACAGAGACACTGCTGTGAAGTCTGAGCCCATGTTTGTGCAACTTTCATATTCTGTTTTAGCTCATTCAGGAGTGTATGAATGTTCTTTAGCATTCTGACCAGTGGCAGCTGGTGCTCAATATTTTGGGGGGGGGGGGCAAACAACTGTGCCCCCCTACTTGCACTGCTGACTCCTCCCCCCCGGGAGAGATGGATAGAAAGGCAGGGGTTTAGAGGTCTTACCATGAGGAGGAAGACGATATGGATCCAGGGTAGGGGCTGTTGCCCCAGGAGGTTCTGGGAAGAGCCAGGGCTTCTCCTCCCGGCCGAACAGGATTAGGCGGGGCAGCACCCCTACGCACCTTATGGATGGGCCGCAACTGATTCTGACCATGTTTTGCACCAGTTTATTATACTTCAAATTACAGTTGCTCTCGGTCTGGTCATTTAGCTGTTTAAGCATCTGGTTACACTATTGCCTAAACTCCAAACATCAAATAGGAAATAGTTTTTGTCATTGTTAGACTGGAAGTTCTCACCTGAATTCATTAGGATCTTGTTCAGCAGCTTTTTGCATGACCTGCAGTAGAGTTGATCCTTCTTTCACTGCTACGATAGTAGGATGACAAAAATGTTCTCCTATTAAGTTATTCACAATCGTGTATTCCACTGAGATTAAGTGAGCTGCATAAAGGTGGAAGACAAAAAGAGGTTATGAATACAGATGATGAGAAACACAACTTTAAAAGGAATTACAGGCTTTGTGTTGTAGCTCTCCAATACAACTTACAGGCGGTCCCCTAGTTACAAACGACTCCTACTTACAAATGGGGGGTGACAACAGGAAGTGAGAGGAAATCTACCCCTAGAAAGGGGAAATTCACTCCTGCAATGCCGCGTACACACGATCTGGCTTTTGCCCGGCCAAATCACATCGGAATTCCGACGGAATTCCATCGGACAAAAATAGAACATGTTCTATATCTAAACTCCGATGAAATTCATCGGAATTTCCGATGAAAAAACTCAGATGGGGCTACACACGATCAAAATATTTGATGGAAAAAGTCAGTCGGACTTTTTCCATCGGAAATTCCGATCGTGTGTACGCGGCATTAGAGTTATTATGGGAAAAAGGAACCTCCGCTGATGGTTTATCACCAAAGCTTGTTTACAGAACAACCCAAAAGCCAATTGTCGTCAAGACAAATAGTGAGGTGAAATCTTTTGAACAGGGGCACAGACAGCAAAACAAACATTACAGAAGTGATAACCCTTTACTATGCTATCCAAAAAGCTTAAACGTTTTTTTTGGCTGGAGCTACACTTAAAAAATTTACCTGTTCCGACTTACAAACAGATTCAACTTAAGAACAATTCATAGGCCCCATACACACGATAGAATCCATCCGCTGAAAAATCCCAGCAAATGGGTTTCAGCGGATAGATCCTATGGTGTGTACACTCCAGCGGATCTGTTTCCGTGGATTTTTATCCCCTGGGATGGATTTCCAGCGGAAAAATATTTGATGACATGCTATCAAATCTATCCGCTGGAATCCATCCCAACGGATGGATCCGCTGGTCTGTACAGACTCACCGGATCCATCCGTCCGAAGGGATCCCCCGCATGATTCGACGCATGCGTGGAATTCCTTATATGACAGCGTCGCGCACGTCGCTGCGTCATAATCGCGGCGACGGCGCGACACGTCATCGCCAGAGGATTTCGGCGCGGATTTCAATTCGATGGTGAGTACACTCCATCGCATGGAAATCCGCGCAAATCCTCGAGAGGATTTATCCGCAGATACGTCTAAATTACCTTAAAGGGCCTAAAAGTGGTGGTAAAGCCGTGGGCTGAGTCAGCTGCTGGCTTAAGTCTTGGGTACTCCAAAAGTAACATCTCCCTGTCATAATTCTCTGATCAGTCCTATCCACCTGGGAGTTTTGATTATTCCTGACCACTTTTAGCTTCTTCTGTTACATTCTAAATATTATAAAATCCATATAAAATCCAGCAGGAATAGTACATTTTAATGGCACAGCGGGTCTGCGTACCCAGTAACTTGGACACCCCAGGAGATGGGAGAAACTGTCTGGTAGTAGTGCAATTCTCTATCATCTACGAAATGAAATATGAGTTTTGGGTGGACTGATCCTTTTAGGCCCCGTACACACGACCGAACATGTCCGCTGAAACTGGTCCATGGACCAGTTTCAGCGGACATGTTCGGTCGTCTGTACGTCCGACCGGACAATTTTCCGGCTGATCGGACAGGTTTCCAGCGGACAAATGTTTCTTAGCATGCTGGAACCATGTCCGCTGGAAGCCTGTCCGTCGGACATGTTTGGTCGTCTGTACAGACTCACTGGACATGTCCGCTTGGCCGAAAGCCCTCGCATGTGTCGAAGTGATTCGACGCATGCGTGGAAGCATTGACCTTCCAGGGCCGCGCACGTCGCCGCGTCATCGTCGCGGCCACGTCACCGCATATCGTGTCCGCGTGGATTTCTGTTTGATGGTGTGTACAACCATCAGACAGAAATCCGGCAGCGGACATGTCCGATGAAAATGGTCCGGCGGACCGTTTTCATCGGACAGTCCGTCCGTGTGTACGAGGCCTGAAATCAACAATTGTAAAATGTCACTAAACCTACTATCATAATTTGTGGGGGTTAAAAACCTACAAAATGTTATTGGATATTTGAAATGTGAAATAGTTCTGCCTCTTATTATTACATTTATATATGGTGAAAAATAAATTGCTATTCCTATCACGGCTCAAAGTAGGTATCAACATTATGTCCATAAATCAGCATTAAAGATGTTTTGTCCATTTAAAGGTTTCTAACAAATGTCTAATTGAATATTAATGTGGTGTATATATATACACACATTCCCTTGTCTACCCCATCTCTAAGCCCAGATGGGTGAAACATATTAAAGAGACGGACCCAGGATGTAGGATGTCGTGTCTATCAACAAAGCTGTTGAGCTTTTGGCAACGTCATTGGTGTGTAGCCCTTTTCTTTCAAAAAGTGGAAATGTAATTCCCCTAAATTAAAAAGTATATTCCCCTAAAGTGGGAGTAAACTCCCAAAAATGCATTATAAGGCTTACCTATCGGTACTGAAAATATATCTTAAATGTGCGCCGTTTAGAAGATATTCACTGCACATGCAGCCAGTGACATCACCTGGCGCATCGGCTCTGAAGGAACGGCCACCCGGGTCGTTCCATCAGAGTCCTGTGCCATAAATAGCGACTCCCGCGTGCATGTGTGGGAGCAACATCATTGTGGCTCTGGGCAATCATGCAGCGGGAGTCCACAAACCCGGAAGGAAAACTGGGTGAAGATGGAAGCCCTGTCAGCGGTGACAGCTCGCCACTGGAAGGGCTTCGTTCTAAGGTAAGTTTGTGCTAGTATGTGGTTTAATACTGCTTGAACCAGTTTAAATTGGAGCAAGTGTATCCATTGGACTATTTCCTCTTACCTCTTGATCTGGCGACAACTGTAGAAGCACACGTTGCCACCCCATCTGCAGGTCCCTATCTGCCCTTTTGCATTGTATTGCTAAAAACTCATGCTTTGTGCCCATACCATTCAAACTAAGCATGCCCTGACATGGTACCAAAAAAAAAAAAAAAAAAGATGCCATTAAAGGACCAAGCACCAAGAACTATGGGCCAGATCCACAAAAACCTGACGCAACGTAACTTTTTCAATTTAAGTTACACGGCCGGAAAATTTCTACCCAAGTGCCCGATCCACAAAGAACTTACCTAGACATTTTCGGCTGTGTAACTTAAATCCGGCCGGCGCAAGGCGTTCCTATTCAAATGGGGCGAGTCCCATTTAAATTAGGCGCGCTCCTGCGCCGGCCGTACTGCGCATGCTCATGACATAATTTTCCCGATGTGCTTAGCGCGGTTTTACGTTGCGCCGGGTTTTGAGAATCGCGACGGGCGTAAAAAAAAAAATACGAGTTGCGGCGGGAAAAAAAAAAGACGGCGACGCGGGATAGAAGGGTCTACTTTTACAAGGCCTAAACAGTTTAGGCCTTGTAAAAGCAGCCCTAATTTTACGATTGCAAACTAATACTTACGGAGAGAAAAAATGAAGCGTAAAAGCTTCAGTGCTAATTTGCATACCCGAAGCGGCATTTCGACTCGAAATGCCCCCAGCGGCGGATGCGGTACTGCATCCTAAGATCCGACAGTGTAAGTCCCTTACACATGTCGGATCTTCTCCCTATCTTTTGGAAACTGATTCTGTGGATCAGTTCCAAAGATAGAAACAGGGATACGACGGCGTATTAGTAGATACGCTGTCGTATCCCTTTTGTGGATCTGGCCCTATGTGCCAACCCCCAACCAAATTAATAGAGTCTCATTAATTTCCTAATGTACATTTTTGTAGCCATGTTTTTTTTTTTATATACTAGACATTGGTTAAAAAAAAAACTAATGGCATCACCTAATGGTAAAAAGTGTTGCAGCGAAAATATGTTGCATTCCATGGAGAATTCAACAAAATGGTGTGGCTCTTTGCACACAGACACCAACTCCCTGTTGTATAAATGTGAATGAGATGGGTAAAAGATGGCTTCTGTTCTCAACCTGTAGTGAACTCCTCAGATGTGTTTCACTCTTTTCTTCTACGATTAAACCCCAAAAGGGTGAAACGCGTCAGTGGAGTTTTCTACAGGTAGAGAACAGGAGCTGAAGCCGTCTTTTTACCCATCTCATTTACATTTATACAAAAGGGAGTCTGTATGCAGATGGCCACCATTTTGTTAAAGTCTGCTAGAGCCAGAAACGCCGATCTTGTTAGTCTCGCACCCGTCTATGCACATGCTGATTTGGGGGGGGGGGGGGGGGCATTCAAGAGGTACTTTTTTTATTGTTTTTGGATTCCATGAAGAATACTACTTTAGAATTTGATGTATGTGAATCGGTGCTTTGTATTACTAAATTAAATAATTGAATTACCATCATCTTCTGGACATTGCAGACTCTTCACAGAGACATAGCTTGTACCCCACAGGAAAGGCAGCACCTGGGCAGCAGCGATGGGCAAGGAGAACGTCTTCTTGGGTATTAGGTCAAGCACTTTTTGTATTGTTCTAGAACAATTCCAGTTCACTAAAAAATACTTCTCTGCAGCCAACAAAGCCTAAAAAAACAAAATGGAGACACAGGATTTTAACCTCTTCCATACAGGGCAGTTATACACACCTCCATACCAGGCCTATTCTGGCACTTCTCTCCTACATGTACAAATCATCATTTTTTTGCTAGAAAATTACGCAGAACCCCCAAACATTATATATGTTTTTTTAGCAGACACCCTAGGGAATAAAACGACTGTCATTGAAACCTTTTATTCTGCACGGTATTTGCACAATAATTTTTCAAACGCCTTTTTTTTGGAAAAAAATTGTTTCATGAATTAAAAAAATAACAAAACAGTAAAGTTAGCCCAATTTTTTTGTAAAATATGAAAGATTATGTTACACCGAGTAAATAGATACCTAACATGTCACGCTTTAAAATTGCGCACACTCATGGAATGGCGCCAAACTTCGGTACTTAAAAATCTCCATAGGCAACGCTTTGAAATTTTTTACAGGTTACCAGTTTAGATTTACAGAGGAGATCTAGTGCTATGAATTGTTGCTGGCAGTCTAGCGCACGCGGCGATACCTCACATATGTGGTTTAAACGGCGTTTACATATGTCGGCGGGACTTGCGTGTGCGTTCGCTTCTGCGCGCAAGCTACTGGGGACAGGGGCGTTAAAAATTTTTTTTTTTTTTTTTTACATATTTATTTCTTTTTTTACACTTTTTTATTTTATTTTATTTTTTTTATTATCACTTTTATTCCTATTACAATTGTACAATTGATTGTAAACATCCCTTGTAATAGGAATGTGTGTGACAGGTACTCTTTATGATGAGATGCGGGGTCAATAAGACCTCACATCTCCAGGCTGGAAAGCATGAGATCGTGAAAAAAAATTCACAGATCTCATGTTTACCGTTGCTTAGCAGCCGCAATCGCGGCTTTGTTTACTTACGGGGACCCGGGCGTGACGTCATCACATCGCGCCCGGGTCCTCCGACGGTCATAGAGATGACTGGTGACCATCTGGTCACCAGTCATCTCTATGCTTCCTGCGAGCGCCGGACGATTCGTTCTCCGGGCCCCCGATGGCACGGGAGAGCCCGGAGAAGCACCGGATGGCGGCGGGAGGGGGGGGATGTCCCCTCCCGCCGCCTGTAAGAACGATCTAGCGGTGGAACCGCCGCTATGATCGTTCTTACGTTGTGCAGAATCGCCGGCACAAGAGAAGGATATCTGAATGATGCCTCTAGCTGCAGGCATCATTCAGATATCCCCCCCACAAAGCCCAGGACGTCATATGACGTCCACTCTGAACGGCAGAGGTTCTTTGTGGACGTCATTTTACTATGGGCCGGTAGGGAAGTGGTTAAACTAAGAGAAAGCACTGCTATATCGGCAGCCATGGCAAAAAGTTTTGAGAATGACACAAATAATAATTTTCACAAAGACTGCTGCCTTCGTTTTTATGATGGAGTTTGCATATACTCCATAATGTTATGAAGAGTGATCAGATGAATTGCAATTTCAAAGTCCCTCATCCCATAGAAATATCTGCACTGCATTTGTGAAGAAGGCTTCAGGGCTCCCAAGAAAGTCCAGCAAGTGCCAAGACCGTCTCCTACAGTTAATTCAGTTGCAGGATCGGGGCACCACCAGTGCAGAGCTTGCTCAGGAATGGCAGCAGGCAGGTGTGAGTACATTGGCACACACAGTGAGGAGAAGACTTTTGGGGGATGGTCTGGTGTTAAGAAGGGCAGTAAAGAAGCCACTTCTCTCCAGGAAAAACATCAGGGACCGACTTATATTCTGCATAAGGTACAGGGATTGGACTGCTGAGGACTGGGGTAAAGTATATTTCTCTGATAAATCCCCTTTCTGATTGTTTTGGGCATCCGGAAAAAAACCTTTAGGTAGATTCACGTAGGGGCGCCTAACTTTAGGGCGGCCTAGCCTTTTTAGGCTACACCGCCGTAAATTAGTTAGGCTAGTAGTGATTCTCAAACCACTTACCTACTAATTTTCGGCGGCGTAGCCTAAAACGAGCGGGCGTAAGGGCGCCTAATTCAAATGACTTGGAGGGGGGGCGTGTTGTATGGAAATGAGGCTTGACCTCACGTTTGACGTTTTTTGACACTGCGCATGTGCCGGGCGACTACATTTCCCAGTGCGCATTGCGGCTAAGTAGGCTGTATGGGCCTATTGATTTAGACGTGTACGTAAACGACGTAAATCCTGATTTGCGGACGACTTGCGCAAACGACGTAAAAAATTCGAACCTCGCGGCGGGAACGGCGGCCATACTTAACATTGTTATTCCACCTCATAGGTGGAATAACTTTAGGCGGCCTATCCCTTACGGAAACTACGTAATGCGGCAGTGTAGGCCTGGCGTACGTTCGTGAATCGGCGTATCCCCTCATTTACATAATCTATGCCGGATGCAATGGAAGCGCCATCTAGCGGGCAACCGAAACATTGCAAGCTAAGATAGAACGGCGCAAGCCAGCCTATCTTAGCTTTGTTTAAGTGTATCTCTGTTTGAGAATACACTTAAACAAACGCCGGCGTAGATTCAGAGTTAGGTCGGCTTATCTACTGATAAGCCGGCCTAACTCTTTGTGAATCTACCTACTTGTCCGGAGAAGGAAAGATGAGCGCTACCATCAGTCCTGTGTCATGCTAAAAGTAAAGCATCCTGAGACCATTCATGTGTGGGGTTGCTTCTCAGCCAAGGGAGTGGGGGGCTCACTTACAATTTTGCCCAAGAACACCGCAATGAATAAAGAATGGTACAAAGACATCCCCAGAGAGCAACTTTTTCCAGCATGATGGAGCGCCTTGCCATAAGGTAAAAGTGATAACTAAGGCCCAGATTCACAAAGCACTTACACCAACGTATATTAAGTTACGCCGACGTAAGTGCAAATGTGCACCGTCGTATCTGTGCGCAAGACCCACAAACAGAGATGCGCCTAAAAATAGGCTTCACCCTCAAGACGTAACTTGCTTATGCTGACGTAGAGTGGGCGCACATTTAGGCTGGTTGCATGGTGCCGCTCCCATTGATTAGCTATTCAAACATGCAAATGAGGGAAATACGGCGATTCACGAACCTGCGTGCGCCCGACGCAGGCTACGAGAGGTGCGCGTAAGGCCTCGTACAGACGGGCAAACATGTACGATGAAAACGGTCCGCCAGACCGTTTTCAGCGTACATGTCCGCCTGGAGATTTCTGTATGATGGCTGTACACACCATCATACAGAAATCCGCGCGTACACGATATGCGGCGACGAGGCCACGCCGTCGCTGCGAAGATGACGCGACGACGTGCGCGGCCCTGTCAGTTTAATGCTTCCACGCATGCGTCAAAGTCATTTGACGCATGCGAGGGATGGCGGCCGCTCAGACATGTACGGTAAGTCTGTACAGACGACCGAACATGTCCGACGGACAGGATTCCAGCGGGCATGTTTCTAAACAAGTTTAGAAACATTTGCCCGCTCGAAAAAGGCCCGGCGGGCAAATGTATGCTGGAATCCTGTCCGCTCGGCTGTACAGACGACCGAACATGTCTGCTGAAACTGGTCCGCGGACCAGTTTCAGCAAACATGTTCGGTCGTGTGTACGGGGCCTTAGTTGTACGTCCGGCGTAAAGTTATGCCCCATAAAGGAGGTGCAACCCAGCAGCAGACATGCAAAGGTCTGCACCAAGGAACACAAGCCGGCGCATTTTACGTTGGACGTGTGTCTGGCTGGGCGTAGGTTACGTTCACGGCGTACGCAGTGATCCGGCGTATCTTAGGCAGTTGTTCCGACGTGGTTGTGAGCAGGCGCAGGGGGATGCGTTCACGTTACGGCGCATGCGCAGTTCGTTATAAGTACTTGTCTGGCGCTCGGCCCATCATTTGCATGGGGTCACGCCTCATTTGTATGGGTCATGCCCACTTCCACCTATGCCGGCCTGCACCTTTGATACCCACGCCACGCTGGCGCAGCGTTGGGAGCACTGGCTTTCTGAATTCCATGCTTGCCTCTCTGCGCTGCGTCGGCGTAGTGTACATGGGTTACTCTACAGCGGCGTAATGTGCGCCATGCTCTCTGTGAATCTGGGCTTAAGTGGTTTGTGGAACAAAACATCAAAAATTTGGGTCCATGGCCAGAAAACTCCCCAGACCTTAATCCCATTGAGAACTTGTGGTCAATTCTCAAGAGGTGGGTGAACAAAAAACCCCACTAATTTTGATTGACAGCATGCCAATGCGAATTGCAGGGGTCTTGATATAGAAGGGTCAACACTGCAAATAATAACACTGAAACTTAATGTAATTGTCAATAAAAGCCTTTGACACTTATGAAATGCTTGTACATATACTTCAGTATACCATAGTAACATCTGACAAAAAGATCTAAAAACACAGAAGCAGCAGACTTTCTGAAAATTTATATTTGTGTCATTCTCAAAACTTTTGGCCACGGCTGTATACTGTGTGAAAATGTTTTACAATACTGTCATCCTATTCAAGTGCATTTCACTCTACTAGAGCAAAGCCTAAAAGGTCCAAATATCATTAGGTTCTGTCAGAAATTCAGAGCTGTATATAAAAGTAGGATTGATGGCTTTGCACCACATCCCCAATGTCATATGCAAAAATCAGGGGAATTAAACAATCTTGGTACATTTAAAGGTGCCACAATGTCATCAAAAACAACAAAAACATTTATTAAATGGGTTGTTTATATTTTTACAAATACTGTATGAATAAAAATATGACATTCAAGCACATAAAATATTAACTACCGTATTTATCGTCGTATACCGCACACTTTTTTCCCCTTAAAATAATGGGAATATTGTGGGTGCGCGATATACGCCGATCCATGCTTACTGCGCTGTGTTTGAACGCCGCCGCCGACATATACCGAGCGCAGTACACTCGGGTACACTCGGCCAGGCTCGGCTCCCCTCGCGGTCACGCCCTGTGCCGCCTCCTAGCCTTTATGCGAGAGGAGCAGAGCGTGGCCGAGCATGCCCGAGTGTACTGCGCTCGGTATATGTCGGAGGCGGCGTTCAAACACAGCCCGGGAAGCGGGGATTGACTCAGAAACAGCGCGGGAGAAGCGGGGAGGACACCACCAGGGCCGCAGACGGATGCCGGACCGGACAAGGCCGCCGATGGACACCGGGCAAGACACCGACGAGGGGCATTCAAACTGTAAGTATTTTCTTTTTTTCAGGAAATTTCCCTTCCAGGTTGGGGGTGCGCGCTATACGCCGGGGCGCGCTATACGAAGATAAATACGGTATATGGTATAACAGTTATTATATAAATCAATTATCCTTCCCATTTGGCTTACCACCAATCTACTCCCAGAGAAGACTAACAATATGCAGATCTCAATGTTGGTGGTGGCAGAACACGTTAACCCCTCACAGTTACTCTTGTTGGGAGCAGGACTGGCCCTGCTGTTAAATATAGTTTCATATTTTTTAATTACATGCCCCTGTTAAACAGGGGCAGAAAACTTGGGCCTTTGGTGGTGGTGGTTCCCTAAGGCAAAAATATTGTTGGAAGCTAGCATCATCATGATTGAGGAGGAATAGGATAGGCAGTCTTCAAGGGATCCCAGATCTATAGCAAATTCAATCCGTTACATCAGCATCAGATGCTTGATAGCTGCTGATCCATGAATGTGAGCCTATCAATTGAGTGTGTGGACAAGCCCTCTCTTTGATCCGTTACAAATCCTCCAGCAGAACTGAATGTGCGTTCAGAAAGCACACTGGATGCAGGATAGGCCAGTAGCTCAATTGCATATTGAGCAAGTTCTGGCCAGTGGTCCAACCTCAAGACCCAGTTACTCAGTGGATGCTCTGTTGGAAAGGTCTCCAAGTCTGCTCTTTCCCCTAGATATTCCTCCACCATATAATGCAGATCCTGGCGATGGTTGCTGGAACCTGACCTTGGTGTTGAGGACTGAAAAATAATTTAAAGGCATCGGTCAGCCAGCCACATTCTCCACCACTCTTCCTCTGACTGAACGAAGCCTCAGAAACACGTTGTCCAGCACCAGGAAATGGTAACCTCAGAGGGTCTGGAAATGCGTTACACACACTTTTCTGCAGGGCCTCCTGAACATGTTTCATCCTCTGCAAAGGCAGGATGAGTTCTGCAACCTTACCCTTTTAAAAAAAAAAAAAATTATACATACCTGAAGTGCCTGTTGCTAGGCAGATCGTCCTAATCTGCCACTTCCTGATCCGCGGTCCGTCTTCTTTCTTCTGCTCCTCGGCTTCCTCCTGAGGAATGGGGGAGCCAAGCGTTTACTCGGCTTCGGCTGCCATCATCGCGGGCACCCTGGACAGGTAAGTCTCCTTATTAAAAGTCAGCAGCTACAGTGTTAGTAGCTGCTGACTTTTAAAATTTTTTTTTCAACCGGACCTCTGCTTTTATACCACGAATCCTAGGGTCCTTTCACAGGCTTTGCACAATCAGGGAGGCCATGCAGCCTAAGTTTGCAGAGGCATTTGATTCTCTGGGTCACTAAGGATCACATTATTTATAACTACCTCCTCCCAGCCACGTACAACTCCTTGGGTTGCCTTGTGGCCTCTGCAAATGGTGACAGTGCATACATCCTTGATCAGTAGCAACTGGAGTAGCGAAAATAATCCAAGCTCATTGATGAGTTCCAACTGGTAAGCATGTCACAAATGAGGCGGTTGATGGGCAGGTTGCATTCCCTTTGAATGTCAGCCAGCCGAGCAAGGGCATTGTATGACCGACGGAAATGACCAGACTTTTCTGGCCTGCCTCAGGAGATCTTGTAAGCCTGGGTACCTGATCAAGAAACACTGCACAAACAAATTCAGGACGAGTGCCAAACATGGAACATGGGTCAAGTGTCCCTATTGGAGGGCGGAGAGAAGGTTTGTGCCATTGTCGCATACAACCATTCCTGGCTGAAGCTGGCATGGTGTCAACCATCTCTGAGCCTGCCCCTGCAAAGCTGACAGAAACTCTTCCCCAGTGTGGCTCCTGTCCCCTAGGCAGACCAACGCATGACATCTTTTTGCCTGACTGCTTGTGTAGCCCCTTGAGCATTTAGGGAGCACTGCTAGTTTAGAAGACAATTCTGCAAAAGAGGTCATAGAGGAAGAAGAAGAGGAGGGAGGGGAGCATACAGATGTTGTGGCAGAATCACCACTAGCTTTTTGGAGGTATGGTGGCGGAACAAGCTCTGACACTAATGATTAAGCATAGGATGAATGTGTGAAACGTGTCTACGTGACTCTATGTTGGTGTCCTTGATGTTATCACGGTGATCAATAAAAGGGCAATCGGTACCTCCGGATGTGCAGCTGTTTTTTCTTTGATTCTTCAAGTTTACCACGGAGGTGGCACCCTGAGAGAGGTTCCATCTAGGCTTGATACATGTACCTGGAGCAGCGGTTCTTTTTCTTTGGGACTTAAGCTCCAACATTGAACCCTATCCTGCATCCATCTTTCACAGCTGACAGCAGAGTTACCGAGTGTGCCGTGAAGGAAAGGTAACATCCTTGCCCATGCCTACTGGACCATGAGTTAGTGGTAATATGAACCTTACTGCTGAATTCCCTGTGCAACGAGGCTAAAACACTGCCTACGTGGCAGTAGAGAGCCAGAATGGCCTTGCATGAAAAGAAATGTCATTTTGGAACCTGCCACTGTGGTACAGCATATTCCACAAATTCACGAAAGGGGGCTGAGTCTACCACTGAAAAGGCAGAAGTTGCAGTGCTAGCAATTTGGCCAAGCTAGCATTCAGAGGCTGAGCATGTAATGGCTGGGACTGAATTTCTTTTTACGGTTCAGCATTCGGAGTAGGGAAATTAGCCTGCTGAAATCAACTGGTGGTGTACTGCTAGCAGATCATCCCCTCCCTCCTTATCACTGGAGAAAACTTGGCAGTATTCTTCAGCTTGGGGAACATGACTGCCAGTTTCTTGTCCTTCTGTGGCACCCCCTCTCTCTAGGCTCATGTTACTCCCTTCCTCCACTTGGGAACCAACATCAGAACCTTCAAATTGCTGCGCACCCTCCAGCAGCATGTAACCGACACTGTGGTCGAATAATTCTGGGGACTTCTCCATGCATGAGGGTGGGGCTATGGATGGAGCAACTATGGACAAGGAGCCAGTGGAATAGGCTGCTTTGGCAGCTGCGTTGGAAGGCAAACTACTATGAGCCTGGGTTACGGATGGCTTTGTTAATCCACTTCACCAACTCTTCTGCATGTTATGGCTCAATAACACAGCCAGCAGCAGAAAAAAAGGCAAGCGTGTCCCATGGCCAGTGCATAAGTCCCACGGCCAGAGGATGCTCCACCACTATTGACTGTAGACATAGAGACTGCTTGCCCTCTTTTAGTGGCCTGTGAGAGTCTGCCTCTCCTTGGTAGCCTTCTGGACATGATGGGAATTTTTTAATTTCACAGCACACTATACATACAGTATTCCTGCAGTATGGGGGCACATGTATATATCCTGGCAGTATGGGGGCACATGTATATATTCATGCAGTATGGGGGCACATGTATATATCCCAGCAGTATGGGGGCACATGTATATATTCCTGCAGTATGGGGGCACATGTATATATTCCTGCAGTATGGGGGCACATGTATATATCCCAGCAGTATGGGGGCACATGTATATATTCCTGCAGTATGGGGGCACATGTATATATTCCTGCAGTATGGGGGCACATGTATATATTCCTGCAGTATGGGGGCACATGCAATGCAAGGAGATCAACTAAAAGTAGTTGTATCTGTATGTGCGTTATAATTAATCGAAATTAGTCGATTAATTGATTAAAAAAAAAAAAACGATGAATCGAACACAAACATTTTAATCAGTAACAGCCCTAAGTTTTTTTATATACACTTATATATGTATACTTATGTATACCTCATCCTAAACATACAAGTTTACTGTCCATACCTGTGCAGCTAGGCCTGTGCTGTAAGCATTGCCGATAAGTCCGTCTTCTCGATGCTCCAAAATATAACCCAAGAGACCAGCCAGGGTTGTCCTCACTTCTGTAAGTGTTTGTTCAGGGACATTTTCCATGCCAAGCACACAAACCAACCCCATCACTACTACGGCTGCGGTGTCTGTGAAGGCAGAGCTTTGGTTATGCCAATACTGAAAACCTTTGATGTCAGATAATAACACATTTTCACCTCTTTCCATCAGTGCTGCTGACTACAGCCTCTTTTTGCTGCTGTAATGTTGTCATCTTCTAGTACACTTTCCCAGTTGGGACTGTAGAATATTTTTTTAACAATCGAATTAGCATAGATTTTTTTTAACCAAAATATATATATATATATATATATATATATATATATATATATATATATATATATATATATATATATATATATATAATCTAAAGCCTCTCACACACGGTACAATTGTTGGCAGGGGATTGTCTGTTGACAGACTGTTGTCCTAAAATCTTACCGTTAGTACGCTCCCTTTGACAATTGTTGTCCAATTTTCAGCCAACAAATGTTGGATGGCAGGCTAGTAAATTTTCTGCGGACAACGGCTTGACGTCTGATTTTCGTATGGTCAGTACACAAATCCGTCACACAAAATTTGAAAGTACAAACACGCATGCTAGGATTTAATGCTCACCAAACACAGAGGGTTAGATTCACGTAAATGCGCTCCTTCTTACGGTGGCGCAGCGTATCGTATTTACAACTTACAGGAGCAAGTGCTGTATTCACAAAGCACTTGCTCCGTAAGTTGCGGCGGCGTAGCGTAAATGTGGCCGGCGTAAGCCCGCGTAATTCAAATGTGGAAGGGGGGCGTGTTTTATGCTAATATGTGATGACCTGACATGATTGACGTGATTTACGAATGGCGCATGTGCCGTCCGTGTACATATCCCGGTGTGCATTGCTTCAAATGATGTCGCAAGGACGTCATTGGTTTCGACGTGAACGTAAATTACGTCCAGCCCTATTCACGAATGACTTACGCAAACGACGCAAAAAATTCAAATTTCGAAGCGGGAACGACGTCCATACTTAACATTGGCTGCGCCACCTAAAAGCAGGAGCAACGTTACGCCGAAAAAGCGTTACGCAAACAACGTAAAAAACTACCGCCGGGCGCACGTACGTTTGTGAATCGGTGTAACTAGGTAATTTGCATACTCTACGCTGAAAACGACAGGAGCGCCACCTAGCGGCCAGCGTGAGAATGCACCCTAAGATATGACGGCGTAAGAGACTTATGCCAGTCGTATCTTAGGCTAATGTCGGCGTATCTTGCTTTCTGAATACAGAAAGAAGATACGCCGGCGCAGATTTGAATTTACGCGGCGTATCTATAGATACGCCGGCGTAAATTCTCTCTGAATCTAGCCCGAAATTAGCAAAAGAGGCCCAAAGGGTGGCGCATGAGAGATGAAATTCCTCGTAGTACGTCACGACGTTCGTGTTTGTGGCACAACAATTTGTGTAACGTTAGTATGCAAGATAAGCTCCTGGCACGCGCCCTTTTGACAAAAATCAGATGCTCGGTTGGCCAACAATCATACTGTGTGTATGAGGCTTTACCCTCTGAATATTACCTTAGAAATGGGTCCACATATCATTTAAAACAGTGGCATAGCAACCCATGATGCCGCTATGGAGAAGGAAGCTCCTCTAGGGAGGTTTTCTGAGGTCTCCAATTCAGAAAAACACCGGATCATTCATTTGGTAGTCACAGATCTCCTACTCACGCTCTCTATATGAGTGACTGTGAGTAAATGTATTGCCTTCAGAGTCTTTGGTCATTCTGGCAACCTGTCACGATCAGGCGTCGGGCTTGAAGGCCAATTGCTACAGCAGTTGCAGGACTACCACTGACCAGCAAGATAGGTACACAGGCCTGGCAGATGACAAAGGCTCACCTGAGGTGCGGAGTCTAAGGCCCAGATTCTCAAAGGACTTATGACGGCGCAACGCCATGTATGCCGTCGTAAGTCCTAATCTGGGCCGTCGTATCTATGCGACTGATTCTTAGAATCAGTTACGCATAGATAAGCATTAGATCCGACAGGCGTAAGGCTCTTACGTCGTCGGATCTTAAATGCATTTTTTTTTTTGCCCGCTAGGTGTCGCCGACGTAGTTTTCCCCGTCAAGTATGCAAATTAGCTAGATACGCGAAATCCCGAACGTACGCGCGGCCGACGCAGTGAAGTTACGAAGTTTACGTTAGGCTTGTATATGAGGCGCAGCCAATGTTAAGTATGGCCATCGTTCCCGCGTCTAAATTTTAAAATTTACGTCGTTTGTGCAAGTCGTCCGTGAATGGGGCTGGACGCCATTTACGTTCACGTCGAAACCAATGACATCCTTGCGACGTAATTTGGAGCAATGCACCCTGGGATATTCTTCGGGCGGCGCATGCGCAGTGCGTTTGGCGCGGGAACACGCTTAATTTAAATGCTTCAGCCCCCTACCCGGCTAATTTGAATTAGGCGGGCTTGCGCCGGGTGATTTACGCTACGCCGCCGCAACTTTACAGGCAAGTTCTTTGAGAATAAAGCACTTGTAAAACTTGCGGCGGCGTAACGTAAATCCGATAAGTTACGCCCGCCCAGGAAATTCTAAGAATCTGGGCCTAAGATGCAATGCAGGCATAGCTCTGCAGAAAATTGTGGGTGTGGCCAAATTACAGTAACAGCGGGAGGGACCTAAACGGCTATCGTAAAATAAAACCTCCGCCTATGCTGCTATGGGTTAAAAGTGTGTAATGAGGCCCGGTGTAAGGAACATACAGAGCACAGAGGTCAGGAGTAAGTAACACACAGAAAACAGAGAACAGGAGTAAGTAATGCACAGAGTACCGAGGTCAGGAGTAGGTAACACACAGAAAACAGAGAACAGGAGTAAGTAATGCACAGAGTACCGAGGTCAGGAGTAAGTAACACACAGAAAACGGAGAACAGGAGTAAGTAATGCACAGAGTACCGAGGTCAGGAGTAGGTAACACACAGAAAACAGAGAACAGGAGTAAGTAATGCACAGAGTACCGAGGTCAGGAGTAGGTAACATACAGAAAACAGAGAACAGGAGTAAGTAATGCACAGAGTGCAGGGGTCAAGTGTAAGTAATGCACAGAAATCAGGAGTAAGCAACATAAAAAGAACAGAGGTCAGAAATAAGTAATGCACAGAGTGCAGGGGTCCGGTGTAAGTAATACACAGAGTACCGAGGTCAGAAGTAAGTAACACAGAAAACAGAGAACAGGAGTAAGTAATGCACAGAGTGCAGGGGTCGGGTGTAAGTAACACCCAGGAATCAAGAGTAAGTAACATACAAAGAACAGAGGTCAGCAATAAGTAATACACAGAGTGCAGGGGTCAAGTGTAAGTAATGCCAACATTGCAGAGGTCAGGGGATAGCAATGAAAAGATTGTAGGGTTTAGGAGTATGTACCACACAGATTACAGAGGTCAGGAGTAGCTAACACATGGATTGCAGTGGTCAGTCATAAGTGACACACAGAGAGGGAAGCCAGAAGTGTGTAGTGCATGGAGAGCAGAGGTCAGGCATATTTAACATGTGCACAGCAGAGATCATCAGTAAGTAACACAAGGAGAGCAGAGATCAGTGGTAAGTAATGCATGGAGTAATGCATGTAATGCATAGAGGTCATCAGTAAGTAATGCATGAAGAGTAGAGGTCAGAAATAACACATGGAAAGCAGAGGTCAAAAATTAGCAAGACATGAAGAGCAGAGATCAGGAGCAAATTATGAAGAGCGAACAGAGCTCAGGAGTAAGTAACAAGTGGACAGCAGAGGTACGTATTACATGGAGTCCAGAGGTCAGGAGCAAGTAATGGACAAAAAGTAGGAGGTTACACATCAGCAACACACCAAGAGCAGATATCAGGAGCAAGTAACGAAAAAAAGAACAGAATAGGTCAGGAGTAGGTAACAGGTGGACAGCAGAGGTCATCAGTAAGTAATACATTGAGTTCAGAGGTCAGGAGTAAGTAATGCACAGAAAATGGAAGTCAGACATTAGTAACGCACAGAAAAAAGAGATCAGAAGCAACTAATGCAGAGAGGGCAGAGGTCAGGAGTAAGTTATACACAGAGGCCCAGATTCAAGAAGCAATTGCGCCTGTGTAACCATAGGTTACACAGCGCAATTGCTTACTTGCCCTGGCGTAACGAGTGCTCCTGATTCAGGAACCTTGTTACGCCGACTGCAGCCTAAGATCTGCGCGGCATAAGGCTCTTATGCCCGCATATCTTAGGCTGCATTCTTGCGATGGCTGCTAGGGGGCGTTCCCATTGTGCTCAGCGTATAGTATGCAAATTGCATACTAACACCGATTCACAACGTTGCGTGAGCCCTGCGTACGCAATTTACGTCGTTTCCATACGGCGTTTTTTGCGTAAGGCTGCCCCTGCTATTAGCAGGGGCAGCCAATGTTACGTATACCCGTCGTTCCCGCGTCGCGAAATTTGAATTTTAAGTACTTTGCGTAAGTGATTCGTGAATGGCGCTGGACGCCATTCACGTTCACTTTGAAGCAAATGACGTCCTTGCGACGTCATTTGCCGCAATGCACGTCGGGAAAGTTTCCCAACGGAGCATGTGCTCTACGATCGGCGCGGGAACGCGCCTAATTTAAATGATTCCCGCCCCCTACGGGATCATTTAAATTGCGCGCTCTTGCGCCGGGCATTTTGCCGGCGCACCCGCGCAATTTACGGAGCTTCTGCTCTGTGAATCGAGGGCAGCGCAAAAAAATTGTGGGGGCGCAGGGCAAAATCGTTGCCCTGCGCCTCCATAATAAATGCGCAAATCTAGCTGAATCCGGGCCAGAGAGCCAAGGACAGGAGCAAATAGTGCAGAGCGTGCAGAGCACAGGGGGTCATGAGTAAGATGCACAGAGTGCAGAGGTCAGAAGCACATATTACTGTGCAATAAGTGCAATTGCAGTATATTTAAAATATATTGCACCTTGTACTTTAACTTGGCTCACTGGTTTCCCACATGGTGTCCATCTGTTACCTTCCCTATGGTAGGCAACCCCTGCATGCAATATGCAAGCAACAATTGAAAATAACTTTGCTGGAGCCACCCATGCATGCACAAAAAATAGGTTGTCATTCATGCACAGGCTGTTCCAGCAGTATGTATTTCAAATGACACTTGTGCAATGCGACTGGAGTTGGGTCCTGCGCCCTGCAAGATTTAGGGTACACTGCCAGGCTTTGCATAATCTATATCATTTTGGCAAAATACATTGATGTTAGTTGAATATTATTAACTGGGTGTGTTTAATATTGCAGAAATCTGAGCATAGGTCCAGTTCATATACTCACCTACAGAACCACACACCTCTGGTGTAGTGTGGTTGGCCACAATGCATGCTGCTGAAATAGCATAAGGGCTGGACATGGTGCAGAGACCGATAAGGTCAAGACCTACTTGGTACCAAGTGGTTATTACGGATGCCTTTGGAGATGGCCCATTTTCTGTAATAAGAATCACTGATTATTCATAGATTCTAACAAACTCATAGTCAACCTCACAAGAAAAAAAAAGTGGACATCTAATTAGTTACATATCTTTAAAGAGGGGGCGAAATATGAAAACCTTCTACATCATTTTTGGGGGTCTTCTCAACAGTAAGAAAAGAAAAAGTGAGTATTTCCAGTTGGGACAGCAAAAAGAATCCTACAGAGGCCCTAAAACATTTCCCCACTAGAGTCATAATTGAAATATGATATTTTTAATTTGCACTAAAGCCATCACTATTTATGGAAAAGTACAGCCAGGCAAGCCTCAGTTTTGGGTGCCGTATATTAGACTTTAATACCCTTCCACTGTTCCCCAGGGATGGACTGGCCATTGGGACTACAGGGAGTTTCCCGGTGGACCGATGGCTCAGTGGGCCGACTTCAGTGACAGCAGACCGTCGCCCCCCTCCGCTCCTCTGTCTCTCCCTTCCCGCAGCGCTCAGCTCCTCTCCCTCTCTGCAGCGCTCACCTGGGGGGAACAGAGAAGCAGGGGGAGGACCAGAGGAGCAGGGGGGGACCAGAGGAGCAGGGGGACGACAGAGGAGCATGGGGGAGGGGACATACAGCTGACTCAACAGCTATGGCCTGGGAGTTTCTCACTTCTGCCTAATCTTGTCCCATAAGGGGGGGCACCAAACTGATTCTTTGCCCCGGGTGAAATAATGTCTAGCTTCCCCACTGGTACTGCCTATAAAAGTACCAGTACCAGCCGTTCTACTCTAATAAAGTAGAATGGCTAGTGGCTAGTGAAGGGAGAGAGGGGGCTTAGGGGGCGCGGGGGGGGGGGGGAGGGCGGGAGTTGTCCGGCCACCATGAGAGAGACCTGTCAAAGTGGGCCAGTCTGGATGAAGTCCAGGGCCAAATTTTTTTCCCAGTCCAGCCTTGCTGTTCCCCCATCTCTATCTCTCAGTTATAGGCACAACAGCCCACCAAAAAAGGTGTGGAGTGTTTTTTTTAAATGCAATGCAAACTATAATGATTTTTGTGACTTTTATGTGGACAAATAAACATTAAATACATGACAAAGGACATGTTGAGCACTGTTGGATAGCTACTCAGACATCATAAGAGATGCTCCCTGACACCAAGTTGGCTATGTCTGATTGACACTGTAAAGTGAATGTAAACCCGTACATACAAGTCACTGGCCACAGGTGATACACAGCTATGAAACAAATCCTCCTACATAAAGTTTACCTGTCTATCTGCAGCCTTCCCTTCTCTACATCTGTTCAAAATGCTGAATTATAAAGTTTGTCTGAGAGTTCAGAAAAAAGGGGGCGGAGAGCTGAAGTCAACCTCTGCAGAGCTCAGCTGATTGTAGAGAAGGGACACACCCCTCCACACAGGAACAGAACTGAGGCTGTCGGTCCCTCCCCGTCACCATTTTTTTCTTTGCGTCGGGAAAACTTGTCAGAAGTGATTCAGGTTGATAGCAGAGCAATGAGGCAGCAGAAAAAAGTGATACTTAGTGCTCCTAATTGATACAAATACACACTATACAGTGATATGCTTCGTTCATGTTTCATGTCTGAGGTTTTCAACCACTTTAAGCTGTTAAACCCTGTAAACAATTACCTTTTAGCCACTTGATGCACATCCACAATACATTTATTGTGGGCAGGCGGCAGCTACAGTCTAGGCAATGTACCCATATGTCACTGTGCGCTTTCAGGTTTTTGGGTGTGCGTGAGCATGCCCCCTTCTGACACATACGATTTGTCAGCAGGTTTCAGCAAATGATTTTGACCCTATACCTGCGTATCGGTCTGTAGTGGTCAATCCCACACAGAGTTCTGTGTTTACAAACACATAGAGCTCTGTACACAGACTGTGATCTGGCTGTTTCTTCTCCCTGAGGCCGGAATCACACTAGTGCGGTGCGAATTTCATCTCTCTTATCTCTGCAGAGAGATAAGAGAAGTGTTCAGCAGATTAGCAACATTTTAGATGCGAATTTGGAGACCTGGGAGAAGTTACGGGTGAGAGGAGAGTGGGGGAGAAGTGTATTGAGCTGAATGAGAGAAATTCCTGAAGAGAACTGAACACATCTGCGAATCAGCTGCGTACCCATAGAAGATAATCGGCTTGAATTCGCACCTGAGCCGCACCGCAATGCCTAAAAGACGCACGCGGTTTTACTGCAATGCGCAGTGTGAATGCATCGCACATATGTGAACCAGCCTCATTGAAAACAATGTATTTAGAAATGTTCTGCGTATTGGATGCGGTTTAAGCCACACTCAATTCGCATAGTTGTGAACCTGGCCTGAAATCAATTGTGAGTTCAGAGAGAAAAAGAAATAAAGGCTGTGAGCAAAAGCAGCACACATTACACTTGTTAGGAACATGGTTAACCCCTTGTTGAGCCAGTGTCATTAGTACAGTGTACAGTAGTATCACCGATCACTGTATTAGTGTCACTGTTGATGTCAGTTTCAATTAGTGTCCCTGCTAGCCAGTGTCTGTTAGTGCCAGATTGTTGGCCACATTATCACAGTTACACCACCATTACTAGTATAGAATCAATAGCTGCATAAATTCCAGTATATATACACCATAGTTTGTAGACCCTATAACTCACACAAACCAATTAATATACACTTACAGTGGAACCTCGGATTGCGAGTAACGCGGTTAACGAGCGTTTCGCAATACGAGTACAGTTTTTTTTTAAATCTCGGTTTGCAAGCGTTGTCTCGCAAAATGAGCACGATTCAGGCCGAAGCTGTGTGCAGTACTGCTTTAGGCCTCCGTTGGGGGGGGGGGTGCCGGAGTCAAGCAGAGCCGAATGTCACCGATCGGCACCATTCGAAAATGCACGACTGACCTCAGCAAATCTCGGGTAGGAAGTCTTTCTGAGGTTTGCCAAGGTCAACCGACGTGTCCTCGGGCCTTTTCGTGCCACTACGTGTAGCAATATGGTTACATTTAATGAAGGTACAACATTTAGCAGCTTACATGGTTGATGATTAAAGAGGCACATCTAAGTATGCAGGCATCCGGGGTAAAGCTGTCCACATAGACTGCCCTCCTCACCACCAGCTCTCACTGCTGTCAGTCTGCAAGCGTGACCAGGAAGACTATCCTGCAGTAGAGCGATCTGAAAGCGAGGCTTGAACCGCTCGTGGAAGGGATGACGTTGATGGCGATACGGAGAATGGTCTATGTGGACAGCTTTACCTCAGATCCCGGCATAGTTAGATGTGCCTGTTTAAATCATCAACCATGTGAGTTGCTAAATGTTGTGCCTTCATTAAATGTAACCATATTGCTACACTTAGGCCCGGTACACACGAGCAAACATGTACGATGAAACCGGTCCGTCGGACCGTTTTCACCGTACATGCCTGCCAGAGGGCTTCTGTACGATGGTTGTACTAACCATCGTACAGAAGTCCGCGCGTAAACAATACGCGGGGCGTGTCCGCGTCGTCGCCGCGACGATGACGCGGAGACGTGGGCGGGCCTGCCATTTAAAGGCTTCCACGCATGCGTCAAAGTCATTCGACGCATGCGAGGGACGGCGGGCGCCTGGACATGTACGGTAGGTCTGTACTGACGACTGTACATGTCCGAGCGGGCAGGATTCCAGCGGACGGTTTTAAAACACGTCCAGGAATATTTGCCCGCTGGGAAAAGGCCCGGCGGGCAAATGTTTGCTGGAATTCGGCCCGCTCGCGCCTACACACGACCGAACATGTATGCTGAAACTGGCCCGCGGACCAATTTCAGCATACATGTTTGGTCGTGTGTACGGGGCCTTAGAGGTGACTCTTCTATTTTATGCTCAGTGGTGACATGACGCTACTCTTATATCAAGACATCGCTTGTAGTTGATTGATTAAATTGATTAAAAATGTTTGCTTGTCTTGCAGAACGCTCTCAAACCAAGTTACTCTCAAACCAAGGTTTTACTGTATTTACACAAATATCTACAGTATACATACTTTTTTAACAATATTAAGGATTCTTGTTTCTATAACTTACCAAAAGCATGCAGCTCTTCACGAGTCTTGTTCTCCAGAAGCTGGACAAGGTTAATGCTTCCTTTTTGGACAGAGATGTTGCTGGGATCAACACACGAAGAGCGAAGAGCCAGAACATAAAGGGCCACTTTCCCTGAGGTAAAGGGCACATCTACAGAGAAAGAGAGAAGGTCCAAATGAATCATCCAGAAGACAACCAACCAAAGACTGGACAGCTGGCCATGTAACCAGAAGAATACAAAGGATGAGATTTTTTTAAGTTTTTAAGAATAAGATACATTTTCTCCATAAAACAACCGTGGCATAAACAGCTATGATCATTTCAGGCGAGTGTTCATGGTTATACACTAAATGCACCCTAAACTCTGGCTTTACTTTGAATGAATGAATGAATGAAAAACTTATAAAGCGCGGCGCATGCGAACTGAATCGCTTCTGGGCGCTAGTTGTTCGTGTCTCATGACATCAAAAGAGCAGAGTTTTGATTCGTCTTCTGAAAGTCAGGTGGTTTTCCTCCAACCGAATGCTGGTTGGTAAAGCGTTCCATAGTCTAGGACCCTGAAAAGCAAACCTTCTTTCTCCTTTGGACTTGTATTTGGTTTTTGGTACCCTGACCAGATTTTGGTCGGTGGATCGCAGAACGCGATTCGAATTGTGAGGTTCTATCTTGTCGCAAAGATATTGCGGAGCCTTCCCATGGATGCACTTATGTGTCAGGCAGAGTGCTTTAAATGCAATTCTGTCTTTTACTGGCAGCCAGTGAAGGGTTCTCAACGAAGGTGAGATTGATTCCCATTTTTTTTTCCCAGTCACCAGTCTGGCGGCCGTATTCTGAACGACTTGCAGACGGGAGATTTGGTACTTTGGGAGTCCGAGGTACAGGGCGTTAGCATAGTCCAGTCTGGAATTCACGATTGTTCCCACCACGACTGCTACGTCTTCTTTGGGGATAAATGGAATAAGTCTGCGTAGTAATAGGTATGTCTTTGATCAGTGAACACAAACCAAGGCTGCTTGGGGCCTGGTTAATTGACCATAGATCGAGAAAGAAGAAGAGGGAAGGTTGTTTGGGACTTTAAAGGCACTAGTATACAACAATATAAAAAATATATATAAATATTTATTTTGACAGATTATATTAATACAAATTGTACAAAAGATATACAAAACAATTGGGACAAACCCCACTAATCAGATTGATCACAGGACCATTGTCTAACTGGTGGAGTCGTAGTCTCGACCGGTTTCGCAGTGTAAAACTGCTTCTTCAGGAGAATGTCTATAGGGTATATAGGTGAGATATGGTAAAATAAAAGAGTAATAGCAAGCAATTATATACAATAATTTAATAAAGAAATTTCATGAACTCAGTGTTGCGTCTTGTAGGAGAGTCAAAAGACTACTCACCTTAATTTGCCAAGGTGATCGTGGATCGGCCAGGGCGGTGGCCCCCTAGGGCGCACGTGGGGGATAATAGGAACGGGCTCTGATAGAAAGGGTTAATAGATTATTCCTAGTAATGGGTGTATTAAGGGACGGTTGTGCAAGAGGAAGAAAAGTGTGGTGGAAAAGTAAGGTTGAGGGAAAACGAAAAAATAATAAAAGAAGAAAAGGGAGAGAGAGTGAGGAATAAAGGGGAAAGGGGGAGGGGAAAGGTGGGGGGGAGAGGGAGAAAGGGGGGGGTAAAAAGAGTAGAATGAAAAAGAGAAAAGGAAGAAAAAAGAGGGTGTAGTTGGGAATAGAATATGAAATAAGAAGAATGGGTGGGGCAGGAAGGAAGGAATGGGGAGGGGGAGAAGGAAAGGAAAAGGTAAGAAATAAAAAGGGGACGAGGTTGGAAATTAGAAAAATAAGAAAAACTTAATCAGAATAGAGTGGAAATGGGAAAAAAGAGGGGGAAAAGAGAAAAAGGAAAAGGGGAAATATAAAACAGAGAAAGGGGGAAAGAGAGAGAAAAGAAGGGGAAGGGGGAAGGAAAGAAGGATTGGTTAAGAACTGGGGGGACAAAGAAGGGGGAAAAAGTTAGTTGAGCACAAGGGGAAAATGAAAAAGAAGAGAGGTCATTATGGGGTGGTGAATAGTGGAGATCCAAAATGCCCAAACAGAGGACTGAAAAGGACAACCAAAAAGAATTGATAATTCAGCAACAGGACACCAGGGGGTGACAATCAGGAAGTGGCAATCAGTGCTGGGATGGAGGGGGTTAAAAATAATAAACTCCAGCTTACCGTCCAGGATAATTTAATCAATTTAATTGATACTGGGGTGATGGACACATAAAAGTAACAGGTATATACCGGTAAGCAGTCAAGAAGCCAGTGTGAATAAGCACCGGCAGGAACCAATCTAAGAAAGATGTGACATCAAACAATTAGTTGGAAATAATTCTTCCAAGGTAATAGACTGGCGCAGAGGTAGTTGGTGCGGGGTCGGTATATATAAGGTTTGCTTACCACAGAGTGTGGAGTGTCAGTCCGTCCCCAGGGAGAGCTCCGCCGTGCATCTCACTACAAGCCGCTCGTGGAGCAGCTTAAGTGAGGAATCCCAAGGCACGTCATACGTCACGTGGGCGTGACGCAGACGTGACTCACCGTTCAGACGGCCGCGCATTGGTCAATGCGCAGCCTTGCAGACATGACACCCAATGGCCGAGGGCCGGGTTCAGTGCTGCAAACAGCGGGCGCCAATTGGAGCCCGTGGTCTGAAGGGTCCAGCGTGCGCCAATCAGGAGACAGGGGGCAAGGCCAAGGCCGGCCCGATCACATGATGCAGGTCCTAGGCTGACAAGGCACAGCACTGAGACGTATAGAGGAAAATTACAACATAATCATTGATATACAAGTATCATAAACGTTTGATTGTAAATATATACAGGGGGATATACCTGCAATACTTTTCATTGTGGAGTCATTAAACAACAGCAATTCAAAAAAATTCAGGAAAGAGACAATTGAAACGAAAAAGATTCAAATGAGATGTAACAGGCATTTATAATATAATGGTGACATTGAAAGGAATAAAATTATAAGCAGTAATAGAAATGATAATTGAATAAATTTGCAAGTGGTGGGGTGCAAGGAGGATTTGTTTGAATACAAGATGACGTTGTAATGGAACAATCAAGTATATCAAAAAAGTATATCAAAAAATGACTATGGGTGAATGAATAGTCAATCAATCGAGGTCCCCCCTAAATGAAGGACTTATATGAATTGACCTCATTCAAACCTGGATAAGTCATAGCATTCAAGTGTTCTATCCATAAACATTCCTTTTGGAGAATGGATTTATCCCAGTCGCCACCACGTGGATGTGGTGGAATGACCTCTAATATAAGGAATCGTATCACTGTCAAGTCATATCTGTGATAAAGTCCTATATGGCGTCCAATGGTAGTCAATTTACCCACCCCTGTGTCATACAGGTGGTCACCAATGCGTTGGCGGAATTCTCTAATTGTTTTTCCAACATAAAAGGCATTACATTTGCACACCATTAAATAAACCACGCCCTTGGTGCCACAGTCAGCAAAGAAGGAAGGAGAAAAAACTTCATTATTAGGTAAAATAAACCGTTTGCCCTCCAATATCCACGGGCAACGCGGACAATTGCCGCATTGATAAGTTCCCCTGAGTGTTGGAGGGGATGGGCGTTCTTGTGAGTAATGACTCTGAGTAAGTCTGTCTCGCAGTGAAGACGCACGGCGATAGACCATTTCAGGATGTACTTTCACATGTTTGGACAAAGTGCTGTCATCAGTAAGAATATGCCAATGTCTGTTGAGGATGTCACGTAAGACATTGTGATGGGCAGAATAAGTAGTGATAAAGCGTACAGGATTGTTAACTGGAGTGGTTGTATTTCTCTGTTTAGGTGTATCATATAATAATGAATTCCTAGAGCGTAAACAGGCCCTATTATAGGCTTTTTTAAGGTTTGTCCGGGCATAGCCACGGTCAAGTAGGCGCAACCTTAGTGCGTCTGCTTGCTTTTTGAAATCGCTGGGTAGTGTACAATTCCTGCGTAGTCTTAGATATTGGGCGAAAGGAATACTTCTAATTAATGGCTTAGGGTGGGCACTGGTAGCAAACAATAAGGTATTTCCAGCCGTAGGTTTGCGGTACAAGTCCGTATGTAGAATACCGTCACTATGTTTGATGACAGTCAGGTCAAGGAATGGGACCCGAGTGTCATCAAATTGGACGGTAAATCTAAGGTTAAATCCATTTATATTGAGTAGACGTACAAATTCTAGTAAGGACTCCGAAGTACCGGTCCAAATGATAAACAAATCGTCTATAAATCTATACCAAAGTAAAACCTGATCCAAAAATCTTCGGAAAATATCGTTGGCATGTAATGAACGTTCCCAGCCACCAAGATATAAATTGGCGTATGCTGGAGCGCATGATGTGCCCATCGCTACGCCCTGATTTTGCAAAAATAATTCGTCGTTGAACGTAAAGTAGTTTTTTGTAAGAATAAATGATAATAGCTGTAAAATAAATTTAACCAATGACCATGAGGTGTTTTCCTGTTCATATAAAAAGGACCCAGCCATTCTGACACCCTGCTCGTGGGGGATACTCGAGTACAAGGCCTCGACATCCAAGGCCACGAGCAGGGCGTCAGGAGGGACTTGGGTCCCTTCAACATGTTTCAAAAGGTCAGCGGTGTCGCGAATGTATGATGGAAGGCTCGTGACATGAGGCATAAGGAAGGCGTCTACAAATTTACTAGCGTTATCTGTAAGAGATCCCATGCCGGACACGATAGGTCGGCCGGGGGGATTTTGTACGTTTTTGTGCGTTTTAGGCAAAGAGTAAAAGGTGGCTAACCGGGGAAATTTGGGGATCAAGTATTCTAAAGTATCCTTATCAATCAATCCTAAAAAATAAGCATCTGTACAGAGAGACCTGAGTTCTGTAGTAAAGTTAGATACAAAGGTGGAAGGGATCCGACTATACCAGTCGGTGTTGTTCAATATTGAATAACACATGTTTTGATAAAGTTCATGAGTCATAAGTACAATATTTCCACCCTTGTCTGATTGCTTGATTACAATATCGGTACATTTTTGCAGAGATTTAAGGGCTCTGGTCTGTCTGATGGTTAAATTAGGAGATATTGTATGCCATTCCTGTCTTTTAAGATCTCGAATTGTAGCTTGTACAAACGCCCAAATCGATGGGCAGGTCATAAGGTCAGGGAATCTCCTAGAAGGGGGTCGAAAGGGTTTACGTGGAGGTCTAGTAATTGGGACAGATACAATGGGATCATCTACAGCGGTCGATAATGAATCGGTATCACCTGGATTGCTCTCATCATATAAGAGCATTAGGTCTCGGAGGGCACGGAATTCGTTCATAGTGAACTGTTTGGTTCTTTCAGCTAGTTCACGTTCTAAATTGATTAGGCCACGGTCTCTATCAAAAATGAACTTATATGTTAGGTTGCGAGCAAACAAATAAAGGTCTTTGATAGTATGAGTAATTTTCAAGGGATCAAGTGGGCAAAAGCCTAAGCCAAGCTGTAATACTGAGGATTGATCCTCGGATAGTATTAATGGGGTCAAATTAATTATGTTAAGGCTGGTATTTTCAGAGGAGTTGGTTGTAATGGGGGCGGTAGGTTTGGCATTGATTTTAGGACAAATGTATCTAGGTTTCCCTGCTGCTTCTTCAGGTCTAAAAAAATGGCCTCATCGTTGGTTTTTGTATATTTATTAGTCATCAAAGATGAATTAAGGACTTTGGGTATTGCTCCATGTAGGGATGTGGATCTACCCAAGTTATCAGTAGACAAGTTGGTGTCCACAAGATCCCGTGCAGTTGGTACCCGTGTCTTTATTGCCTTAGCAGTTTGTCTATCCTTTTTAGCTGGTAAAGGTGGGGGGGTAGTCCCTCCATATCGCAGCCTTTTTCGGGCGGATTTAATGCCCTTGGAAGTAGTGGGAGGTCTTGTTCCACTTTGTTGAGAAGTTAAAGAGGAAATAGAAGAGTCGGATTCCACTTCAGTGTTGGAATTACCAGGGTGTTGAACGCGTCTGTTACTCCTCCTATTGCTCTGATTGATAGACCATTTGTATGCATAACCATCTGCATATGCTGATTTATCTTTGTTGAATTTTGTTTGTTTACTCACAATAATGTCTCTGTTGAGTGTCTCTAAACGGGTTTTTAGTTCCTTCCATTTGTCGGTATATAAGGTATTACCGATCAAATGTTGGAATTGACTGTTTAGGTTATTGATTTCCGTATCGAGTAAGGTCATGTCTGAAGTATACTGAATCACTAATGACTTCATTAAATCAGTACTACACCCCAATAGGGTGGTTTCCCAATTCTTTTTGAAGTCAGGTGAAGGTTCCTTGATGGTAGGGAAGATTTGGATACGTAGTCCAATAGGACAGATGTTATCCAGTAAGTAACGTCTGAAATATTCAATATGCCAGTGTAAATGAGATTTGCGTTTCAAAAAAGCAAAGATCTTCCCGAAGTATACCTTAAGGTCGTCATCTATTTTGTGGGTATTGAGAGTAGAGGTTTGAATGGTAGTCATGAAACATGTCCAGTCAGAGCCAAGAACTTCCATGATATCTAGTTCGACTAAAAGGTCACTCCCATCATAAAGAAAATTACCGAAAAATGGATCTCCACAATAATAAATAAAATTAATGTTTAATAGAATTAGAGTGAGAGGCACTCATAGAGTAGACCTAAGTGAGTTGTTAAGCTCAAAAATTAGGTTCTACAAAGAGAGAAGCGGGTGTGTTATCCACCCAGTTTAATAGTCAAAGTTGTGAGTATTGCCTCATTAAAATTAAATAACAAGATCTATAAACTATGCCAACATCCCTAGTGTTTGTAATAGGTATGTCTTTGATCAGTGAACACAAACCAAGGCTGCTTGGGGCCTGGTTAATTGACCATAGATCGAGAAAGAAGAAGAGGGAAGGTTGTTTGGGACTTTAAAGGCACTAGTATACAACAATATAAAAAATATATATAAATATTTATTTTGACAGATTATATTAATACAAATTGTACAAAAGATATACAAAACAATTGGGACAAACCCCACTAATCAGATTGATCACAGGACCATTGTCTAACTGGTGGAGTCGTAGTCTCGACCGGTTTCGCAGTGTAAAACTGCTTCTTCAGGAGAATGTCTATAGGGTATATAGGTGAGATATGGTAAAATAAAAGAGTAATAGCAAGCAATTATATACAATAATTTAATAAAGAAATTTCATGAACTCAGTGTTGCGTCTTGTAGGAGAGTCAAAAGACTACTCACCTTAATTTGCCAAGGTGATCGTGGATCGGCCAGGGCGGTGGCCGATCCACCGGCGGCGGTGGCGTAGTAGGCGCAACAGATGGTGCGCTCCGCTGACTACTGACCCTATTTGTGCGTCCATTGTCATGAAGGTGTCGAAGATGACCCCGAGACTTTTGACTTTGGAGCTAGGGGTGATGATTTGGCCCAGAATGGGCGGGGGTGTCCAGGTTGTTGCCAGTTGACTCTTTCGGCTGGCGTGAAACATAAGGAGTTCTGTTTTTGAACTGTTGAGTTTAAGATAACTCTTGGTCATCCAGTTTTCTATCAAAGAGAGACATTTCTCTAAACTGAGATGATGATCCTTTTTGTTGCAGATGCGAAAATACAGTTGCGTATCGTCTGCATAAGAGTGATAGAGTAGTTCTTGGCTACTGATAATATCAAAGAGAGGGCGAAGATAGATGTTGAAAAGCACCGGTGACAGGGGGGATCCTTGGGGGACTCCACATGACACCGTGCGCTTTTCCGACGTGAAACAACCCAATTTAACTGTTTGTGATCGGTTTTCAAGAAAGGAAGAAAACCATGGTAAATCACCTTCTGCGACTTCTGCTACCTTGGCTAGTCGCATCAGTAACAGTTTGTGGTCTACCGTGTCAAAGGCTGCGCTTAGGTCCAGCAGAACCAGGAGACAAGATTCTCCTTCGTCTGCGGCCTCGAGGGCATCGTCCCATATTTTGAGTAAGGCCGTTTCTGTCCCGTGTCCGGGACGGAAGCCTGATTGTAATGGATCCAGTAGATTGTGGGTATCTAGATGCTGTTGCAGCTGTTGTACCACTACTTTCTCCATTATCTTGGAGAGAACATTTAGGCCTGTTATGGGACGGCGGTGAGTTGGGTCCTTGGGATCCAGGTTAGGTTTTTTCAAGATGGGCTGGATTGTGCCCTCTTTCAACAGGGATGGCACTGTGCCTTCCTTAAATGACTGGTTTATAAGCTGTGTGATGGGTGGTGCCAGGATGTCGGCACATTCCTTCAGCAGTTTGGTGGGGATGATATCATTGGGCGATGTGCTGTTCCGCAAAGCACCAATGATATTTTTTGTGGTATCGATGGAGATCGGTTCCAGAGTGAACTTTGTTGATTGTAGAGCGTTTCTGTGGGTGTTTTGTGGTTGATTGACGGTGGGGTTGAGGGGGGTATTGTTTTGCATGATGCTTTCCCGGATTCTTTCAATTTTGTTGATGAAGAAATCCGATAGTTCATTGCAGAACTCTTGGGTGTCTGAGTTGGGGACTTCAAGACATCCTGGGTTCATGGTCTGGGTGACCATCTTGAAGAGTTCGCGGGGGCGGTTTAGGGCGCTGTTAATCGCCATAGAAAAATTATGTTTCTTGGCTTTGAAGATTTCTTTATGATATCGTGTTGTTATTGCCTTGTAGATGATGAGGTTATCCTCTGCAGGACTTCTTTTCCAGTCGGCTTCCGCCCTTCTGCGCTCTTGCTTCAGAAGCGACAGCTGGTTGTTGAACCAGCCGGACTTTCTTTTTCGGATGCAGGCTTTGCGTTTCGGTGCTACTAAATCGGCTGACTGTAGCAGGGCTGCGTTTATGGCATCCAGTGTATCTGCGGCTGTTTGATGTGGATGGATTGTAGGAAACAATAGCAATAATCAAAGAAAATAGTATAGATGATTGATTTTTCCTAAAAATCTGGGCCAGGGGGTGCTTGCTGAGAGTGCATCCTCTCTTCATCCAAGTAAAATTGGGTCTTGGTCTAATGTCTGTTGATAGTAACAATTACTGTATGGCTGGAAAACCCTATAAGGGTTAAAGCAGAGTACATTTCTACATAATTGCAAGGCTGTGTCTGATTCATACAAACACCTCTTACACAATACAGGACAGACCTGCTATTGTTTTTTTTTTTTACAAAAGATTATTACAATAAAGATTTTGATAAAATGTAAGGGGTGGAAAGGCGTACCGTGTACCCACCTTCTAATAGCTGTAATTTGAGAAGGTGTACCACCAGGGGCGGACTGACAACTCATGGGGCCCCCGGCAATAGAAGATTATGGGGCCCCCAGGCAATAGTTTATGGGGCAACACTGGGGTAGATTCAGGTAGGGCTGCGCACTCTTACGCCTCCGTAAATTACATGCGATACGCTTCATTCACGAAGCAGTAGCTCCGTAATTTGCGGGGGCGTTCCGTAAAAGTGGCCGGCGTAAGCGCGCGTAATTTAAATGATCCCGTAGGGGGCGTGGATCATTTAAATTAGGCGCGTTCCCGCGCCGAACGTAGTGCGCATGCTCCGTCGGGAAACTTTCCCGACGTGCATTGCGGTAAATGACGTCGCAAGGACGTCATTTGCTTCAACGTGAACGTAAATGGCGTCCAGCGCCATTCACGATTCACTTACGCAAACAACGTAATTTTCAAAAATCACGACGGGTATACTTAGCATTGGCTGCCCCTGCTAATACCAGGAGTAGCCTTACGATGAAAACGACGTACGCAAACAACGTAAAGATCGAACGCCGGGCGCACGTACGGTTGTGAATCGGCGTGAGTATGCAATTTGCATACTCTACGCTGACCACTACGGGAACGCCACCTAGCGGCCAGCGTAAGAATGCAGCCTACGATACGACGGCATAAGAGCCTTATGCCAGTCATACCTTAGGCGCAACTAAGCAATTACGCTGCGTATCTATGGATACGCAGACGCAATTGCTTTCTGAATCTACCCCACTGTATACACA
The DNA here is from genome assembly GCF_905171775.1 of Rana temporaria. NCBI lineage: Eukaryota > Metazoa > Chordata > Amphibia > Anura > Ranidae > Rana > Rana temporaria. The sequence goes on from NC_053496.1 coordinate 163,936,721, forward strand.
CACGCACATACATTATACATACACAGTATATACACACAGACAAACAATATACACACACAGTATCATAGGTGTGCACAGCCTATTACATTAGGGTGTGCACCCCAAAACTCAAACACACATGCGTATATATATATATATATGTAGGGCAGTAGGGCAATGACAGCATCAGTATGACAGTTGATGGTGTCAGTCAGTGGGCAGGGACTGTTGTCAGTAGTTTATTTTTATTCTTTTTTTATTATTACTTTTTACAATATTTTTTTTTTTTTTTTTTTACAATAGTTTTTTATTATTTTCTTTTACAATTTTTTAGGAGTACCATTGGGGGGCTTTGGTGAGATACCAGGGGCCTAAACAGACCCCATATATCTTACTTTTGAGACAGGGAAAGGGGCTGAGGACTGAGATTCCTGAGTCCCTTTCTCTGCAGCCAAGCAGCAGGGGGAATATGTGCAGCACAGGGTGATTAGGGTGTGCCTGGGCACTCCTGGCATACCCTGTGCGCACGCCTATGCACAGTATACATACCCACATAATACACACACTGAAAAGGTACTTCAGGGGCGGGGAAGCTATAATCTTGGGATTTTTTTTAAAAAAACACAGATTTTTACATACTTTCCCTGGTTTTACTGGAGGCTGGCAACCCTGATGGGGCCCCTAGTGACATAGGGGCCTTCGGGCAGTGCCGAGAGCCGATTGGTCAGTCCGCCCCTGTGTACCACTCACATTCTGTTCCAGCAACCAAAAGTAGGATTTTCCCTAGTTTTTTCTTCTATTTAGGACAGAGATAGCAATTAAAAATGTAAAGCTTGCATTTACCATAATATCACATGTGGGCCAATGCCTAAGGCCGCGTACACACGGTCGAACGTGTCCACTGAAACTGGTCCGCGGACATGTCCGACCGTGTGTACGGCCTAGCGGACAGGTTTCCAGCGGACAAAAGTTTCTTAGCAAGCTAAGAAACTTGTCCGCTGGAAACATGTCCGTCGGACATGTCCGATGGTTAGTACACCTAATCGGACATGTCCTCTGGTTATGACGTGTAACCAGCGTCCCGAAATCCCGCGCATGCGTCAAATTGATTTGACGCATGCGTGGAAGCATTGCACTTCCGTGTTTGAGAACGTCGGTGTCTTCTACATCACTGCGTTCTCTGTCCGCGGGGATTTTGGTCTGATGGTGTGTACACACATCAGACCAAAAGCTCCCAGGAGACATGTCCGATGAAAACGGTCCGCGGACCGTTTTCATCGGACATGTCTCCTCGTGTGTACGGGGCCTAAGGCAGCAGGATGAACATTGGCAGTGCCAAACCCCAACATTTACAAAGTTGGTATAACTTTTTGATCCCTTTTTTCTAGCCCCCCTGTGGACAATTTTGGCTAAATTCAGCAATAGAACTGGAGGGAAAGGGAATAAAACAAACCAGAACATGATTGCCCAAAAGAGGCATTGGTACTACAAAAAAATGTTACATAGTTAGGTTGAAAAAAGTCCATCTAGTTCAACCAAAAAAAAAAAAAAAAAATCATACAATCCCATATAGGCAATCTTTCACACACAGTTGATCCAAAGAAATGCAAAAGAAAAACCAGCAAAGCATGATTTAATTTGCTACAGCAGGGGGGGGGGGGGTTCATCCTGATCCCCCCAGAGGCAATCAGATTTTCCCTGGGTCAACATTCCCTATAAATGTTAGCACAGATTTAGATTATGTACATTTAGGAAAGTATCCAGGCCTTTTTTTAAAGCAATCTACTGAGCTGGCCAGAACCACCTCTGGAGGGATTCTATTCCACATCTTCACAGAAACCTTTCCGTCTTTGGAGATGAAATCTTTTTTTCTCTAGACGTAGAGAATGCCCCCTTGTCCTCAGTGATGACCTTAAAGTGAATAACTCAACACCAAGTTCACTATATGGACCCCTTATATATTTGTACATGTTGATCATATCTCCCCTTAATCTCCTCTTCTCAAGAGTGAATAAATTCAGTTCCTCTAATCTTTCCTCATAGCTGAGCTTCTCCATGCCTCTTATCAGTTTGGTTGCCCTTCTCTGCACTTTCTCCAGTTCTCTGATATCCTTTTTGAGAACTGGAGCCCAAAACTGAACTGCATATTCCACATGAGGTCTTACTAAAGATTTGTATAGGGGCAAAATTTTATCTTTCTCTCTGGAGTCCATACCTCTCTTAATACAAGAAAGGACTTTGCTCACTTTGGAAACCGCAGCTTGGCATTGCATGCTATTACCGTGTTTCCCCAAAAATAAGCCCGGTCTTATATTCATTTTGGCAACAAAAGACACAGTAGGGCTTATTTTTGGGGTAGGTCTTACCATGTAATGTGCTGTCTTCTCTTCCCCTCTCTCGACCTGCCTGTTAGGAATCCCCAGTATGAACTTAGTTAAAATGCTTGTAAAATCTTGTAATCCACTCTATTACTGTAGTATATAATGTACAATGTGTGTATTTCTGTAATATAATTGTGCCAAATACCTTCATTATAGCACCGCTCTGCGCTTTTGTGACCTGCCGGAGCTCTCTTCCCTGCCTTTATGTTACAGAAACACACACATTGTACATTGTGTACTAATGTAATACAGTGGGTTATAGGATTTTAAACTAGGGCTTATTTTCGGGGTAGGGCTTATATTGCAGTCCTCCTGTAAAATTACGCTAGGTCTTATTTTAGGGGTAGGTTTTATTTTCGGGGAAACAGGGTATTAAGCTTATGATCTACCAAAACCCCCAAGATCCTTCTCCCCCCGTTGTACTCCCCCTAGTATGTATGATGCATGCATATTCTTAGCCTCCAAGTGCATAACTTTACATTTATCAACATTAAACCTCATCTGCCACTTAGTCGCCCAATTAGACAGAGCATTGAGGTCGGCTTGTAAATTGGCGACATCCTGTAAGGACGTTATTCCACTGCATAGCTTGATGGACAGCTAAAAGAAGGAAAGATGAAAATTACTTACTTTTTGACACTCTATCCACTGCATCATTTTTCAACTGTTCGATTAGCATGTCTTGGGCTGTCGGATCCTTGACCTGTCCCAGGTTAAGTGCCAGAAGGACGCTGGGATCAGGAGGGACACACGGCCCCACGCTACGAGCCATGTTAATGGCAAGGCTGGTGACATAAGACTTCTTGGTGTCAGGAACATCTGCAAAAAAGATGGAGATCCATTTGATTATTTTTTTTATCAGAATAGAAGCCACGTTTTGTCACTTTCCATCTTCTGATATTTATCATACTCACTACAGGTGTTAACAGCTTTGCAGAAACAGGTAACGCTGAGTAGCACAAGGCATAATCCAAGCCAGTTCTCCATGTTGACAATGTCTTACAAAGGACAAGTTCTGTCTTATATACCGGTTATTGTCTTTGCTTTTTTAAATCCCTGGATTGAAGCCAATCTACCTCCCAGTTTATATATTCCACCTTCTCTTAGCAAGATGTAGCTAGCTGACTGTGACGCATAACACAGCACTGAGGGATTACGCAGTACAAGGCACGATTAAGCTCGGCCAACTTTTAGAGAAGGGAGTATTGATTGCAAAATTTATTGCAAAATATCCATATGAAAATTTCTGAGAAGTTAGCCACCTTTAAAGCAGAACTCCAGGAAATCATTTTAACACACAGTTTAAGTACATATGACTTTCATAGGAAGATGTTAAGAAAAGGGTTAGATTGTATTGAAAGTCAAAAGTTTTGATTGTAGTTTTGGGTGAGAGCCTGTCTTAACCACTTAAGGACCGGATCAATATGCTGCTAAATGACCCAAGGGGTTTTTACAATTCGGCACTGCGTCGCTTTAACAGACAATTGCGCGGTCGTGCGACGTGGCTCCCAAACAAAATTGGCGTCCTTTTTTCCCCACAAATAGAGCTTTCTTTTGGTGGTATTTGATCACCTCTGCGGTTTTTATTTTTTGCGCTATAAACAAAAATAGAGCGATAATTTTGAAAAAAATTCAATATTTTTTACTTTTTGCTATAATATAACATTTTAGTTTAGGCCGATACGTATTCTTCTACCTATTTTTGCTAAAAAAAATTGCAATAAGCGTTTATCGATTGGTTTGCGCAAAATTTATAGTGTTTACAAAATAGGGGATAGTTTTTTTATTATTATTTTTTTTTTACTACTAATGGCGGCAATCGGCAATTTTTTTCGTGACTGCGACATTATGGCGGACACTTCGGACAATTTTTACACATTTTTGGGACCATTGTCATTTTCACAGCAAAAAATGCATTTAAATTGCATTGTTTATTGTGAAAATGACAGTTGCAGTTTGGGAGTTAACCACAGGGGGCGCTGTAGGAGTTAGGGTTCACCTAGTGTGTGTTTACAACTGTAGGGGGGTGTGGCTGTAGGTCTGACATCATCGATCGAGTCTCCCTATAAAAGGGATCACTCGATCGATGCAGCCGCCACAGTGAAGCACGGGGAAGCCCTGTTTACATACGGCTCTCCCCGTTCTTCAGCTCCGGGGAGCGATCGCGAGGGGGCGGCTAGAAACGAATAGCCGCGCCGTCGTCCTGGATCGCTCCTGAAGCCACGGGAACCGCCGCATGTACGGGGGGGGTCCCGATCGGACCCCCGACCCACGTCTAGGCAGGCACGAACAGGTACGTTGATGTGCCTGTCCGTGCCATTCTGCCGACGTAAATGTACATGCGGCGGTCCGGAAGTGGTTAATTTTGAGTTGCCACTAGAGGTGTACTAGATGGGACATTTTCAAAAAAGGACACTAACAGGAAAGTTCCTTCATTTTGAGGGAACTTTCTCTTACATCCTGTTGTGCATACAGGACAGCGACATACCCATCTGTCACTGGACTAGAATTGGGGGAACAGTTCAAGCCAAGCAAAAGTTCAGCTGAACATCGCCTGTTTGCCGAAAACCTGAATTTATGGGGGCGATCGGCTGCCAAGCACCCCACAATGCACTGCATGCTGCATGTTGATGGGGACAAGAGCCTCTTCCCGACAACCCTGGATGGGGTGGTTATGGGGGTCTGTGGACAGGGGGCTTATCAGAATCTGAAACCTTTAACAAGGCCCTCCTATGTGAATGAGAAGGGGTACATTGTACCCCTTCTCATTCACCAAAAAAAGTGTAAAAAATAAAGACAGGAGGCAGTTTTTGACAATTCCTTTATTAAAAAATAAAAAAACAATGTTCCCCGATGTAGATCCATCGTCAATCATGATGCCCGCTGCACCAAAAAAAAAAAACGCTCCGTCACAATAATAATAGGTAAGGGGCGGGGCCACCTGGTGGCACTGCACCCTTGTGTTGTCACCAGGTGACCCTGCCCCTTATTTAACCACTTAAGCCCCGGACCAATATGCTGCTAAATGCCCAAAGGCGTTTTTACAATTCGGCACTGCGTCGCTTTAACAGACAATTGCGCGGTCGTGCGATGTGGCTCCCAAACAAAATTGACGTCCTTTTTTCCCCACAAATGGAGCTTTCTTTTGGTGGTATTTGATCACCTCTGCGGTTTTTATTTTTTTGCACTATAAACAAAAATAGAGCGAAAATTTTGAAAAAAATGCAATATTTTTTACTTTTTGCTGTAATAAATATCCCCCAAAAACATATATAAAACAATTTTTCCCTCAATTTAGGCCGATACGTATTCTTCTACCTATTTTTGGTAAATAATATCGCAATAAGCGTTTATCGATTGGTTTGCGCAAAATTTATAGCGTTTACAAAATAGGGGATAGTTTTTTTTTTTTTTTTTTTTTTACTACTAATGGCGGCGATCAGCGATTTTTTTCGTGACTGCGGCATTATGGCGGACACTTCGGACAATTTTGACACATTTTTGGGACCATTGTCATTTTCACAGCAAAAAATGCATTTAAATTGCATTGTTTATTGTGAAAAATGACAGTTGCAGTTTGGGAGTTAACCACAGGGGGCGCTGTAGGAGTTAGGGTTCACTAAGTGTGTGTTTACAACTGTAGGGGGGTGTGGCTGTAGGACTGACGTCATCGATCGAGTCTCCCTATAAAAGGGATCACTCGATCGATGCAGCCGCCACAGTGAAGCACGGGGATCGCTCCCCGGAGCTGAAGAACGGGGAGAGCCGTATGTAAACAAAGGCAAGGACGCACCTGTACGCCCATTTGCCTGTACGTGCCATTCTGTGAACGTACATATACATGCGGCGGTCGGCAAGTGGTTAAGAACTGTCAAACAAATTCAGCGGTTAACCTTCCTTGCGTGCAAAGCTTTTTTTTTCTTTTTGGGTTCGGTGGTGCTGCAGCAGGTTCTATACACAGTACAGACTTTACAGGCAGACTAGGGGACCCCCCCGGGGACCCCCCCCCCCAGGCACTATATTTAAAGGAATTTTTCATTTTTATTGTTTCACTTTAAGCATCATTAAAATCCCTGCTCCTGTAAAAATTATAAAAAAATTGCATTGATACCTGTCCCCCAGGGCAGTACCCTGGCCCCCCATACCTCTTTTTTTATGGCCAATAACTTGCATATAAGCCTTCAATATGGGCACTTTTTCGGTTCCCTAAGACTTTGATGGATAGGGTTGGTGTCCGAACTTTTGCGATGTTCGAGAGATCTGGTGCATTACCCCAGTATCGTTTTTTACAGCTGGCGGTCGTCTATCTTGTAATAGCAATCGGAGCCGCTCGATTGCAATTACAAGCAGCCGGAGGGGATGTCCCTTCCCACGGCTCTCTCAGGCTCTGTAAGCGATTACATGACATCACTTTCAGTTTACTTGGAAACCATCAGCGCCATTTTTTTTTTAATTGAAAGCATTCGAAAACACTGATCTTGGTGTTTTGAATGCTTTTAAGTGCAGAGGGATTTGGGGTATTAAAGAGCCTAAATTCCTCCATAAAAAGTACTGTCATGTGCCTATTGCTGTCACAAGGATGTGTACAGCAATCAAAGTAAAAAAAAAGAGAGAAAAATTAAAGCAATAGTGTAAAAATACAAAATAAATTAATAATTAAAAATAAAGTAAAGTGCCCCTGTTCTCCTATGCTTGCGTGTTCTGGTCCTGCATGCACACAAACAGTGATCGTTCCACACATGTGAGGTATCACCACGAATGTCAGATCCTGAGCAGTAATTATAACACTAGACCTCCTCTGTTAATCTAAAGTGGTAACCTGTAAAGGCTCTTAAAGCATCCCCTGTGGATAGTCAATTTACATTGTTTGCCACTGTTGCACAATTTTAAGGCATGAGATGTTTGGTATCTATTTACTCTATGTATCATTTACAAAAAAAAAAAATGTGGTTATATGTTGTGTTTTTGCATTACAACTCTAAAAAATGTATTTTATCCCCAAAAAATTGTACAAATACCATACAACATAAAAAATTGCAAAATTCACCAATTTATTCTATAGGGCTTCTGCTTTAAATTATATATCAGGGCAGATCCACAAAGATCTGCATCGGCGCAGCGTATCTAAGATACGCTACGCCGCCGTAACTTACTTGGCATAAGTTGGAATCCAGAAAGAATTTGCACCGTAAGTTACGGCGGCGTAGTGTATTTCTCGCGGCGTAAGGGCGCGGAATTCAAATGCGGCGAGTAGGGGGCGTGTTTCATTTAAATGAAGCACGTCCCCGCGCCGAAAGAACTGCGCATGCCCCGTCCGTCAGAGGCACAGCTATGGGGGCCAGGTTTGCCCCCCAGCTTTGTGAATCCCTTCATGAGATGTTGGGAGAATTTCTTCATATAGAAAAATAATCTGTTTGGGGCAAACCTGGTCTTCTATGATATATATATCGATGACATTCTGATCATTTGGGATGGGTCTGACCAAGATTTAAGCAATTTCTTTGAATATTGTAAAGACAATCTCTTTGGTATAGAGTTTACATATGTCGTCAATAAAGATTGTCTAGTATTTCTGGGCTTAGAGCTTAAGGGAAATCCTTCTGAGGATATGAATAATGAACCATCTTGATAGCTTTGCATGATGACCATGGATATTTAAGAACAGAGAGAACTTTTAGTTTAGTCATGGATAGGTTCTTTTGGCCCAACATGAGAGTAGAGGTAGAGAGTTATTGTAACTCCTGTTTAGCTTTTACCCAGACATTACCCATTCAGGCTGCTCCCATGGGACACTTGCAGAGCCAGGGACCTTTGGAGTTGGTTTGTATTGACGTCCTGTGCCTGGAACCTGATACAGGTGGAAGAAGTAATGTCCTGGTGGTGACTGACCATTTCCCCTGTTATGCACAAGCCTACCCCACTAAAGATTAGCAGGCGACCATAGTAGCCAAAGTTCTTCATGCATTATGGACTGCCAGTTATAATCCACTCTGACCAAGGTTGGAACTTTGAGAGCAGGGTAGTCCATCAGCTGTTGTGTATAAAGAAGCTTTGGCATGCGCCTTATCACCCGCAAGGAAATCCTCAACCCAAGAGATTTAACAGAACTTTGTTGAATATGCTAGGGACTTTGCTTACTAAGAAGAAACAGCATTGGGGAATCGGATTGTAGTCCATGCCTACAACAGTAATGTGAGTGATGCTACTGGCTATTTCCCCTACAACTCATGTTTGGAAGAGAAGCTTGCCTTCCTATTGAACGAAAACTGAAAGATCCGACATAAAAAATGCTTTATTTTCGTTTTCGTTGCGGTAAAAATTTGATATAGAGAGATTCGACATTATAGGGAAAAGATTCGACATCATAGAGAAAAGATCCGACATTATAGAGAAAAGATTTGACACTATAGAAATAATAGATTCGACATTACAGAGAATAGATTTCGATTTATGAGAAAATAGATTCGACATTATAGAGAATAGATTCGACATTATTACTAGTCATAGAACATTAGAATTCTTGTAGGCAGAATATTCGAACGGAAATGTACGATTCAACGTAAAGATTCGACGTTCCGTTGAATATTCGTTTGACCATTCGACAGAAACCAAGTATTATTGGATTTTCGGACGAAAGCTATTCCCCAACGAAAAACGAAATAAATCAAAACGATTTTCGGGAGTAACTAAATAAATTTATTTTCCAAACGAAAACTAAAAGACGAAACAAAATATTCCAGTCTGCACATGTCTAGTTGACAACACTTCCTTGACTTCTCACAGGGGTTATGTTAAAAGGTTACGAAAGAATCTGCTGCAAGCATATGAAAAAGCCACGGAACATGCCTTGATCAGAGAACTAAGGAACAAAAATAATTTTGATTTAAAAGTGAGCTTGCAGGATTTGCAGCCTGGGGATTGTGTGTTGTTAAAGAACTTGGGGTACCGGAAAAACATAAGCTGGCTGACCAATGGCGATCACAACCTTATGTCATTTGTAAATTGCTTCCTGGGTTGCTGGTAAATCATTTCAGATGTGAGGGAAAGCAAGGGCCCTTGAAGATGTGGCATCTAAATAATTTGCTTCCATTTTCTGTCAGGATACCTCAAGCGCCCCCTTTGCCTCCTCAGAAATCAACCCCACCCAGGACCCGTTCACGACAATGAGATCCTGTACCTACTGTGTTGCAGGAGGAAGAAGAAGATAGTAAGGATGAGGAAATAGTACCTTACTGGCTGTGGCCTTCAGAAACAGAGACTGATGCAAGGACCGGTGGAGTGAGTAGAGGAAGAGAGCTGAATGAAGCAATAAGAAGTGTACCTAGTCCAGAAGTTGAGATTCTACCATCTTTTCAGGAAATTGACCGGATTAAGGTTGAAAGTATTAGCCCAACTTCTGAGAAAGAAAAAGGAGATCTGATCAACTTCATTAATCAAGCTTTAATACTAGACATGTGCACAGCAAAAATGTTCGTTTATTTCTGTTTCGTTTCTGTTCGTTTATCGTGATTCGTAACGAGTCGTAATTTCGTAAGACGTTAGTTATCGTATTCGTAACACTCTTTTTTCCGTTTCCGTTTTTTTCTGTTAGTTTATTTTTCGTTGAATCGAGATTAGTATTTTCGTTATATTTTGTATTCTGTCGCGTTCGTATTTTTAAAATGATTTTATTCGTTCCTTCGTTTTTACGTTAGTTTAATTTTCGTTGTTTTGCTATTCGTATTTACATTATATTTTCCATCATGCCGCATTCGTATTTTCGTAAGAAATATATTTTTATATATATTTTCGTTGCTTTATGATCATTCGTATTTTCGTGTCTAATTTCCTTTGATTGTAAAAACGTACTTTTGTAGATTTTATTGCATTCGTAATTCTGTTAGAATACATTTTACGTTTATTTGACACACTACTCTTCGTAATTTTGTAATTCGTACTTTACTGTGATTGACTTGACTGCCTTAGTTAGCACACACACCCTGTCTAGAATGAAGTCTGACGTAGAAGAAAACTAAAATATGTCAGATATTACAAATACAAATCTAGAAATTAGATGCACTGCAGTCTAACACAGAAAAAGACACAAGGAGCCAGGAGGTAATGAGAAAGAAGCTCATTGGGGGAAGGAACAAACTTCTTCAGAGGAAAGGGACAGCGCTCAGTGGCTATTGGTCAATGTCCAGAAATATTTCAGTACTAACGAAAGCTAATTTACATTATTTAGTATTTTCGTTGTTTTCATTTCCGTTTTCCGAAGATTCGTAATTTATTTTTCGTTAGTTTTGATTTTCGTTTTTTATTCTTTGTTCGGCATTTCGGTTGTTTTCTTTTCGGTCTTCGAATATTAGTAAGTTTGCATTTTTGTTCATTTTGTTTTTCGTAATTTTTTTTTTTTTTTTGGTTCGGTATTTTCGTTGTTTCTATGTTTTCGTTTCTTTCATCCTTCGTATCTTTGTTGTTTTTCATATTCGTTATCTTGAAAATATCGTTATTCGTTATTAATTGCGCTAAACCATTCGTTCATTCGTATGTTAACGAATCAACTAAAATAATGAAAATTTACGGAAAACGTATTCATAACTTAAAAAATTGCACATGCCTATTTAATACCACTTGAGCTAGATTGCCCTTCAGAGCTTGAAAGTAGGGAATGCCAAACACCTGTCAATGAGGTCATTGAGAAGATTGATCCCCATCTTCTACCACCTTGCCCTCAATCTGCAGTTAAGGATTTTCCCCTGGAATCATGCAGCCTTGCCCATGCCAGAAACTCAGCAAGTAATTCCCACCCAACACCTGAAGAGCATTTCTTAATTCGGCTGAGAATATACATCCTCCAACGAGACTCACTTATGATACTTTGGGGGAAAGCTCTGATAAGCTGATTCCTACTATTCAAAGGCAAGCTCCCCCCCCCTACTGTCAATTGGGTAGGGGGTGACACTGCTCTGACCTCAAACACTTATGGGTTGGACACAGCAATTGTCCTGGCCTGTTCGAAAAATTATTTTGAATTAACTGAAAGTGTGTGTATATACAGGTGATACTCGAAAAATTTGAATATCGTGCAAAAGTTCATTTATTTCACCAATGCAACTTAAAAGGTGGAACTAATATATGAGATGGACTCATTACATGCAAAGCAAGATAGTTCAAGCCTTGATTTGTCATAATTGTAATGATTATGGCTTACAGCTCGTACACCCCAAATCCACAATCTCAGAAAATTAGAATTTTGTGAAAAGGTGCAATATTCTAGGCTCAACATGTCCCACTCTAATCAGCAAATTAAGCCATAACACCTGCAAAGTGTTCCTGAGCCTTTAAATGGCCTCTCAGTTTGGTTCAGTAGGATTCACAATCATGGGAAAGCCTGCTGACCTGACAGTTGTGCAGAAAACCATCGTCACCCTCCAGAAGGAGGGAAAGCCTCAAAAGGTAATTGCAAAAGAAGTTGGATATTCCCAAAGTGCTGTATCAAAGCACACTAATGCCTTGTACACACGGTTGGACTTTTGACCATGCAAAAGTCTGCCATGAGTCCGTCGGAAATCCGACGGAAAGAAAGAGAACAGGTTCTCTATCTAAGGGGTGGGGCCAGGGGTGGGGCCCACGCTGTCCTGTTTCCTCCGCCGCGTGGGCCGCGAGGCCGCTCTGGAGAAGCTGTCACGTACCTGGGATGTGAGCCTGACGTGCAGAGGAAGGCCTCTCGTACAACTCCGGCTCGCGGACTACAGGCAGTGATACAGCAGCCACAGGAGCACGGTAGGGTATGAGTGCCTGTAAACAGTTCAATAGTCCCTGTAGTAGCTGTGGTCAGCAGGCAGATAGTAGATGAGCCGACACGATGCTTGACTGGTGGCAGGCTGAGATGAACCACGGAGCCGTACCAGATGCAGGCTTGCAGGGCTGGGAGCTGTAGCAGGCTGGATGAGCGAGATGCAGGGTCAGACGGGCCGGGTCGGTAATAATCAGGCAGATCAGGCATAGACGTTAGGCAGAAGAGACGTCAGGTCACAAGCCGAGTAGTACTGGAAGATCATCAGACAGAATCAGCAGGCAGGATCAGAGTCTAAGGGAAGCCGGGATCAGAACAGGCAGCAAGTACTCACAGGTAACAACAAGCTGGATCAGGATCAGAGGTCACACAGGAAACAGGACCAAACAGCAAGGAATCTCTGTAGGAGCCTTGCTTAAATAGCCTGCCTATCTTCAGTATTAGTGACAGGTGTGTGTCTTAAAGTGCTAGTACGCATGCGTGCATGCCGGGCGCTTGCATGGAAAGCCTGTCTTCCCTGATAGAAGCCTGGACGAATGCCCACTGAGCTCTATCGGTAGGGATTATTCCTTCCTTCGCAGGGGGGGGGGGGCGCGGGAGACTACCTGTCTGATGCTGAGCTCTGGGGGAGGGGTCTGGCAAAATGCGTTGGAGGCGGAGACCTCCGAGCTCGTGCAGTCTCCCTCCCTCGGTACCTGCTGCCGCCTTCGACCGTGCCAGCATTGGCCCCAGGGTCTCCTGTAACCAACCCGAGCCCCGTGTCGCTGCTTCAGCCCGTAACTGGGTCAGAAGCTGTTCTACATTGGACATGCTGCTGCTCCCTAAACTTTCCCTCACGCTGTGGTTACCAGGGGGAGGGGCCTGCTCCTTTTCTTAACTCCTGCCCCCTCCCACTCTAAACTCTACCAATTCACATTCTCCTACTAGCCCTGTACCCTGTTTCCCCTGTCATGACAGTCCTGTGACTATTTATTTTGCTCCGGGCTTTTCTATCCTTGTTTTATTGATTGCATGTAATATTCAAATATTCTGAGATTGTGGATTTTGTGTTTTCATGAGCTGTAAGCCATAATCATCACAATTATGGCTTGAACTATCTTGCTTTGCATGTAAGGATTCTATCTCATATTCTAGTTTCACTTTTAAAGCGGAGGACCCCCCAATTTTTTTTTTAAAAGCCAGCAGCTACAAATACTGCAGCTGCTGACTTTTAAAAAATCAACAATTACCTGTCCATTACTCGGTCCTCGGATGCTGCCGCCACCATGCTCGGTGAGAGAATAAGGAAGTAAAGCCTTCACTGCCCAATTCCCTACTGCGCATGCGTGAGTAGCGCGGCACGCCGTTACTGGTCCCCGCTCTCTCCTGGGGACAGTGTGTTTCCCAGAAGACGCGAAAGGGCGTGACTCCCGTGGGGGTCAATACCCGGAAGTGGTGCAAATACCTGTTTTATACAGGTATCTGCACCCTCCTGAAAGGTGCCAAATGTGACACCGGAGGGGGGGAGGGTTCCGAAAAGTGGAAGTTACATTTTTGGGTGGAACTCCGCTTTAAGTTGCATTAGTGAAATAAATGAACTTTTGCATGATATTCTAATTTTTCGAGTATGGCCTGTATATGGTTCCAGCAATATCCAGATGTGTGTCACTATTTGCTGAGTTTAGATTGTGGTTAATGTCATTATAGACCTGTTAATAACCTTTTCCTTCCATAATATTTAAATACTTTGTATACAGGGGGGAACTAATGCGCAAAACCAACCTAACCATAAGCAACTAAGTAATAGTCAATATAAAATATCGACACAATTAAATAAATGCTAAATTAAGAAAGCAGCAGCCACTACCAAAACAGTGCTCACGCGCCAAATGACATATGTAGAAGGGGGGTGTGTAATGGCGCTTGCCAGTGGAAAAAATAAATTAAAATAGATGTCAAATAACGCACAGCAACATATAGATATTGACCAAAGGGATCCAATATATGTGTTCCACTCCTATTTTCCTCAAAAGCCCTTCATAGCATCCACAACTAAGATGTGAAGGGTGGGAATAGTGAGATTGATAAAATGAAATGAAGACTAAAAATAATGATTTAAAGTCAATAAATAATGTGAAAAATAATTATAAATCCTGTGCTTACACCAAAATCGACAAAACAGTGATGTCGTGAATAATAATGATCATGTGTAGTCCAAAAAACACACAAGGTGGAACCTCTCAGTAGTGTTGATAAAAAAGAAACAAAAAAAATGTACATTTTTGCTAAAATAAAATTAATAAATGTTCATGCATAAGAAAATCTATATAAAAATAAAATTATATATAAATAAAGTTCAAGATGTTCACTGTTCCAAGTAAATTCCAGCGCTTGATAGAATAATCAAAAGGTGCAAAAAAACTGTAGTATATAATACAGTTGATAAGGTGCTTGATTCCAAAAATTCCCAAAGGTGCAAATAGTGTTTTAAAATTATATATAATTAGTGCTGCAATCCACCGCACGATACTCCAGTGTAGTTGTGCAGACCCAAAGTGAAGGTAACACTAGCCTCTCACCTCACAACAGGTTAAACCAGCCTGTTAGATGTAATTAGAGCTCAGCAGCACACACTCTGGATCCAGGAAGGCTAAGGTCATTCCAAACGTCCGGCAAAAGGTTCATCCAGACCACTCTCAATGAAAGTAAAATGCAAACTCCATAGTGTAGTAAATTCAGTACAATTTAACCACTTGCTTACTGGGCACATATACCCCCCTCCTGCCCAGGTGAAATTTCAGCTTTCGGCACTGCATCGCTTTAACTAACAATTGCGCGGTCGTGCGACGTGGCTCCCAAACAAAATTGACGTCCTTTTTTCCCCACAAGTAGAGCTTTCTTTTGGTGGTATTTGATCGCCTGTGCGGTTTTTATTTTTTGCGCTATAAACAAAAAAGTGAGACAATTTTGAAAAAAATACAATATTTTTTACTTCTTGCTATAATAAATATCCCAATTTAAAAAAAAAAACAAACATTTTTTTTTCTCAGTTTAGGCCGATACGTATTCTTCTACATATTTTTGGTAAAAAAAAAAAAAAATCGCAATAAGCGACTGGTTTGGGCAAAAGTTATAGCGCTTACAAAATAGGGGACAGAATTATTATTTTTTAATTATTTTTTTTTACTAGAAATGGCGGCGATCTGCGATTTTTAATGGGACTGCGGCGTTATGGCGGACACATCGGACACATTTTTGGCGCCATTCACATTTATACTGCGATCAGTGCTATAAATATGCACTAATTACAGTATAAATGTGACTGGCATTGAAGGGGTTAACACTAGGGGGTGAGGAAGGGGTTAAATGTGTGTCCTATATAGTGTTCTAACTGTAGGTGGAGGGGGGGTGACTGGGGGGGTGACCGATCTGTGTCTCTATGTACAAGAGACACAGATCCGTCTCCTCTCCAGAGACAGCGCCGCTGTCTCTGTGTAAAACGGCAATGAGAGATGATCTCATATGTTTACATATGAGATCATCTCTCATTGGCCGCACAGATCGCATCGCGAACGGCCACTCTGATTGGCCGTTCGCGGCGATCTGTAATTGGCTGTGTCCGAGGGACACGGCCAACACAGATTTTCCCCGCAGCGCGCTCTGGAGCGCGCGCGGGGACCGCCCTAAGGGGCGGACGTCAATTGACGGCAGTTTGGAGATTGGGATCCGCACTGTAGCCGTCAATTGACGGCAGGCGGATCCCAAGTGGTTAATAAACAAATAGAAGCACTCACATTTAAAATCGATGTAAACAGCATGCAGATGATTTACAGCGAATGTTCAGTAGATAGGCAGCAGATCTCTGCTCTCGGCCGCGCTAATCATAGGTATCATACCTATGATTAAGTAGCGTTGATCTGCTACGCAACGCGTCAGGTGAAGGAGAAGTGCCGTTGGTGACGTCATCTCCGCTCGCGGCCGAGAGCGGAGATCTGCTGCCTATCTACTGAACATTCGCTGTAAATCATCTGCATGCTGTTTACATCGATTTTAAATGTGAGTGCTTCTATTTGTTTATTAAATTGTACTGAATTTACTACACTATGGAGTTTGCATTTTACTTTCATTGAGAGTGGTCTGGATGAACCTTTTGCCGGACGTTTGGAATGACCTTAGCCTTCCTGGATCCAGAGTGTGTGCTGCTGAGCTCTAATTACATCTAACAGGCTGGTTTAACCTGTTGTGAGGTGAGAGGCTAGTGTTATCTTCACTTTGGGTCTGCACAACTACACTGGAGTATCGTGCGGTGGATTGCAGCACTAATTATATATAATTTTAAAACACTATTTGCACCTTTGGGAATTTTTGAAATCAAGCACCTTATCAACTGTATTATATACTACAGTTTTTTTGCACCTTTTGATTATTCTATCAAGCGCTGGAATTTACTTGGAACACTGAACATCTTGAACTTTATTTATATATAATTTTATTTTTATATAGATTTTCTTATGCATGAACATTTATTAATTTTATTTTAGCAAAAATGTACATTTTTTTGTTTCTTTTTTATCAACACTACTGAGAGGTTCCACCTTGTGTGTTTTTTGGACTACACATGATCATTATTATTCACGACATCACTGTTTTGTTGATTTTGGTGTTAGCACTGGATTTATAATTATTTTTCACATTATTCATTTCATTTTATCAATCTCACTATTCCCACCCTTCACATCTTAGTTGTGGATGCTATGAAGGGCTTTTGAGGAAAATAGGAGTGGAACACATATATTGGATCCCTTTGGTCAATATCCATACGTTGCTGTGCGTTATTTGACATCTATTTTAATTAATTTTTTCCACTGGCAAGCGCCATTACACACCCCCCTTCTACATATTTAAATACTTTAATGTCTCCACCTCTTTGGGGACCAGAATTTAGCTGCATCCAGAGGGACACCTGCAGACAGCATTCCCATCTACAGTCGGAGGCTGTTCTGGGTCCTCCAGCGACGCCTGCACTTCAGATCCGGGTAGGCCGCGGCGGGGTGTGATGGAGGTTGGACACCATTCCCAGAGCCAGGATCCAGAGAGAGTTCTTGAAGCAGTCATCCTTATCTGCACCGTTAACAGCAATCTCTGTGACGCCAGTGGTGAGCGGGCATTTGCCCATTTAGTTCTTTAAGACACTGCATATAGACATAACTCACTCAGCCCAACTTTCTGGTACTTGTGGTACTACTAAAGCCAGTTTATTCTTTTCACTGAACGCTGTATGCAGGCATCAGACAAGTATGGAGCCGTAGTGAAACGTAGGTGGAGTACAGCATGACAGGGTGTAGGTAACTGGCAGTGGGGAAGAGGTTAAAGGAATGGGGGTGGTCAGCAGAGTAGGAGTCTTACTGGATTGGAGGATGCAGCAAAGGGGAGGAGTTGGCTGGATTCGTTGGGAGAGAGGAGGAGGGGGCAGCAGCAGTCTAGGAGAGGAAGCCTGCAGGGAAAGTCATCCAGCATCCTACAGCGGTACGTTTGGCCTGGTTAGACAGTGAGGGACCATGAGTGAGGTAGCTAGCTTGTTAGAGCAGCTTAAGGCTGTGGCGGAGACTCATGGAGCGGACTGGCTACAAAGCCAGATTACCGCGTCTCTGCGGGGGGTACAGCAGGGCCCTCCCACCACGCGGCCTGCATCCACGCGCTCCAGGCGGTCTATTCCGCCGGAGCGTTTTAGCCCGGACAATACCCCCAGGTCACAGAGGAGGGTGAGGAGCCCCAGTCGGTCCCCGTCGGGCCCCCCCGCGAAGCAGGCCCAGGCATCCGGTTCCCGCGCGGGGGGGGGGGAGGGCGCAGGGCGCGCAGCGCGGCGATTCCCGGGGTTCTAGGCCTCCTTCCCCTATAGTAGTTCGGGTGCAGATTCATTCGGCTGCCCCCACTGGCGATGCTCCGGTCGGGGGGGCGGCCCGACGCGGGAAGGATCCTCCAGCAGGCGCCGGCCTAGCGCGATCCACAGGCGGCGGCCTAGCACGTGGCGAGGCCTCCACTAGCGGTGGGGGGGGAGCGGCAGCAGTAGATTCGCGCCAGTCGGGAGGTCCCGCCTCCAGGTCTCGGCAGGGGCCTGGGAGGGTTGACCGGAGAGAAGATGGTGCTCAGGCCGCGTCGGCGGTGCTGAGGGACGAGCTTATAGAGGAGTTCAGCAGCGATGGAGAGGAGAGCCCTCGGGGGGGGGTCGCCCCCGCCCCTCTCACTACGCCAGCTGTGTCCAGAGGTCGAGGTGGAAGAGGAGAAGAGCGTCTGCGGCCACACGGGCAGGCGGCGGTGCTATCCAACAGCAGTGAGGAGGGGGAGCTGACGGAGGACCCCCTGGAGGACGAGAGAGCAGCAGGACTTTCGGCTGGAGGACCGTCACGGCCGCGCCGACCTGGTAAGACCAAGTCTCAACGTTCTATGGGGGGAGGTGGGTCGGTTGGGTCACATGAGATTAGTGGGGGGGTGGCGGTGCTTAACCACACGGGGGAAGGGGGGGTCTGGGATGCTTTGCGGGAGCTTCTGCGTAGGTTAGATGGGAGTGCCCCCCAAGTTCCAGCCCCGGTGAGTCCATGGGTCCCTCCCGCACAGGTGGGTCTCCCCACGGGGTCAGCACCCCTTTTGCAGGCAGCGCAGGTACCAGTGGTTACCCCCCCCACACAGACAGCACCCACAACAGGAGTTGCAGGGACGCAGACAGAGAAGGACAGCGAGGGATCTGCGGCGACGCGGAAAGACAAGGACAAGGATAAGGACGTCGAGAAAGTCCGGTTGGACGACGCGGCAAGGGGAGAGATTTACATTTGTTTTGAGGGGCCGCTAGGGGCCCACCTGAAGCCGGAGGTGAGGGAAAAAATTGCAAAAGACGAGTTTGTGGAAATATTTTCACTGCTCCCGCTGGAAAAATTTAATCTCGACCGGGTAAAACCGGACGAGAGTAAAAAAGATGAGGAGGAGAAGCGCAGATACAGGCTGATTCCACGCACGTTTGCGAATTGGCTGCAAGCGTTTGCGATTTTTGCGAGCGTAATTGGGGAAAAGGCCCCCGAGAACTGCTCCGCACTGTTTTGTTACCTTGATGCCATTCATGAAGCGCATAGGGTTTATGGGGGGTTAGCATGGCTGCGGTATGACGAACAATTTCGTCAGCGTAAGGCAGTGCGGCCGTCCATTCGGTGGGACCATAAGGACATTAGTTTGTGGATGAGGTTGATGACCAGGCCGGCGAGCCAGTCTTTTCCAGGGGGGGCCGGCGGCACTTCCGCCGCGGGATCGCCGGCCCTTAAAAAGAAAGGGGTCTGTTGGCAGTTCAATGACGGAACCTGTAGGTTTGGCGGGTCATGCCGATTCAAACATGAGTGTTCAGGATGTGGGGGGACACACGCCTTTAACAGATGTTTTAAACAAGGGAAAGGACGTTCCGGAGAGGGCGCTGGAAAAGGGACTGACGCCGGTGAGACTGGGAAGGATGCTGCCTTTTCTAAGTAAGTATCCGGATAGGGCGGCGGCGGGCTTGTTGGAAGCGGGCTTCAGGGAGGGTTTCGTGATCCCTAGTACGATGCTGGAGGTCCCTCCGGTGTCGGGGAATTTGAGGTCGGCACTGCTCCATCAAGGAGTGGTGTCGGCAAAACTGGCCAAGGAAGTGGCGCTAGGCCGGATGGCTGGCCCATTTCCGGAGCCGCCGGTAGCGGGCTTGATAGTGTCCCCGCTAGGGGTGGTTCCTAAGAAAGAGGCGGGGCAGTTTCGGATGATTCATCATCTGTCTTACCCAAAGGGGAATTCGGTGAATGATGGTATTGACCCGCAGCAATGTGCGGTTACCTATACGTCGTTCGATGCGGCGGTTTCCTGGGTTCGGAAATACGGCAGGGGTGCCCTGATGGCTAAGACGGATGTCGAGTCGGCATTTCGGCTTTTGCCGGTGCATCCCGCCAGTTTGCGTTTGTTAGGATGTCACTGGCAGGGTGAATATTTCGTTGATCGTTGCCTGCCGATGGGGTGCTCCATTTCCTGCGCCTTGTTTGAGGCGTTTAGTTCATTCTTTGAATGGACGGTCAGGGAGGTGGCGGGGGTGAATTCCGTCGTCCATTATTTGGATGACTTCCTGTGTGTGGGGCCCCCGGAGTCCCGCTGTTGCGGGGTGTTGCTAGGCACAGTGCAGTACTTGGCGGAGCGTTTTGGCATTCCCTTGGCGGCGGACAAGACGGAGGGCCCGACGTCGGAATTGGTTTTCTTAGGGATCACTATTGACTCCATGGCCATGGAGTGTAGGTTGCCAGAGGACAAAGTGGTGGCGCTGCGGAGTGAGGTAAGTGTAGCTCGGGTCAAGAGGAAGATTCGGTTGAAGGAGCTGCAGTCTTTGTTGGGAAAGTTAAATTTTGCCTGTAGAATCATTCCTATGGGGCGCATTTTCAGCCGGCGGTTGTCGGCGGCCACGGCGGGGGTTCGAGTGCCGAACCACTTTGTGCGGCTGACCGCTGAATTGAGGGATGACCTTAGGGTTTGGGGGACCTTTTTGGATTCCTTCAATGGTCGCTCGGTGTGGCAAACAGGACCGGTCAGCAACGCTGATTTGGTGTTGTTCACAGACGCGGCAGGGTCAGTTGGTTACGGAGCTTACTGTCAAGGTCGGTGGAGCGCTGAGCCCTGGCCGGAGGCATGGAAGGAAGCGGGTTTCCTTCGCAACTTGGTATTACTGGAGTTATTTCCCATTGTGGTGGCAGTGGAATTGTGGGGGGAATCTCTCAGGAATAGGAAAGTGCGGTTCAATTGCGACAACATGGGGGTGGTGTGGGCCATTAACAATCTCTCGGCATCCTCCCCCCCAGTGATCAGGCTGCTGCGTTACCTGGTGCTTAAGTGTTTGAGGATAAATGCTCTGATTTATGCGGTGCACATTCCCGGAGTGGATAACAGATTGGCGGATGCTTTGTCTCGTTTCCAGTGGGAAGAGTTCCGGAAGTTGGCACCGGAGGCCGAAGGGCTGGGAGAGCCTTGCCCGCAGAAGTTGTGGGCCATTGCACTGGAGTCGCCGCAGGACTGATACGGCAGTCGCTCAGCGAGGGAACATGGAGGGCATATTCCAAAGTGTGGCAAGAATGGGGCGCACTGAGGGAGGAGGTAGGAGGGTCGGAGGACCCGGAGGAGGTGCAGGCGTTAGTTTTGTTTTTCATCTGCAGCAATTATGAACAAGGTACTTCGAGAGCAGCCATAGGTAAAAAAATGTCGGCGTTGGCGTTTTTATTCCAAATGGCGGGCCTCAAGGATTTTACGAAATCCTTCGTGGTGCGCCGGGCGTTGAGAGGATACGGGAGGGGCGGTCCTTCCAGGGATTCCAGGCGCCCGGTCTCATTTGCGGTTTTGGATACTGTATTGGGAAAGCTGGGGCGGGTATGTTCGTCACCTTACGAGCAGATACTATTCCGGGCCGTTTTTGTGTTGGCCTTTTTTGGGGCATTCAGGGTGGGGGAAATAGTGTCTCCTTCCAAGGCGGTGGTGGGTGGACTACAGTTTCGGGACATCCAGTGCTCCGAGGAGTCGGTAGCGATCTGGATTAGACGGTCAAAAACTGATCAGCAAGGGAAGGGAGTAAGAGTGGAGTTATTTCGGGGGCATTGCCCGTTAACTTGCCCAGTGGTGACGGTAAGACAATTTTTGGGGGTTCGCCCACAGGGAGATGGTGCCTTCTTTGTGCATCAGAAGGGGGAGTGCCTGTCGAGGTTCCAATTTACAGCGGTCTTTAGGAAGTGTCTAAAGGAGGGAGGTTTGGTACCAGGGGAGTATTCGGCACACTCATTTCGCATTGGGGCAGCAACGGAGGCGTCAAGGTGGGGTTTGCCTGCAGATTCTGTAAAGCGGATTGGCAGATGGGAATCTAACAGATATAGACTGTATGTTCGTCCTCATTTGTTATGAATATGCTGACTGAGGTGGTTATGATATGTCATGTTATGTGTTAGTTGGGGCTTTTTTGTTAGGTATTTTCAATTTTTGTCATTTCAGATCCCCAAGGATGCCTAGTCTGGATTTTGGGACATTCATTTGTTTTTTGGGGGGCAAGGCGGGCGGATGTCAAGCCGGGGGGTAGACAGCTGGGTTTGCCCAGGGAGGAAGGAAGGGTCAGGTGGATTGGTATCCGGGGCTTGATGTGGCAGAAGGTAGTACCGGAGGTTCACAGGGGCGCAAGTTTAGACCGGGTCCTGGACATTTTGGTAATACATGCGGGGGGGAATGACCTGGGCATTCGTCCTATGCGTCAGGTTATTAAGGACATCCAATGGGATTTCCGGCGGCTCCGGGCCTCTTTTCCCGACTTAATCATAGTCTGGTCAGATATTGTGGCTCGTATGGCGTGGAGAGAGGCTCGGTCGCTGGAAAGGTTAGATAAGGCCCGTATAAAAGTAAACAGGGAGGTGGGCAGGTTTGTAGTCCAACAGGGGGGGGTGGCAGTTCGCCATCCAGAACTCGAAGTCGAGACCTGGAGGTATTTGAGAGGAGATGGGGTGCATCTCAACCCGATCGGGATCGATCTGTGGGCCCTGGGATTGGAGGAGGGCATCAGGAGGGCTTTTTTTCGTTTGGCGGCGGGCACAAGTGTGAGGTGTCTCACTTGTGCCGCAGTGGCGGTGTGTGCCCTGACGTTTTTCTAAAGAGAAGGATGGTTGGGTACAACGGTAGGGGCACGTTTCAGGGATTGAGTCCCCCTCGGTGGTCTGGTGTCAGTCTGGACCACCAGGGAGAAGTGGGTGGGTCTGTGGTCAGCTAGGGTCCTCGAGGCGGTGGTTGCGACTGGGGACATGTTGTTAGCTACGAGGGTACCACAGGCCTAAAAAGGAGTGATCAGTGGGTTGTCAGGGGGCTGACAACCAAGGAATGGTAAAAATGTTTATTTAAAATGTTGTTGTTTATATATTTGGGATTGGGATATATATATATATATTTTTATATATATATATACAATTATTTTGGTTATTTTGTTAAATAAAGGCCGAACAGGCCATTTTAATCCAGCAGGTGTCAGTGTGGTCATTTTATAGAGAGTTAAGGGTTATATGTATTTGTGTTGGTTGGTGCAGTAAGTTATCCGGCTGCCCTAGTCATGTGCCCTGTTTACGTTTCTACCATCCGTAATCTTATTGAATACAATAATATTAAACCACATAGGAAGAGTTTGGAGTAAAACAAGGATAAACCACAGAACTAAATTTGTTCTACTATACCATCAAGGATCTCCATATTCATAGTACTTCAAAGCTTTCCGTATTTTAAGGAGTAATTTTCAAACCCTTTTTATCCTCTTCTTATTTGCTTAAAGGAGTTCTAAAGGCAGAAGTTTTTTTTTTATCTTAATGCATTCAATACATTAAGATAAAAAAAAAACTTCTGTGTGTAGCAGACCCCCAGCACCCCCCTAATTACCTACCTGAGCCTCTTCTCTCTGCAGCAATGTCAAAGATCCCCTCAGCCATCCAGGACACTCCTCCTTATTGGCTGAGACGGAGCAGTGGCGCCATTGGCTTCCACGGCTGACAGTCAGCCAATCAAGGGATAGAGGGGGTGGGACCAGTCCGGGCTCTGTGTCTGAATGGATACACAGAGCTCTGACTCAGCTTGGGTGTCCCCTGTAGCAAGCTGCTGGCTGAGGGGCACTCAAAGATTTTTAAAACCTTTACAATCACTTTAAAGCGACTAAAGTTATTTTTTAAGCACAAAGGGTCTGCTCTTACTTTTCCTGGAACTCTATTTAAATAAGTCATTCACTTTGAACACAATAGTTTGAATAGTGTTTGTCATGTTGTGTTGATGTAATGGCCTGTGGGTTTAGGAACCAGAAGGGAGTGAACCTGACATAGAAAGTAGAGTGTCAGTTCCCTACCCTTCTGCCAACCTGTTCACATAGGCTTTGTGACAGAAATAAGGTCTAACTGAATTCAGGTCATACTGTCTACTTTGTATTTCTCTTTGCTACTGAAAGGTTCCAAATCATAAATAGTGTTATATTGTTCAGATAAAATACCTTTATGATCTACAGTGTTATGTTATGCACTTTCGTGTGTCCCTTTTACAACAAACTTGAACAGTTTCACTGGTATTGGTGACAGTTGGTAAAATGACTGAACCCAGGGTGTCAGAGGTATTGGAGGACTTGCAGAGTTGGGGCAACCAGTAGGGTACAGATTCTATCAGCGGACTTCACGAGGGTGGCACTGCATTACCAAACAAAAATGAAAGGAAAATGTGAGCGAGGGGCGTTTACCCACGTGGTTTCCTTGAAGCTCCACTGGTAGAGCCCGTTAGTGCGTTCCCAGCAAGCAAAGTAGCGATCGTAGCGTGCTTAGCACTGTGCAGAATTACAGGCCTCCTCAGACCACCATCCAGAGCACTGTGCAGCATTACAGGCCTTTTTAGACCACCATCCAGAGCACTGTGCATTACAGGCCTCTCAAGAGTTTCAACTCATGACATTCCAGAGCACTGTGCATTACAGGCCTGCTCAGACTGCACAGAGCACTGTAAGTGTGCACATTACTGGCCTCCCCTTAGACCACTGTTCAGAGCACTGTGTGAATTACAGGCCTCTTCTGACCACTGGCATCCAGAGCACTGTGCATTACAGGCCTCCCCTCAGACCACCATACAGAGCACTGTGCAGCATTACAGGCCATCTTCAGACCACCTATTAGAGCACTGTGCATTACAGGCCATCTTTAGACGGCCTTTCAGAGCACTGTGGTGCATTACAGGCCTCCTCAGACCACCATCCAGTCCACTGTACAGCATTACAAGTCTCCTCAGACTACTTTCCAGAGCACTTTAAGCATTAGAGGCATCCAATTGCCACTGACATCCAGAGAACTGTGCATTACAGGCCACCATCCAGAGCACTGTGCAGCATTACAGGACTTTTTAGACCACCATCCTGTGTGCATTACAGGCCTCCTTTGACCACTGACATCCAGAACATTGTGCATTACAGTATACCTCTCAACTTTCTAAGATGGGAATCGAGGGACACCTATTAGCAAAAGTATGTAGAGATAGGACACACCCCCTGCCACAGACCGCCCAGAGCACTGAGAGTGTGTACATTACAGGTCTTCCCTCAGATTACCATCCAGATCACTGTGTGATCTGGATGGTAAAAAGGTTGATGAAGCGATAGAGAACTTTGCGGTATCAGGCCTGGATATAGATAGAGCAATCCTGCTCTCAGCAGCACAATAATAGCAATCACTGTTCGCCGCCACTCTAGCCAGAGTGGGTGAAGTGCCCCCGGACAGACTTCTGCCACAAGCCTGGCAGCCGAAGTGTCACTTTATGTTGCTGGGAGGAACAGGCCTCTGCCAGAGGCCTGGCTCTAGGGCCTCTGCCACAGGCCTAACACTTAAATGAGCTGAATGAATTGAGCTGATCCTCCCAGTAGATCAAGTTAGGGTCACCGGGTGACAGTTGAAATGTACCTGCCAATGTCCCGGTCACCAGATGGTTCGTTCAAGCCCTGTTGGACAACCTGCCTCCGAGTTCTCCTCAAGCTGATCCCCCAATCGAGCGGCACCCAGCCTGGGATCTTCTCAGTAAAGCGGGCGACCCAGTAAGTCACTGGGGCCCCTCTCTACAATATGGAGCTCCGCGTAGCATGTGACCCCGGCCTGGAAGGCCATCGCCGGGGTCCGTTGGATGCGCGCACCCTAAAGGTGGATGCCGCACCTGGAACCTGGAACCCGCGGGGTAAACCAAGAAATATGGCGTCTGCCACAGATATACTCCTCCCAGCATGCTCCGCGAGGGAAAACTCCTCTAATTGGCTGCTGGGGAAAAGTGGCTCTGCAAGAACCACTCTAGCGCCACCTGTCGCCCAGGGGTGGAAACAACACCCCTGGAGCGCAGTCTGACCTACAGGACAGTTCAGGAATGACAGCAGCCCACAATTTAGCAAATTGGGAATGGGAGCAAAATAACTCTCCCATTCCTCACTAACTTTAGCGTAGTGCCCATACTGAAAGTAAGGGGGCGCTACATAAAGAAATGCTTAAATAATGCATTACAACTAAACCCATTTGATTATAGATAACTAAAATAATTTGGGACCTATAGACTGTGTTGATGCTAAAATTAATCTGCTTTTATTTTGCCCTCCCTCGTCCTCTCTTTCCACCTCATCAACATGCAGGGGTGGGCATAAGGAGTGCAGGAGTGTGGGGGGTGCCCCCTCACCGCATGCCAACTCCATATAAGTGACTTGTAACCAGCAAGCCACACCTTAATATCTGTTATGACAGCAACTGCTGCCATGCTGTGCTCCAACATGCCCACTCTTGCCCCCCTATCTACCCACAGCTGACACAAAAACACACAGTGCATGTGCAACAATTTTTTATTTGTTAGAATGCAAGCAATTGGCCACACCTGTGCTGTGCATATGCAAACCATGGACACTTGAAGCAAAGGGGCAGAGAATGGGCACAGGTGGGTGCACCCATTATACAACATTCATTAGGAGCAGGGGGGGGGGGGTGGACAAAGATCTGTATCCTTGCTCTGGGCACTAGAGGAAACCCTCCCGTTACTGTCAAAATGCTAATGAAATTTTCAAACAAAACTTTTCAGTTTCAATTACAATTTATTTTGATGGGTGGGTGTCAGATTGGTGGATGCGGTGTCCCTAGGTAGATTACATTGGCATGCACACTGTATTAGTTAATGTCACCCTGAGATGCTGGATTTCCATAAATAAAAGAACTGTAATCCAGTTCCAGAATGAGAGGGGTAGACTGGGGACGGTCAGACTAAGAAAGCAAATGCCTAGATCAGAGGTGGCAAACACAAGGCCCGCGGGCCAAATCCGGCCCTCCAGGCCATTTCATGTGGCCCTCGCACCTCCAGCCCTCCCCCATTCCTACTCTAGACCCTTGCTTTCTGCTTTCAAGCAATGCATCCAGTTTCTTCCCAGCAGCAGCATAAGGAAAGGGGGTGCACTTTGATGTAAGGGAGAGTGGGGGACTCAACTTCTGATGGTGGGGTGGCTATTGACACCTAATGTAAAGGGGAGGGGGATGCGCTGGACATCTAATATTACAGATACAACCGGCCCTTTTGAGGACAATCATAATGCTGATGAGGCCCACAATGAAATTGAGTTTGACACCCCTGGCCTAGATGATTCCGGAGGTCCACCAGTAGGGTGACCAGTGACCACGTGTCCCGGATTGCCCGGGACAGTCCCACATTTTGCAGGTCTGTCCCGGGTACCTTTATTCCAGGATAATACAGTGTCCCGGAATGAAACTGACACAGCCACCCCCCCCAGCCAATCTTATGCCCCCAAAAAAGGCCGCCACATCACCGCTTTACTCACTGAGAGTACTTGTCCTGGCCCGGGAATGCCTGGAGGAGCACAATCCTGCCCTCTGCTTGTGATTGGAGAAATCATAAATCCCGCCTCTTGTGTCCAATCACTGTGCTGTGATTCGTTACAGCACAAGCTGATTTTTGGGAAGGGAGGGTGTCCCTGAATGGTAGTTTGGAAATGTGGTCACCCTATCCACCAGCCAGGAAATGAAGTGGGCTACAGTATATTCTAAAGCTCACAGGGAGAAGCTCACAGTCTACAGTGAATTCATAGTAAGCAAGTTTAGTATAGGAGAGGAGCCAAGTTCAGCCCAGTTACTGCTTATTATAAAAGATAAAAAAATAAAAAATAACAACTATAAAAAAATACTACGTCTTCTTTGATCAACTTTCTAATCAGCTGTTAATGAGTAATATGTTCTGCCATGAAGTAAACAGAAAAGGATGATGAAATCCGGAACTTTCTTCTTGTCAGGATGGTAAGACATGGGGAAATAATTTCAGATTGCACAACACTGTACAGCTCCTAGAAGGAAGAATTGAGTCATTTTATTACACAATGGCAGGTGATGCTGAATCAAAGGCATTTCATGTCCCCATATAAAGCTAAACTAACAGACTTGAGAAAGACTACAAAAATATTGCAAATTTGTCGCAAAAATATAATAAATTACTTTAGCCCTTTCGTGACTATAGGTTATTGATGCCTAGATGCCCAGGTTGATCTTAAAGGGGTTGTAAAGGTACATGTTTTTTCACCGATTCTATGTATTAAGGTGAAAAAACATTCAGGGGTAGATCCACAAAGAAATTCCGCCGGCGTATCTATTGATACGCCGGCGTAATTTCAAAAATCCTGCGTCGTATCTTTGTTTTGAATCCTCAAAACAAGATACGACGGCATCTCGGCTTGATCCGACAGGCGTACGTCGTCGTACGCCTTCGGATCTTAGATGCAATTTTTCGGCGGCCGCTAGGTGGCGTTTCCGTCAAAATCCGCATCGAGTATGCAAATTAGCTATTTACGGCGATCCACGAACGTACGTCGGCCCGGGGCAATTTTTTCCGTCGTTTGCGTTCGGCTTTTTCCGGCGTATAGTTAAAGCTGCTATACTGAGGCGTTCTCAATGTTAAGTATGGCTGTCATTCCCGCGTACAATTTTGAATTTTTGAGGTCATTTGCGTAAGTCGTTTGCGAATAGGAATTTGCGTAGAATGACGTCACTGTCGTAAGCATTGGCAGGTTCCGGTTTCATTTCGAGCATGCGCACTGGGATACCCCAGGGACGGCGCATGCGCAGTTCCATAAAAACGTTGTTTACGTCGGGTCACAACGTATTAACATAAAACATGCCCCCATTAGATCCATTTGAATTCCGCGCCCTTACGCCGCGATAGATAAACTACGCCGCCGTAACTTATGGCGTGGATTCGTTGTGGATTCAATTTAAAAAAGATAAGTTACGGTGGTGTAGCGTATCTTAGATACGCTGCGCCCGGCGCAGATGTCTGTGGATCTGCCCCTCAGTGTTTACTTACCTAAGCCCAGGAAAATCCGGCGCCACGAACACGCTCGATTGTTGCCCGGGTTTCTCGGCTCTTCTTGGCTCTTCATTGGATAGATTGATAGCAGCATAGCCATTGGCTTGCGCTGCTGCCAAATCCAATGACACAGCGCGTCGGGGACGGGGCCAAGTGATACACTTAGCGTCAACTGGAGCGCACCCGCAAGCTAACCCCCTCGAGAAAGAGCTTCCCAGAGGGGGTTAGCTCTTGTGGGGAGGAGCCGCGAGAGCCGCCGTGGGACCCCAGAAGAGGATGTTTTTACATATTCTACAAAACATATAACAATTAATTCACTAAATTCACAATATTAAGTCTTTTAGTTTTTTTAATTTATGTATTATTTGTAATAGTTGAACTTTTCATAGCTTTTTATCTGAACCCAAAAACAA
This sequence comes from Rana temporaria, assembly GCF_905171775.1. Lineage (NCBI taxonomy): Eukaryota > Metazoa > Chordata > Amphibia > Anura > Ranidae > Rana > Rana temporaria. The sequence continues at coordinate 163,966,165 of NC_053496.1, forward strand.
AACATTTAATGTAGTGTCCTCCTAGTTAGACTGACAGTTAAATTTTGTTTTTTAACTACTGCTGTAATCACAGGAGCAGGGATTGTTTAGTTTGGTCTGCTCAAGGCTTCACAGACTGGGGCTTTGATTGCTTCCCCCTGCCCCTTAAAGAAACTTCTAGAGCTTAGGGAGGGATAATTCAAATACCCAGCCTGAATATTTAGTAGCGCCTAGCCAATCCATGAGAAGGTGTGCCAAGATGGTGGCTGGGTTACTGTTAAATAGTCTGGATCTCTGGGAAGCTTGTCTTTCCCCCCTGTGGGTATAGATCTGTATGCTGAGAAGAGTGGTGGACTGCTTATCCTTGTACCCTTCCTGGACTTTCTGGACTACCTTGCACCTGTGGACTGATTATTGACAGGATCTTGCGAGTAGAGCCTGTTTACCTGTGCTAAAGCTGATTTATGCACTTTGGCCGTTAACCATGTGTAGCAAGGTGTCACTTTGCAATGTGACCGATAGACTACAGTTTGTAATTGAGAAGGAACTCAGCTCCCTCTGGTGGTCAATTGTTTTACTGCCACCACTTGTACGGTTTTATTACATTACAACAATGCATTATGGAACTTGAAGTACAGGGAGATGAAGACTCCATTGCCTTGGGTGTTTAACAGACTGCGATACCCACAGTGCTACTGTGCTACCCAAAGTGCATTGCATCATGCACAGCCTTCTGGGAGAAGCTACTTAAAGGAAGGGGAGGCTTGCATCTGGTCTCTTGGGACGGCAACTTCCTGTGCTGAGGCCTGCTTCAAGGAAGCTTAGGCCTCAGAAGCCTGGGTCTCCAGCGCGGATCTGTGTATTTGTGAAGTGAACTGCGCTAACTTATATTTATATAAACATTTTACCACGACTGATCCTGTGAACTTGTTACTCAAAAAACAAAAAGTATATACATGTGTCTATGGTTGTTAAATTAATGTGCAAACAATCAACACATAATGTGGAATAAATACCAATACAGTGCCCTGTGCCAAACTATAACATATGGATTTCTCAATCCATCAAAAAAAAAAAAATGTGAAATAAATCTCCCAAAAAAAAAAATATATATACTACTATTACAATCCACAGATTGAAATTGCTCCAAGAAAGCAAGAAAAATGTATTGTATACGACAAAAATATATAAAAAGTAAAAAGATATATATGTGCTAAGAAAGTCCTTAATAGATAATTTCTTGCAATGATGCCCAGCTATGTTTCCACCTTCACCGCAAATAGTGTTTACACCATCACCGGATAAAATGGCCACTCACCAGATGGACCCAGAAATCTGCCTTTGGTTCATATGGATAACCACTCCCTCTCTCAGGTGCATCAGCAATCACTCCCAATGCTTTGGCTGTAGTCTTGTTCTATATCCACTCATGTGACATATAAAAGACTATCATGGTGTAGTATATCAAATAATTTATTATGATTAAAACATATAGTTATTCCACTCACATATAAAAGTGCCTTGGAGCCGGCACTGAGCTGATCCAGCCGTAAATAGGAGTATATAAATGTACGAGTATGTCCTGGTCCGCACGTGTGATGCCTCACTTTGTCGCTTGCGTTCCCAGCCTCGGTATACTCAGACTGGGCATGACGAGCTGGCAATGGTCCTGCAGCCTCTATGCATTTCGCAACCTAATGCGTCATCAGGAAGCTGCCTCATTCCAGGAATGGGGAGTGCAGCCTTCTAAGTATAATGAGAATAAGAAATGAATGGAACTAAAGTGGGGGAGGGGGAGCTATGTGAAATGTACAAAAAAAAACTAAATAAAATGTTGCCAGCAGGTTTGCACCAGCTGCAGTGAACAATAGCCAGTAACTAAAATGGCGGCCAGTCCACTTCCTGTAAAATGGAGTTTGGACTTTCTGTCGGAAGTTGCAGTAGTCAGGGAATTACCAGTAGTCAAAATGGCGGATTTGGTGCTTCCTGTTGTATGAAGCATATGATAGGATAACAAGTAGCACAGGGGGGTATAAAAAGATTGACGAGCACCAATGAGGCAGCTTCCTGATGACGCATTAAGTTGCGAAATGCTTATGCGACGAGCCAGAACCGCAGGGGAACACGTGAGGTGCACGGTGGGCCGAAGAGAGACAGCAATAATACAGTTCATCGGTTTACTCACGGTTAGCAGAAAGCCTCCCTGGGCCGGTCGCACAGTGAAAGGAAAGACAGCACGAAATCCTCCGGGGCACGCTCTGCGATAGGGAAACGCCAGCCAAGATGGTGGTTGAGGTGCCCGTGATGACAGGGGTGTTTAGAGTGCTTGTGGCGGCTGGGTCCCTTGATGATATTTGTCGTGACGCCAGTACCGTTAATGGTGGTACAACCAGTTGTAGTAACAATGTTAAAGAATGAGGTAGACAGTGGCAGAATACAACTCACAACTTTTACTATGTCTGGTTTTGGTTGCAGTACAAACATCCAGTTAGAATACAGTCTCTGGGTAAATAGAGGAATTCTGCTGATCCACTGCTAATAGGCTTTAGTAGGCCTGGACTCAGGCTGTGGTTCAGTAATAATGCTTACTTGTGTCTGGTCCCTTTTGAATCCAGTGACATGGGTGAGGTTGCCGGAGGCTAATAAATCCTTCACCTTTATACTCAAAGGTCTTTGCTGCCGATTAATGGCTTTTATCCTTTGATTTTAGCAGTTTAAATGTGTCCCTTCTCTGGACTGACCTTCACATTCTCCTTTCTCTCTCCACACTGCTTCCTGTACTGAACAACTGACCACAGATAAGCCTGAGCTGGGATAGATTTCCCAGAGTGGTGCTATCCCCATCTTGTGGTGGGAAGTATGAAGCACACCTGACCAGCCTATGAACAGGGATACCACAGGTATACAATGCAAAATGACATGCAATATAGCAATGACAAAGAAGTAATACTTTTGCAGATCCCACATGTCCTGAGTGGGACGCTGCATACCCCCATGGTAAAACGTGTGTCGACCTCGGCACACTTTTGACTCGATGTTGTGTCTTCCTGTAAGATATAAGAGAGAGGGAAAAGCATGCATGCATAGGAGATAACAATATAACCCCATTCTTGTACTTCTTGTATCTGCAAGTAAAATGGGTTAGGCAAACATATCTCAGGCAACAACGAAATGTGACAAAAGGTGACAAAAAGGGGTGTAGTTTTTCCTCTGAAGACTGGTATGTATGGCAAAACCAGAATAGTCCACGATGAGATGGAAAAAGGAAAACAAAGCAAAAATAACATCTCAGGAGGCTCACAGGGTATGAGTCCGTTCCCTGGGCACAGGAAAATGTCAACAGATGAATATCACGGAGGCTCAGGTACGTGAAAGTCTATCTCCGGGTGCAGGCTTGAACGTTGCAAAACAGTAGGTAAGTAGTCCTTTTGAAAAGTCCTTTAAAGGAAATAAACATAATATCCCAAGTAAGTCTTCTTCTCACTCTGGAACTTCAGACGATGTAAGGATGCACTCAACGATGAGATGACAGAGTTGGTAGTCGACTTCTCGGCTGCTGGTGCAGGTAATCCTCCAAACGGACAGGTGGTCGTCCTCTTGTAGTTCTGTCAGATCTTCTTAGCGGCTGAGTTTCTACAGGCCTTGTTTCAAGGGAACTTGGTGTCTCTTGAGCTGTAGTAGACACTTCTTGAGGTAGCTCCTCTGGTTGAAGTGCGGTTGTATTGGTCTTGGCAGGCACTAAGATATTGAGCCATGGTGTAAGGAACCATTGTAAAGGATCAGAGTCTAATAATGCTTTTCCAAAAGACTGTAGTGGATTCTCTGAATCAGATGATTTTGTAGGCTCCGGTTCTATGGATTGTGTTTCCTCTTGGACAGCTTCTTCTTGAAGAGTTTCTTCTTGAGTACTTTCCTTGAGACATAACTTAAGGCGATTGCGATGTACTACACGTGATTTGTTTTCTTTAGTGATCTCATAAGTATCAGTCTCTGGATTGAGAATAGCTGTAATGGTGTAAGGTTCTCTCTCCCATTTGCTATCTAACTTGCTGGTGCGATGGTTGTTTTTTAACCATACATGGTCACCAATTTTGAGAGGTTCTGCTTTGGCAGATTGGTTATAATCTTTTTGTTGCTTTTCATGAGCATGTTCCATGCGATGTTGAACAATTTCTTGTGCATCAATTAGACGTCTTTGGTGTTCACTCACCCAATCAGTCTTTGGTAGAGGGTTGATTGCATCAGGCACTTGTACGCCCAAAGTATGGTCAGCAGGTAGTTTACCTTGTCGGCCAAACATGAGATAGTAAGGTGTATACCCAGTAGAACAGTGAATGGTGTTATTGTAGGTGTACATCAATTGAGGCAATAGAGTAGGCCAATCACTTCTTGTAGCAGGTGGTACTGCTCTTAACATCTCAATTAAAGTTTGGTTCATTTTCTCGCAAAGTCCATTCCCTTGAGGGTGGTAGGCTGTGGTCCTGATTTTCTGGCAATTGTGAAGTGTACACAGTTCTTTGAAGAGTTGCGACTCAAAGGCAGATCCCTGATCTGTAAGGATTCTTTCTGGGCATCCATATGGCAATAGGAAATGTTTCCAGAAGGCATCTGCAGTTGTTCTAGCGGTCAGGTCCTTGACAGGTACGGCTACAACAAATTTGGTATAATGATCAATGATGGTCATGGCGTATGTGTAACCTGAGCGACTTGGTTCCAGCTTCACATGGTCAATCGCAACTATTTCTAGCGGTGTTTGGCTTACAATGGGATGTAAGGGTGCTTTTTGGTCATGTTTTTCATTTCTTCCAACAGCACAGGTGGAACATTCTCGACACCACTTTTCAATGTCTCCTCTCATCCCAATCCAGTAGAATCTTCTACGGATGGTGGCTTCTGTCTTCTGCACGCCAAAGTGTCCTGATTGATCATGATACATCTCAAGAATGATTCTTGCATCTCGGCGTGGTATTAAGATTTGGTATAGACAATCCGAGGTAATTGGGTCTAAAGTTCTTCTTAATAGTAGGCCCTTCTGTAGGAAGAGATGTTTTCTGTGTCTCCAAAGTTTTGACAATTCTGGATCAGCACTTCTTCTGCGAATTCTTTCAGGTGTTCTTCCGCTGGTGAAGAAATCTTGCAGTTCTCCCAACACTCTGCTTTCATTTTGCAGCTTGATCCACCTTTCTTTGTCCACTTGGGATCTTGGATCCACTTGTTGTTGAAGATTAAGGACTTTTCTTCCTTTGATGGTGATAATGTCTTGTTGGGCAAAATTTTTGTAAAAAGCTGGCATTTCTACCTCTTCCCAAACATCTTCCTGTGTAGTAGGGTCTTCTTGGGTAGGCAGACGGGATAATGCATCCGCATTTTCATTTGCTTTTCCTGTTCTGTATTTTATGGTGAAATCGTAGTTAGCTAGGCGTGAGGTCCATCTTTGTTCCAATGCTCCCAACTTGGCGGTATTCAGATGTGCTAGCGGGTTGTTATCTGTGAAGGCCACAAATGGTGTTGCGGCAAGGTAATCTTTAAATTTTTCTGTAACAGCCCACACGAGTGCGAGGAATTCCAATTTGAAGGAACTATAGTTTTGGTCGTTTCTTTCAGTACCTTTAAGAGATCTACTAGCGTAGGAAATAACTCTTTCTTTTCCTTCCTGTACCTGCGATAGGACAGCTCCCAGACCTTTCTTACTAGCATCTGTGTAAAGATGAAATGGCTTCTGGTAATCTGGATAGCCTAGGATTGGTGGTTCTGTTAACTTCTTCTTTAGGAGCTGGAAGGCAATTTCTCTTTCTGTGTTCCATTCGACTGGTATTGGAGACTTTTGGTACCTCTTAGGATGTCCTCTCAGAAGTTCTAATATTGGCCCCGCAATTTGGGCAAAGTGAGGAATAAAGCGTCTGTAGTATCCTGCGAAACTGAGAAAGCTCCTCACTTCTTTCACTGTAGTAGGAGTAGGCCAATTTCGGACTGCGGCTATCTTCTCTGGATCCGGTTTAACACCTTCAGAGCTTACAATATGCCCTAAGTATTTGACTTCTGTCTTCAGTAGATAGCACTTAGATGGTTTGACTTTGAGTCCATGTTTAATGAGGATTTGAAAAACTTCGGCCAAATGTTTCAAGTGATCTTCATAAGATTTGGAGTAGATGATGACATCATCTAAGTACAACAGGACGGTTTCAAAATTTTTGTGTCCTAAAAAATGCTCCATTAATCTTTGAAAGGTTCCGGGCGCATTGCAAAGTCCAAAAGGCATGCGGTTGAACTCAAATAGGCCCATCGGGGTGGTAAATGCAGTCTTCTCACGATCTTCAGGTGCCATGGGTACTTGCCAGTATCCACTGGTTAAATCAAGGGTAGAGAAGTAGGCTGAAGATCCTAAAGCTGTCAAAGATTCCTCGATGCGTGGTAAAGGGTAAGCATCCTTGTGGGTGATTTGGTTAATTTTTCTGTAATCCACACAGAATCTGATGTTACCATCCTTATTACGGACAAGAACTAGAGGTGCAGCCCATGGACTATGGCTGTCTCTAATGACATTGGAGTCCTTCATCTCTTGGATCATTTGCTTTACGGATTGGTACATAGTTGGTGGTATAGGCCGATATCTTTCCTTGATCGGTGGGTGTGAACCTGTAGGAATGGAGTGCTTGATAATATCCACTTCTCCATAGTCTGTGGGATGCTTACTGAAGGCAAGGTGAAGCTCCTTCACAATTTTTAGTACTCCCTCTATTTGGTCTGCTGGTGTGGAAGCATCTCCCACATGAAGTTCTTTCCACCAGGATGTGTTTACATTTTGGTCCTGGGGGTTCTGTCTCTTGGGAATTTGCTCTGTGGTAGCCGTAGCCACACTGATGACATCTTGAAAAGTGACTTGGATTAGCTGTGCAATAGGAAGGTGTTTTGATAGTGTTACACTGCTATCACTCAAGTTTAGGAGTCGTATAGGCACTTTACCTTCAGAGACGGTTACTAGGCTCCTTGCAGCTCTAACTAGAGGATAGTCTTCCAAAACAACAGGCTCTACCAGGGCTTGGTAGTCTTGACCTTGGATTCCGACTACAGCTCGGCACCACAAGAGAGTTTCGGTGTTGGGTTTGAGGATCACAGGTTGTTTATCCCGGATGCGGGCACAGCAAATTTCTCCTTTTTCGTTGGTGAATCTCTGTTGAGCATTTAGTACACGGATGGTTTGTTGGATCACCTTCTTAGAATCAGGAGGGGCAGTAGGCACTAACTGGTGCAAGGCTTCTAGCATCTCAACATAACAGTTCCTAAGGACATTCATTCCTAGGACTATTGGAGGGTTAGGGTTATTGTCTCTGACTTGTACCACAATAAGGCCTTGTCGAGGTAGTGTAGTTCCTCCTACTTGAATGGTAGGTTCCCAATAACCATGGACTGGTATGGGTTTGCCGTTACTGGCTATGAGACTCAGCCAGGATTCTGGAGGCTGGGTAAGCTGATTTTGATCCCAGTATTTTTCAAAGGCTGCTTGTTGGATGGTGGAGACTTGGGATCCGGTGTCAACTAGGGCAACAAAAGGAACTCCATTTATTTGAAGTGCCACTTCAGGACGGGATCCAACGTATCTTGGCATCCAGTGGGGATCTTCTGGACCTATTGGTTTACCTCCCGAGGGGTGGTCCTTGGCCTCGGGGGTTTTCCCGTTTAACTGCCAGCAGGTTGCTTCTGTATGGCCTGGTTTGTGACAGTACGTGCAGATAGGCCGCTTAGGGGTACTAGTGTGGTCAGGGGGGCGTCCGCCAGAATTTCTGGAATAAGTCTCTCTAGAATTAGAGGGGAAGAGTCTTCTGGACACAGGTTTCTCGTCCTCTAGCATTAATGGTTTTTCCCATTGTTCCAATTTCTGGTGGACTTTCTCCAGACTTTTAGTCAGAAAACGGACTTGCTCAGTCAAGGCAGCAACTGCGTCAGGAACTGGAGCTTGGGTTGCCTGACTGACTATAGGTAAAGACTTTACAGGGGTAACCAGCTGTGATACAGGCACGTCAACAGATCTAACAGGTTCTGTTGGTGGGCTTTTTCCCAGTATGCTGATAGCTAGTTCTTTAAAATCTAAGAAGGTAGCGCTTGGATGTTGGGCGGTTAACATTCTTAGTTGGCTCTTTAGATTGTCTGTATGGACGCCTTCAATAAATTGTTCTTTCAGGGTTTTGTCCTGATTTTCTGCCTCACGGGGGTCTACTTGGACAACAGCTCTAAGGGCTTCCTGCAAAGATAATGCAAAGTCTCTGAGTGACTCACCAGATTGCTGTCTCTTGCTGAAGAACCTCATCTTGACCTCTGACACGGTTCTGGGTTCAAAGGTGGTGTAGAGACGTTGAAAAATCTGCTCCATGGTCTTTCTCTCTGAGCTCGGCCAAGATTTCACTTCTCTGAGCGCAGCTCCTTCCAATTGCGCAAGAAGAATCTCCATCTGTTGCTCTGGGGATACAGGGTACAATCTGAACATAGCCAGAATTTTTTCTTTAAAGTCCCTTAAAGTATGAATTTCCCCAGAATATCGTGGGAACCAGGGGGCCCCAAAATAATAAGGCATGGTTAAAGGCATTAAACTTGGTGCTGCAGCGGTTGGTATTGCATTGGGACCGACTGCGGCTGATGCAGGGGGTCCTCTGAGGTCGGGCTGCATGTCATCTCCTTGCACAGACATGGTAACAGCAGGTGAGTTCTAGTTAGGTAAGTCAAATGCATTTTTAGACACTTTTTGTGCGGTGTTGCTATGGGCAACCGCTGTCTTGCGGGTGTATGGCCCTTTAAGAACTTAATGCCAGCTGAATGCAATGCTGCAGCGATGTTGATTTTGGGTCTCTGGCAGCCATTTTAAGTGAATGGAAATAGTCAATTCAAATACTGCATGCAGTTTTGTTAACACACAAATTGGATGCTGCGATTTTTATGCTGATAACTGGGATAACGCTTCCATGCAATTTTTAAACAGTTTAAACAGTTCTGTGGCCCCACACAGCATGCAATAAGTAAATAGTCTCTCAATAAAGCAAAGGGGCTTATTCTGATGCGACAGTCTTTTAGATAAGGCGCAGGGGTAAAAGATCCTGTTCGTGACGCCAATTTTTCTTATGCGACAAGCCAGAACCGCAGGGGAACACGTGAGGTGCACGGTGGGCCGATGAGAGACAGCAATAATACAGTTCATCGGTTTACTCACGGTTAGCAGAAAGCCTCCCTGGGCCGGTCGCACAGTGAAAGGAAAGACAGCACGAAATCCTCCGGGGCACGCTCTGCGATAGGGAAACGCCAGCCAAGATGGTGGTTGAGGTGCCCGTGATGACAGGGGTGTTTAGAGTGCTTGTGGCGGCTGGGTCCCTTGATGATATTTGTCGTGACGCCAGTACCGTTAATGGTGGTACAACCAGTTGTAGTAACAATGTTAAAGAATGAGGTAGACAGTGGCAGAATACAACTCACAACTTTTACTATGTCTGGTTTTGGTTGCAGTACAAACATCCAGTTAGAATACAGTCTCTGGGTAAATAGAGGAATTCTGCTGATCCACTGCTAATAGGCTTTAGTAGGCCTGGACTCAGGCTGTGGTTCAGTAATAATGCTTACTTGTGTCTGGTCCCTTTTGAATCCAGTGACATGGGTGAGGTTGCCGGAGGCTAATAAATCCTTCACCTTTATACTCAAAGGTCTTTGCTGCCGATTAATGGCTTTTATCCTTTGATTTTAGCAGTTTAAATGTGTCCCTTCTCTGGACTGACCTTCACATTCTCCTTTCTCTCTCCACACTGCTTCCTGTACTGAACAACTGACCACAGATAAGCCTGAGCTGGGATAGATTTCCCAGAGTGGTGCTATCCCCATCTTGTGGTGGGAAGTATGAAGCACACCTGACCAGCCTATGAACAGGGATACCACAGGTATACAATGCAAAATGACATGCAATATAGCAATGACAAAGAAGTAATACTTTTGCAGATCCCACATGTCCTGAGTGGGACGCTGCACATAGAGGCTGCAGGACCACTGCCAGCTCGTCATGCCCAGTCTGAGTATACCGAGGCTGGGAACGCAAGCGACAAAGTGAGGCATCACACGTGCGGACCAGGACATACTTGTACATTTATATACTCCTATTTACGGCTGGATCAGCTCAGTGCCGGCTCCAAGGCACTTTTATATGTGAGTGGAATAACTATATGTTTTAATCATAATAAATTATTTGATATACTACACCATGATAGTCTTTTATATGTCACATGAGTGGATATAGAACAAGACTACAGCCAAAGCATTGGGAGTGATTGCTGATGCACCTGAGAGAGGGAGTGGTTATCCATATGAGCCAAAGGCAGATTTCTGGGTCCATCTGGTGAGTGGCCATTTTATCCGGTGATGGTGTAAACACTATTTGCGGTGAAGGTGGAAACATAGCTGGGCATCATTGCAAGAAATGATCTATTAAGGACTTTCTTAGCACATATATATCTTTTTACTTTTTATATATTTTTTTGGTATACAATACATTTTTCTTGCTTTCTTGGAGCACATTCAATCTGTGGATTGTAATAGTAGTATATATATTTTTTTTTGGGAGATTTATTTCACTTTTTTTTTTTGATGGATTGAGAAATCCATATGTTATAGTTTGGCACAGGGCACTGTATTGGTATTTATTGCACATTATTTTTTGATTGATTGCACATTAATTCACTAACCATAGACACATGTATATACTTTTTGTTTTTTGAGTAACAAGTTCACAGGATCAGTTGTGGTAAAATGTTTATATAAATATAAGTTAGCGCAATTCACTTCACAAATCTAAACCCAACCTTTAAGGTTGCACTTTGTATTGCTCCAGTGCGGATCGCCTATCCTGAGGGGGATTCTTGACACAGTGTTTGGCCTACATTCCACGGGAACCAGTGTCGCCTGTCCACCAGCACTTTGTGACGGCTGCGCGGAGGACCAGAGACTGCCAGTTGCGGAGAGGCCGAGAACCGGGACACTACAGACGGAGCAGACCGGAGAGGCGAGGCCTCATTGGGTGAGAAGGGCACCTGCCCAACGATATAATAACTGTATTGCAGGAAGGTGGATCTCATAGACTCACCATTGTTGTTTGGAGGTTAACACGCCACGTGCAGGGATACATTGCATCCGGCAGTGACTGTGCATTAAAGGAATTGGCGCCCGTGTCGCCAACATGCCACATTTACTTTGAGTTTTCATTTCCATTTTCTTTATCCCTATTGGATTACAAATTGTTAACGTGCACCAACTAATGCTAGCGAAGACTTCAGTTAACCGGAAAGAAAGTCTGACTAACTAAGCTATCATAGCAGTTCATGTGTCCAAGAACTGCCCGCTAGGGGGAGCTAAAGAGTCATAGACTCATACACATAGCATAATTATTTTATACTAATTTTGTACAGTATTGTTGTTCCTGAGAGCTGGGTGAGGCCTGGTGGAGAGGCACTCCAGTGCTGATAGTACTGTATTGGGGAAACCCCCTCCACCGCGTTCTTACACAGGTCTGTATTTTGGTCAGTGTTATTTAAACCTGTTCTTAATCTTTATCATTGACTCTTGCAGGGCCCTGTAAGAAGTCAACTCTTGTTGTTTAACTGTTTAGTTTTTTTTTCTACCAAGTAAACACTTCTTGGTTAAACTGCATTTTGTGTGGAGCCTTATCTATTACCATTTGAACAGGTGGTCAGCACAAGGTAATAACATTCAATTGTATTTTTATCAGGGTTAGATTTTGGACCATTTTCATGACAAAAGGGCCGTGGGGTTAGATTTTGGACCATTTTCATGACAAAAGGGCCGGGGGGTTAGATTTTGGACCATTTTCGTGACAAAGGGGCCGTGGGGTTAGATTTTGGACTATTTTCATGACAAAAGGGCCGGGGGGTTAGATTTTGGACCATTTTCGTGACAAAGGGGCCGTGGGGTTAGATTTTGGACCATTTTCGTGACAAAAGGGCAGGGGGTTAGATTTTGGAACATTTTTGGGACAAAAGGGGGTTAGATTTTGGTAATTTTCATCATTTTCGGGACAAAAGGGCCGGGGGTTAGAATTTGGCCATTATCATCATTTTCGGGACAAAATGGCCGGGGGTTAGACTTTGGACCATTTTTGTGACAAAAGGGTCGGGGGTTAGATTTAGGTAATTTTCATAATTTTCGTGACAAAAGGGCCGGGGGTTAGATTTTGGACCATTTTCATGACAAAAGGGTCAGGGGGTTAGATTTTGGACCATTTTCGGGACAAAGGGGCCGGGGGTTTGATTTTGGTAATTTTCAGACCAAAGGGGCCGGGCTTAGATTTTGGTAATTTTTATCATTTTCAGGACAAAAGGGCCGGGGGTTAAATTTTGGACCATTTTCGTGACAAAAAGGGCCAGAGGTTAGATTTTGGGGGGACAGAGTGCGGCCCCCCCCCCTCTCTTAGATTTTGAACCATTTTAGGGACAAAAGGGCTGGGGGTTAGATTTTTGTAATTTTCATAATGTTTGTGACAAAAGGGCCAGGGGTTAGATTTTGGACCATTTTAGGGACAAAAGGGCCGGGGTGTGTTTGATTTTGGACCATTTTAGGGGCAAAAGGGCCGGGGGTTAGATTTTGGACCATTTTAGGGACAAAAGGGTCGGGGGTTAGATTTTGAACCATTTTAGGGACAAAAAGGCAGGGGGTTCGATTTTTGTAATTTTCATCATTTTCGTGACAAAATGGCCAGGGGTTAGATTTTGGACCATTTTAGGGACCACACGGCCAGGGATTAGATTCTGGTCATTTTCATCATTTTCAGGACATAAGGGCCAGGGTTAGATTTTGGACCATTTTAGGGACAAAAGGGCCAGGGGTTAGATTTTGGACTATTTTCATGACAAAAGGGGCGGGGGTTAGATTTTGGTAATTTTCATAATTTTCGTGACAAAAGGGCCAGGGGTTAGATTTTGGACCATTTTAGGGACAAAAGGGCCGGGGTGTGTTAGATTTTGGACAATTTTAGGGACAAAGGGGCCGGGGGTTAGATTTTGGACCATTTTAGGGACAAAAGGGTCGGGTGTTAGATTTTGAACCATTTTAGGGACAAAAGGGCTGTGGGTTAGATTTTTGTAATTTTCATAATTTTCGTGACAAAAGGGCCAGGGGTTAGATATTGGACCATTTTAGGGACAAAAGGGTCGGGGGTTCAAATTTTGGACCATTTTAGGGACAAAAGGGGTGGGGGGTTAGATTTTGGACCATTTTAGGGACAAAAAGGCTGGGGGTTCGATTTTTGTAATTTTCATCATTTTCGTGACAAAAGGGTCGGGGGTACGTTTTCACGACCATTTTCACGCTTTTCGGGTCAAAAGGGCCGGGGGCTAGATTTTGGTTATTTTCATAAAAGGGGCGGGGTTAGATTTTGGACCATTTTCGGGACAAAAGGGTCGGGGGTTAGATTTTAGACCATTTTCGTGACAAAGGGCTGGGGGTTAGATTTTGGTCATGTTAATCATTTTCGTGACAAAAGGACCGGGGGTTAGATTTTGGACCATTTTAGGGACAAAAGGCCCGGGGTGTGTTAGATTTTGGACAATTTTAGGGACAAAGGGGCCGGGGGTTAGATTTTGGACCATTTTAGGGACAAAAGGGTCGGGTGTTAGATTTTGAACCATTTTAGGGACAAAAGGGCTGGGGGTTAGATTTTTGTAATTTTCATAATTTTCGTGACAAAAGGGCCAGGGGTTAGATATTGGACCATTTTAGGGACAAAAGGGTCCGGGGTTCAAATTTTGGACCATTTTAGGGACAAAAGGGTCGGGGGTTAGATTTTGGACCATTTTAGGTACAAAAAGGCTGGGGGTTCGATTTTTGTAATTTTCATCATTTTCGTGACAAAAGGGTCGGGGGTACGTTTTCACGACCATTTTCACGCTTTTCGGGTCAAAAGGGCCGGGGGCTAGATTTTGGTTATTTTCATAAAAGGGGCGGGGTTAGATTTTGGACCATTTTCGGGACAAAAGGGTCGGGGGTTAGATTTTAGACCATTTTCGTGACAAAGGGCTGGGGGTTAGATTTTGGTCATGTTAATCATTTTCGTGACAAAAGGACCGGGGGTTAGATTTTGGACCATTTTAGGGACAAGAGGGTCAGGGGTTAGATTTTTGCACAATTGTAAAATTGTGTATCTATCACTCTCAGTGCCATCATGGGGCCCCCAATTTCAGGGCAGCATGGGCTCAAGAACCAGCTGCTTTGGGGAAAGTGCAGGGGCCCCCCATGCAGCTGGGGCCCTTGGGCAGTGCCCAGGTTTCCCCCCTCATTAAGACAGCCCTGGTCTCGGCAGGCCTGACCCAGTGAAAAAACAGACCTCATCGAAACATGCTGAGACCTTGTGTGATGGGTGGTGACTGCCCCAAGAGGCCTACCGATGGCCGGGAGGCAGGGCTGTCCTAATGAGAGGGCACACCTGGGCACTTCCCAGGGGCCCCAGCTGCATGGGGGGCCCCTACACTTTCCCCAAAGCAGCTGGTTCTTGAACCCACACTGCCCCGAAATAGGGGGCCCCATGATGGCACTGAGGGGAGGCAGTCTGCCTTCTACCTACTTAATGTCTGTTTACCTGCACTGTCATCATTGTAGGGGCCCCAGAGCATTACTTTTGCCCAGGAGCCCATGATGCTATTAAAGACAGCCCTGCTGGGAGGCATTTGATGCCGTAGACCTCCCCCTTGGTGCACATAGTTCCAACTGACTAGTTCCTGTCACCCCTCGTACTCGAGTCTCCGACCTTCCAAAACCTAGAGACTAATGACTTTGCTGATAGGAGCCTGGAGGGCCAGTCCACCCTATTCAGTCCCATGGACTGTATTGACTTGCCTGAGAATAAAAACCGCAGAGATGTACAAATACAACCAAAAGAAATATGTAGCAGAATACATAATGACCTGAATTTAGATTTTTTAAATATTTTTATTGGCTATGTTTTATAGCAGAAAGTAACGTTTTTTTTTCAGAATTGTCGCTCTAATTTTGTTTATAGCACAACAAATAAAAACCGCAGTGGTGATCAAATACCACCAAAAGAAGTGAGTAAAAAAAGGATGTACATTTTGACTGGGTACAGCGTTGCACAATTGTCAGTTAAAATGACGCAGTGCCGTATCGCAAAAAATGGCCTGGTCATTAAGGGGGCAAATCCTTCCGGGGTGAAGTGGTTAACTTGTTACCAAATTATTGTGGGATGTTATATGTTTGTTGATTAACTTACTGTTTAATTAGGATAATTGGATTGGTGTTTGAAGTTTGCATTGTCATGTTAATATCCTCCTGTGGGGTTTAATCACTTCAGCCCCGGACCATTTTGCTGGTCAATGACCGGGCCACTTTTTGCGTTTCGGCACTGCGTCGCTTTAACTGACAATTGCGCGGTCGTGCGACGTAGCTCCCAAAAAAATGGACGCCCTTTTTTCCCACAAATAGAGCTTTCTTTTGGTGGTATTTGATCACCTCTGCGTTTTTTTTTTTTTGCACTATAAACAAAAATAGAGCGACAATTTAAAAAAATTAATAATATTTTTTTACTTTTTGCTATAATAAATATCCCCCAAAATATATAAAAAATATATATTTTTCCTCAGCTTAGGCCGATACGTATTCTTCTACATATTTTTCGTAAAAAAAATCGCAATAAGCGTTTATTGATTGGTTTGCGCAAAAGTAATAGGGCCAGATTCACATATACTTACGGCGGCGTAACGTATCGTCTATACGTTACACCGCCGCAAGTTTTCCGCGCAAGTGCCTGATTCACCAAGCACTTGCGTGTAAACTTACGGCGGTGTAACGTAAAGGCGTCCGGCGCAAGCCCGCCTAATTCAAATGGGGCGTGTACCATTTAAATTAGGCGCGCTCCCGCGCCGAACGTACTGCGCATGCTCCGTTTTGAAATTCCCGCCGTGCTTTGCTCGAAGTGACGTCATTTTTTTGAACGGCGACGTGCGTAACGTACTTTCGTATTCCCGGACGTCTTACGCAAAAAAAAATAATAATTGAAATTTGACCCGGGAACGACGGCCATACTTTAACATGGCTCATCTAAAGTTAAGCCATGTTAAAGCAGGCTTAACTTTGCGACGGGAAAAAATTACTAGTGACGACGTAACGAATGCGAAAACCGTCGTGGATCGCCGTAAAAGCTCATTTGCATACCCGACGCTGGAAAACGACGCAAACTCCACCCAGCGGCGGCCGAAGTATTGCATCCTAAGATCCGATGGTGTAAGTCAATTACACCTGTCGGATCTTAGGGCTATCTATGCGGAACTGATTATATGAATCAGTCGCATAGATACTCCCAGAGATACGACGGCGTATCAGGAGATACGCCGTCGTATCTCTTCTGTTAATCTGGCCCATAGCGTTTACAAAATAGGGGATAGTTTTATGGCATTTTTATTAAAAAAAATTTTTTTACTAGTAATAGCGGCGATCTGCGATTTTTAATCGGTACTGCGACATTATGGCGGACACTTCGGAAACTTTCTGGGGACCATTGGCATTTTTATAGCGATCAGTGCTATAAAAATGCATTGATTACTGTAAAAATGTCACTGGCAGGGAGGGGGTTAACACTAGGGGGCAAGGAAGGGGTTTATAATGTTCCCTCATTGTGTTCTAACTGAAGGGGGGTGGGACTGACTAGGGGAAATGACAGATCGCTGTTCATAAAACGCTGCGGGTGCCCATCGATGATCGCGCCCGCCGGACAATTGCGTCAGCACCGGGGGCGAGCAGGGGGCACAATGCAAAATCACATTATATTACATGATTTTGCACAGCCGAGCTGACATGCCGCTGTAAAACTACGGTGGGCGGTCGGCAAGCGTTTAAAGCATGTGTCTGCGTTTCAATAAACAACCTTTCCCACATCTTGGCTGTGCACAATGTTTTGGGTAAAAAGGGCTGGTGTTAGCTCTTTCCTCTGATTGGTTTGGAGGACAGGAGGCACTGTTTGGCGGAAGGAAGCAACTAGTCGGGATGCCAAGCAGTTCCGTTGTGATAGATCTGAATAAAATTTCTATTTGATAAGTTGAGCTTATTCTTTTATTAGAACCACTAAATGTTTCTCGGTTTATATTCTTTTAATTTCTTTTTATATTTTCATATTTCTGTTTATATATGCATATGTATGTATGAGAATGATCAATACTGCTTATTTTCCTTGATAAGTTCTATCAGATATTGTTTTAAAGTAATGAACTCAGCATTGAAAATACAAGGGAAAGCTGTTTTGTTCAGAAGCCTCTACATTTTCTCCTTCTGTTTTTCATCTTTGGAATGTGTGCTCCGGCCCATCCCCCCCTTCCTGTCTTCAGCCCACCATGTAAAATGGCGAATGCGTCTGAAAAAAAAGACATGAGGGGACTTTATGCCACATGACAAGAAGGGTGTGTGCAGCTAGTCTGGAATGAACTTGTAAGGAGAAACCACCCTTCTATATGAACTGACCAATGACAGACTCACAAGGGGGTGGGTGAAATGGGTGTGAATTATATGGGTTGACCATTGGGAATGCATTTTGTGATCTTGTGCTGATAATAAAACCAACTGTCTAGTTGGCAGCCATTCTCTCTGCTGTTGAAACGTTGGAAGGTGAGCATGTGGTCTGTTTTGTCCATAGATTGCACTGTTTCACCATAGTAATTTGAATCAGACGGTAGAATGGGTTAGCCCTGAGATTGTCAGGAAATTAATTAATGAGTCCACATCACCGTCACACACAGAGAGAAATTCACTATACCCAGCATGTACAACATTTGCTGCCTTACATAAGGGCCACCTGCTTGACACCTGTTTTTTTCACACTGCCATTATTTTGAACATGCCCCTTACAATTAATGATTGAATTTCACAGAATCAGCAGCATGCATGTCATGACCATTGGGTCTGTTGGTTTTCTATTACTCTACACCAGGGCTCAAAATTTCAAGTCCTGAGCTACTAGCCAGGCCTCAAGAGTTACTCGCCACCAGTTGCCCCACCTAATTCATACACTGCCCTGCGCCTAATTGCACCCGTAAACACGCCCTCGTAGATTATCTCATGGAATGACAATGTTTTATGCAGAATCAAGTTACAAAATTAAATATTACCAACAACAACTTTAACAAAATGGGACAGGGCACTGGGGGCAGACCAGAGGGACAGGGCACTGGGGGCAGACCAGAGGGACAGGGCCTCACTTCCCCCTTTTATTCAGGCTGGCAGAGAGGAGAGGAGATGCAGCACAGCGGGAGGGAGTACAATCCAGCGCTGAGATCCACACAACTGCACAGCCATTGACACCATAGCACAGCGACACTGACAGCGCACAGCACACATTGAGACCAGTCTGTTCACAGTGCTCAGGCTGAACTGCTGGACACTTACATAGAGCACAAGGAGAAGAAAACTGTACAAACTAGATGGCTGCCGCTCTCATGTCAGGGCAACTTTCAGTGAGCGCTGCACCGGAGTGGTAATTTTTGCAATCCTCCACCTCACTCATTACTTTCTGCTCTCCAGCTACATTGGTCAGGGCCCGGGGGAGGGGGGCAGGCTCAGAGAGGTCATACTGTTAGGTCCCATGGCTTAATGAGAATTGTAAGGAGAGCTCCTGTGTACTGCTCTGCCTGTGCGCGGCTCACCAGACTACTTTTCCCGAGCATGCACCTTTCCTCTTCGGCCGCCAATCTCATCAGGACTCTAAGTGTAGGCACAGATTGGAGGGAGATTGGTCATGCAGCCCTGTCATCACTCGCCCCCAGCTTAAATCCATTTGCCAAATGCTAGTAGGCGAGTGGAAATTTTGAGGGCTGCTCTACACCTTCTAGTGAATTAATTGCCATGTAGAAATACAATTCATACCAAAAACAGTGATTTCATGTCAGATAAGTACTTACCGAGGCCGAGATGCTGAGAGCGGTTCACCCTTGTCACTGAGCGCACTCCGCCCCCTGGAGGTGAGGCAGGGAGTGAATGACACAAAGAGGCACAGGCTACCCAGCAGGCAGAGTGGTCTTGAGTGATGGTCCTTGTAGGGTCGAGCAGCTGTGCAGACACTGGCAGATTACGAAACAGGAAGTCCAGAACCAGGTTGAGGGTCAAACACAGAGAACTGAAGAATATAATCGCTGGTTGAAGTACGGTGTCTAGGAGACACAAGGCAAGTCCAGGTCACAAGCAGAGGGTCAAGGCAAGGAGACAGGAAGCAGGTGCGGGTCACAGACAGAAGGTCAAACACTGGAGACAAGGTGGAGTCTGTTTAACCAGGCCGAGGGTCCGGTCCAGGAAAAGAGTAGACAAGTCAGGGGCAATCTGGGTCATGGCCAGATAGTCAGGTACAGGTAACATGATCAAATACAAACGAAAAGCTGAAGACAAACCAGCAACTTGCACAGTGGCTGTATATGATGGGCACAGTTGACTGTATATGATGGGTACAGTGGCTGTATATGATGGGCATGCTTGGCTGCATATGATGGGGCACAATGGCTGCATATGATGGGCAAAGTGGATGCATATGATGGGCACAGTGGCTGCATATGATGGTCACAGGTGACTGCATATGATGGGTACAATTGGCTGCATATGATGGGTACAATTGGCTGTATATGATGGGTACAGTTGGCTGTATATGATGGGGCACAGTGGCTGTATATGATGGGGCACAGTGGCTGTATATGATGGGGCACAGTGGCTGCATATGATGGTCACAGGTGGCTGCATATGATGGGTACAATTGGCTGTATATGATGGGTACAGTTGGCTGTATATGATGGGGCACAGTGGCTGTATATGATGGGGCACAGTGGCTGCATATGATGGGGCACAGTGGCTGCATATGATGGGCAAAGTGGCTGCATATGATGGGGCACATTTGGCTGTATATGATGGGCACAGTGGCTGTATATGATGGACACAGTTTGCTGCATATGATGGGCACAGTGGCTGCATATGATGGGCACCATGAGGCTGCATTTGATGTTTTTGTTTCAGAATTTTTCAGCCCCCCCAAAAAAATTTTAGCACCAGCCGCCACCTGCCACTAACAGTTGACTGTGGAATATTTAGTAACAAGGAAATTTCACGGATGGACTTATTGCACAGGTGGCAACCTATTACGGTACCACGCTTGAATTCACCAAGCTCCTGACAGTGACCCATTCTTTCACAAATGTTAGTAGAAGCAGTCTTCATGGCTAGGTGCTTGATTTTATACACACTTGTGGCCATGGAGGTGATTTTGTGGGGTTTCCCAATACTTTTAGCAATATCGTGTGTGTGTGTGTGTATATATATATATATATATATATATATATACACACACACACACGTATTAGAAACCTTCTAGTAGAGTGGTTGGTAAAATATTGCTGCACTGTTGTGCTGATATTTTTGGGAAGGCGTACAAACCCTGGTTTTAACTTTTTAATTTTTTTTCTTCTATTTTAGATTTCATGATGTCAGATCCTGCGAGTGAAGGCGTACCTCCTCTAATGAGCAGCACTCCATCTGAAGTCCCATCCGCAGTCCCAGTGTCGAATGTGCCTGTGGCATCGTATTTTCAGAGCATCAATCCTCCACCCCTCATGTACTACATCCCTCCTACAACCCAGACATGGAATGTCCCTCACTGTAGCACCACAATGGCATCTCTCAATCATTATACCCCAAAATACCAACTCATGTTCACCATTTTTCCAAACTTATCTGAAGGGAGTAAGTATTAAAGGTGACCATACGGCCGACAGTTTAGTCATAGATGGAGCCCAGGAAATCATGAGAACCACATCTATTTTTTGCAATAGACAATATGATATATAAGAGGAGAGCGGAGATGGAAGACACTCTTTGTTCTTGATTTATTATTATGATGTTTTTGTTGGTGCTTCTGAAGATTTTGAGAATATGAACACAGTGGCGGCTGGTGCTCAAAATTTTTGGGGGGGCGCAAACGAAAAAAACAAAAAAACAATTGCAGCCTCACTGTACCTATCAATTGTCACCACTGTGCCATGCCATCAAATGCAGCCACTGTGCCATCAAAACGCAACCACTGTGCCATCAAAACGCAGCCACTGTGCCATGCCATCAAAAACGCAGCCACCGTGCCATCAAAACGCAGCCACCGTGCCATGCCATCAAAACACAGCCACTGTGCCATACAATCAAACACAGCTACTGTGCCATCAATTGTCACCACTATGCCATCAAACACAGCCACTGTGCCCCCAATTGTCGCCACTGTGCCCCCAATTGTTGCCACTGTGCCCCCAATTGTTGCCACCGTGCCCCCAATTGTCACCACTGTGCCCCCAAATGTCGCCACTGTGCCCCCAATTGTAGCCACTGTGCCCCCAATTGTAGCCACTATGCCCCCACTTGTAGCCACTGTGCCCCCACTTGTAGCCACCATGCCCAGTACCCCCCCTGGCACTTACCTTTATGGCTTCTACGTCCCTCCATGTCACTCGTCCCGCCCTTGATGACGCTTCAGCCGCTGGCCCTGATAGGCACTTCCACACAGCCAGTCAGCTGCCGCTATTCAGCTGACCGGCGCTCAACATCCGGCCAGCTGAATAGTGGGCGGCAGACGTGAAAATACACTGTATGAATCTGTATATTTTACTGGCTGTGAGCGAGCCAGAGGGGGCGGCGCTTCTGCGTCCCTATGGACGCACCGCCACTGTATGAACGTTAAATATTTAAAATATTGCAGATTTACATCCAAAAGCTGTGTATTGCCCCCTCATTAAAGTGCATGTTCCCCTAAAAGTTCAAATTAGATAAGTGTGTATCACTCCAAAATAGGATACTAACATAACCATTAGAACAGGGGTTGGCAACCTACGGCCGCTGCTAAATGTCCAACCCGTCAGTGCACCTAATTCACTCATGTGCACCCAGCCTGCGTACATTTTAACCCCTTCATGCCGACCTGTACCGGGGTGATGACTGCAGCTGCACACATCACCCCGGTACCATTTTTTAGAGCCGACGGTTGGCTTTCTTGGGATAACAACCGATGCACCGAAGAAGCCTTCGGCGGCTCGCCTGGGCTCTTCCATCCCACTGGAGACCTGAACGAAGCCGGAATCGGCTTTGATTGGGTCTCGGATCTAGTAACTCGGAAGCGATGTCATGATAATATCACTTCCGATTTACAAAAGACTTAAAAAAAATACAGTATTCAAAAATGCCAAACTTGTCGTTTTGAATGCTTTAAGTCTTACCCCCTTCATAAAGAGTACCTGTCACTGCCTATTACTGTCACAAGGGATGTTCACATTTCTTCTGACAGCAATATAAGTGATCGAATGTTTTTTCTCAAAGGGACTGTGTAAAAATATATATATTTTTTTGAAATATGATTATTTTTCTAAAGCGCCCCATCCCTGTGTGCTTACACAGCTTGGGGGGGGGGGGGGGTATTTAATATGCAGGGGCTGTGTAATGTAAAAGGGGCCAGAGGTGCAGGGGAATGTATAATGTAAAGGGGTCCAGAGGTGCAGGGGCTGTGTAATGTTAAGGGGTCCAGAGGTGCAGGGGCTGTGTAATATTATCTTCATTTATTAGCAGATGAATGTGGCCCTCCATGCATTCACAAACATTGAATCCTGACCATAAGTGGAAAAAAGTTGCTGACCCCTAAATTAGAAGATACTTCAACACATTATATTATAGACAGTTTCAAATTCCAAAGTCTATTCCGCAAGGAACAACAAGCATACCAATGGCTAAAATAAATTAATATTCTTTCCAATGGAATGAGTTTATGCACATACGCTCCAAAACACCATATGCCTGTAAACGTGCCACTTCAAGACCGCCCACAGTACATTTACGTCATTACTTTAACGTTAAATACCATTGTTATGGTAACAGTCAGCTGCCATAACCCCCCAGTGTCTTTTTTTGTACTGCGGTTAATTCTGCATCTAATAAAAGTGGTCCCAGCGGTGGATTCACCACTGGATCACTTTTATAGGTGGCGGAAGATTTTTTTTTTTTGTAAATGTAAGATCTGAGATATTTTTGACCCAAGATCTTGCAATAAAGAGATGTTTTGTAATAGGAATAAAAATGATCAAAAAAAATAATTAATTAAAGGGACATTGTAAAAGTGTCATAATAAAAAGTAAGATAAATAAGAAAAAAAATTATGACATTTTTAAGTACCGTAGTTTCTTGCCATTCCACGAGTGTGCACAATTTTAAAGCATGACATGTTAGGTATCTATTTACTCAGAGTAACTTCATCTTTCACATTTTACAAAAATATTGGGCTAACTTTATGGTTTTATTTATTTTTTTATTTAAAAAAAGTGTATTTGTTTCCAAAATAATTGCGTTTGTAAGACCGCTGCCCAAATACGGTGTGACATAAAATATTGCAATGATCGCAGTTTTATTCTCTACGGCAGGTTTGGCAAACTCAAATTCATCAGGGACCGCATTAGCCAGTTGTATCTGTAAGGCCCCGTACTCACGACCAAACATGTCTGCTGAAACTGGTCTGCGGACCAGTTTCAGCAGACATGTTTGGCCGTGACCATTTTCGGGCGGATCGGACAGGTTTCCAGCGGACAACTGTTTCCTGGACTTGCTTTAAAACAGTCCGCTGGAAACCTGTCCGCCCGGACATGTACGGTCGTCTGTACAGACCTACCGTACATGTCCGGCCGCCCGCCATCCCTCGCATGCGTCGATTGACTTCGACGCATGCGTGGAAGCATTTAAAAGGCAGGCCCGCCCACGTCGCAGCGTCATTGTCGCGGCGACACCGCGTCTTCGACGCGGCGAGACCGCCGACACGCCCTGCGTATTGTTTACGCACGGACTTCTGTTCGATGGTGTGTACAGCCATCGAACAGAAGTCCCCGGGCAGACATGTCCGATGAAAACGGTCCGCGGACCGATTTCATCGGACATGTCTGCTCGTGAGTACAAGGCCTAAGACTATGGGCCAGATTCACAAAGAGATACGACGGTGTATCTACAGATACACCGTCGTATCTCTGACTTACATTGGTCCTATCTATGCGCCTGATTCATAGAATCAGTTACGCATAGATATGGCTAAGATCCGACAGTGTTACACTGTGTTACACTGTCGGATCTTATTTTCAATTTGAAAATGGCGCCGGGGGCGTTCCCGCTGATTTACGTTGAATAATATGTAAATCAGCGAGATACGCAAATTCACGAGCGTACGCGGACCCGACGAAGTGTTCTTACGTCTTTTCCGTAGCGGCGAAACAATGCACGCCGGGAAATTTCGCGGACGGCGCATGCGCATTTAAATCGGCGCGGGAACGCGCCTGATTTAAATAGTACACTCCCCCTAGCCGCGGAATTTGAAACTCCGCCGCAAGTTTGGAGGTAAGTGGTTTGTGAATTACCCACTTGCCTCCCAAACTTGCGGGAGCGGATCTTAAATCAGGTAGATCTATAGATCCGCTGATCTACGTGAATCTGGCCCCATGTGTCCACTATTTATTATCATAAATAATTGTCACTGCATTTGTTTATTACTGGTTTTATGGAGCGCAGGGTTCAGGAGTTTGCTGCGTACAAAATGCAGGATACAGGAGTATGCTATGGACCGTGTGCAATATCTGACCTCTGCACCCTCCACTCTCCTTCCATCCTCCCATCCACTCTGGGATGGGATGGGGTAGGATGAGATTGGATGGGGTGGGATGGGATGGGGTGGAGTGGGATGGGGGGGTGCTGTAGGACGGGATGGGGATGAGATGGGGAGGGGGTGGGGTAGGATGGGATGAGATGGGGTGGGGTGGAGTGGGGTAGGATGGGATGGGGGTGGAGGTGGGGTAGGATGGAATGAGATGGGGTGGGGTGGGATGGTATGGAGTGGGGAAGGATGGGATGGGGTAGGATGGGATGAGGTAGGATGGGATGGGGATGGGTGCAACGGATCGAAAAACTCACGGATCGGATCGATCCTCGGATCAGAGTCACGGATCGGATCATTTTTCGGATCAGCAAAAAAAAAAAATAATTATTGCCCCCACCTCACTGGGCATAGGATGCATTAAGGTGAAAAAACATTTACCTTTACAACCCCTTTAAATTTGCCCCAACCAAAAACCAAATCCCTTATTTTCAAAGACCTCAACAGATATATACGTAACCTCAGTTTAAAAAGACATTTGCATCTCAAACAAGAAAAATAAAAAAATGATATCTACAATGAGTCCACAATCAGTCCCAGTTTGTCACCTCACCAGATCAGTTTGATTTTGATATTGATGCTATTGATAGTCTAGATATGCTATCTACCAAGGATGAGTCTTTAAGATTACTTACACAACATTTGGCCACCATAGTTCATTCTTCCCTTAGAACCAAATGTATTTTCTACCCAGCACATGCCAAAGGTCCATATCTGAAAAGCTTCTAGAGAGTAGTTTATGCAGACTTATGGAAACTCTGCAACTCGACCTCTACCACCAAATCAAACAATCTTTCTCCATCAGAAATCAAAGCCCTTGACCAATTAATGCATGCACAAGATATTGTCATCAAATCTGCGGACAAAAGTGGAGGGACTGTCCTCCGAATAAGATGGATTATGTGGAAGAAGCAAAGTAACATATGTTAAACTCAATAAGAACCCTACAAGTGATTTTGCTAAGGAAGCTGACATGTTGATCTACACCAAACTGAAGGATGGCGTCATCTGCACAATGGAAAGCTCCTTCTTGCGTAAGGTATTCTACCAAATACTATGGGCCAGATCCACAAAGAGCCGGCGTAACGTAAAATTTCCCATTTAATTTACACTGCCTTAAAATTTCTACCTAAGTGCCCGATCCACAAAGCACTTACCTAGAAATTTTCGGCTGTGTAACTTAAATTCCGCCGGCGCAAGGCGTTCCTCTTCAAATGGGGGCGATTCCCATTTAAATTAGGCGCGCTCCCGCGCCGGCCGTACTGAGCATGCTCGTGACGTCATTTTCCCGATGTGCATAGCGCGAAATTACGCTACGCCGAGCTTTGTGGATCGCGTTGGGTCAATAAAGTTGCGTCGGGAAAAAAAAAGATACGGCGGGAATTTTTTTTTTTAAAACCAAAAAAAAAACGCGTCGCTGGACAGAAGGGTCTAATTTTATAAGGTGTAAACAGTTTACACTTTGTAAAAGCAGCCCTAATTTTACACATGCAACTTAATACTTACGGAGAAAAAACAAAGCGTAAAAGCTTCGTGGATCTCCGTAAGTGCTAATTTGCATACCCGAAGCGGCATTTCGACGCGAAATGCCCCCAGCGGCGGATGCGGTACTGCATCCTAAGATCCGGCAGTGTAAGTCTCTTACACATGCCGGATCTTCTGTCTATCTCTTGGAAACTGATTCTGTGGATCAGTTCCAAAGATAGAAACAGGGATACAACGGCGTATCAGTAGATACGCCGGCGTATCCCTTTTGAGGATCTGGCCCTATACTTTTACCATATTCCCAAGAATCACAAGAGCTCAGATCACCCCCAAGTAGACCCATTGTAGCAGCGATGGGTAGTGTTACCACAGGTTTCAGCTTTTATATAGACCAATTCTTACAACCCATAGTACATCAATGACAGTCACATACAGTCACATGTCCGAGATTGTACACATTTACTGTAACTTCTGTCAGGTGGGAGCCAACCTATGTGTGGCTCTCACTTCATGTTAATTCTATTTACACCTCCATTCCCCACAGTTTTGGCTTAATGGCCTTGGAACAATTTTTTGCTCTGGATCCATTAACCAACCCCCGGCAGACTGCTTTCATTGTGGAGGCATTCAAGTTTTGTTTGACGCACAATTATTTCAACTTTGACAGAGACTACTATCTGCAACAACAAGGCACCGCAATGGGGGCAAATTTTGCTCCATCATATGCAAACCTGGCTATGGGTTTCTGGGAGATCAACCATATCCATAAGAATAACCCATTCTCAGCTAATATTGTTTTCTTTGGGAGATATACAGTTGCAAGAAAAAGTATGTGGACCCTTTTGGAATGATAGGGATTTCTGCACAAATCTATATATATAAAACTCAACGTGTGTGTGTGTGTGTGTGTATGTATGTATGTATGTTCCAGCATCACGTCCAAACGGCTAAAGATATTAACATGAAACTTGGCACACATGTTACTTATATGTCAGCAACAAACATAGGATAGGTGGTTTAACCCTTACCCACCCCCATTTGCCATGGTCGGGGTTTTCCTTTAAAGTCCCATTCAACTCTATGGGAAATACATGTTACTTCATAACTTCCAAACGGCTGTAGATATTTCGATAACACTTGGTCACATGTTACTTATATGTCCACTTAAACTATAGGATAGTTAATTTATCCCTTAACTACCCCCATTTGTGAGGGTCGGGGGTTTTTGTTTAAAGTCCCATGCAAATCAATGGGAAATGTATGTTCCCACATAACTTCTGTACGCCTGGAGATATTTCAATAATACCTGGTACACATATTACTTATATGCCAAATAAAAATATATGACAGTTAAATTAACCCTTACCTACACCCTTATATAAAAGATGGGTATATTTATATTACTATGATTTTCCTCCCCAAAAGGTTAAGATAGAAAGACCGGGCAACGCCGGGTATTCAGCTAGTTAGTCATAAAATGTGATTTGATCTTCATCTAAGTCACAACAATAGACAATCACAGTCTGCTTAAACTAGTAACACACAAAGAATTAAATGTTACCATGTTTTTAATGAACACACCATGTAAACATTCACAGTGCAGGTGGAAAACATATGTGAACCCTTGGATTTAATAACTGGTTGAACCTCCTTTGGCAGCAATAACTTCAACCAAACGTTCCTGTAGTTGCAGATCAGACGTGCACAACGTTCAGGAGTAATTCTTGACACCATTCCTCTTCACAGAACTGTTTCAGTTCAGCAATATTTTTGGGATATCTGGTGTGAATCGCTTTCTTGAGGTCATGCCACAGCATCTCAATCGGGTTGAGGTCAGGACTCTGACTGGTCCACTCCCGAAGGCGTATTTTCTTTTGTTTAAGCCATTCTGTTGTTGATTTACTTCTATGCTTTTGGGTCGTTGTCCTGTTGCAACACTCATCTTCTGTTGAGCTTCAGCTGGTGGACAGATGGCCTTAAGTTCTCCTGCAAAATGTCTTGATAAACTTGGGAATTCATTTTTCCTTCGATGATGGCAATCCGTCCAGGCCCTGATGCAGCAAAGCAGCCCCAAACCATGATGCCCCCACCTCCATACTTCACAGTTGGGATGAGGTTTTGATGTTGGTGTGCTGTCTCCCTTTTTCTCCACACATAGTGTTGTGTGTTTCTTCCAAACAACTCAACTTTGGTTTCATCTGTCCACAGAATATTTTGCCAGTACTGCTGTGGAACATCCAGGTGCTCTTGTGCAAACTGTAAACGTGCAGCGATGTTATTTTTGGACAGCAGTGGCTTCCTCTATGGTATTCTCCCATGAAATCCATTCTTGTTTAGTGATTTACGTATCATAGATTCGCTAACAGGGATGTTAGCATATGCCAGAGACTTTTGTAAGTCTTTAGCTGACACTCTAGGATTCTTCTTCACCTCATTGAGCAGTCTACGCTGTGCTCTTGCAGTCATCTTTACAGGACGGCCACTCCTAGGGAGAGTAGCAGCAGTGCTGAACTTTCTCCATTTATAGACAATTTGTCTTACCGTGGACTGATGAACAGCAAGGCTTTTGGAGATACTTTTATAACCCTTTCCAGCTTTATGCAAGTCAACAATTCTTAATCGTAGGTCTTCTGAGAGCTCTTTTGTGCGAGGCATCATTCACATCAGGCAATGCTTCCTGTGAAAAGCAAACCCAGAACTGGTGTGTGTTTTTTAAAGGGCAGGGCAGCTGTAACCAACACCTCCAATCTGATCTCATTGATTGGACTCCAGTTGGCTGACACCTCACTCCAATTAGCTCTTGGAGATGTCATTAGTCTAGGGGTTCACATACTTTTTCCATCTGCACTGTGAATGTTTACATGGTGTGTTCAATAAAAACATGGTAACATTTAATTCTTTGTGTGCTATTAGTTTAAGCAGACTGTGATGTTCTATTGTTGTGACTTGGATGAAGATCAGATCACATTTTATGACCAAATTGTGCAGAAATCCATATCATTCCAAAAAGGGTTCACATACTTTTTCTTGCAACTGTATAGACAATATAATTGTCATCTGGGATCGTGCTCCGGACCTCATCAGTTCATTTGTCCAAAACTGCAATAATAACACATATGGGTTATCATTCACATTTGTCACTGATCCCACCACACTGGCATTCTTGGACCTAGAGTTGGGTCATGATGGCAATACTATCTGTGCCAAAAATTATGTAAAACCAACCGCCTTGCTGTTCATCAGTCCACGGTAACATCTGACCAGAGCACCTTCTTCCACATGTTTGCTAGAACCAAATTGAACTTTTTGGCCTAATAGCAAAACACTTTGTGGTGGAAAACTAACACTGCACATTACCCTGAACACACCGTGAAACATGGTGGTGGCAGCATCATGTAGTGGAGATGCTTTTCTTCAGCAGGGACAGGGAAGCTGGTCAGAGTTGATGGAAAGATAGATAGATCCAAATACGGGGCAATCTTAGAAGAAAATCTGTTAGAGTCTTCAAAAGACATGAGACTGTGGCGGAGGTTCACCTTCCAGCAGGACAACGACCCTAAACATACAGGCAGAGCTACAATGGAATGGTTTAGGTCAAAGCATATTCATGTGTTAGAATGGCCCAGTTAAAGTTCAGACCTAAATCCAATCCAATCCCCCTACAGTTAGAAACACATATGAGGTCACACTTAACCCCTACAGCGCCCTAGTGGTTAAAGCGGAGTTCCGGCCACAATTTCACTTTTTAAATATAAATACCCCTGTAATACACAAGCTTAATGTATTCTAGTAAAGTTAGTCTATAAACTAAGGTCCGTTTTGTTAGGTTGTTACAGCATTTAGACACTTTATAAAATAGAAATTGACTGGGGCCATCTTAAGTGTGGGCATCATGAAGCCAGACTGTATGACTTCCTGGATTTCAGCCTTGCAGATCTAGCACATGCTCAGTGATGCACAAGCAGTGTCAGATTAGGTTTCAGCACCTGTGCTGTCCAAGTCACATGATTCTTTGAGACTGGGGAGTGCACAGACTCCTGGAAAGTTACACCCACTAAATTCCCAGGAGTCTGTGCGGTGTAGGTTAGGAAGCATTAAGCACCTAGGTGCAGGAAGTGGGAAGATTAACTATTCTGCCTAGCAACAACACTTTGAAGGCATCTAAAAAAAAAAAAAAAAATTCGTAAAGGACTAATGATTTTTTTTTAAAACTACTGATGTAATGTTATATTTATGGGTGGAACTCCACTTTAACTGCTAAAATGCAATTGTATTTTTCACAGTAATCAATGCATTTTTATAGAATTTGTTGCTGTGAAAATGACAATGGTCCCAAAAATGTGTCAAAATTGTCCGATGTGTCTGCCATAATGTCGCAGTCATGAAAAAAATCGCTGATCGCCATCATTAGTAGTAAAAAAAAAATATTAATAAAAATGCCATAAAACTATATCCCTATTGTGTAAACGCTATAAATTTTGCACAAACCAATCGTTAAACGCTTATTGCGATTTTTTTTTACCAAAAATAGGTAGAATACATATCGACCTAAACTGAGGGAAAAAAATTATATCTTGTAACGGTCAGGGGTCAACGCCGTTTACGATATTCCATTCCACCAACCCACGACATGCTTATCCGACATTCCAACAATCCAGCAGACACGATCCATTACAATTCCCCAGACAAACGAGACACGCAGCTCTGTTTCTGGTTCCAAAATGAATGAATGCTTTAATGGTAAACTCTCAGCTTTTTATACAGTTAGAAAGCATGCTGCAGTAATCACAGGGACTCCACCCAAAACATCACACAATGGGTGCTTAACGAGTCCCCCTCAATCCACATCCCAGACAGACATTCTGGCACTGAATCTACATGAATCAATTACTATAGCTGACATGGCAGACATGACTTTTAGAGTGTGTTAACTCACAACACATATTAGCATCAATAGAACTTTCACACAATACAGGGCTAGTTAGCATAGCACAATGAAATATCTTAGGAGCCAGACTCAATTAACACCTCAACAGTCTATATGTCCCCACATGAATGAGTCACTCTGCTATTGACCTGTTGTGGACAGAATTAACCACCAAGATCTCCTGCAATACATGAATTATCATTAATGTCCCATCTCTTGTAATTCATGATATCATTTCTCAGTCATCCTATGCCCCTATCAGACATAGGATGACCCTAGACCCAAGAGTCATTAGTGAAGCTGGCACAGGAATTTCCCTGCATCCTTCAAAAGTCTCTGGGTATCATGGGCCATTCCGTTACATATCTTTTTTGAGGGATATTTATTATTGCAAAAAGTAAAAAATATTGCATTTTTTTCAAAATTGTCGCTCTATTTTTGTTTATAGCGCAAAAAATAAAAACGCAGAGGTGATCAAATACCACCAAAAGAAAGCTCTATTTGTGGGAAAAAAAGGACGCCAATTTTGTTTGGGAGCCACGTCGCACGACCGCGCAATTGTCAGTTAAAGCGACGCAGTGCCGAAT
Organism: Rana temporaria; assembly: GCF_905171775.1. Taxonomy (NCBI): domain Eukaryota; kingdom Metazoa; phylum Chordata; class Amphibia; order Anura; family Ranidae; genus Rana; species Rana temporaria. Next base: position 163,997,873 of record NC_053496.1, read on the forward strand.
CGCAAAAAGGGGCAAGGTCCTTAACCTGCATATTGGTCCGGGTCTTAAGTGGTAAAGACACTGGCCTGGATTCAAGAAGCAATTGTGCCTGTGTAACCATAGGTTACACAGCGCAATTGCTTACTTTCCCCGGCGTAACGAATGCTCCTGATTCAGGAACCTCGTTACGCCGACTGCAGCCTAAGAAATGCGCGGCATAAGGCTCCTATGCCCGCATATCTTAGGCTGCATTCTTGCGATGGCCGCTAGGTGGCGTTCCCGTTGTGCTCAGCGTATAGTATGCAAATTGCATACTAACGCCGATTCACAACGTTGCCCGAGCCCTGCGTACGCAATTTACGTCGTTTCCGTACGGCGGTTTTTGCGTAAGGCTGCCCCTGCTATTAGCAGGGGCAGCCAATGTTACGTATACCCCTTCGTTCCCGCGTCGCAAAATTAGAATTTTACGTAGTTTGCGTAAGTGAATCGTGAATGGCGCTGGACGCCATTCACGTTCACTTTGAAGCAAATGACGTCCTTGCAACGTCATTTGCCGCAATGCACGTTGGGAAAGTTTCCCGACGGAGCATGCGCTCTACAATCGGCGCGGGAACGCGCCTAATTTAAATGATTCCCGCCCCCTACGGGATCATTTAAAGTTGCGGGGGCGCAGGGCAAAAACGTTGCCCTGCGCCTCTGTAAATAATGCGCAATTCTACCTGAATCCAGCCCACTGTCGTTTCAAGCAAAGAGCAAAAGGCAGCCTGCCAACACAGGTAAGATTTGTATTAATGTTAAATGACATAAGATTTTTTGGAGTTTCCAATGGCATATTTTGGCACACATTAGCTGCTTTGCATTCTTTTCAAACTCTTTACAAAGTTATGAATACTTCCTGAAACCATTGTCACTAATATAGGAGACCTAAAGGTAATTTGAGAAGCTGTCATAGCTGCATGCACAGCTACCTGAACACTTCCTGAAACCTGCATTCAGCTCTAGACTTAGAACACACCAAGCAGCAAAAGCGTGAGTATTAATGTAATGTGTTTATTTATAGGACACTGTTGTCTATGGCCAGCAATTAGCAACGTTTTTATACTTCTTCCAATGCACATGGGCACTTAAAATTGATGAATTCTACCAGTGTTGCCAACCGTCCGTATTTTTACTGACAGTTCGTAAAAATGGGCACTTTTTCCCCCTGTTCGTAAATGTCCGTGGTTGCGGAAATGTGCCAGTAAAAATAGACAAAGGTCGGTTTGACTTGGAACTTTACATGGAGATTGGAGTCAGGGGGTGATGGTGGCTGCGGTGGTTCCGCAGAGGGGGATGGAGGCAGGGGGCATTGGAGGCAAGGGGTGATGGTGGCACCGCAGAGGGGGATGGAGGCAGGGGGTGATTGGAGGCAGGGGGTGATGGTGGCACCGCAGAGGGAGATGGAGGCAGGGGGCATTGGAGGCAGGGGGTGATGGTGGCACCGCAGAGGGGGATGGAGGCAGGGGGTGATGGTGGCACTGCAGAGGGGGATGGAGGCAGGGGGTGATTGGAGGCAGGGGGTGATGGTGGCACAGCAGAGGGGGATGGAGGCAGGGGGTGATTGGAGGCAGGGGAGATTGAAGGCAGGGGGTGTTAGTGGCACCGCAGAGGGGTATGGTGGCATCGCAGAGGGTGGGGATGGAGGCAGGGGGAGATTGGAGGCAGAGGGAGATTGTGGCACCGCAGAGGGGGGTGAAGGCAGGGGGTGATGGTGGCACCGCAGAGGGGGATGGAGGCAGGGGGTGATTGGAGGCAGGGGGTGATGGTGGCACCGCAGAGGGGGATGGAGGCAGGGGGTGATTGGAGGCAGGGGGTGATTGTGGCACCGCAGAGGGGGATGGAGGCAGGGGGTGATTGGAGGCAGGGGAGATTGAAGGCAGGGGGTGTTAGTGGCACCGCAGAGGGGTATGGTGGCATCGCAGAGGGTGGGGATGGAGGCAGGGGGAGATTGGAGGCAGAGGGAGATAATGGCACCGCAGAGGGGGGTGAAGGCTGGGGGTGTTGGTGGCAGAAGGGGATGGAGGCAGGGGGTGATGTGACTAAATAATTTGCCCTTATTATATCGAAAATAACAAAAATATGTTTTTTTACCTTAATATCTACCTTAAATCACATTGCTATTTGCCTAGCGTACTTGTTTGTAGCCCAAATACTGAAATTTGCACCTAAAAATGTAATTTAGTAACTTTTGCGAAATGCCAGTAAAGACGTGGCTGTGCCAGTAAATTTCGGGTGTCGTGCCTATAAATTTCAATCTGGTAGGTTGGCAACACTGAATACTACTGACCCACTCTAGTTATAGCCAAAGGCGGGCACTATTTGACTATCGCTCCTGTCCTTAATGGAAACCTGTCATAAGAAACTCAGGGAGGCTATTATTGCTGATCATTCCATCTGAAAATGCAAGTTCTCTGGCTGTCATACTTACACATTGTGTGTGTGAACCTGTAGATTGGAAATGTAGGATTCAAGCACTGTGTTATGAGTCCAATATAGAGTAATTGTCTTTAACCACTTAAGACCCGGACCATTATGCAGGTTAAGGACCTTGCCCCTTTTTGCGATTCCGCACTGACAATTGTGCGGTCGTGCGACGTGGCTCCCAAACAAAATTGGCGCCCTTTTTTTACCACAAATAGAGCTTTCTTTTGGTTGTATTAGATCACCTCTGTGGTTTTTATTTTTTGCACTTTAAACAAAAGTAGAGCGACAATTTTAAAAACAAATGCAATATTTTTTACTTTTTGCTATAATAAATATCCCCCAAAAACATATATAATAATTTTTTTCCTCAGTTTAGGCCGATACGTATTCTTCTACTTATTTTTGGTAAAGAAAAATCGCAATAAGCGTTTATTGATTGGTTTGCGTAAAAGTTATAGCGTTTACAAAATAGGGGATAGTTTTATGGCATTTTTATTAATAATAATTTTTTTACTACTAATGGCGGCGATCAGCGTTTTTTTTTTGTGACTTTGACATTATGGCGGACACATCGGACAATTTTGACACATTTTTGGGACCATTGTCATTTTCACAGCGAAAAGTGCTATAAAAATGCATTGATTACTGTGAAAATGACAATGGCAGTGAAGGAGTTAACCACTAGGGGGCGCTAAGGGGTTAAGTGTGCCCTAAGGCAGTGATTCTTACTGTAGGTGGGCGTGGCTGTAGGTGTGATGTCACGGCCGTGTGTATGTTTTTCATCGAGAAAACTGTCGAGGAAATCAATGAGAAAAAAAGAGAACAAGTTCTCTTTTTCCTCGTCGGGAGTCTCAATTTCCTCGTCGGGCTGGTTTTCGGCGAGAAACACGTTCGTGTGTATGCTTAGAAACCCGCACATTCTCAGAAGGGTGGCGCCAGTGGAATCAAACTTCCCCTTTATAGTGCCGTCGTACGTGTTTTACGCCACCGCGTTTGAGAACGACGAGATTTTGTCTTGACAGTGTGTACGCAAAGAAAGCTTGTCAAGTTTCTCGACAAGCCTAACAAGGAACTCGTCGAGGAAAACGATGTTTCATTTACGACGAGTTCCTCGGTCGTGTGTACGAGACCTTACTGGCTGTACAGTAGGGATAAATGGCACATAAACGAGAAGGGTGCAACTCGGTTGGGAGAAGAAATAGTTAAAAGTTTGGAGGGGTTTTTTAACCACTTCAGCCCTGGACCATTTTGCTGGTCAATGACCGGGCTACTTTTTGCAATTCGGCACTGCGTTGCTTTAACTGACAATTGTACGACATAGCTCCTAAACAAAATTGGCGTCCTTTTTTTCCCACAAATAGAGCTTTCTTTTGGTAGTATTTGATCACCTCTGCGGATTTTATTTTTTTGCGCTATAAACAAAAATCGAGCAAAAAAAAAAAATGGATATTTTTTACTTTTTGCTGTAATAAATACCCCCCTCCTCAGTTTAGGCCGATACGTATTCTTCTACATATTTTTCGTTAAAAAAAATCGCAATAAGCATTTATTGATTGGTTTGCGCAAAAATTATTGGGCCAGATTCGGAGATTCAGAGACAACTTACGCCAACGTATCTGTTGATACGCCGCATAAGTTCTAGGATGCGCCGTCGTATCTATGAGCGTATTCTTGAAACCAGATACGCCTGAATTCTGGCTCCATCAGACCGACGTAAGTCTCCTACGCCGTCGTATATTGGGTGCATATTTAAGCTGGCCGCTAGGGGCGCTTCCATTGATTTACGCGTTGAATATGTAAATGACCTAGATACGCCGATTCACAAACGTACTTGCCCCCGTCGTAGTAAGCTACGCCGTTTGCGCAAGGCGTACGTCCGGCGTATAGTTATCCCTCATAAAGCAGGGGTAAGTCATGTTAGAGTATGGACGTCGGAACAGCCGTCGGATTTTACGTCGTTTGCGTAAGTCGTACGTGAATGGGGCTGGGCGTAGGTTACGTTCACGTCGAAAGCATTAAGCCGACGTACCTTAGGGAGCATATGCGACATGATTCTGAGCATGCGCCGTTCGTTCGGGAATTAATTTACATGGGGTCACGGCTAATTTTAATACAACACGCCCACTACCTTCCTAATTTGAATTAGGCGGGCTTACGCCGGCCCATTTACGCTACGCCGACGTAACTTAGTGAGCAAGTGCTTTGTGAATACTGCTCTTGCCTCTCAGAGTTACGTCAGGGTAGCGCATATGAGATGCGCTACGCCTGCACAAAAATACGCTGATGTCTCTGAATCTGGCCCATAGCGTCTACAAAATAGGGCATAGTTTTATGGCATTTTTATTAATATTTTTTTTTTTTTACTAGTATTGGCGGCGATCAGCGATTTTTATCGGTACTGACGGACATTATGGTGGCATTTTTATAGCGATCAGTGCTATAAAAATGCATTGATTACTGTAAAAATGACACTGGCAGGGAAGGGGTTAACACTAGGGGGCGAGGAAGGGGTTAATTATGTTCCCTGGGTGTGTTCTAACTGAAGGGGGGGTGGGACTGACTAGGGGAAATGACAGATTGCTGTTCATACATTGTATGAACAGACGATCAGTCATTTCTCCCCCTGACAGGACCAGGACCATTAGGGGCGTGCACGCGCCCCTAATGGCTGGAATGCGAAATTACGTATAGCTATGTGATCTCGCGCAGCCGAGCCGACGGCGACAACGGCGGCTGGTCGGCTAGTGGTTAAACCTGAGAGGAGGAATCGGAAAGGAATATACCATGCCCAATGCTAACTGTAATGCAAGAGTAAGCAGCAATAAATGACTAAACACAAGTAAAAAAGTAAAGGGTATATACACAAATGCTAGTCTGGCTAACAAGATGGAACGGCTAGAACAACTGCTATTTGAGAAGGATTCTGACATCATGGGAGTATCAGAAACCTGGTTAGACAACTCACATGACTGGGCTGTAAATATCCAACAGTACACACTATTTCGGAAGGACCGGTTAGGTAGGAAAGAGGAGGGACATTCCTGTACGTCAAGAACAATCTGAAGTGTGAGAGATGTCATCATTATTTAGACTTGTGACCAGGCCCGGACTGGGACAAATAATAGGCCCGGGCATTTTAGATTGATCAGCCCATACAGTCATGGACTGACAACTCATGGGGCCCTGGGGCAATAGGAGATCATGGGGCTCCTGTGTCCCCGCCCACACTCAAGCCACAGCTACACAATCTCCAACTACATATTGCAGCTAAGCTGCATAGAGCGGACATTTAAATATTAACTGCAGCATAGCCTAAATGTAATTTACCAGCCCCTATCTTTACTAAAAGAACACAGTGAGTGATCGGTACGGAGGGGTGTGGAGTGTATGGAGTAGGGTGCCCACGTGTCCCGGATTGCCCGGGACTGTCCCGCAATTGACATGTCTGTCCCTGGTCCCGGGCACCTTCATTCCGGGACAATACAATGTCCCAGAATGAAATAGAGGACACAGCCACCCCCCTACTAACTAATAGCTACATTTCTGGAACTGGTTGCTAGGGCCGGCGCTGCCTGGCGTCTTGCAACCAGTGACAATTTACTCTCAGACAGTGAGGCCGGGAGCGAGGCCTGCGCCTAGTGCAGCAATGCTGTCCCCACCCACCTCGGCACCTCCTCCTTCTCTGGCACCCAGCGGCAAAAAGGCAGGGACTGGTGTGATCTTCACTCTCCAGATAGTGACGCCGCTCCTTTCCACGTGGCTCGTGCAGAGGGAGTGACAGCAGCACTGCATCTGGTGGCAGGCTATGGGTGGCAAGTGGCACATTCACCTGACAAATAACCCGCCGCCAAATTCCCCATCAACACCGAGACTACATTTCCCCCGTCCCCCCTCATCTTTTTTTGGGGAAGATGAGAGAGGTGGGTGTCCCCGAATGGCAGTTTGGAAATGTGGTCACCCTAGTATGGAGGTGGGAGGTATGTATATGAGAGGGGTACGGAGTGTATGGCGGTGGGTGGTATGTACATGAGAGGAGTGCAGAGTGTATGTTGGGGGGTAGTATGTACATGAGAGGAGTGCAGAGTGTATGTTGGGGGGTAGTATGTACATGAGAGGGGTACGGAGTGTATGTTGGGGGGTAGTATGTACATGAGAGGAGTGCGGAGTGTATGTTGGGGGGTAGTATGTACATGAGAGGGGTGCGGAGTGTATGTTGGGGGGTAGTATGTACATGAGAGGGGTACAGAGTGTATGTTGGGGGGTAGTATGTACATGAGAGGGGTACGGAGTGTATGTTGGGGGGTAGTATGTACATGAGAGGAGTGCGGAGTGTATGTTGGGGGGTAGTATGTATATGAGAGGGGTGTGGAGTGTATGTTGGGGGGTAGTATGTACATGAGAGGGGTGCGGAGTGTATGTGGGGGGGTAGTATGTACATGAGAGGAGTGCGGAGTGTATGGAGGTGGGAGGTATGTATATGAGAGGAGTGCGGAGTGTATGTTGGGGGGTAGTATGTACATGAGAGGAGTGCGGAGTGTATGTTGGGGGGTAGTATGTACATGAGAGGGGTGCGGAGTGTATGTTGGGGGGTAGTATGTACATAAGAGGAGTGCGGAGTGTATGTTGGGGGGTAGTATGTACATGAGAGGGGTGCGGAGTGTATGTTGGGGGGTAGTATGTACATGAGAGGGGTGCGGAGTGTATGTTGGGGGGTAGTATGTACATGAGAGGGGTGCGGAGTGTATGTTGGGGGGTAGTATGTACATGAGAGGAGTGCGGAGTGTATGTTGGGGGGTAGTATGTACATGAGAGGGGTGCGGAGTGTATGTTGGGGGGTAGTATGTACATGAGAGGGGTGCGGAGTGTATGTTGGGGGGTAGTATGTACATGAGAGGAGTGCGGAGTGTATGTTGGGGGGTAGTATGTACATGAGAGGGGTGCGGAGTGTATGTTGGGGGGTAGTATGTACATGAGAGGGGTGCGGAGTGTATGTTGGGGGGTAGTATGTACATGAGAGGGGTGCGGAGTGTATGTTGGGGGTAGTATGTACATGAGAGGGGTGCGGAGTGTATGTTGGGGGGTAGTATGTACATGAGAGGGTTGTGGGGTGTATGGGGTGGGTAGTATCAAATACACCACTGGCCACTGATGCATTGGTGGTCAGTGGCGATTAATTAACCCCTTTGTGCTGCATTAGTGACACCAGTGTCAGTGTTTATTAACCCTTTCATGCTGCACCATATAGGGGTTAATAAACACTGACACTGGTGTCACTAATGCAGAACAAAGGGGTTAATTAACTGCCACTGGTCACCAATGCATCAGTGACCAGTGGCAGTACATTAACCCCCTCCATGCTGCATATTATAATATACCATTGTAAATTAAACCCCCCCCCCCAAAGAGTTAATCACTTTAGGCAAATAACACAGCAAAGCCACTGTGACAACAGTGCCTTAGGTAAGGTTTTTAACCTCTTCTAACTTACTTGCACTGTTGCACAGGCACGGCGCTTCACTGGCTCTTTACAGGTCTTTGCAGCAGCCTCTCCTCGGCTCATCCCGCCTCCCAGCCTGTGAATGACATCACGCCGGCCGGGACTAGGAAGCTCCTGTCGGGCAGAGATCGCTACGCCTGACAGGGAAGACAGACAGCAAGTAACACTTCAGTCCAGGAAGTGTCCCCCTCTCTCTCCTCACAGCCCGTTCTCGCCATCCATCCCACGGCTGGAGCCTCTCTTAGTTCCCTCTGCATGCCTCGGCCCACAGGTACTCAGCCAAAGAGCCTGAATAATCAGTCCACCCCTGGGGGGCGGGCCTGTCACCGAGCACCCACGGCCGGCCGGCGCTGCTTGCGCGGCATTGCCTCGTCCCCCCAGGAGTTGGAAGAAGATGCTAGAAGGCCGGGAGAGGAGTGGAGGAGGCATGAGAGATCGAATTTAGAACAATCGGCCTGACAGCCAGGCGGCCTACCGGGCAAATGCCCGGTATGCCCTATGGCCAATCCGGGCCTGCTTGTGACGGTGCGGAATTATTATGTCTGGAGCGTCACGTGATTGGAAAATGTGTTAAATTACTGATGGATGTTTGATATAAACTCCTTAACATAAGGGAAAAGTGATTGCTCTCAGAGATTGAAATGTCCGGAAGTTGTTATAGGATACTTCACATATCCTGATATTGATTGGACAAACAGAACTTCACACTAATGCCTGGTACACACGATGAGATTATCGGAAGAATAATCATCTGTTTTTTGTTGCATGCTAATCTCAGATCGAATCTGATGAGTTTACTAAAGTCACAAAAATTTGCGTACGACAGAATAAAGATTCCGAAATGATGTCAAGTGTTGTATATGTTGATATAAAAAGAACCTTGAATTTCAAAAAGGTTAACTTTAAAGCTTAAAGGGTCACTAAAGGAAAAAAATGTTTTAGCTGAAATGACTGTTTACAGGGTATAGAGACATAATAGTTAACCGATTCATTTTAAAAATGATTAAAAATAGATAAAAACCAATCATATAATGTGCCTGCAGTTTAGTTTTGTTTTTGCTGTTGTTTCCTGGTTCTCTGATGTACAGAGACAAAGAGCCAATAGATGGCAGTGAAGGTTTTGCAAAACGAAACTGGATTGGTGCTGAGGGGTTTTAGACACACCTCCTTGATTAATCACCACAGTGAGAAATCTCCCAGTACTGTGGTGATCAGGAAACAGACAACCAGGAAGTGTCCAGAACAGAGAGGAATTACAGCAACATCAAAGCAAAAACGAACAAGGAGGACATGAAACCAGGACTGCAGTAAGGTAAAAAAAAAAATTCCTTTAGTGACCCTTTAACTTCAAGCCAATTTTCAGCTTTGAGCGCTGTCACTTTTTAAATGACAATTGCGCAGTCATGCTACACTGTACCCAAACGAAATTTGTATAATTTTGTTCTCACAAATAGAGCTTTTTTTTGGTGATATTTGATCAACGCTGCGTTTTTTCTTTTTTGCTAAACGTATAAATAAAGCGTGAAAATTTTGGAAAAAAAAAAGTTTTTCTTTGTTTCTGTTGATTTTACCAAAATTTGGTAAGTAAGTTTCCTCCTTCACTGATGGGCACTGATAAGGCGGCACCAATGAGGTGACACCAATGAGATGGCAATGATGAGGTGGCACTGATGGGCTCTGACGATGGGCACTGATAGGCAATGATAGGTGGCCCTAGTGGGTGACACTGATATGCAGCACTAATGGGCATTGAGAGGCGACACTGATGGGCACTCATAGGTGGCACTGGTGGATGCTGATGGGCACTGATAGGCGACACTGATGGGCACTGAAAGGCTGCACTGATGGGTACTTATGGGTGGCACTGCTGGGCACTGATAGGCGGCACTGTTGGGCACTATGACAGGAAGTCAGGTAAATCTGTGGGTGTTGTCACAGACGGGACATACATTTATGCCTTGTTTAGACAATACACCAATTGTTATTAGGCGTCGGCTGCAGAAGTAGCCAGAAAAGGTTAAGGGCGTTGGAAAACTTCAGCTGTTCAGAATGAGGCAATTAAGGCCTCTATAAGTAATCCAGAGGATTACCACTGAATTGCTGCATCCTGAGGCTTTGTGAGCAAGGAGAGCAGTGTACTGAAAGTCTTCTGAGGAGGTGAGATGGTGATTGATTTTTCTGTGTGATAGAAATCAAAAGACTATTGTTTTTCTGCTGTATGACCAGCAGTGTCTGCCCAGCACTCGGCTGTGCCAGACTCCCTAGATAGGTTCCTGTGTGACCCCCTGGACCCCCATCCAGGGGGTCACACACCCCGCTTCCGAGCTAACCCCTTACAGCACCGAAAGGCGGCACTGATGAGCACGGAAGGGCACTGATATGCATCACCGATGGCACTGTCAGGAATTTTTAATTGCCACTATATTCATAGTTAAAGCTAAGGACAGCACACATAGGCCTCGTCAAGGGTGAACAGGGGAAGTTGGTTACAAGTGACAGGGAGAAGGCAGATATATTAAATATCTTATACTCTTCTACTTATACAGATGAAAAAGATGGATTTAATAATCAAAATGACAATGCTAATAGCATAAGCCTTTGGTGCCATCCTGCTTGGTGGGCCCGTTGTCCTCTAAGCACACCTATGTATGCTGACTGGAGCTGCACCCAATTTTGAAGCCCAAATTCTGGGCATTCTTGTGGGGGGCCCAGCCAACACAGAATCCCTGACCCCCTCTATAAGCTATCAGCTCTGCTTTTTTTATTCATAATAGTAAAAGGTTACTCAGAGCTGTGGCCCTGTGTAAATTATCTTGCAGTGCCCTGGATGTGTAAAAGCAGCCGCAGATAGATTTAACTTTTAGAGTAACCTTTTACTATTACGAATGAGCAGAGGTGTATTTAGGTTTTGTGCTGTCCTAGGCCTGACTAAACTCATGCGCCCCCTAATTTAAATATGACCCACCCCTTCCTGTTTAAGACACGCCCTATCATCTGTAAACCACACCCCTTCCACTTTAGGCTCCACCTTTTCCTGTTAGAGCTCCGCCTTTTACTCTCTGTACATTAGCACACTCACGCACCATTCACTCCATACTTACATCAATCAATCCAGTTGGCTCCTGTCTAAATTGTTGCCCTTACCATGTGTATATATGTATGAATGCTAGTTAGGGACTTTAGATTGTAAGCCCCTTGAGGGCAGGGACTGATGTCCGCCTCTGGTATGACATGCACCCAGTCTGGCCAATCACCGGCCGTTTAATGCGGGCGTCAGTCCCTCCCTCACCCTGGCCAAGTATGCCCCATGTATGTTGCTAGCGCAAGTGCCACGCTACAGGCCGCCGCGCCAGGGGCTAAATTTATGAGGGAGCCGGAAGGCGGCTGCGGAAGCCAATTAAATAAAAGGACGGATCAGGGGTCTTTTTTTTTCGTGCGGGGGGCGGCTTTGGTGTCCGTGCCGCCCCCCGCAAAGTGCCGCCCTAGGCCTAGGCCTTGTCGGCCTAGGCCAAGATACATCCCTGCGAATGAGCAGACAGTGCTAATTGTTCATTTATAATAGTGACAGTTCACTTAGCCCCGTGGCTCTGTGTGTCCAGTGGTGGCTGCTTTTACACATACAGGGCACTGGCCGATGGATTACATAATGACGCAATACTGTGTGATCTTTCACTTTTATGAATGAACAATCAGTGATGTTGGGCCATTGCCATGTATGACACAGCCCGGCTGTCTTGTTTGGATCAAGAAGAAGGGAGCACCCTGAAAGCAAACAAAGAATTTCACATCTTTGTGGTGTTGGTGAGTGCAAAAGTGCACATTGTTGCAATGTTAATGAGTGTAAAAAAGCATATAATTGCATATTTAGGTGTGGTGTAGCCTTGTACACGGAGGTGTGGAGTTGGCTATTTTAGAAATGAAGGTGCGTTGTCATTGAATGCAGGCCCGTATTTACTCCCTTTGCCGCCCCAAGGCCGGGTCCTTCAATGCCGCCCCCGCCTGCGCAGTACAGGAGGGACTTTTTCGGCAGGACACTGAGAAGTGGGGGGGGGGGTGCTGCTGAATATGACATTGAGAACTGGGGGGGGGTGCTCACCACCTCTTCCCTCAGTTTTCTCTCCTCTCACCATCCGTGACATGACAGGGGGGAACTCCCGAAATGAAAGTGAAAGTGGTGAAAGTGTCCTCTCCTCTCAGCCACAGTGCCGCCCCTGCACCCACTGCCGCCCCGGGGCCTGGCCTTGTTGGCCTTGTCTGGAATCTGGCCCTGATTGAATGCAGAAGTGTTTGGAGGTACACTGTCAGTGAATGCCTACTGTATTTCCGATGAGTTCAGTCTGTCATTTACACATTCTCTAGGGGCCACGTCATTACACAGTCTGGGCTCATAGTACTCCAGGACTGGGTGGTGCTCACATGTCATTATGTGAGTGCTGCTCAGTTCTAAAAGAATGCTTATACCCCTATTGTTGTCAGAGGAAGGACAAGACACAGACATTAAAAAAAATACCGGGGGGTTGTTTCAGAGCTTGGGGGAGATGGGGAATCCTGGCGCTCCACATTAAGCCAAATAGTTCAGTGCTGTACTAAACATTAATGTCCATTGAGCCATTTGGCTAGAATCACACTGTAATAACCCCTAAAGCCAGGTGGAGTGTCAACCAATTCTCCCATATCTCCTGATGAAGTCACATGTGTGACGATACGCGTTGGGATTGGAGCGCTGGACAACCCCTAGCATCCGACGGACGTAGTACGAGTTCGCTACTCGTGGATTTATGCCATTAATACCGACTTAAATGTGAGTTTTATGTGCTGTTTTAAATTAAATTTGATCGTTTTTACTGTGTTTTGCTTCCCTATTGCCTATTCCCTATTGATTGTTCCACTGCTGCATGAGCTGTATAGTGTTTCCAGCCTGACATCCCAGCCTGACATATATGGAAACTGCCTGACATGCATGGAAACTGGTGAGAGAGGAGAAGCAGGACAGTGACTAGCTTGCTGCTCGTGGAGATAAGCCTCATATTTTATATTCCATGTGAGTGGATCTGAGTGTGTTATGTGCAAGACCCCCCGGCTCTATCAATATTACACCATCCTGTTCTATGTTCCTTATATTTGCATGTACTGCCTTGGAATGTGAGAGCAATCTATACCATCAAGACCAGACCATAAGGCCTCGTACAGACGACCGGATCTATCCGCTGGGATTGATCTGCGGATCAGTTCCAGCGGACAAATCCGGTCGTCTGTACGGCCTAGCGGATATTTATCCGCGGAGATTCGTCGGGCCGATCGATTTCAAGCGGATAGAAATTTCTTAGCATGCTAAGAAATCTATCCGCTTGAATCGTTTCCAGCAGATTGATCCGATCGTCTGTACAGACTCACCTGATCAATCCGTCCGCTCCCCTCCCTCGCATGCATCGTAATGATTCGACCCATGCGTGGAAGTACTTACCTTCCAGCGTCGCGCACGTCGCTGCGTCATCGTCGTGGCGACGGCGCGACACGTCACCGCGGATTTTGATCCGATGGTGTGTACAAGCCATCGGATCAAAATCCGGAGGAGGGATCTCCGCTGGAAACGGTCCGGCGGACCGTTTCCAGCGGAGATCCCCTCGTCTGTACGAGGCCTAAGGGTTTTCCTATCAGGCTCTTTTTGCTTGATGTAAGGTGAGCTGCTGGGACCACCAGAGGTGTGTGTGGAGATTTTTAAGGTAACGGTCTATCCTTTCTTCACCAGAGTTGGCTGTGGGGTCTCCCTTCGTTGAATATCTGTCCTCATTTTTCAACCATCAGACTTACCAGACTTTTGGAGACCTGGGGTTTCTTTCGTTTCTTGGACTTTTTTTTTTTTAGTTGCATATGTGTATCTTTTATATTTACTGAGTTATTGTTAAAAAAATTTCTATCTATAGTTATTACCACGGCATACCCACGTATTCACTGTCACTTGTGTCCCCCCGTGTAGCTGCAGTAATGTTGTATATAACACGAATATGGAACAAAGGAAGAAAATTACCGCGCTAAGAAAAATTAAAAAGTCAATAAGTTACTAATAAAGCTGCAACAACGGAGTGTTAATACGAACACAACAACATAGAACAAAGGGAAAAGGTTGTTGCGCTAAAATAAAAAATCTAAACAGTAAAAATTTGAAAAAAAATAAAATTATGGAGCCAGTAACCCAAATCAATGAGAGACTAGAAAAGAGGATAATTTCAGTCCTAATGCATCCACAAAAATAAAGTTCATATAGGAGTAGCAATGTTGAGGAGCAAATGAAGAAAAACACCTTGAACCAGTAAGAATTGGAGGCTTACCAGATGGCAAGCAGTGTGTGCTTGCGACTGCAAACCCCAGTCAAGGCCTTTAAATTGATCCTCGCAGGGGAAGATGGAAAAGGAAGAGGATTCTTGAAGTCTCCACCGGAAGCCAAAATAATGAACCATATCATAGGAAAAAATATTTCAATGGTGAAGTACGTTTGATCAGCACACATATAAAGTAAAAAGTGACTTTAAGTACCACCATCACCAGCACCCTATAAATAGGAGGCTTACCAGAACAAGTATGAACAACAGCAAGTGGCTAAAACCCTAGCCTGGGCCTTTGATTCCTGGGCTGTAATAATAGTCCTACGTGTCCTCCGTGTTCAATGGGTACATAGAGGGAGTGATAGAGCCCACATAGTGAAGTTCGTTAAACAATGCGTTTAATAATTAAAAAATTGCACTTACAGAGTCAATGGAAATAAAAACAGAGAGAAGCCGGCCGGCTCGGAACAAACGCCCGTCCACTCTACACAACACGTCCTGCGTCAGCACGCTACCTTCCCGACGCGCGTTTCGTCATAAAATGACGTCATCTGGGGCACGGGCGACGTGCTGACACATCGCAATAAATACATACCAACAGAGCCAAGCCTCGATCTGATTCTATGGGCTAATTAACCGCTCATGGTGGCTGCGCTGGGACAAAATAGGTTTGGAAAAATCCAAATAACACAGGCCCTCTTGTGGTTGAATAAGATAAAACAACCAGAGCCTGTATAGGTTTAAACTAGACTTATATATAAAAAATTAGCAAGCCATCTTGTGGACAAAATGAATATGACAACAAGAGCTTCTAAAAAGTATAATTATGGAATATCACCATAAAAAAGGGGGGGCGTTTATCTTAAAACAAGATCATTTAGCCTTTCCAAAAATACTGAGTCTCTTCTTATATAATTAGAAGAGAATATATACATGCTCTAAAACTTAAAATAGGGCATAGAAAATTACGAAAATATATAATCAAAAAAAACAAATAGCCGCGCCGTGGTCCCGGATCGCTCCCCGAGCGAACCCGACCGCCGCATGTAGCGGGGGGGGTCCCGATCGGACCCCCCACCCGCTAATAGGCAAGGACGTACATTAACGCCCATGTGCCTGTACGTGCCATATTGTGGACGTACATTTAAATGCGGAGGTCGGGAAGTGGTTAAAAATGTGCCACCACTGTTGAACCCTATGAAACCCATACATCTGCTCAAGCCTGGGCTAAACACTTGTGACTGTTATAGGATGGCTGAAAGTCACAAAGCCCCATTGTGCTATCTTCTAATGCCTAGGACAAGGTTTCTTAACTAGGGTTCCTCCAGAGGTTACTAGTGGGTTCCGTGAACAATAAGCAATTTCTCCCCCTCAGATAAGTTCCCACTGACACCATTGATCTTTTTAGCTATCAATTAGGGGATAATTATTCCCAATGACCACAAGTGTAAGAAAAATTCTTCCCACTGACCATTACTCTAATGTATTATAAGTTGTAGATTTTGGCCCGGATTCACAAAGCACTTGCACCGACGTATCTCGAGATACACAGTGTAGGTACAAATATGCGCCGTCGTATCTATGCGCCGGACTCAGAAACTAACATAAGCCTGAAAATAGGCTTCATCCGACTGACGTAACTTGCCTACGCTGGCGTAGAGTGGGCGCATATTTACGCTGGACGTATTTGGCGCTCCCATTGATTTTCTATTCACAAATGCAAATGAGAGAGATACGCCGATTCACGAACGTATGTCTGATCCGACGCAGTGCGCGTAAAGTCATACGTCCGGCGTAAAGTTATGCCCCATAAAGGAGGTGTAACTCAGCAGCATCCATGCAAAGGGCTGCACCAGGGAACACAAGCCAACGTATTTCACGTAGTTTACGTAGGACGTGAATATGACTAGGCGTGGGTTACGTTCAAGCTGTAGGCAGTGATCCGACGTAACTTAGGCAGTTGTTCCGACGTGATTGTGAGCATGCGCACTGAGATGCGCCCACGGGACGGCGCATGCGCAGTTGGCCATACGTATCTGTCTGGCGCTCGGCCCATCATTTGCATGGGGTCAAGCCTCATTAGCATGGCTCACGCCCACTTCCACTTATGCTGACTTACGCCTGAGAAACCCAGCGCAGATTTGGGAGGAAGTGCTTTGTGAATTTCATGCTTGCCTCTCTGCGGTGCGTCGGCGTAGCGTAAAGCAGTGGTCATCAACCCTGTCCTGCAGGGCCCACTAACAGGCCAGGTTTTATGTATTACCTTGGGGAGATGCAGTCTAGAATACTGCAATCACTGAGGAGCAAATGATATCAGCTGTGATGTATTGCAGTTATCTTCCAAACCTGGCCTGTTAGGCTGGGTTCACACTACAAACGTCCTACACACTAGGCTGGGTTCACACTACAAACGTCCTACACACTAGGCTGGGTTCACACTACAAACAGTCCTACATTGGGAGCCTCATGTAGCATGACGTGTGAAAATCAATGTTTCCCTATGAGAGCTGTCTTAACTGGTCCTACACAAGTCGGTCCGACTTTGAAAATGCTCCCTGTACTACTTTTGGTCCTACATTGATCCTACTTCAACCCATTGAATATCATTGAAGTTGGACCAAAGTAGTATCCTGTTCATGAAAGTAGGATGGATGTAGGACCAATGTAGGATAAATGTAGGACCAATGTAGCAGAGCAAAGTAGGATGAAAGTAGTGTAGTAGTGTGAACCCAGCCTGAGTGGGCCCTGCAGGATAGGGTTGATGACCACTGGCGTAAAGGAGATAAATATGCGCCAGTGTCTGTGAATCCGGGCCATAGTATTTTTAAGCATGGGTTCCCTGAGACCGCAAATATATTTTAGGGGTTCCTCTGTGTTGAAAAAGGTTGTGAAAAGCTGGCCTAGGAGGTGAAAGGTAAAGCAGAACTAGCTGTCTAGAGCCAGGGGAAAAATCAGTAAAAATGCCTGATGAAAGTCAGGTAATTAATACTGGCCCAGCCCACTAATGGAATTTGACTTATGCGGTTTTAGCACTTGCAAAAAATCGCTAGTCATCAAATGTGTGAAGCAGTGCAGCAGCTATTATATTAAAAAAGTTAACTGGTTCAAGTATGCCTATAATCTCAATGATCTCACACTGATTAGAATAAACATTAACAGCGCTTATTTCAAGCCCTCCGTGCTTAAAAAGTAAATGTGTCACCACATCCTGCTAAAATAAAAGGTTTCTGATGGGAAATGCATATATGAAGAACCACATAGATAAAACTCAGTATAACCTCAAATAAAATTAAAATAATCACAGAGGCCCATATTCTCAGTGAAGTTACGATGGAGTATCTCAGGATACTCCATCGTAACTCCCTTTTTTGGCCAGTGTATCTATGCGACTGATTCTTAGAATCATTTTCGCATAGATACACTTAAGATCCGCCATCTGTAAGTCACTTACACTGGCGGATCTTAAATGTAATGACGCCGGCCGCCGCTAGATGGCATTTACGTGAAGGACTCATTTGCTTATGCAAATGAGCCTTCTACGCCGATTCCCGAACGAGTTCGCGTCGCGTAACCGTCGCTAACGTCGTTTGCGTAAGCGGAAACTTACCACTGCTATATGAGGGGTAAGTTTCCGCAAGTCCCACGTAGGCCATGTTACGGATGGCGTCGGGTCCGCGTCGTGTTTTTTTGTCGGGTACGTCGTTTACGTAAGCGTTCTTGAAAGCGTCATTGACGTTTTCCGGCGAGAACTGGAGCATGCGCACTGTGCTTTTTGAAGCCCGGCGCATGCGCAGTTCATTAGAATCGGGGGCGCGCTTAATTTGAATACAAGCCGCCCCCTTGGAGATCCGCCAGGCTACGCCGGGGCATTTACACTCCGCCGTCCCAACTTACGGAGCAAGTGTTTGGGGAATACAACACTTGCTCCTGTAAGTTGGGACAGCGGAGTGTAAGTGCCTTAAGCGCAGCCCGCGGATTTTTAGAGAGAATATGGGCCAGAGTCCTCAATGCAATTAGAAAACTCTAATATCTTCAGACAGTGATGGATGTCTGAGATACGGAAATGCACAGATGCGCAGGGTCCTTCTGTCAGTCCTAATATCAAAGGAAAAAACTTGAGAAACACTTCAGCAGTAACTGTGATGGTGCAAACATTGACACGTAGGGATCCCCCAAAGGGACCTCACTCACCAGATAGATGTCATCAATGGGCATGGGACGCTGACTGTCTCTCAGGAGTATTTTATAGTACAGCTGGATCTCTCCTCCGTCCTTCTGCTGACACCTGGTGGACTCTGGTAGTGCTCAAATGGATGCAGTCATGTAAGAACAAGAGGGAGACTCCACATAGTGTAAAAACGTTTATTTCAAAAGAGGAGAAGCACTCTTCAATGTTATGCTTACAGGATTTAAAATTCCAAAATGGCGCTGTGTCGCAATCAATAGGCTAGCAGGCTCTCACTAGTTCAGCTGCCTGGGGATTCCTCCTCCTGACGCCGTGAGTCCCGGGATCCCGCTCAATATCACATACTTTGTATTTTTTATCTATTATATATGAGACTGTCAATGTTTTGTCGTCCTAGTACAACTTGATGTGTATTCTGTAAGGGTGCATTGCCAGGCGTAAAAAGGTACCTAGTAAATACTTGCTTGCTATGATGACACTTATTTGGTGGTTGAATGCACGCTAGGCTTAGTACTTTGTGAGCGCACTATGAACATTGATCATTGGGGGCACAGGGAGTTCACACCAGCAAAGGAATAGATACTCGTTCAGCGTAGCTGTCAGCTGAAGACGTGACGCCTGCCACGTTCGATCAGCTGGAGTAGTCAACACAGGGCGTCTCCAGTACTCATTCACCATTCAGCCGACGTCACGCAGAGGGCGGGCGGCTAGAATGAACGGCACTATATATATGGTTGGCTCACGACACGTGGCCACGCCCTCTGAAGACGTGACATCCAATCACGAAACGCGTCAGGGCGTGGCCACGTGATCCAACCGTCCAATCAGGTGAGCGGGATCCCGGGACTCACGGCGTCAGGAGGAGGAATCCCCAGGCAGCTGAACTAGTGAGAGCCTGCTAGCCTATTGATTGCGACACAGCGCCATTTTTGAATTTTAAATCCTGTAAGCATAACATTGAAGAGTGCTTCTCCTCTTTTGAAATAAACGTTTTTACACTATGTGGAGTCTCCCTCTTGTTCTTACATGACCGCATCCATTTGAGCACTAGTGTTGAGCAGAATACGCCATATTCGATTTCGCGATATATCTCGAATATATAGTCGAATATTCGAGATATATTCGCTAAATTCGAATATTCGTGATATTTTATCGAAATGAAATGATTGCGAATTTTCGCTATTGCGAATGCGAAAATAATTGTGAATTTTCGACAACTGCGGTAGGAGCACTCTGATTGGCTCAGAATATTCTTGATATTTTTTCGAAATTTCGCAAAATGCGAATGCGATATTTACTGCGCAATTTCGACAAATGCTGTAGGAGCACTCTGATTGGCTCAGAATATTTGTGATATTTTACAATACAAAATAATTGCGAATATTCGGCAAATGCGGAAGGAGCACTCTGATTGGCTCAGAATATTCGTGATATTTTACAATACAAAATAATTGCGAATATTCGGCAAATGCGGAAGGAGCACTCTGATTGGCTCAGAATATTCTTGATATTTTACAATACAAAATAATTGCGAATATTCGGCAAATGCGGAAGGAGCACTCTGATTGGCTCAGAATATTCTTGATATTTTACAATAGAAAATAAAAAGTGTTTTGCATTGGTGGTGATTCTTTACTCTATCCATCTGTCACAGCCGTTTGTCAATCAAACACCTTGAAGATTGAACACGTTCATGCTGCATGCTTTGGACTTTTTTTCACTTCACATATCAAAGACATTTTTATGAAAGATTATTTTTCTATTATTGGGACTATATTTCTTTATATATTTGTTTCACTGTGTATTTCACAAGTTATTTGCGCTTGCTTATTTTATAATTTGCCCACATGTCTTGTCACTAGACATATTTTTTATTCTTGTAGAGTGACTCCATTTTCTGTCTTGTATTAATTTATGTTGTATAACATTTTTGAGTTGCTGCTGTATTCTCCCCTTTTTTAAGGTATGCGCAATTTTTTCCTTCTTACAAAAAAAATAATATCAAACATACAAATATTCATAACAGAAACATACACAAAGCCCCCCCCTTTTGCATCAGAGACAATCAGAGTTCTCCTACCACAGTTATCGAAAATTCGCAATCATTTTCGCATTCGCATTAGCGAAAATTCGCAATTTTTTTTTTTTTATATTCGGCAACATAAAAGGATCGCCTCAGCTTAGCTACTCGGCCCAGGGTCTCTAATCATACCAGCAATGCTTTTAGACGTCGATAGGATGTGATCTGTTTTAAAAATAAAATTGAAAAAATGCGAATATTCGGAATTGCGAATATTCACCGCGAAATTCGAAATATATCGCGAATACTCGAATATGCCATATTCGAGCCGAATATTCGCAATACGAATATTCGTGAGCAACACTATTGAGCACTACCAGAGCGTACCAGGTGTTAGCAGAAGGACGGAGGAGAGATCCAGCTGTACTATAACATACTCCTGAGAGACAGTCAGCGTCCCATGCCCATTGATGACATCTATCTGGTGAGTGAGGTCCCTTTGGGGGATCCATACGTGTCAATGTTTGCACCATCACAGTTACTGCTGAAGTTAGTTAGTTAGTTAGTCAGGTTGAAAAAAGACACAAGTCCATCCAGTTCAACCACAAAAAAAATAAACAAACAAAATAAAAAACACAATACAATCCCATACACCCAACTCCATACCCACAGTTGATCCAGAGGAAGGCAAAAAACCCCAGCAGGGCATGATCCAATTTGCTACAGCAGGGGAAAAAATTCCTTCCTGATCCCCCGAGAGGCAATCGGATTTACCCTGGATCAACTTTACCTACAAATCTTAGTACTCAGTTATTTTATGTACATTTAGGAAAGAATCCAGGCCCTTCCTAAAGCAATCTACTGAGCTGGCCAGAACCACCTCTGGAGGGAGTCTGTTCCACATTTTCACAGCTCTTACTGTGAAAAAACCTTTCCGTATTTGGAGGTGAAATCTCTTTTCCTCTAGACGTAAAGAGTGCCCCCTTGTCCTCAGTGTTGACCGTAAAGTGAATAACTCAACACCAAGTACACTGTATGGACCTCTTATATATTTGTACATGTTGATCATATCCCCCCTAATTCTCCTCTTCTCAAGAGTGAATAAATTTAGTTCCTCTAATCTTTCCTCATAGCTGAGCTCCTCCATGCCTCTTATCAGTTTGGTTGCTCTTCTCTGCACTTTCTCCAGTTCTCCGATATCCTTTTTGAGAACTGGTGCCCAAAACTGAACTGCATATTCCAGATGAGGTCTTACTAATGATTTGTACAGGGGCAAAATTATATCTCTGTCTCTGGAGTCCATACCTCTCTTAATACAAGAAAGGACTTTGCTCGCTTTGGAAACCGCAGCTTGGCATTGCATGTTATTATTGAGCTTATGATCAACTAAAACCCCCAGATCCTTCTCCACTACAGATCCCCCCAGTTGTACTCCCCCTAGTATGTATGATGCATGCATATTCTTAGCCCCCAAGTGCATAACTTTACATTTATCAACATTAAACCTCATCTGCCACTCAGTCGCCCAATTAGACAGAGCATTGAGGTCGGCTTGTAAATTGGCGACATCCTGCAAGGACGTTATTCCACTGCATAGCTTGGTGTCAACTGCAAAGACAGAAATGTTACTTTTGATCCCAGACCCAATATCATTTATAAATATATTGAAAAGTAAGGGTCCCAGCACTGAACCTTGGGGTACACCACTCATAACATTGGACCATTCAGAGTAAGAATCATTAACCACGACTCTCTGAATTCTGTCTTTCAGCCAATTTTCTATCCATTTACAAACTGATATATCCAATCCTGTAGACCTTACCTTACACATGAGCCGTGTGTGCGGAACTGTATCGAACGCTTTTGCAAAATCCAAATATATCACGTCCACAGCCACTCCTCTGTCCAAGGTTTTACTTACCTCTTCATAAAAGGAAATCAGGTTTGTCTGACAACTTCTGTCTTTCATGAATCCATGTTGTCTGCTGCTTAAATAGTTTTTTTCCTGCAAGAACTCATCCATATGGTCTTTTATTAAACGTTCCAGTATCTTCCCAACTATAGAAGTTAGACTAACAGGTCTATAGTTACTTGGTAAAGACTTTGTTCCCTTTTTAAATATAGGCACCACATTGGCTCTACGCCAATCCAGTGGTACTATTCCTGTCATTAATGAGTCCCTAAATATTAGATACAGTGGCTTTGAAATGACAGAGCTCAACTCACCTAGGATCCGTGGATGGATGCCATCAGGTCCAGGTGCTTTATCCACCTTTATTCTGTCTAAATATTTCTGGACCATATCACTTTTGAGCCATTGTGGATTTGGGGCTGTGTCACTCCCACCCCCATTTTGGACATGAGCTCCCCCATGCTCCATTGTATACACAGAGCTGAAGAAAACATTTACTAAATTAGCCTTCTCTTTGTCCCCAGTCACCCACTCTAGATTATTTTGTAAGGGGCCTACATGCTCAGACTTCACCTTTTTACTATTAATATATTTAAAGAATTTTTTGGGGTTTGTCCTACTATCTTTTGCAATCTGTCGTTCATTTTGAATTTTTGCATCCTTGATTTCCTTTTTACATATCCTGTTATATTCTTTGTAACATTTAAACAACACTAGTGTTCCTTCATTTTTATATTTTTTAAAAGCTACTTTCTTATTGTTTATAGCTTTTTTAACTTTGCCCGTGAGCCACATAGGTTTTATTTTTAGCCTTTTAAACTTATTCCCCATGGGAACATACTTTGCAGTGAGGTTCCACACAGTCTTTTTGAAAAATTCCCATTTCTGTTCTGTGTTCATCTGTGTCAATAGTCCCTCCCAGTCCAAGTCCTGGAGAGCGGCCCTCATCCTTGGAAAATTTGCTCTCTTAAAATTTAGTGTTTTAATATTTCCTGTATGTATTTCTTGCTTATAGTTAACATTAAATGAAATCATGTTATGATCACTGCTACCCAGGTGTTCCTTTATCTGAACATAAGTAATAAGTAATTATTAGTAATAATTAGTAATAAGTGTTTCTCAAGTTTTTTCCTTTGATATTAGGACTGACAGAAGGACCCTGCGCATCTGTGCATTTCAGTATCTCAGACATCCATCACTGTCTGAAGATATTAGAGTTTTCTAATTGCATTGAGGACTCTGTGATTATTTTAATTTTATTTGAGGTTATACTGAGTTTTATCTATGTGGTTCTTCATATATGTATTTCCCATCAGAAACCGTTTATTTTAGCAGGATGTGGTGACACATCTACCTTTTAAGCACGGAGGGCTTGAAATAAGCGCTGTTAATGTTTATTCTAATCAGTGTATGAGATCATTGAGATTATAGGCATACTTGAACCAGAACTAGCTGTCCCTTTCACTTTCTGGGTTTTTATTTTAAAACATAGAACCTCTGGGGGAATCTAGGATGGAAAAGGACCTGGGGGTCCTAGTAGATGATAGGCTCAGCAATGGCATGCAATGCCAAGCTGCTGCTAACAAAGCAAACAGAATATTGGAATGCATTAAAAAGGGGATTAACTCCAGAGATAAAACGATAATTCTCCCACTCTACAAGACTCTGGTCCGGCCGCACCTGGTGTATGCTGTCCAGTTCTGGGCACTAGTCCTCAGGAAGGATGTACTGGAAATGGGGTGAGTACAAAAAAGGGCAACAAAGATGTTAAAGGGTCTGGAGGATATTAGTTATGAGGAAAGGTTGCGAGCACTGAACTTATTCACTCCGGAGAAGAGATGCTTGAGAGGGGATATGATTTCAATTTACAAATACGGAGTTTAATGAGACACGTGGCCACTCATTAAAATTAGAAGAAAAGAGGTTTAACCTTAAACTACGTAGAGGGTTCTTTACTGTAAGAGCGGCAAGGATGTGGAATTACGTTCCACAGG
The DNA here is from genome assembly GCF_905171775.1 of Rana temporaria. Lineage (NCBI taxonomy): Eukaryota > Metazoa > Chordata > Amphibia > Anura > Ranidae > Rana > Rana temporaria. Next base: position 164,022,247 of record NC_053496.1, read on the forward strand.
TGGTGGTCTCAGCAGGGGAGCATCAATGGTTTCAAGAAACTATTAGATAAGCACCTGAACAACCACAACATACTTGTGTCTTTTTTCAACCTCACCTACTATGTAACTATGGGCCTGATCCACAACGAGCGGGCTTAACTTAAATATTCGGATTTAACTGCTTGCCGACCGTGCACCGCAGTTCTACGTCGGCAAGCTGGCTCTCCTGGGCGAGAGCACGTCATTCTACGTCGGCTCTTTCAGCCGCCACTAGGGGCGCACACGCGTGCCCCCCTTTTGCCCCCGACTCCCGTGCGTGTGCCCGGCGGGCGCGATCGCCGCCGGGCACACGCGATCGCTCGTTACAGAGCGGGGACCGGGAGCTGTGTGTGTAAACACACAGCTCCCGGTCCTGTCAGCAGGGTAAATGCTGATCTTCGGTTCATACAATGTATGAACAGAGGATCAGTGTTTCCCCTAGTGAGGCCACCCCCCCCCACAGTAAGAACACACCCAGGCATACTTAACCCCTTCCCCGCCCCCTAGTGTTAACCCCTTCACTGCCAGTGGCATTTTTATAGTAATCCAATGCATTTTTATAGCACTGATCGCTATAAAAATGCCAATGGTTCCAAAAATGTGTCAAAAGTGTCCGGAGTGTCCACCATAATGTCGCAGTACCGAAAAAAAAATCGCTGATCGACGCCATTACTAGTAAAAAAAAATATTAATAAAAATGCCATAAAAATACCCCCTATTTTGTAAACGCTATAACTTTTGCGCAAACCAATCAATAAACGCTTATTGCGATTTTTTTCCCCGAAAAATATGTAGAATATGTATCGACCTAAACTGAGGAAAAAAATCGTTTTTTTATATATTTATGGGGGGTATTTATTATAGCAAAAAGTAAAAAATATTGCATTTTTTTTAAAATTGTCGCTATTTTTGTTTATAGTGCAAAAAATAAAAACCGCAGAGGTGATCAAATACCACCAAAAGAAAGCTCTATTTGTGGGGAAAAAAGGACGCCAATTTTGTTTGGGAGCTACGTCGCACGACCACGCAATTGTCTGTTAAAGCGACGCAGTGCCGAATCGCAAAACCTGGCCTGGGCATTTAGCTGCAAAATGGTCCGGGGCTTAAGTGGTTAAAACAACCCCACTGTGCGAATACAGGTAGGCTCACTACTGATGTCGAGTTCTCACACCCAAAGGTTCAAACCAGGATGTGGTTCAGGCATGCAGGGGAGTACTGATGTGGCAAGGGACCCCATGTGTCAACGTGTTTCGTCCCACATTGTTGGGACTTCCGCAAGCCCCGTAAACGGGGTCACTTGCAGTGGGCTATGTATTTTGTTACCATACTCATATCCGTCCACTCAAAGCTACAGGTGCCTAACATATCCACACATTCGTTAATATTTAAAACTGCGCTTAGCGTCAATTAAATGTTCACAATTCAAAGTTCACAGCCGCACTCAAAAAGCATGAAAATACAAATGCTTAATACATAAATAAACTAAAAATAGTTGTGTTGTGTTAGTCATACAAATAGGTTTATCAAAAATAAATCTTTAAAAAAGTGAAACATAAAATCAAATCACAAATATTGGGTCTCCAAAAATCACCCCCCATTTAAGTGGAACCTAAGTATTCCCCATAAAGGGTGTTATACGTGTAAAAAAAAATTGCATTTGGGTCTTTAGGCCTCATATTGGTCTGGGGCTTAAGTGGTCAAAGTGTTGTTGCTAGGCAGAATAGTTAATCTTCCCTCTTCCTGCACCTAGGTGCTTAAGCTTCCTAACCTACACCGCACAGACTCCTGGGAATGTAGTGGGTGTAACTTTCCAGGAGTCTGTGCACTCCCCAGTCTCGAAGAATCATGTGACTTGGACAGTACAGGTGCTGAAACCTGATCTGACACTGCTTGTGCAGCACTGAGCATGTGCGAGATCTGCAAGGCTGAAATCCAGGAAGTCATACAGTCTGGCTTCATGATGCCCACACTTAAGGTGGCCCCAGTCAATTTCTATTTTATAAAGTGTCTAAATGCTGTAACAACCTAACAAAACGGACCTTAGTTTACAGACTAACTTTACTAGAATACATTAACCAGTTCCCGACCCCCGCATGTATATGTACGTCCACAATATGGCACGTACAGGCACATGGGCGTACACGTACGTCCTCGCCTATTAGCGGGTGGGGGGTCCGATCGGGACCCCCCCCCGCTACATGCGGAGGTCGGGTCCGCTCGGGGAGCGATCCGGGACCACGGCGCGGCTATTTGTTTATAGCCGCTCCGTCGCGATCGCTCCCCGGAGCTGAAGAACGGGGAGAGCCGTGTGTGAACACGGCTTCCCCGTCCTTCACTATGGCGGCGCATCGATCGCGTCATTCCCTTTATAGGGAAGACACGATCGATGACGTCATTCCTACAGCCACACCCCCAAACAGTTGTAAACACATACTAGGTGCACCCTAACTCCTACAGCGCCACCTGTGGTTAACTCCCAAACTGCAACTGTCATTTTCACAATAAAGAATGCAATTTAAATGCATTTTTTGCTGTGAAAATGACAATGGTCCCAAAAATGTGTCAAAATTGTCCGAAGTGTCCGCCATAATGTCGCAGTCACGAAAAAAATTGCTGATCGCCGCCATTAGTAGTAAAAAAAAAAAAATTAATAAAAATGCAATAAAACTATCCCCTATTTTGTAAACACTATAAATTTTGCGCAAACCAATCGATAAACGCTTATTGCGATTTTTTTTACTAAAAATAGGTAGAAGAATACGTATCGGCCTAAACTGAGGAAAAAAAATGTTTTAATATATGTTTTTGGGGGATATTTATTACAGCAAAAAGTAAAAAAATATTGCATTTTTTTCAAAATTGTCGCTCTATTTTTGTTTATAGCGCAAAAACTAAAAACCGCAGATGTGATCAAATACCACCAAAAGAAAGCTCTATTTGTGGGGAAAAAAGGACGCCAATTTTGTTTGGGAGCCACGTCGCACGACCGCGCAATTGTCTGTTAAAGCGACGCAGTCCCGAACTGTAAAAACACCTTGGGTCTTTAGGCTGCATATTGGTCCGGGGCTTAAGTGGTTAAGCTTGTGTATTACAGGGGTATTTATATGTAAAAAGTGAAATTGTGGCCGGAACTCCGCTTTAACACAGCACAACTATTTTGAGTTTATTTATATCCACATATTCATTACAAGTGCACTTAAGGTAGGATTATGATATAGTTAAATATTGTCTCAATGTTGTGTTGATATTTTTGCAAAAGCATACAAAATCCTGATTTCATTATTTTAATTTTTTTTTCTGTTTTAGATTTCATGATGTCAGATCCTGCGAGTGAATGTGTACCTCCTCGATATGAGACTCTAATGAGCAGCACTCCATCTGCAGTCCCATCTGCTGTCCCAGTGTCAAATGTGCCCGTGGCATCTTTCTTTCAGAACGTCAGTCCTCCGCCCCCCACGTTCTACATCCCTCCTTCAACCCAGACCTGGAGTGTCCCTACTGGGGCACCACAATGGCAGCTGTCCGCCATCATACCCCAAAATATGGAACCATCTGCACCATTTTTCCAAACATTTCTGAAGGGTAAACCAAAGGCTCTGGGAGTAAGTATTAGAGGTGACCATACAGCACACAGTTTATACAGGGAGCCCAGGAAATTACGGGAACCACATCTAAAAGTGTACCTGTCTTTTTGCAATAGACAATATGATACATGGGGAGGAGTAGAGATGGAGATACAGGTATGTAGCGTAGACCCCTAATGGGTCCTGCAGATTTGTCTCAGGATCTATCCTCAATCGGGTGCTACGCAGCCAGGCACACAGCAGCTCCCACAGTCTCACAATGCAATTACCAGGCAGTGTGTATCTTTTTAGGGTTTTATGCTGGTTGAATTTGGTTGGGGTGCAGAGTAAATCTTGGGATACTCCAAATTTATTGCGCACAGTAGCAAAGGATATGCTCTGACTTAACTAGACTCTTTAGGGTAACTCCCTTCTGGACTAGCATAAGGCGAACAAACAATTCAGGGGATTCCAAACACAGGAGCAGTTCTAAGTCAGCAACTCTGGAGCACATGTTCAAAAGGGTTTAGCAGCAACAGTCACTGGGACCTCGCACTCTGGTCTACCGTGTTTCCCCGAAAATAAGACTGGGTCTTATATTAATTCTGGCTACAAAAAACACACTAGGGCTTATTTTCAGGGGATGTCTTATTTATGTATGGTATGTACAAAAAAAGTTTCTCCCCCTGTCAGCTCTGGAGTCAGCATTGTGAAATTCTGTAATCCCAAAAATAAACCTTTGTTTAAAGACCTTATAAAATGATGTAATCAGTTCTGTAAAAAAAATAATATCATGTGTAGTGTGTCTCCTTGTGTAACATTATTGTGGAAAATACCTTACTTACAGTGCCGCTTGCCGCTCACGTGAGCCGCTGGAGCTCTTCTTCCCTTCTCCAAATACTGCAGAGGGAGGGGCCAAGATCCCCAATGACGTCAGCCCCACTCTGAGTACTGCAGTGGGTATGGGCTTAATAAAGTTTTATTAAAAAAAAACAGCTGACATCAGCCAGGAGGAGAGGAGAAGAGCTCCAGCAGGTCACGTGAGCGCCCAGCAGTGCTGTTAATAAGGTATTTTCCACAATAAAGTTACAAAAGGGAGACACACTGCACATTATATAATCTTTTTACAGAACAGATTACATGTTTTTACAAGGACTTGAACTAGGGCTTATTTTTGGGGTAGGGCTTATATTGCAGTCATCCCAGAAACTCACGCTAGGTCTTATTTTCGGGGTAGGGCTTATTTTCAGAGAAACAGGGTATACTCACAATATCCCCATGTACTTGGATGCCTTTGTCCAGTACCAGCCAGACACTACTCCTTTGAGAACTCCTGGCTAGGGATGAGCCGAACATCCCCCCCCCCTCCCAGTTCGGTTTGCAGCAGAACATGCGAACAGGCAAAAAATTTGTTCGAACACGCAAACACTGTTAAAGTCTATGGGACACAAACATGAAAAATCAAAAGTGCTCATTTTAAAGGCTTATATGTAAGTTTTGGTCAATGCAAAAAAACGTTTTAAAAACTGAAGTTTTTCGGGAGCAGTGATTTTAACCTCTTGACCACCGCCCCATGTCCAAAAGACGTCCTGTTTTTAAAGATGGATATCTCGGTAACGGCAGCAGCTGCTGCCACAACCAAGGTATCCATCTTTTCAGTGGGCAGTGGTGTACACGATAACGGTGGTCTCCGCGGCGGATTCGCCGCGAGATCGCCGTTATCGGTGGTGGGAGAGGCCCCCCCCCTCCCGCCGCTCTCCCGCGCCCTCTGCCTCTTACCGGAGCCGTCGGTAGCGGCGGAGGCGATCGGGACTGTTCGGCTGTTCACTGGGGTTGCGAGTGAGGGAAAAATGTCCTTCACCCGTCCCCATAGCTCTGCTGGGCGGAAGTGAAGTCAAAACGTCAGTCCCGCCCAGCGTCTTAAAGCAACATTTTTTTTTTGTCATTTGAAAAAATGACAGTTTCAATTTTTTTTTCTTTTTTTGCATTTAAGTCTAAATATAAGATCTGAGGTCTTTTTGACCCCAGATCTTATATTTAAGAGGACCTGTCATGCTTTTTTCTATTACAAGGGATGTTTACATTCCTTGTGATAGGAATAAAAGTGATCAATTTTTTTATTTTTTTTATTTCAGTGTAAAAAATGATTAACTAAATAAAAATAAATAAGAAAACAAAAAAAAATGTTTTTTTAAATTGCCCCGTCCCGACGAGCTCGCGCACAAAAGCGAACGCATACGCGAGTAGGGCCCGCATATGAAAACGGTGTTCAAACCACACAAGTGAGGTATCGCCGCGATTGTTAGAGCGAGAGCAATAATTCTAGCCCTAGACCTCCTCTGTAACTCAAAAAATGCAACCTGTAGAATTTTTTAAACGTCGCCTATCGAGATTTTTAAGGGTAAAAGTTTGAGGTCATGCCACGAGCGGGCGCAATTTTTAAGTGTGACATGTTGGGTATCATTTTACTTGGCATAACATTATCTTGCACAATATGTAAAAAAATTGGGCCAAATTTATTGTTGTCTTATTTTTTAATTCAAAAAGTAATTTTTTTCCAAAAAAAGTGCGCTTGTGAGACAAATACGGTGTGACAAAAAGTATTGCAATGACTGCCATTTTATTCTCTAGGGTGTTAGAAAAAAATATATATAATGTTTGGGGGTTTTAAGTAATTTTCTAGCAAAAAAAAACTGTTTTAGTCTCGTAAACACCGAATCTGAAAAACAAGCCCGGTGGTAAAGAGGTTAATGATGCTTAAAGTGAAACAATAAAAGTGAAATATTCCTTTAAATTTCGTACCTGGGGGGTGTCTATAATATGCCTGTAAAGTAGCGCATGTTTCCCATGTTTAGAACTGTCCCTGCACAAAATGTCATTACTAAAAGGAAAAAAAGTAATTTAAAACTACTCGTAGCTATTCATGAATTGTCGGGTCCCGGCAATACAGATCAAAGTTATTGAAAAAAAACGGCAGCACCCCCCCCCCCCAGTCCATTTGGGTCTGGTATGAATATTAAGAGGAACCCTGAACCAAAAAAAAAAGCGGGGGGGTCCCCCCCGAATTCCATACCAGGCCCTTCAGGTCTGGTATGGATTTTAAGGGGAACCCCGCACCAAAATAATAAAAAATGGCGTGGATTCCCCCAAAAATCCACACCAGACCATTATCCGAGCACTGCCCCCTGAACCGTACCAGGCCACATGCCCTCAACATGGGGAGGATGTCCCCATGTTGATGGGGACAAGGGCCTCATTCCTACAACCCGGGCAGAGGGCTTATCGAAATCTGGAAGCCCCCTTTTAACAAAGGGGACCCCCAGATTCCGCCCCCCATATGTGAATTGGTAACGGAGTACATTGTAAAAGTGTACAAGTGTAAAAAAAATGTAAAACCACACAGACACAGTTGGGAGAAGTCCTTTATCCCAACTCCCCACCAGCTCCCCGCCAACACTGCCACTCATCCCATTCCCCCACCAAGGAGTAAGAGAAGGAATAAAAATAGAGAATACATGGAAGGGAGAGGAAAAGAGGTGGAGGAACAAAGAAAAGGGGAGAGAAAGAATAAGAGAAAGAACAAGAAAGATGGCTAGACAGAGGGATGGGGAAAAAAAACAAGAAATTAGGATAGGTAGAGATAAAAGGGAAAGAAAGGTGAACAAAGAGAAAGAGTGGTACATCCTAAAATGTACCATAAGGGGTTTTAATACTGTACGTGTGGAAGGGAACACTTAATGTCTGTGGGTTAGGGGCACAAATTACTTGTCTTGCCTTGGGTGCTGACAACCCACACTACGGAAATAATTCTACTGTTAGGGGTCCCCACAACTTATTTTATCATGGGGTCACAGCACTAGAAGGTTGAGAGCCACTGTTCTAGAGGTACACTTGATGAAAGCAAGCATTGGCCTTGCTGTAAAAAAAAAAAAAATGTACGCACCTATCAGACAGGTGGGGGCAGAATCCACCAGGCAGAAAGGCAGGAGTTGTAAAGCCAGCAATTTGGACAAGCTGGAATTTAGATGCTGGGCATGTGGGTGGCAGAGAGTGTATTCTTTTTTTTGATGCAGCATTTAGGGTAGAGAAATTTGCCTGCTATACTCTACAGATGGTGGTGTGCTGTTGGCAGACGTGTTGCAAGGACCTGTGACACCCTTTGCTATACTATCATCCCTGTCAGTGGAGGCTGCTGAGAAGTCATGAGATATAGTGGGTGTAATGTTGCGGGGTAGGCATGAAATGTGAGGAGGAGAAGAAGAATTGTGTCCCTTTTGTGTGGCTTTCAGGTGCTCTTGCCAATGGGTGTAAGGTTACGCCGGATATTATTTGAGAGTAAGGATCTCAACTGCGGAGACTACTCAGTTTCGGACCCAGGTTTCACTCTCTTGTGTGCAGAGAGTTTGAAATCCTACCATCACAGTCTCAGTCAAGAAACATGGCGCATATTCCTTCATAGGCGCCAGTGAAAACTCAAACAAATAAGTATAAAGTCCAGGTAGAACTGATACTAGTTAAATGCAGAAGTAGCCGAGCATGCGTGGCATGTAAATAACCTTAACGGCAAAGTCCTCAAAATAAATAGGTAGTATATGTGCACACAATAACATTTGAGAAGGAGGTACTTAGATTTCCGTTTATACTTGGTGACTTAGAATGTAGAAATCATGGCAGGATCCTTATTAGAAGTACCAAACATAGAGAGACTATGGCTGCAGCAATTCCTGGTATAGTTAGCATACATAATTAGCAGGCAGGGCAGTTCACAGGATAGTAATGCATAACAACATCAGGGTACTTGCGATACTGAAGTGAATGATGCAGGCATAAGGTCAGGCTCCAAGGGTCCAGACGGGTAAGGCTGGTGAAGCAGGCAGTGGAGACTCCTGGTCCAGGTCAGGAAGCTGAAGTTCAGAGCAGGTGCGTCTGGATACCCAACCGACAGAGGCGTTGTGTCAGCCAAAATAAAGGAACACTTCCTGGTTACTGCTAGGAGCTTAAATAGGCCGCCCAGCAGCTTAACAGGAAGTCACAGGCTAATTAGAAAGAAGGAAGTAACTATAGTTGAACTTCGAGTGAGAGACTATTCAGGAAGAAGGTTTGGGAAGGAAGTAACGGATGAGAGTTAACTGGGAAAGAAGCACAATTGTATTTAGTGCAAAATTGTTCGTGAGACGTTACAATGGGTGGTGGGAGGTTAATTAGCTTGTGAAGCACATGGTACCCAAATGGCTGGTGTTTTTGCCACACTTGATCTGCTTGCGGCAAAGATTGCAAATTGCAACAGTGCGATCAGCTGCACATGTGTTAAAAAAGGCCCACACAGCTGAGCTGCGGGAAGTGGGCCGGGAGATAACAGCCCCACAATCTGATGGAATAGGGTGGCTGGTCTCTACTCTTCCATGATGGCTGCCTCTGGAGGACATCCTGCTTCATTGGGTGTTGTTTCTCCCCCTCACTTTCCTCCTCTGCTCTATCCGGCACTCAAGTCGTGTCAGTGACTTCATCATCATCACCCCCTCTATCCTCATCCTCTATCCTATCCTCATCATTACTAGAGCCAACTTGAATGCAGAAGAGAACTACTTCCCCTTTGTTCTGTCTGCTAAAGGGGAAGTCAGGTCTGACATCAGTGGATTCTGGGTGCCATCTTGGGAGAGCCTGTGTCTGATTGGACACAGAGTTCTGTTGATATTGGGGTGGATTTTGGTATCTTCCTCTGTCCTCCCCTCCTGTTAATTACTGGTTGGTTTAGTTCTACCTAAAGTCTCCCCACTTCTTCTATGTTCCCTCAGTCATTGTTAGTACTTCACACTCTTCACAGAGACAGGGCTTAGGAAAGTCATTGTCTAAGGCCCCGTACACACGACCGAACATGTCTGCTGAAACTGGTCCGCGGACCAGTTTCATCGGACATGTTCGGTCGTGTGTACGGCCTAGTGGACAAGTTTCCTGGCCTAGCGGACAGGTTTCCAGCGGACAAAAGTTTCTTAGCATGCTAAGAAACGTGTCCGCTGGAAACCAGTCCGTCTGACATGTCCGATGGTTAGTACGACTCATCGGACATGTCCGCTGGTTATGACGTATAACCAGCAGCCCGAAATCCCGCGCATGCGTCGAATTGATTCGGCGCATGCGTGGAAGCATTGGACTTCCGTGTTAGAGAACGTCGGTGTCTTCTACGTCACCGCGTTCTCTGTCCGCGGGGATTTTGGTCTGATGATGTGTACACACATCAGACCAAAAGCTCCCAGCAGACATGTCCGATGAAAAGGGTCCGCGGACCGTTTTCATTGGACATGTCTCCTCGTGTGTACAAGGCCTTACTATATGTCAAAAGATTGTAAAAGCATCCTCTGTATTACAATTAGAATTATGTACTACAAAAGAATGAGAAAATGTTATTTGAGGAGCTTGAGTTTGCCTTGAAAGAATCCACATCCGGGTTCAGTCATCAGTTGGGCAAATATATTCATTTATCTCTATCGGACCATTAGATATCAATAGCACTTAGAAGAGTATTGTTCAAAGCTGCAAACTAATTAAACCTTGTTCTTTCCCTCTTTAGATTCTGGTCATTGTGGCAGCCATCTTGGAGATTGGCCTTGGCATTGCATTGTGCTTCACCCTCTTTACTATCACGCTTCCAAGTGGCATTTCTTTTTGGGGCCCGGTGTTTGTAAGTACCATTACAATTTGCTGTTTGTGATTGTAATAACTGGATGCAGAAAAGCATCAGCCTGCAGTACCACCTATTGGCTAATCATAGATTAACTTTCACCAATGTAAAAGGGGAGGGTTTGAATCAATGGGACAGGAAATGTGGTTTAATCTTCCCCAATAAGAACAAAGACAAAAAGAAATATGATTGGATGGTCATAAGTGAAAAATTGCCATTTAAATATACACAAGTGTTTGAACAGACTAAGCCCCTGTTGTGTGATAAAGGATGATAGACAGGTGTGCCCAACCAGTGGCCCGGGACCACATGTGGCCCACGGAGCCCTCTGATGTGGCCCACGACCTCCTGCTTTGGGATGGAATACAATAGAATAGAATAGAATACTTTTATTAAAGGTACGTTTTTTACTACTGAAATCACAGTGTGTGTGTATATATGGTCATATCTGTTCTGCAGTGGTTACTAGGCTGCTTTTAAACTGATCCACGAGTACAGAGAAGTGCACATGTGGGTTACCTGCACTGAGCCATAGACTTCTATTACCTGCAAGTTTGGTGTGCTGAGAGTAGAGTGGGCTCTATAGAGCTGAGTTGGCTGCCATTCACCCACTCCACTCATTGTGACCCGCAGCCGGTTACCAAGTCGCTTAAAGCGGGAGTTCACCCATTTATTTATTTTTTTACCTTTTCCCCTTAGATTCCTGCTCGTTTTGTCTAGGGGAATCGGCTATTTGTTTTAAAATATGAGCAGTACTTACCCGTTTTCGAGATGCATCTTCTCCGTCGCTTCCGGGTATGGGTCTTCGGGAGCGGGCGTTCCCTCTTGATTGACAGTCTTCCGAGAGGCTTCCGACGGTCGCATCCATCGCGTCACTCGTAGCCGAAAGAAGCCGAACGTTGGTGCGGCTCTATACTGCGCCTGCGCACCGACGTTCGGCTTCTTTCGGAAAATCGTGACGCGATGGATGCGACCGTCGGAAGCCTCTCGGAAGACTGTCAATCAAAAAGGAACGCCCAGTCCCGCAGCCCATACCCGGGAGCGGCGGAGAAGATGCATCTCGTAAACGGGTAAGTACAGGTCATATTTTAAAACAACTAGCCGATTCCCCTAGACAAAACGAGCATTCAAGGGGAAAATGTGTTCTCTATGGGTGAACCTCCGCTTTAAGTGGCCCTTGCTCTTCAAAAGGTTGGGCACCCCTGGGCTAAGGCATCTAAAGCCTCGTACACACGATCAGTCCATCCGATGAGAACAGTCTGAAGGACTGTTGTCATAGGTTAACCGATGAAGCTGACTGATGGTCCGCCACGCCTACTCAGTTAAATAACCGATCGTGTCAGAACGCGGTGACGTAAAACACAACGCCGTGCTGAAAAAATGAAGTTCAACGCTTCCAAGCATGCATCGACTTGATTCTGAGCATGCGTGGATTTTTAACCGATGGCCGTGCCTACTAACGATCGGTTAGGTATCCATCGGTTAATTTTAAAGCAAGTTGGCTTTTTTTTAACCTATGGTTAAATAACCTATGGGGCCCACACACGATCAGTTTTGACCAATGAAAACGGTCCATCAGACCGCTGTCCTCTGGTTAACCTATCATGTGTACAAGGCCTTACATGGAGTGGTAGCTTTTGTCACTTACAGTTGCATATCAGTGTGTTTCAGGACGGAGTATTAGAACACATGTCAGATCCAACGTGTTATATAATGCCAAATAGTATCAAAGTGATCTTCATAGTCAACTATATTGCAAATGTGCATGTCTGAATTAGATATTAAGCTAGTAGACAGAAGATAGTGACTCTGGTTTAAAATTAGGCACTAGACATGAAGGCTATGTACCATAATGGACTGCAAGATTTTTATTGTACATATAAAGTAACAGACAATAAATCGCCATTACAATGATATAATATAATTTTCTGGGGAGACAAGTCCCTAGGTAAAGGAAGATGAGGAAAGCCTACATTGTATATAAACATAAGAGCACTTCATCTAAGGTAGTAAACATGAATGATCACCAAGAGAATCATACAAAACTAAAGGCGAGAATTAGGCTACAAAGTTAAAGCGGAGTTCCACCCACAATTTCACTTTTTAAATATAAATACCCCTGTAATACACAAGCTTAATGTAGTCTAGTAAAGTTAGTCTGTAAACTAAGGTCCGTTTTGTTAGGTTGTTAGAGCATTTAGTTAGTTTATAATCTAGATATAGACCGTGGCCATCTTAAGTGTGGGCATCATGAAGCCAGACTGTATGACTTCCTGGATTTCAGCCTTGCAGATCTCGCACATGCTCAGTGCTGCACAAGCGATGTAATAGGTTTCAGTCAGGTTTCCATAGCAACGGGAGTGTCAGAGGAAGTTGCCGCCCCTTATCTATGCAAATAGGCTATTTGCAAGGACTACTGGGATACATGATGCCTATCCCAGAAACCCTTGCGAATAGCCTTGTGACTTAATAGCCTAGGCTAATAAGGAGCAGGAAGTAATGAAGGACTACAAAATAAAGGTATTTACAAGCAACAAAATAAATAAAAATTGTCCATTCTGAACACTATGAGATTAGGGCATGCAGCACAGACAAACATAAAAAAATGGGTGGAACTCCACTTTAATAACCAGTTTAAAAAGCTTCAGTGATACCCCTTCCAGCACTCTCACTTCCATCAGCCAGCTTTTTGACAGCTCCCCCCACCGGCTTATCTGGATCTGCTGCAGGCCATGGCAAACGGATGCTCTATTCATGGATCTTGTAGCCTTCATTCTGGGACCCCCTCTTATGTGTAAGTGCCAAGTACTATCAGTTTTTATTGCTATATTTAAATTTACTGGTCCTTCGCACTGGTGTTCTATCTTCTGTTAGGCCCCGTACACATGACCGAACATGTCCACTGAAACTGGTCCGCGGACCAGTTTCAGCGGACATGTTCGGTCGTGTGTACGACCGATCGGACAATTGTCCGGCGGATCGGACAGGTTTCCAGCGGACAAATGTTTCTTAGCATGCTAAGAAACATGTCCGCTGGAAGCCTGTCTGTCGGACATGTTCGGTCGTCTGTACAGACTCACCGGACATGTCCGCTCGGCCGAAAGCCCTCGCATTCGTCAAAGTGATTCGACGCATGCGTGGAAGCATTGACCTTCCAGGGCCGCGCAAAGATTACGTGGCGACGGCGCGGCTACGTCATCGCGTATCGTGTCCGCGCGGTGTGTACGAGGCCTCAGGTGCATTAATGTAACAAGCTAAACAAAATGTCACAGTATTTTTTCTAAGAGATTAATTCCTGTATCATCTGCTCCATCTAGTGGTCAAATGCAGCATAGTTTTCTCTTTGAGGTATTTCAGAAAACTAAACTGCATTTTGGCCACTAGATGGAGCTGACAGTACAGAAATGTCTCTATTTAAATACAAAGGCCCGGATTCACATACCTTGGCGCATAGTTATGCCGGCGTAGCGTATCGAATATACGCTACGCCGGCGTAGCGGCGAGCACAGTATTCACAAAGCACTTGCCCCCAAGTCTACGCTGGGTTCCCTTGGCGTAACTCGTCGTAAGTGGCAGTGGGCGTGAGCCGGCCCATGGATGTATGCCAGTGCGCATGCTCAGAATCACGTCAGATCGAACGCCTAAGATACGTCGAATCCCTGCCTACGACGTGAACGTAACCTACGCCCAGCCCTATTCACGTACTACGTAAACGACGTAAATAATGACAGCTGTGTTCCCTGGTGCAGCCATTTGCGTTGATGCTGCTGACTTACACCTGCTTTATAAGACATAACTTTACGCCGGACGTACGACTTACTTAAACCGCGTATAATAATGCGCCGGGCGCAAGTACGTTCGTAAATCGGCGTATCTCACTCATTTGCATATTTGAATCGTAAATCAATGGGAGCGCCCCTTGCGGCCAGCGTAAATATGCGCCCGCGATACGGCGGCGTAGGAAACTTACGTCGGTCGGAAGAAGCCTATTTTCAGGCGTATCTAGTTCTGTGGGCACGGCGCACAGATACGACGGCGCATAGTTACACTTACGCGGCGTATCTCGAGATACGTCGGCGTAAGTGCTACGTGAATCTGGGCCAATGACATTTTGTTCAGTTTGCACAAATGCTTCTGACATTTGTGTGATGAATGTTTTAGAATGTGCAGATTTTATATCTATTTTTTTTATTTTACAGTACATCATTGCTGGATCTCTGACACTTGGCGCTCAGAAAAAACCCAATATCTGCTTGGTGAGTTTTTTTTCCTTTTCATTTTCTAAGTAGCTGCAAAGTAACTTTGCTATCATTATACAGTATAGCTGGTAGTGTTGGACCGAACACCCCCTGGTTCAGTTTGCACCAGAACTCCTGAACATGGAAAAAGTTCGGACCCGAACGGCGAACCCTCTTAAAGTCTATGGGACCCGAACTTGAAAAATCAAAAGTCCCCATTTTGAAGGATTATATGCAAGTTATTGATACCCATAAAAAGGGTATGGGGGCCCGGGTACTGCCCTGGGGGACATGTATCAATGCAAAAATGTTTTTGAAAAAATATCATTTTTAAAGGCGCAGCGATTTTAATGATGCATAAAGTGAAACAATAAAAATAAAAAATTCCTTTAACCACTTAAGACCCGAACCAAAATGCAGGTAAAGGACCAGGCCCCTTTTTGCGATTCGGCACTGCGTCGCTTTAACTGACAATTGCGCGGTCGTGCGACGTAGCTCCCAAACAAAATTGGTGTCCCTTTTTTCCCACAAATAGAGCTTTCTTTTGGTGGTATTTAATCACCTCTGCAGTTTTTATTTTTTGCGCTATAAACAAAAATAGAGCGACAATTTTGAAAAAAATGCAATATTTTTTACTTGTTGCTATAATAAATATCCCTCAAAAATATATAAAAAAAAAATGATTTTTTCCCAAGTTTAGGCCGATACGTATTTTTCTACATATTTTTGGTAAAAAAAAAATCGCAATAAGTGTTTATCGGACAAAAATCCAGGAAAAGTTTGTTTGAAGTCCGATCGTGTGTACGAGGCTTTACACTGTTCAATGTGACTCAGCACAAAATAGATAAGCTGATTGGATAAGATATTAAGTAAGATACATCACTCACTAACTACACTGCCCAGTGCCCATTCGAAAGAACGATGCGAGTACACAAATTTACGAACAGACAAAGAAACAAATTGACAAAACACACAAATGAAAATACGAACATACAAATGAAAATACGTATATACGAAATTACGAACAGACAAAGGATTTAAAATACGGAATGCAAACCGTTCGTTATAGATGTCATTTTCGTTCTTTTGCTTTTTCAGTATTTCGTATTTTAGTAAGATTGTCCAATCGTACGTTCATATTTTCTCTTGTTCGTTATTTTGCTCATTCGTAATTCCGTAATTTTCGTATTTTAGTACTTTCAGCTATTCGGATGTTCGAATTTATCCGAATGTACGAATACTAACAAATTTGTATGAAAATTCATTAATTACGAACGGAATCGCACATGTCTACTAACAACACTGCAAAATGTTCCTGTGGGAAGAAACATGTTATAGTGTGAGGTGGGACTATAAGCACTGAGCCCTGAATGCACAAAGTCATAATGACTGCTCTGGCAGTGCTTAGGTGCATTGCTTCATCGAATTAGGGCCCTAGAATGCACTGTGCAGCACGCAGTGCACTGTGGGATACTCAAGGGGCGAACATCCCAGCAATCGCCCCGCAAATTCGGGTGTTCACCGAACGGCGATGTTCGAGACGAACTTATGCTCGGTCCAAACTACTCGTCCCACTCTAATAAGCTGGGATAGACTGATTGCCAGTAATTACCACTACTCAATGTCAGGCAGCAACAAAACAACTCATTTGGAGGAGGAAGTTTGATGATGTTACAAATGCAACTAAATCAATCAAGGAGGTAAAAAAAATTGTTTACAGTAAAAGTTTTCAAAAAATTGCCTAACTAAGATGGTGCTACACTCACTAGGATTGTGAATTTACATGTTTATTTTGTTCAATACTGTTGTTCACACTCTGGGATTCAGGATCTGGGAAAATTCAAATCTTAAAAGTGTATCCAAGACTAAAGCTGGCCTTACAGGGTTCAAATTTAATCGGATTCCTAATGGGACCACAGGCATTATGCCTAAACCATACCAAACGTGCAAAAAGGAAATAAAAACTCAACAAAATATTTCTTTCAAAAATGTATTAAATATAAGCTTACACAACATATATTATCACCATATATGTTTGGAATTAAACTTGGCCACGGCCTGATTCATTGGTTTAAAATTATCATATAACAACCATAGATATCATCAGTAACGTATCTCATTCACTTGTTAATTTCCATAACCATCACACACAGCTCAGCCACTTGAAACTCGAGCTGTACCAAATAAATTTAATCAACTCTCCCAACCGACAGAAGGGGAGGGGCACAAGCCGCCCTTCTGTCACCACCACCCCAGACCGCGGCCTCCTCTATGCACGTTTGTAAATTCATGTTGAAGATATCCAGGCCTATCTCGGACAAATGTACCCCATCTGCCCTATACAAGCCTGGCACACCACCCTCCAGTTCAACATGCCTATACGACCTACCTAAACCAGGAGACAATGATTTTTCCATAGCTTTGTTTAAACATCTCCGAACTTTTTCTAAAGGTTTAAAAATAGCGTTATCTGACCAACATAAATGTGGGATTATCTCTGAAAAAATCAAACATGAAGCAGGGGAAGCCCGACTCAGAAACTCAAAGTCATTCTTCATCATGGTAATTAAGTCATGCGTCCTCAACTTCCCAATATCATTGCCCCCTAGGTGCACGATCAGTATATCCGGAGGGGAAGATAAAGTATACAACCTGCTTAATTAAAAAATTAAATCGCCCCAGAGCATTCCTCTGCGCCCAAACCAATGGATGCCGAAAGATGAAGGGTCCAAGCCCAAATTCTCAGAGTATGTCCTACTCGCCGCTCTCTTCTGAGCCCAAAAAATAAAAGAGTGGCCTAAGACCCACACGGACCGCTGAGAACCTGGAATAAATCAAAATGTTAGCGAGGACGAATATATAACTTAAAGGCATTTGATCTCTATCTACCAATCCTTCTTATGGCACTTTCCTTAAGCCCGATCCTGGCGGCCTCAGTGGCCGCCCCGATCCGAAATGAGTGAGATGTTACCCTAGCCTCAGTAAACCGGCTGTGTGCAGCACATTTCTTCAGGACCATCAAAAACTGGTAAATAGATACTGGTGACCCGTCCTTATGGATAAATAAAAGACCATTAGCTTGCGGGCGAATCCGTAAATACTCCCACAACCTAACAATAGGGCAGATATCCGCTGACACGTATTTATTCAGCGAAATCCACATTCCTTTGCCCAACACATCTGTCTTACTGTGGCTCAGAAATAATTTTAAATGATCCCCAAGAAGGGATACCTCGGATAACGAGATTCCAGAGGCACCACCTCTAGAGGCTGGGAGTAACTCGGAAATTCTGAAAGCGCCGAAAAATGCAATGACAAAAATGGCTCTGAACATGACTGCCTCAAATTCTGAAGAACATATTGCCGAGGTAGCCTCGCAAATTTTAGACAACATGGCCGGGGTCATTGGCGACCTAGTATCCTTCCTACCGGATTCTTTTTTATACCCCTTCAAAACCTGCCGAACCGAAAAGAATGTAAGGCAAGGCGGCAGATTAACAAGGCGTAAAAAGAAAGAGATGCCAGATAGCGTCTTGCTGATGTGAGACCAGGAAAGACGCTTCTGAATCAATGAACCTAGAAATAATAGCACCAGCTCTTCCGAGTATTCTGACGCGGAAAGTTGTAACAACGTCAAAAAGGCTGACCATAATACCCAGGAAGATAAATAGTTCCTCCAAGTAGATGGAGCCACTGAGTTCTTGACGTACTGCCATATTAGATCAGGGCCCATAAATGGGAAGGACAACTCATCCCCACTGGATCTGCCCCTGGGAGCAATTCGAAAAACCGGTCCATCTGTTGACGAGAAAGAGCATCGGCAATGTTATTGGCTTTACCAGGGATGTACCTAGCCTTCAACCAAATGTTCCAACGTAAACAAATAAAAACCAACTGACGCAAAAAGGAAACTACTGGAGGAGATTTGGAGGATAGCGCGTTCACCGCAAATAACACAACCTTATTATCTGTGCTGACCAATAACCTCCTGACTGCAAAACATTCCCCCCATAACTCTAGTGTGACAACCACTGGAAATAGTTCGAGTAAAACTATATTCTTAGAGAAACCAAGAGCAATCCATCTGTCAGGCCAGGTCCCCCCACACCAGTGGTTACCCCAGATTGCGCCGAAACCAACTGACCTTACAGCATCGGTTTCCAACAGAAAATCGCTATCTGCACTGAAATCCTGCTGCCACATGGATCTGCCATTAAATAATTGTAAAAAATTCCGCCAAACCATGAGATCCTGCTTGATATTGGCCGTTAGCCTGATGTAAGCAGCAGGATTTTTTATTCCCGCAATAGCCGAGTACAGGCCTCTAGAAAAAACTCTGCCCATCGGGAGAATTCTAGACGCAAAGGCGAGTTGGCCTAAAAGGGATTGCATTTCTTTAAGCGTAACCTTATTCCTCCTAAGAAATAATTAAATTGTTTGAGACAACCTATATATCTTATCCTCAGGCAGCCTACATTCCATGCTAGCTGAATCTATGGTTATGCCTAGGAATTCAATACTGGTTGCTGGATGAACTGTCTTGCCCTTAGCCAGGGGGACCCCAAAATGGTTACAAACTGTCTGAAAAGTGGCTAGAAGAGCGGAGCAGTCTTCCGAACCGCCCTGCCCTAAAAATAAAAAATCGTCCAGATAGTGGATTAATTGACATGAGCCTGCCACCTTGCTGACTACCCACTCCAGGAACGTAGAAAAAGTCTCAAAATAAAAACAAGAAATAGAACAACCCATGGGCAAGGCCTTATCAAAATAATATTGTCCCTCAAAGTGTATACCCAATGAGTTGAAACTGGCTGGGTTCAACGGGAGCAAGCGGAATGCTGATTGGATATCAGCCTTAGACATCATTTCTACCCAGAAAACGAAGTTTCTCTAAGGCTGAGTCAAAAGATGTGTATGATACAGATATATCATCTGAACTAATCTGGTCATTTAGGGAATTCCCAAATGGGAACGATAAATGATGAATCAACCTAAATTCTAAAGATTCCTTTTTGGAACCAAACCCAAAGGGGAAATCCTAAAATTAACAAAAGGTGGGTGGGCAAAAGGACCCTCCATTCTAACAGCCTCAATTTCTTTACTGAGTTTAGCTTTCACCACACCTGGCGCCTCGTTAACAGATTTCAAATTCTGTACCATTGTACACCCAGTACCTTCAAATTTCGGTAATGAAAAACCCTCAGAAAAGCCCCTAATTAGCAGGGAAGCCTTCTGCCTGTTTGGGTAGGCTTGAAGCCAGGGGAGCATTTTTGAGAGCATCACAGGGGTAACTGCTCTTAGGAAGGTTCTCTCTTGGACTGGACTGTAGCTTCCGAAAACACCTCGAAATAGGGTGGCCGCCCCCACAGGCCGCACATTCATGCTTATATTTACATGTATTCAACCATTTACAGTGTGAGTCATTGAATGCGAAGCATAAACCCTTCTTGTATGAATTATTAGCTGACGTGTGGGGGGGTTGCACCGGGCTCAAGCGAGAAGGGGGCTGCCTCTGGGGTAAAAACATGTTAAGCCATAGGCCCACATCCTTGGAACTGAGGGCTGCACCGCCAGCTTCTGGCGAAAAGCCTCATCATAGTAAAGCCAGGCTAGCCCACTAAACCCCTTGTAAGCCTCTAAGATAATGTCAATGTGCTGGAAAAGAAAAGGGCTCTGTTCAGGGTATTTCTCACATAGCACACTGGAGTATGTTATAAACGCCTGAAGCCATGCATAAAAGGATTTAATGACCGGCTTTCTGTCATCTGCTTTCTGTCATCTGCTTTCTCTTCCTTCCTGTCAAACCTTGAACTATCCTTGGCTGGGGGGAGAATTGCAGCAAGATCAACATATTCCCCTTTCCAGATTTTATCCTTAATGCTCAATGGTAAATGGAAACCCAAAGGTGACAACAGGCATGGCATACATTCCTTTGCATTGCTATCTGGTATACTCCTAACTGACTCTTCCCTAAGCACAGGGCAAGCAGGCTGGAGCAGAGTATTAAAATCATTACCTGACCATACCTCAGCCTCCTTGGATACCACAGGAGTAGACACATTAGCTTTCATAACTGGTATCAATTGCTCAATAGAAGCAGATAAGATGGATAATTGTGATGCTGTACTGCACTCACCCTCTGCTCCCCGCTCCGGGAGCGCTCCTGGGACTGACGCTGGTAACTCACACCGCACAGGTATCCTGCCGGTTAGCTGTCCGTCCTGCTGTGGGGGCAAGCTTGCTCCTCTGCGGCCCCCTCTGCCACCTCTACCCGCCTTTGGGCTGGCGCAGGTCGAGTTCCCTGGTGGCGAGCGCTCCCTGACAGGAGTCGCATTTCTTCTCCCCCGTCTGCGTCCCGCCGGGGGGGGGGGTGCTGGGTTAGACCGTAAAGACCTGTGGGAGGAAGGAAAAACATCCCGCTCACCCCCCTTGGCATCGGGTGGTGACGGGCTCAGGCTCCTCCTCTGGGCACGCCTCCTCTTGCTGGAGCATCTGCTCGACCCGTCCTCCGCTACGCTGGCATCTTCTCCTGAGACCTCCCGCTCCAGTGACGTCTCCAACGACGCGCTCGCTGATGGGCAGGGCTTGGCATAAGAGACCTCCGTGCTGCTGGGTCCCGCTGCTGGCTCTGACTCCGCACTCTGCGCGCCCCGGTTGGCTGTGGTAGCGGTGGTAAGGAGCGGATCCAATCTTCTCCTCCTGAGTGCTCGGCTCGGTCCAACAGCTGGTGTAGCAGGGCTTCCATCCTCACGCCGGCTCCTGGAGCTCTTCCGACTGGGTTACCTGTGGAGAAAAACGGTCACCTGCCTAACGGAACCGGGCCTATATATAGGCCCAGACCACTTCTAGTACCTTCTCTCAAGTCACCTGATTTTATAAACCAATCGCTGAACTAATCTGCCCTTGCTTCTGGAACCTGCTAACCCAGCTGTGAGGCCTAGCTAATCATCCTTAACCCCTAAACCGCTATCTCCTCCTGAACTTGCTTGTCCTCACTGACCTATAGCTGACCCTTTTAACCCGCTCATTGCTGCACATGCCGTGGACCCATAAGGAAAGGAGAGCCTAAACGGCTACTCCCTTTCCTTTCCCATGAAATTCATGTCGTGGGTTGCCTTGTCATCCTCCATCTACGCAAGTTTGGCGTGGATGGAAAAATCTATGCGTGCTTGGCTAGCTCAAACCCATCAGGCTCTACAGACAAAAAAAATCTCTTGGGGGTTTAATGATGCTTTGTAACTTAAAGGGGAAGGGAGTGCGCACCAACCTTGTGCATTACCAATGATAACTGTGACGGTATTAGAATGAAGTCTTCCCTTCTTCCCATAAAGATAATCACCCAATATTCCACAAGGGGGAATATTCCTGGAGTCGCCCCAATAAGCCACACATGCCAAGCTTACTGCTGGAACAACACACACAATATAACTAAAACAAGCAGGGAGAATTACACTGAAGCATATTGCTTCACAATAACCACCAGCAAATGGAACTGGACCTGAAATTGGACAGGCCAAAATTGCATTGCAAAAGACTAATGCATTTTAAGGGAGAACCCTTTCCCTCAGAGCCAAATCGGAAGAGGCTTCACCCTTAAAGCGCATTAGCGATGCTACCTGGCCCCTTTTTATGTTTCAGTTCTAAGGATAACCTTTGTTCTGAGCAAGGGAGCAAGACCACAGGCATCTCACTTTCTATACAGAGGGTTGGCTGCACCCCCTAACCCGAGGTAACCAAAGTTTTTCAAATTGCGCGGTCATGCAACACTGTACCCAAATGAAATTTTAATAATTGGTGGTATTTGATCACCTCTGCGGTTTTGATTTTTTTCGCTATAAACAAAAGAAGAGCGACAATTAAAAAAAAAAAAGCAATATTTTTTACTTTTTGCTATAATAAATATCCCCAAAATAGATATAAAAAAAATGTTTTCCTCAGTTTTGGCCGATACGTATTCTTCTACATATTTTTGGTAAAAAAAAAAAAATCGCAATAAGCGTATATTGATTGGTTTGTGCAAATGTTATAGCGGCTACAAAATAAGGGATAGATTTATAGCATTTTTTTTACTAGTAATGGCGGTGATCAGTGATTTTTATCATGACTGCGATATTGCGGAGGACACACCAGACACTTTTGACACTATTTTGGGACCATTCACATTTATACAATGAACAGTGCTATAAATATGCACTGATTACTGTATAAATGTGACTGGCAGGGAAGGGGTTAACACTAGGGGGCGATCAAGGGGTTAAATGTGCACCCTAGTGAGTGATTCTAACTGTAGGGGGAGAGGACTGACTGGGGGAGGTGACCGATCTGTGTCCCTATGTACATCGGTCTCCTCTCCCTGACAGGACATATATCTCTGTGTTTACCCACAGAGATCCACGTTCCTGCTCAGTTACTGGGCAATCGCGGGTGTCCGGCGGCAATCATGGCCGCCGGGCACGCGCATCAGGTTCCTAGTAACGTGGTGGGTGCTGGCATTCCCCCCTCCCTAGTGGCTCGGCAAGGCGAGGACATCATATGATGTCCTCCCAGAACTAGAGCACTATCGTGCCGCCGTTAATTGACGGCGGGCGGTAGTAAAGTGGTTAAGGGCTTTGTGAAGCATTTTCTCAAATTGCCTCAGTACAGTAGAATGAGCAAGGTATGTAGAAGATGTAAATTATGGTGCATGAGGTAACAGGAGGAGAGCATTGAGCCAATGCCATTTTTACTGAAGCCTGGGCCAGTGCACCCTTGACATGTTTTGGCTTCATTCTCGGGCGCGAACACCTGAGAACCATCACCTGAGGTAGCAGGGGTTTATCGCTGGTCATGCAATCTGGCATGAGCAGCGATAGCCGAGCTCTTAATGACAGCAGAGCCAAGCTGGGAAGTGATAGAAAGTGGCAGAAGCATCCCTTCAGGAGTGGAGCAGTAAGCTGGCATGTCTGCTCAGTCAGGCTTCAAGCTCTGCCCCCATTGTTGTGGCATAGATTCAACAAGGTGTTGGAAACATTCTTCAGAGATTTTGGTCCATAGTGACTGTAACGGTCAGGGGTTAACACCGTTTACAATCTTCCATTCCACCAACCCACGACAGCTCATCCGACAATCCAGCAGACAGGACCCATTCCATTCCCTAGGATAAATGAGACAAGCTCTGTTCTCTGAGTCAAACGAATGAATGCTTTAATGGTAAACTCTCTGGTTTTTATACAGTTAGAAGCATGCTGCAGTAATCACAGGGACAATGAAACTCTCCACCCAAAACATCACACAATGGGCCCTTAACAAGTTCCCCCCTCAATCCACATCCCAGACAGACATTCTGGCACCGCATCTAGAGGAGTTAATTACTATTGCTGACATTTCAGGCGTTATGACTCCAGCTTATCGCACCTGTTACATAAAACTCATTCTTTTAGATAATGACATTCAGGTGAGTTAATTACTACTCATTACCCAGACAGTCTGGCTCCGAATCTAGAGGAGTTAATTACTACAGCTGACAAGTCACATTCCACATCTATTATCAATAGTATCTTCACACAAAACAGTGTCATTAGCATACACAATAAAAGATCTTAGGAGCAGACATAATTAGCACAATAGAATGCAATCACACCTTTCATCACTACAGCCAGGTAGCTGGATGTGATTACCATAAATTAACATCTTAACAGTAGCAGACTTAATTAGCATCTCAACAGTCTATTGAATGAATACGGTCCTATTGACCTGTTGGGGTCAGAATAAACAACTTGTAGTTTTCTAAGATCTCCTGCAATACATGAATCATCATTAATGTCCCATCTCATGTAACCCATGATATAATTTCTCAGTCATCCTATGCCCCTACTGGACATAGGATGACCCTAGATCCAAGAGTCATTGGTGAAGCTGGAACAGGAGTACCCCACACCCTTCAAAAGTCTCTGGGTGTCACAGGACATTCCGTTACAGTGACATAATAGCATCACACAGTTTCTGCAGATTTGTCGGCTGCACATCCATGATGCGAATCTCCCCTTCCACCACATCCCAAAGGTGCTCTAATGGATTGAGCTCTGGTGACTGTAGAGACCATTGGAGTACAGTGACCTCATTGTTATGTTTAAGAAACAGCATTATCCTGCTGGAAGGAGCAATCAGAAGATGGGGACACTGTAGTTATAAAGGGGTTGGACATGGTCAGCAACAATACTTAGGTAGGCCGTATTGTTTAAATGATGCTCAATTGATACTGAGGGGCTCAAAGTGTTCCAAGAAAATATCCCACACACCATTACACCACCACCATCTGGCCCTACCATCTGAATGTCGCAGCTGAATTGGAGCCTGTGGGAATTGTAGTCTCAGTTTCCTGTTCTTAGCTGATAGGAGTGGCACCCGGTGTGGTCTTCTGCTGCTGTAGCCCATATGCTTCTAAGTTCAATGTGTTGTGCGTTCAGAGATGGTATTATGCATACCTTGATTGTTACTTAAGTTGCTGTTGCCTTTCTATCATCTGGAACCAGTCTGCCCATTCTCCTCTGACCTCTGACATCAACAAGGCATTTTCTCCACACAACTGCCGCTCACTGGATATTTTCTCTTTTCTGGACCATTCTCTGTAAACCATAGAGATGGATGTGTGTGAAAATCTCAGTAAATCAGCAGTTTTTTAAATACTAAGACCAGCCCGTCTGGTACCAACAACCATGCCACGTTCAAAGTTCCTTAAATACGCTTTCTTCCCGATTTTGATCCTCAGTTTAAACTTCAGCAAGTTGTCTTCAACATGTCTAGATGCCTAAATGCATTGAGTTACTGCCATGTGATTGGCTAATTAGCAATTTGTGTTACCGAGCAATTGATCAGGTGTACCTAATAAAGTGGCAGGTGAGTGTATATGTAAGCTAAACCAAATATAATTCATAAATAAGTATAATAAATAAGTCCACCATGATGAATAGTGATTGAAATAAACAATTGTTCCATCCATGTGTATGTGAACTTCCTTCACCAAAGATCCAAAGGCTTACACCAATAATCATGCATTTCCTTCCACCAAAAGTGAGACTACACACTCACCGCATGAATGTGCTGCCAACGAATGAAGCAGCAATACAAGCTCAATCTGAGTTCCAGGATCCATCCACTGGGGGGCAGTATATGCACTAAGCACTCACAAGACCCATCAAATGCTGCCACTGACCCGACCAGAGTGGCGGCGTGATGTCACGCTCTATTCTCTGCCCAATGCCTTTCACACACCTGTTCATCCTCCGGGACCTCCCAGACTGACAATGCTATTGTCCAATGCTGCTGTAGGCACTCTAAAAAAGTGTGTTCCTGGCTATATCATCAGGTGAAAACACAGGGGGGGAAATTACAAAAAAAAAAGAAAATGAATGCAGCCACCACATCTAATGATTGGTAAACTATAATATATACAATTTTGGGTTTTGGGTTTAATAACGCTTTAACACTTTGCAAACAGTGGGGTGGATTCAGTATGCAATTGCGTCTGCGTATCCATAGTTACGCAGCGCAATTGCTTAGTTGCGCTGCGTATTAAGAATGTATTCAGAAAGCTCGTTACGCCGACTGCAGCCTAAGATATGACTGGCATAAGGCTCTTATGCCGTCGTATCGTAGGCTGCATTCTTACGATGGCCGCTAGGTGGCGTTCCCGTAGTGGTCAGCGTATAGTATGCAAATAGAATACTAACGCCGATTCACAACCGTACGCGTGCCCTGCGTACGCATTTTACGTCGTTTGCGTTCGTCGGGTTCCGCGTAAGGCTGCTCCTGCTATTAGCAGGGGCAGCCAATGCTAAGTATACCCGTCGTTCCGGCGTCGCGATGTTTGAAAATTACGTCGTTTGCGTAAGTGAATGGACGCCATTTACGTTCACGTTGAAGCAAATGATGTCCTTGCGACGTCATTTGCCGCAATGCACGTCGGGAAAGTTTCCCGACGGAGCATGCGCACTACGTTCGGCGCGGGAACGCGCCTAATTTAAATGATCCACGCCCCCTACGGGATCATTTAAATTACGCGCCCTTACGCCGGGCAGTTTTAGGGAGCGCCCACGCAAATTACGGAGCTACTGCTTCATGAATGAAGCGTAGCGCAGGTAATTTACGGAGGCGCAGTGTTAAAACGGTACGCTGCGCCTCCGTAAGAGGGCGCAAGTCGTACCTGAATCCACCCCATTATAAATAAGACTGTTTATGGTATTGTTGTATCATTGGTTTATTCTTCCTAATTTCACTTTACAGATCAAAGGCTCTCTGGGACTGAACATCATTAGCTCTATTTTCAGCATGGTAGCTCTGATCCTAAACATTGTCGATTTGGGAATCCTGCAGTGCTACAGTTACGGTTACTATTACTATAACTATAACTATAACTCTAACTCTAACTATGATTACTATTATAATGAAGCTCAGAAGAAATGCCAACAGCAACTTGTAAGTGTTATTCTGGTCATTATATAAATAGAACATCAAGTGTTTTATATATGTTTATTTTTTTTAATACATTAATCACTGCAAATATGTATACTGATTCAAATAATATCATACTATACTATAAAAAGGCGCAAGGTTGGATATCATACAAATAATATAAAATCTTAATGCAGTTTATTCCGTTTCTGTTATGACATTTTGCAAATACCGTATATACTCGAGTATAAGCCGAGTTTTCCAGCACATTTTTATGTGCTGAAAGTGCCCCCCTCGGCTTATACTCAAGTCACCTTTTTGTGACTGATCTCCCCAGTGGCGTCACTAGGGTTGGTGTCACCCAGTGCGGTAAAACATGGTGTCACCCCCCCCTCTGTCTAGGCTGCCCAGCACCAAGCAGGCAGCGCACGGGCACGGGGCACACCCCAAACCAGCCCCTGTAAATGATAGTATAGGGCAGTATAGTGGCAGGTTAGGGTAGTATAGAGTGGTATAGTGGCAGGTTGGTGTAGTGGGGTGGTATAGGACAGGTTAAGGTGGTATAGGGAATGTTGGGGTGATATAGGGTAGTTTGGGGTGGTATAGGGCAAGTTAGGGTTGCATAGGGCAGGTTGGGGTGGTATAGGGCAAGTTAGGGTGGTACAGGGCAGGTTGGGGTGGTATAGTGCAAGTTAGGGTGGCATAGGGCAAGTTGGGATGGCATGGGAAAGGTTGGGGTGGTACAGGGCAAGTTAGGGTGGCATTGGGCAGGTTGGGGTGGTATAGGGCAAGTTATGGTGGCATAGGGCAGATTGGGGTGGCACAGGGCAAGTTGGGATGACATGGGAAAGGTTGGGGTGGTACAGGGCAGGCTGGGGTGGTACAGGGCAGGCTGTGGTGGCACAGGGCAGGCTGGGTGGTACAGGGTAAGCTGGGGTGGTATAGGGCAGGCTGTGGTGGCACAGGGCTGTTTGGGGTGGTATAGGGCTGTTTGGGGTGGTACAGGGCAGGCTGGGATGGTACAGGGCAGGCTGGGGTGGTACCGGGCAGGCTGGGGTGGTACAGGGCAGGCTGGGGTGATACAGGGCAAAAACGGGATGGTGTCACCCCTCTAGCGGGTGTCACCCGGTGCGAACCGCACCCCCCGCACCCCACTAGCAACGCCTCTGGATCTCCCAGACGGTGGGGACCCGGTACTGACCCCAAACTTTTCACACATGTAGCCACACTCTTCCTCTATAAGTGTTTTTTTTGTCCGGGGAACCTATGGCCGGGGAGCACCGATTTTTCAAAGCCGGGCACCCCTTCCATAGACTCCCATGTTATTTTTTTTTATAATTGCTTCTTTTCTTTATTATAACAAATTACAACACATACAAAAAAAAAAGAAACATGAATAATAGAGACTCCCATGTTAAACGGTAATTTCTCCAGTGATTTTTGGGGATGCGGTACTGGCCGGCCGTAGGTCCCCTGGACCTGGATCTTGGCACCCATGTAGCCAAATTTCTCCTTTACAAGTGTGCAAAGTTTGTTATCTGGGGGACCTACGGCTGGGAAGCACCGATTTTTCAAAGCCGGGCACCCCTTCCATAGACTCCCATGTTAAACTTCAGTCTAGTCATGGGCACAGTGAGGCATGGGCACAGTGAGGCATGGGCACAGTGAAGCATGGACACAGTGAGGCATGGGCACAGTGAGGCATGGGCACAGTGAAGCATGGACACAGTGAGGCATGGGCACAGTGAGGCATGCACATGGACACAGTGAGGCAAAGTGAGCAGTGCCGATCCTGACCTCCCTGGGGCCCTAAGCAAAATGACATGTCACATTAAAGTTGAGAAGTGGGGGGGCTGCCGAAAATGACATGTCACATTAAAGTTGAGAAGCGGGGGGGGGGGGGCGCTGCTGACAGTGAGGAGCGGGGGAAGGGGATGTTTTGTTGTCGGAAATTACATCTTACATTAAAGTGAGAAGCAGGGGGCGCTGACTTCTTACCTCTTCTCCCATGCAGCCAGCGAGTTGAGAAGCAGATTAAGGGGGCGAAAATTACTTCTCACCAAGCAGGGCCTCTAGTAATTTGGGAGGCCCTAAGCGGCCTGCATAGTGAGCCTATAGGCCCTGAAAGTGAGGCACAGTGAGGCATGCAGATGGACACCCTAGGCTTATACTCGAGTCAATACGTTTTCCCATTTTTTGGCGGTAAAATTAGGTGCCTCGGCTTATATTCAGGTCAGCTTATACTCAAGTATATACGGTAAATAATCTTTTTTCAAAAGTTTAGGCCAAGATGTATTATGCTACATTTCTTTGGTGAAAAAAACCCAAATCAGTGTACTGCATATTATTTAGTCTGTATCAAAGTTTTATGCGGCGTACACACGATCAAAAATTCCAACAAGAAAACCATGGATTTTTTTTCCGACTGAATTTTGGCTCAAACTTGTGTTGCATACTGTACACACGGTCACAGAAATCTTGTCTGAAATTCCGACCGTCAAGAACGCGGTGACGTACAACACTACGACGAGCCGAGAAAAAGTTCAAAGATTCCGAGCATGCGTTGAATTGATTCAGAGCATGCGTGTTACTTTTGTGCGTTGGAATTGCATACAGATGATCGGAATTTCCGACAAGAACTTTTCCCGTCGGAAAATTTGAGAACCAGCTCTCAAATTTTTGCTGTTGGAAATTCCGACAGAAAAAGTCTGATGCAGCCTACACACGGTCGAAATTTCCAACCAAAAGCTCACATCAAACTTTTCTTGTCGGAAATTTACGATCGTGTGTACGCGGCAATAGAGTCTACAAGCTATGATATATACTGTATATCTGAAAAATCGATCAATCCTGATGTACTAACTCATTTCTTGAGGCCCAAAAATCACAGGAAAGTACAAATATCCTCCAAATTACCCCTTTTTGGAAAGTAGACAGTCCAAAGTATTTAATAAGATGCATGGGGAGATTTTTTGAACTTATTTTTGTCAACATTTTTGGGATAATAATGAAATTTATTTTGTTATTTTTACATACTGTCAACAGTGCAGTACAGCAACATCATAAAACTGGGGTGGCAGTGATCAGGGACACTGACTAGGGACAGTGGGCCAGATTCACAAAAGGGATACAACGGCGTTTCTCCTGATACGCCGTCGTATCCCTGTTTCTATCTATGCGACTGATTCATAGAATCAGTTACGCATAGATATCCCTAAGATCCGACAGGTGTAATTGTTTTACACTGTTGGATCTTAAGATGCAATACCGCGGCCGCCGCTGGGGGGAGTTCGCATCGTAAACCAGCGTTGGGTATGCAAATTAGGAGTTACGGCGATTCTCGACGGTTTTTCGCGTTCGCTACGTCGCCGCTAGTCTAGTTTCCCGTCGCAAAGTTAGTCGTTTTTTTTGGTGCCTTAACTTTACACAGCAATCGTATTGCTGTATAAAGTATGGCCGTCGTTCCCGCATCGAAATGTAAAAAATAACATCGTTTGCGTAAGCCGTCCGGAATTACGCTACGCGCGTCGCCCTTTCGAAAAAATGACGTCACTTCACGCAAAGCACGGCGGGAGTTCGGAAACGAAGCATGCGCGGTAGGTCCGGCGCGGTAGCACGCCTAATTTAAATGGCACACGCTCATTTAAATTGGCCCGCCGGCGTAGGTTTTCATCGCAAGTACTTGGTGAATCAGGCACTTGCGATGAAAAATTGCGGCGGTGTAACGTATCTACGATATGTTACGCCGCCGCTGCCCTACGAGAATCTGGCCCAGTATGAGTAAAAAATTAATATTATTTGTATCCATTTTTTTTTTATATATTATTATTTTTTAATTACATTTCTTTTTTTTTTTAAATACAGTGACCAGAGCAATACAGTGTTACCATAGTGGAGAGGTGATCAGGATTTTTTTTTTTTACACACTTTGATTACTTATAATTAAATTATAAGAAACCATTTTTTTTTCAAAATAATAACTATTCATTCAGTGTTTAATATTGTGATTAGGTGTGGCCATGGTATAGATGGGCAGTGATTGGCCCTGCTTGTACCATGTGATCACTGTGACCAATTACAGAGCTCATCACTAGTACACATGAATTAAAGCCTTTCATTGTGTAAAATTGTCATGTGATCTGCTGTGATTGGCCCCAGCGATCCCATGGTACCGGCAGCAGGCCGATACACTGATCTGTCATCAGCTGTGTCTGGTGGACACAACGGGTGACAGATCGTGCCAGAGCATGGCCTGTGGGACGCACGCAAGGCGCGATCATGGAAGGACATCATATGACGTCCTCCCAGGATAATAGGGATCCCGTCTGGCCATCATATGACAGTAGGCCAGATGGGAAGGGATTACATGTTAGGCATCATCTCCATACAGCATATAAAGGAAGAAGAGGAAGCCTCCAATAGTGTAGTATATTTAATTTAATTAAACATGCCAACCACAATAGGAAACACACTCGCATGTATTATCTGAGTCACAGACTAATTTCCAGCATTTTTAGGCTCTGGTCATCTCGTGGCTCCACCCTACATGTTTCGCCACTAGCCAACGTGGCTTTGTTGGGGAAAAAACAGTAGTCATATTCAATATCTATGCACCCAAAACACACCATAAAAGATTCCAAGTTGTTCCTTATCGAAAAACTTCAACCTTACCCCCAAAGAATTCCTAATTTTATTTCAAGTTATTGATACCATATTTGCAAAAAAAGGACTACCACTCTATCTTCCTTCCTTCACTCTGCAGATCTTTATGATCCTTAGCGGTGCCTACATGTTACAGAAATGGACTATATAGTCTATTCCAATACTTAAAATCATACTCTGAAATTTTTGTGGTCAACAAATATCTTCTACAGTTTTAATCTATCAATGATGACCACATTGGATATATCACATGGTCTGACCATGTCCTGGATTCTATCAAACTTTTATAGGTAGATTCACAAAGAGTTAGGCCGGCTTATCTACAGATAAGCCGACCTAACTCTGGGCCATATTCTGAAAGAATCTCCGCCTGCTTCGCTTAGGGCACTTACACTCCGCTGTCCCAACTTACTGGAGCAGGTGTTGTATTCCCCAACCACTTGCTCCATAACTTGGGACAGCGGAGTGTAAGTGTCCCGGCGTAGCCTGGCGGATCTCCAAGGGGGCGGCTTCTATTCAAATGAAGCGCGCCCCCGATGCAAAAGAACTGGGCATGCGCCGGGCTGCAAAAAGCCCAGTGCGCATGCTCCAGTTCTCGGCGGAAAACGTCAATGACGCCGACGTGTGCGTCATTGACGTAAAGTCGTATTCAAGAACGACTTACGTAAACGACGTATCCGACGAAAAAACACGACGGGGACCCGACGCCATCCGTAACATGGCCTACGCGAGACTTGCGGAAACTTACCCCTCATATAGCAGGGGTAAGTTTCCGCTTACGCAAACGACGTTAGCGACGGTTACGCGACGCGAACTCGTTCGGGAATCGGCGTAGAAGGATCATTTGCATATGCAAATGACTCCTTCACGTAAATGCCATCTAGCGGCGGCCGGCGTCATTGCATTTAAGATCCGCCAGTGTAAGTGACTTACAGATGGCGGATCTTAAGTGTATCTATGCAAAAATGATTCTGAGAATCAGGAGCATAGATACACTGGCCAAAAAAGGGAGTTACGATGGAGTATCCTGAGATACTCCATCGTAACTTCTCTGAGAATATGGCCCAGTGAATCTAAGCCGGCCTATGTTTAAGTGTATTCTCTAACAGAGATACACTTAAACATACCTAAGATAGGCTGGCTTGCGCCATTCTATCTTAGGCTGCAATGTTTCTTTTGCCCGCTAGATGGCGCTGCCATTGCGTCCGGCCTAGATTATGTAAATGAGGGGCTACGCCGATTCCCGACGATTTACGAGCGTACGCCGGGCCTACACCGTCGAGTTACATCGTTTCCGTAAGCGATAGGCCACCTAAAGTTATTCCACCTATGAGGTGGAATAACAATGTTAAGTATGGCCGCCGTTCCCGCCGCGAGGTTCGAATTTTTTACGTTGTTTGCGCAAGTCGTCCGCGAATCGGGATTTACGTTGTTTACGTACGCGTCAAAATCAATAGGCCCGTACGGCCTACTTAGCTGCAATGCGCACTGGGAAATGTAGTCGCCCGGCGCATGCGCAGTGTAAAAAACGTTAAAAAACGTGAGGTCAAGCCTCACTTCAATAATACACGCCCCCCTCCCAGTCATTTGAATTAGGCACGCTTACGCCCGCTCGTTTTAGGCTACGCCGCCTAAAATTTGAAGGTAAGTGGTTTGAGAATCACTTTTAACCTAAATAAATTAAGGCGGTGTAGCCTAAAAAAAGTAGGCTAGGCCGTCCTAATTTTAGGCGCCCATATGTGAATCTACCCCCAAGTCTCTCAACACGTTTCTTGGGCTCTGCACATGCATCTGCAGACCCGGAAGGAGCATGGTTGATATCCCCAAGTAGAGAGAAGGGAAACCAGTGAACATCTATCTGCTGGCTTCCCCATGACTAAGCTCTGGGGAAGAGAAAATTCATATAACCCCCCACATTGTTTGAGCCTGAGTGGCACACTAACCAACCACAGGCTTCCCCTTCCTGTTACTGACAAAGAAGTGACATGTACAACGTCACCTCCGGGTCCCTGTGGAAAAAGTTAACACGTTCCATTAGCTTCATTGGTGGACAGGTGAGATATTAGGGATCTTCTAGACCCCTGATTTCATCTTCAGGCCTATTTTTTTTAAACAAAAAAATAGGGTTGTCCCGATACCACTTTTTTAGGACCGAGTACAAGTACCGATACTTTTTTTCAAGTAGTCGCCGATACCGAATACCGATACTTTTTTTAAATGTGTCCCCAAATGCAGCCATGTCCCCCACATATGCAGCCATGTCCCCCCAGCCATGTCCCCCACATATGCAGCCATGTCCCTCTAGCCATGTCCCTCACATATGCAGCCATGTCCCTCTAGCCATGTCCCTCACATATGCAGCCATGTCCCTCTAGCCATGTCCCTCACATATGCAGCCATGTCCCTCTAGCCATGTCCCTCACATATACAGCCATGTCCCTCTAGCCATGTCCCTCACATATGCAGCCATGTCCCTCTAGCCATGTCCCTCACATATGCAGCCATGTCCCTCTAGCCATGTCGCTCACATATGCAGCAATGTCCCTCTAGCCATGTCCCTCACATATGCAGCAATGTCCCTCTAGCCATGTCCCTCACATATGCAGCCATGTCCCTCTAGCCATGTCCCTCACATATGCAGCCATGTCCCTCTAGCCATGTCCCTCACATATGCAGCCATGTCCCTCCAGCCATTTCCCCCATACCTTTGCCGCCGCCGCCGTATGGAGAAAATCACAGCATTCATTTGAATAGCTGTTTTGCCCGCGCGTATAGACACTCCCCCTTGCTCGGCATTGGACAGATCACGATCACCCATCCAATCCCGAGCAAGGGGGAGTGTCTATACGCGCGGGAACACTACAGCTATTCAAATGAAAGTTGTGATGTTCCCGCACGCCGTTTAACCAATGCGGCGGCTTTCGATTCGGCGGCGCGATGCGGCAGCAGTGGCGGGGGGGGGGGAAGTATTCTATTTTGGTATCGGGGGTATTTGCGCGAGTACGAGTACTCCCGCAAATACTTGGTATCGGTCCCGATACCGATACTGGTATCGGTATCTGGACAACCCTACAAAAAAATATAAAAACAGATGTGGCTGTGAAAGGGCTAAAGGGACCAAAACACAAATAACGGGGAAAGATACCTAACATCCAGGACACATCCCGGTATCACATGTATAATAGACATATATATATATTAAACAAAAAAATCCTCATGAGAATCAACCGCTAACTTACTTTTTGTATATGTTTTTTTTTTTACAGAGTGGTGGTTATGCTGTTCTTTCTCTACTACTGCTGATAAATTTGCTGCTCTTCTGTGTCACCATTTCCACCTCTGTTTTTGATTGCCGGTCTCTCTCAAAAGTACAAAATGTCACCCAGGTAAGAGACATATAAGATTAATATATATATAAAAAAAAAAAAAAAATGGCAAGTCAAGGGACCAGCAAAGTCCATCACCCACCAGCTTTGGAAATCCCTTTGCTTTGAGATCCTTGTCCCAGCTCTCAACTGGATTCCAATGTTTTGTTTTGTTTTTAATCACGTGATTAGAGCCAGAGGCTCTAATAGTGTTCAAAAAAGGGTGGGCTCGGGGGCAGAGCACTGTGCTCCGAGCCCACCCAATTGTGTGACAATAGCGAATGAATAATTGCTAATGTCACACTAATTCTTCTCCCGGCCAATCAGAAAGCAGGTCCTGAGGACTGTCACCTGATTGGCCACCTAGAAGGAGGAGACACGCACTGCACAGAGGAAAGAAGGGAGGAGACGCATGGCGTGATGCAGGGGAGGAGGAAGCTGCCTTTCGCCGCCTGGAGGAGCGCTGCCTGTGACCTAGATGGGGTAAGTGCAGGGCCGACCTGGGGGGGTAGTGATAGGCGCGGGTGACCCGACCAAAAAAAAAATATACCACCAGCCCCCACTGCTTCCTATTGCATCTGCAGGAAGTGAAGTACAATCTCCCCACTAGGCCACGCTATAAGCGAAAAATAACAAGGGTTTTAAGGCTTCTCTACTCTATTCAAAACATTAAAAAGTTTGGGCTATACTTACATTGTAAGTGTGGAACTGATATTTAAATTGTAACCAGAGGTTAAGTTTTTTTTTTATCTGGATTGATTGCTGAGTGATTACAATCAATACCAGGTTTTTATTGCAAAATTTTGAGTTGCTGCCAGAACAGGAATAGAGGAGAAATCTTCCAATGATGAGTCTACAGGAAGTGAAGGGAAATCTCCTGAGACACAGATGGTTAAAAAAAAAAACTGGCAGTTGTTTTAACCCTTACTCTACTTACTAATATCTAATATGATTTTTTTTAACTTTAAAGCGGGGGTTCACCCAAAAAAATTTTTTCTAACTTGCCATCTAGCATACTAGCGCGAGCTACAGTATGCCTTTATTTTATTTTTTTGCGCCGTACTCACAGTTTAATCCCATAGTTAAGTTTCAGTCTAGTAGGCGTTCCTATGCAGAGTGGAACATGATTGACGGAGTTCCTCGTCGGCTTCCTCGCTGAAAAGTGTACACACGACCAAGTTTCTCGGCAGAATCCAGCTCCGATCAAGTTTCTGGCTGAATTCTGCCGAGAAACTCGGTCGTGTGTACGGGGCCTAAGAGTTTTCCTTCTATGATTCGAAATTTCTCTGAAATTTGTCCTCATAACTTCTAGCTTTAAACCTACATCATAATATTTTGTCTCCCTCAAGAAAAATAATATCCTTTATCTTATTGTACTTTTATCTTCTGAAGGTGTTCATGTTACAGAATGATGTCGTCCTTGCCATGAATCCTGGTGCCGTTCCCGTTTCCATTCCATACCCTGTAACCACCACTTATGCTCATCCACCACCGCAGCCACCGGCATATACGGTCAACGTAGTTAAAGCTTTACCAGATCATTAATAAAGAGCACCTGTCGTATACATATTATATGGCTCTGATCAGCTTTCTAATGAATTGTTTCATAATTATTACAAATCAGTAATTTAGCAATAATACTAAATTCTTGGGTTGTTTTTCTAAAAGTGATTACTTGTGCCAAAAAAAGGTTTCTTAAGGCTCATACACACAGTCAGACTTTTCTGCAAACTTTTCTAAAACTTTCCTAACATCACATGTTTTTTTTTGCTATTTTCTGCTCTTTACCGCCACCCTTTGGTTAACTTCTGCTATTGTTTGTTGGTTCTGCATGCGTATTTGTACTTTGTCAAAAAGTTGGTTCTATTGCTGTACACACAGTCAGAAAAGGCACCATCAGACTTTTGTTGCCGAAAAGTTGGTCCGTTTGCAGACCCAACTTTTTGTTGGATGAAACCCGAAAAAGTTGGTCTGATGGAGCATACACATGGTCAGACAAATTAGAAAACTTGCAGATTTTTAAGTTGGTTGGCAAAAAGTGTGACCGTGTGTATGGGGCTTAAGTGTGTTGGACTGACCAGGAGGTGGGACTTGACTTGAAAAAGGGGATTGCTTGTTTCTTATCTACCAGTGCCATTTGTCAGCTCTCTATGGTTAGTCCATTATTTCTTTATATTATCTTTGTTGTATTGAATCTTTCCCCATAGCCTTATATTCGACTATTGTTTGGTCATATAACTATAGATTGAACTTTTTTTAAAGCATGGCTACTAGGCTAATTTGGGGATACATCCAAAGATATACATATGCTGCATGTATTTGTATGTACTACATTGTTGTAATCTGTATACTACAATATATTCATCTAACTTTGAATTTTAGTGTGCTGACTTATTTAATGGTGCTATAGTTTTATTGATAGTTCTATGACACCTTTTGGAATAGACCTTATTTGACTTATACTTTGGGCAGACCAGTAAACCTTTTTTGAAATTTCTTCAGTGGAAGTTGAACAAAACATCAGTGGGGTAGATTCAGGAAAGAATTACGCCGGCGTATCCATAGATACGCCGCGTAATTCCAAAGCTGCGCCGGCGTATCTACTTTCTGTATTCAGAAAGCTAGATACGCCGACATTAGCCTAAGATACGACTGGCATAAGTCTCTTACGCCGTCGTATCTTAGGGTGCATTCTGACGCTGGCCGCTAGGGGCGCTTCCGTTGTTGTCGGCGTAGATTATGCAAATTAACTAGATACGCCGATTCACAAACGTACGTACGCCCCGGCGCAATTTATTTATGTCGTTTACGTTAGGCTTTTTCGGCGTAAGGTTGTTCCTGCTATTAGGAGGCGCACACAATGTTAAGTTTGGACGTCGTTCCCGCGTCGAAATTTGAATTTTTTACGTCGTTTGCGTAAGTCGTTTGCGAATAGGGCTGGACGTAATTTACGTTCACGTCGAAACCAATACGTCGTTGCGCCGTACTTGGAAGCAATGCACACTGGGATATGTACACGGACGGCGCATGCGCCGTCCTTACAAAACGTCAATCACGTCAGGTCATCATACATTTACATAAAACACGCCCCCCTTCCACATTTGAATTACGCGCGCTTACGCCGGCCCCATTTACGCTACGCCGCTGCGACTTACGGAGCAAGTGCTTTGTGAATACTGCACTTGCTCCTGTAAGTTACGGCGGCATAGGGTAAATACGATACGCTGCGCCGCCGTATCAGTGCGCGCCCCTACCTGAATCTACCCCAGTGGGTTTTAGGTTGGTATTTCCAGGCCTAAATTTTTTAAGTGTCCAAAACCCTACCAGCAATATACTCTGATGCCGCGAACACACGATCGGAAATTCCGACAACAAATGTTCGATGTGAGCTTTTTGTCGGAATTTTGCTGTAGAATATTTGCTGTCGGAATTTCCGACAACAAAAATTTGAGAGCTGGTTTCAAATTTTCCAACAACAAAAGTTCTTGTCGGAAAATCAGATTGTCTGTATGCAATTCCGATGCACAAAGATCCTACGGATGCTCGGAATCATTGAACTTCATTTTTCTCGGCTCGTTGTAGTGTTGTATGTCACGGCGTTCTTGACGTTCAGAATTTCAGACAACATTTCTGTGACCATGTGCAACGCAATTTTGAGCCAACATTCCCTCGGAAAAAAATCCACGGTTTTGTTGTCAGAATTTCCGATCGTGTGTACGCGGCATTAGGCCTGGTTTACACAGCTTGTTCCGTGGAAGAAACAACAACAAACTTTTTTTTTTTATTTTTTTTTACAAAAGCTGTTTTTTATTTATCCATTTTTTTATAAAAATAACAAACATGCTTATACTTACCTGCTCTGTGCAGTCGTTTTGCACAGAGCAGCCACAATCCTTCTCTCCATCGGGTGCCCCCACGGAAAACCGCTTTCCCTGGGGGCACCCGTGCTTCTGCACCCATTGACACAGGCAGTGGGACTCAGCCCCACCCCTCGCCCGTGTCATTTAATTTTATTGACAGCAGCAGGAGCTCCTTCTGCTATCAATCTGTCCAATGAGGAGAGAGACAGCGGCTGAAGCCGTGGCGTTTGTGCACATCACTGGATCGGATTGGGCTCAGGTAAAAACAAAGGGGGGGGGGGGGTTTGGGGGGAAGCTGCAGCACAGAAGGTTTTTCACCTTATTCCATAGGTAAAAAACCTTAAGGCTTCATATCAGACCACTCTCTTCTGTTCCCTGACACCACAGTCTCAGAGAACATTATACACTTTGTATTTAGTTCAATTAAAATTATATGACCCTTAAATCATTAGACCCACTCTTAAAGGTCTGGGTGGAAGTATGGGCCCTTATGGCACCAATGGCCTTTATCCCTTGGGGGGGGGGGGATATGCTGTAGTCTCTCAGAAGAAAAGAAGGTCTTGCATCTTCATCTAGCTTTTTAGTGAAGTGCTTGAAGTGTCCTGACAATCAGGGTGATGTAAAGTATACAGGATGAACACTGTCGCTGCTCAGTAAAGAGTAGGTGTAGCACAAAGTTCTCCTACAAGTTAAGTTAGTGAAACAAGACAATGGTGTCTGCATGCAGTGTCCTTTTTTTAGGAAGATGGGCAAGTGCCCGCTCACCAATCCTAGGGACCTTTGGTATTGAAGAGTGGCAAAAAGGCTGGCAGTGGATGCTCCCACACCCTCTCACGCTGACTCTCTTTCTCCTGGTTGCACAGGCCACAATTCGGCCACAGCACAATCTAACGCAGAGTCACTGCTTGCAGATCCAGGTTGTGGTCCCAAGAGAGTGATCCCTCCCCCAAATAGGCTTTATATCACCTTTCCCAGCATCCTATTCTACTCTCCAGCTGGGTGGGATTTGTAGTCCATAACAGTTCGACTGAATGTAAAACTTGGCTCCCTGGACTACATGTCTCAAGATGCTTCGCTCCTCTCCTGGATCTCAGTCACTCTACCTTCAGGATTTGATGACATAGAGTCTGAGCTGAGCACTTTGGGCCAGATTCACAGCTAGTGATGGATAGACTTCTTTGACTCTAACCCACCAAGAGTCACAAAAGGTTTTCTTTTCTTTTTTTCTTTATTGTTTATTGGGCACTTAGGGCCAGATTCACAAAAGGGATACGACGGCGTATATCCTGAAACGCCGTCGTATCTCTGTTTCTATCTATGCGACTGATTCATAGAATCAGTTACGCATAGATAGCCAGAAGATCCGACAGGTGTAATTGTTTTACACTGTCGGATCTTAGGATGCAATACCGTGGCCGCCGCTGGGGGGAGTTCGCGTCCTAAACCAGCGTCGGGTATGCAAATTAGGAGTTACGGAGATTCACAACGGATTTTCGCGTTCGCTACGTCGCCGCTAGTCTAGTTTCCCGTCGCAAAGTTAGTCGTCGTTTTAGGTGCCCTAACTTTAGTCAGCAAGCGTATTGCTGTCTAAAGTATGGCCGTCGTTCCCGCGACGAAATTTAAAAATCAACGTCGTTTGCGTAAGCCCTCCGTGAATACGGAATTACGCTACGCGCGTCGCCGTTCGAAAAAATTACGTCACGGCGCGCAATGCACAACGGGAGTTCGGAAACGGAGCA
Organism: Rana temporaria; assembly: GCF_905171775.1. Classification (NCBI taxonomy): domain Eukaryota; kingdom Metazoa; phylum Chordata; class Amphibia; order Anura; family Ranidae; genus Rana; species Rana temporaria. The sequence goes on from NC_053496.1 coordinate 164,062,800, forward strand.
TGTGTGGTAGGTCCGGCGCGGGAGCGCGCCTAATTTAAATGGCACACGCCCATTCAAATTGGCCCGCCTTGCGCCGGCGTAGGTTTTCATCGCAAGTGCTTGGTGAATCAGGCACTTGCGATGAAAAATTGCGGCGGTCTAGCGTATCTACGATATCTACGATAGCGTATCTCTCCTATGTGAATCTGGCCCTAAGATACTATGATTCATATGTTTCTCTATGCCTGACTACACAGATTTACATTCTTCAAAATTATTCAAGGTACAACAGAAAAGGTTACATGTACTAATTGCAATGTTTGTTATTTTTCTCCATTTCAGGATTGAGAGAGGATGGCACTGAACTCAATTTCATGTGTTCTCTGTATTAGTATTATTGGTGCTCTGTAATCTCCGATTTATGGCCTGGGTTTTAAGAAAGCGCAGAAAAGAGTGAGAGGGTAAAGGGAAAGAAATGATTCAGGGAAAGTAAGGAAAGATATAGAATGTGAAAGTGGCAGATAACTAAGATAATAACTGGAACTGGATGGATATTACCAGCTAACCTGTGTCTTGCAACTTTATCCTGAATCCGAGTCACATCACTGTCCAACTCAAGCCTCTAGACCCCTTCTTTCTGGACTGATTACTTGACTTACCTTCTGTACATGTTAAATATCACATTGCCCTCACTAGGGATGAGCTTCGAGTTTGAGTCGAACACACGTTCGACTCGAACATCGTATGTTCGACCGTTCGTTAAATTGCGAATGTTATGTGCCGTTTGCGCCAAATTCGAGTGGCGCATCACGGCCTATAATTCACTGCGGCATCGCAGTGCATTTCTGGTTGATGATTGACGAGCATGCTTGGCCAATCACAGCGCCGTCTGTACAGAGAGCCGTAATTGGCCAAAGCCAGGGTTCTGATGCAAACCGAACCGGGGGGGTGTTCGGCTCATCCCTAGCCCTCACTTTATCATTAACTAATTGATGACTGCTATGTTAAACCCCTTTTCTGTCCAGGCCATTTTTTGTGGTACTTTGACTCAGAGGCGTAACTAGAACATTCATTGCCCCAGTGCAAGAAACCATAAAGGGCCCCTCTGAATGCCAGGGTGCTTTCCATCGGTCCCGGGGGCCCTTCCCTCTGAGCCCTTGGCCCTTCCCAAAGGGAATCCTTCCCCCTATTCCTCCCCAGAAAAAATACTCCTTCCCCCAAATACCCCCCACCAGCACAAATCCTCTACATAGTTCTATCACAAATCCTCTCACCCAAAACCCCCTCCCAGTACAAACTCTTCCCCAACACACAACTCCTCTCCCCCTTGAAATACAAATCTACAGTATATCTCCAGTATATCTGGTTTTGGAGAGAACTTCCGAAAATGTTAACAAAATACTGGTGTTTTGTGAATCCGGGTTAAGTTCCGGAGGCCAGTGCCAGAACAAGTTCTGGCACTTGGCTCCACTAGCTTGCCTGGCAGGGGTGCATTAGTGTGGGCACCCAGGGCATCTCTTGCAGGATGCCCAGCATTACAGATGTTGTGAATACCCCATCTGTGGCAAGCTGCATCTCTTTGACTTGGGGAGCAGGATATGTTCTGGGTAGTGCTTGGGAGAAGAGAGGACTTATGCTAGAAGGTGGGGCAGGATCGGACAGACAAATTCTCTCCCTCTTCTAGCACAAGTCAAGATTTCCCAACTGTCCCAGTTTTGAAGGGACCTTCCTGAGATTTTTACAAAATCTCAATGTCCCGTGAATTTGGACTGAATCCTGGAGCCCAGTGCCGAAACAAGTTCTGGCACTTGGCTCCAGTAACTTGCCTGACAGGGGCGTGCCAGAGTGGGCACCTGGGGCCTTGCTTTGAATCCTTTACGGGGTGCCAGGGCGTCCCAGACACCATGACTGACCCCTTTGTAGTGGGTGACATCTCTTTGATTTGCGGAAGGGGTAAAAGGATATGTGCTGGGGAGCTGATTTGGAAAGGGAGACGACATAAGCTAGAAGGAGAGGTGGGGGGACTTCAAATTCGACCCCCCAGCACAAGTCACCTTCCCTCCCAAAGCACCCCCTAGCACATATCCTCTTGCCACCCCCCAACACTCCTACAGGTGTATATTCTTGTTACCTGCCCCCCATCCGGCACTGGGATTTGGGATTCAACAGAGATGTTTATGCTGGCTCCAGTCCTTGGACTCCCCCACAGTGGCTTCCAGGGCCTGGTAGGAAGTGCGACCTTTGTGACCCTGGTAGTTCAGTCACTGCTTTAACTTAAAATTACTTGGGCATGCAATATGTATCCAAATTTAATAGCATTGTTAGGACAGATAGAGCGTTTCTTTTAGTGGTACTTAATCATCTCTGGGTTTTTATATTTTTTTACTATATTAGTGGTACTTAACCTCCTTAGCCATATTCCCGAGTCTGGCTCGGGGTGAATTTTACATACCAAAAGCGGTAACCCCGAGCCAGACTCGGGATCGCATTGCAGGATACAGGGAGAGTTACTTACCTTGTCCCTGGATCCTGCGATGTGTCCCCGCTGTGTCTCCTCGCTCGATTCACAGTGCCAAGTGCCGAGCTCCGTTCCCTGCGACGTTGCGAAGCACAGGGACGGAGTTCGGCTCCAAATTCAAAAAGTGAAACTAGCAACCAAAAAGTGTCCCTTTACATCAAAAGTGCTTTTAGAGCAGCTAGAAAACAGCGATAATAAATTTGAATCACTTGCAGAATTGAGCGATAGCGATTTGTAGGGAAATTTGTCATCAAACAATAAAAGTAATGACAGTGACAATTCTGCAACTGAGCAAATTTCAGTGTTTTTGATTACAGACATGATACAGGAGATGGTCAGAGACGGCAGACATGATACAGGAGATGGTCAGAGACTACAGACATGATACAGGAGATGATCAGAGACTGCAGACATTGTACCGGAGACGGTCAGAGACTGCGGACATAGTACAGGAGATGGTCAGAGACACATCAGTTCTGGACGGACACACACCTATGCTCAGAACACTAGTTCTGGACGGACACAAACAAGGAGAGAAGGAGGGAGGGGAGAACTCTGCCACTTCGGCGCCCCAACCTCTGCAGGCGCCTGGGTGCAAAGCACCCTGTGCACCCTGCCTAGGATCGGCCCTGATACCCGGGATGTTTACTAGGCTCTTCTTTGGACAGATTTAAGTGAGTTATTCCTAAGAATTACAGGTCTACAATATAAAATGCCAAATTTCCATGCAAAATAATTGTACCGCTTTTAGCACCTAAAACCAGAAAAAATCTGTGTACACAGTATATAATACAGTGTGTACAGTATATAATACAGTGTAGTCGGTGTACAGTATATAATACAGTTCAGGTAGTGTGCAGTATATAATACAGTGCATTCGGTGTACAGTATATAATACAGTGCAGTTGGTGTACAGTATATAATACAGTGTAGGCAGTGTACAGTATATAATACAGTTCAGGTAGTGTGCAGTATATAATACAGTGCATTCGGTGTACAGTATATAATACAGTGCAGTTGGTGTACAGTATATAATACAGTGTAGGCAGTGTACAGTATATAATACAGTGCAGCAGGCAGTGTGCAGTATATAAACAGTGCAGGCAGTGGACAGTATATAAACAGTGCAGTCAGTGTACAGTATATAATACAGTGCAGTCAGTGTACAGTATATAATACAGTGCAGGCAGTGTACAGTATGTAAAACAGTGCAGTCAGTGTACAGTATATAATACAGTGCAGTCGGTGTACAGTATATAATACAGTGCAGGCAGTGTACAGTATATAATACAGTGCAGGCAGTGTACAGTATATAATACATTGCAGTTGGTGTACAGTATAAAATACAGTGCAGTCGGTGTACACAGTATATAATACAGTGTGTACAGTATATAATACAGTGTAGTCGGTGTACAGTATATAATACAGTGCAGGCAGTGTGCAGTATATAATACAGTGCAGGCGGTGTACAGTATATAATACTGTGCATTCGGTGTACAGTATATAATACAGTGCAGTTGGTGTACAGTATATAATACAGTGTAGTCAGTGTACAGTATATAATACAGTGCAGGCAGTGTGCAGTATATAATACAGTGCAGGCGGTGTACAGTATATAATACTGTGCATTTGGTGTACAGTATATAATACAGTGCAGTTGGTGTACAGTATATAATACCGTGCAGACAGTGTACAGTATATAATACCGTGTAGACAGTGTACAGTATGTAGTGGCCTGCTCCTGTTGGGCTGGTGCTGCTTTCAATTTAGAGGGGACTCTGAGTGTTAGTTGACTTAGATATGTATAATTTTGGCTAAATTTGGCTTTTGTTTCAGCCGTGGCTGTGCTGAGAATGACCACCATTATTTGTCTGGGACAAGGGTGGCAGCAGCTAAGTCAGGGTGATATTGTGTGTCTCCCCTCGGCAGCCAATCAGTGGGGGTTGATCGTCCTTCTGTGCATGATGGGGAGGGGTACTTAAGGAACAGACGCCACTGAACCTAGGTCGTCAATCCTTGGTCTGTTGTCCCACCAACTCGTGGCCCTCCTGGCCGGGGGTGCGTGTTCCTGCAATCCTGGCTTCCGGGACCACGTTGGTCGGGGGTTGTGATCTGTTAAGTAGGCCCAGACTGAAGGGAGGAAGCGGCTTGATGAAGGACCTATCTTGGAGAGGACCAAGCTGGAGGCTGGTATCTCGGGAGAGGCCTGGAAACTTCATCGAAGGATGCACAGTGTACTGAGAGGCTTGATGGTGATTGCCTATCAGACTTGAATTCTGCAGGAATTCATCTGAAGAGATCCGGGTGTTGAATCCTGTATTAGGGGATTCTGGACCGAAAGTGTCTCAACTCAAAGGAAGGTCTGTGGCAGAGACTGTACTTTGTTCCGTGCGCCACTCCGGTTGCTAGGCCAGTGAGAGAGTCCTATCCGGGTGCGCAATACCCACTCTGGCTAGAGTGGGGACGAAAGCTGTGTTGCTGGAAGCAGAAGTGTTTCTGGATTGAAATCTCACACCTGAACCTATTTACTTGTTATCCTTCCACCCTTTTTCATCCACTTATTCTTTTCTTACCAAGTTATACAAATAAATCTTAGAAAAATAAGTGTAAAATGTGGACATTGAACTTTTTCAACTCTCATCTACCACCCTGGACGGCGAGAAGATAGAGGTAACATGCCGCCCGAAAATATCCAGCAGCTCCTTCTGGGGTAGTGCTACACATATATAATAAAGTGCAGATGGTGTACACAGTATAAAAATGCTCTCATTTTGCGAGTGGAATTTGAGTATTGGCGAGAAAGGGCTGCCTGGGCAGTGCAAATAATAGGAAATGTCTGGACAGCAGCACTCCGAAAATGTTGCCTTTATTAATAAGTGTAAAAGAAGGGAAGGGGGGAAGGGAAAAATTTGCGCTAGGTAAAGGAATAAGTGAAAATAAAGTGAAAAAATTATTAAATATTGATGAACCCTGAGGGCTTCCTGCAGCTAAACACTAAAACCTTGATATCAAGTTCAAAAAGTAAATGTGTAAAAGCAGTGTAGTGCTGGAAATTGAAACATAATGAATGGATCAATCAAACTGATTGAATAAATAATCTATGACAATCAAACCAATTGAATGAAAAATTGTGACATTTTCAAATAACATAAAAAGTCCATGAATATATTCAATCCAATATCCAGGTGAAATTCCAAAGAAAGAATTGAAAAGTTCAAAGAAGATTGTGAACATCCAGTGTGTGATAAATAATTCCACAGCGTGAATTTAAGTCACCTGAAGGTAAAGGTAAAGGTAAAGGTAAATGACAGGCTTACCAGAAAGCCTGTGACCGCCCTTCTCAGGGGGGTCAAAACAGGCTTATAAGATGAGTGAGTCCTCTAGGACAGCTGAGAGGATCCTCCGTCTTTCACGTCCTCAATGGCTCCAGACTCCAACTCACAGGTCCTTCCAGGTCCTTTATTAATAAAACAGGGTCACAAAATGCATGCCACAACAGGCAGGATCAACGCTGATTCGTTTCACACTATTACTTAGTGCTTAATCATAGCTGACAATCTCAAAAATGGATATCGAATATATACTCATCCCCATTGGCCATGTGACCAAAGGAGTGGTGGGTAGAATCCAATTAGCAGATTAGTGATTGATACCTCTTGTGAACACAATAAAAATCTAAATCTAAACTAACACATGTGATTAAAGAAAATGCCCATTCAAAAAATGAGCGAAGTGAAGTAAAATAAAGGAAAAAATAAATAAGTGTGTCTTTCTGAAAAAACTCATATATATGTGTAAACTAGGGATGAGCCAAACACCCCCTGGTTCGGTTCGCACAGATAATGCGAACAGGCAAAAAATGTGTTCGAACACCGTTAAAGTCTATGGTACTCTATTGAGCAAGGACTGCTCAATTAATATCCGGGCCTGACCCTGCAAGGTTCTCCCTTTTCTTCATCAACCTGCTTTTCCCATTTGATGTTGATGTTGGCCGTGTTTGGCCTGGAAATAAAGCATTGGAAAACCTTTATTCACTGTCTGGACCTTCGCTCACTGCTTTGTCCTCCAACTGCACCCATACGCCACATTAAGGTAACTCAATATGCTGATCCCAATAACAAATCAGCGGCTCCTGCGGGGGTAGCGCTACATTTTTTTTAATTCATGAAACCATTTTTTTCACAAAAAAGGGCATTTGAAAAGTTATTGCGCAAATACCGTGCAAGATAAAAAGTTGCAATGGCTGCCATTTTATTCCCTAAGGTGTCTGCTAAAAAAACATATATAACGTTTGGGGGTTCTGAGTCATTTTCTAGCAAAAGAATGATGATTTGTACATGTAGGAGAAAAGTGCCAGAATAGGCCCGGTATGGAGGTGGGTATAAAAGCCCTGTATTGAAGGGGTTAAAGGAATATTTAATTTTTATTGATTCACTTTAAGCATTATTAAAATCACTGCTCCTGAAAAAACGATTGTTTTAAAATCTTTTTTTGCATTAATACATCTCCCCTGGGGCAGTACCTGGGTCCCTATACACTTTTTATGGCAATATCTTTCATACAAGCCTTTAAAATTAGCACTTTTGATTTTTCATGTTCGTGTCCCATAGACTTTAATAGGGTTCGCTAGATCTTTTTGCCTGTTTGTGGTGTTCTGGTACGAACCGAACCGGGGGGTGTTCGGTCTATCGCTACTGAATGAGGCACTGGTAAGGCTGCACTGATATACATCACTGATGAGCACTCATAGATGTGTAGCAAGGTGTCACCTTGCAACGTAGCTAATAGTCTACAGTTTGTGATTGAGAAGGAACTCAGCTCCCTCCGGTGGTCAATTTTTATACTGCTGCCACTTGTTCGGTTTAATTAAATTACAACAATGCATTATGGACCTTGAAGTACAGGTAGATAAAGACTCCATTGCCTTGGGTGTTTAATAGACTGCAATGCCCACAGTGCCACTGTGCTACCTACCCAAAGTGCATTGCATCACGCACAGCCTTCTGGGAGAAGCTACTTAAAGGAAGGGAAGGCTTGCATCCGGCCTCTTGGGACGGCAACTTCTAGCAAGCAGGAAGCCTGTGCTGAGGCCTGCTGCAAGGACGCCTAGGCCTAAGAAGCCTGGGCCTACAGTCGCCAGTGCGGATCGCCTATCCTGAGGTGGATGCTTGACGCAGTGTTTGCCTACGTTCCATGGCAACCAGTGCCGCCTGTCCACCAGTACTTTGTGATGGCTGTGCGGAGGACCAGAGACTGCCAGTTGCGGAGAGGCCAAGAACCGGGACACTACAGACGGAGCATACTGGAGAGGCGAGGCCTCATTGGGTGAGAAGGGCACCTGCCCAATGATATAATAATTGTATCGCAGGAAGGTGGATCTGATAGACTCACCATTGTTGTTTGGAGGTTAACACGCCACGTGCAGGGATACATTGCATCCGGCAGTGACATTGAAGGAATTGGCGCCTGTGTCGCCAGCACGCTATACTTACTTTGAATGTTTGTTTTCCATTTTTCTTCATACCTATTGGATTACAAATTGTTAACGTGCACCAACTAAAGCTAGCAAAGACTTCAGTTTACCATAAGGAACGATTACAGGATTCTGTCTGACTAACTGAGCTAATGTTGCGCAGGCATTTTTGCCTTTTAATATTATATTAATGTTGTGCGTTGTTATTCCATGACTAATGCTATAAATTGGTATTTGGCACCACCTAGTGGCTAAAAGGTGAAATGGACTTCATTTATTTTTGTTTTCAAGAACATGGTCAAATATTATGCAAATGACCTACCCATGAACACTCAGGGCTGAAGTGCATGCTGGGTAGGAGATAAAAGGCCCTGTGGTGGCCATCTTGGGTCTCTTGGCCCTGGGACGCATGGCCTGCCAGCAGAGCTCTGTATGTGTGTGTGTTCCATAGAGCTCTGGCCTACATCATGCGGAGCAGAACAGCAGCCCTTTGATTCTGCTTTATACCACAGCGTGCTGGACCAGCAGTGTGGTCGAACCAGAGACCCTTGAAGGAGGTAACTGAGGACTCCCGGTCATCTGTGAAACAGAACAGCGTGACAGTGTGGTTGCAGCAAACAGACTGAGATCCTGTGGAGTGGAGGCATCCATCTGTCTGGACCGCGTGTGGTGAGAGGGCTGATGCCCAGAACTTTGTACTGCTTTTCACACACCTAGACTGATTGCATGAATCCAAAGAACTGAGCGAAGTGGGGTTCACCGCTCCAGGGAAATCCCAAGTGCAATTGTGGATAAGTCCAGGTAGATGTGGGTGCTGGCAATGCACTAGGCAATGGAAAGTAGCAAAGGACGGATGGACGGCCGCACACCAAAGAACTCTTGAGTTGTCTTTATTGAAGGAACATAAGCAAACACCGCAAATACACAGCAGGAATCAAAAACAGCCGACGCGTTTCACACTTAGTTAGTGCTTATTCAAGGCCATGAATAAGCACTAACTAAGTGTGAAACGTGTCGACTGTTTTTGATTCCTGCTGTGTATTTGCGGTGTTTGCTTATGTTCCTTCAATAAAGACAACTCAAGAGTTCTTTGGTGTGCGGCATTCCATCCGTCCTTTGCTACTTTCCATAGACTGATTGCATGTGTTGCTGGGACCGGTAGTTCCACGGAACAGTTCAATAGAGTCACCTGTGCATAGGCCTCAAGCCTGATTTAACTATTTAGTGACTACCGCTGGAGGTACATTTCTAAGAAGAAGTACATAGATACTTTTCACAATTTAAGCTACTGTTCTATGTTGGATCGGATTGGATTGGATTGGATTGGAATAAATACTTATAGAGCTTATAGAGCACCGAATGCGATGTTGTTCTACATTGCTTTATTGATCAGAGAACCCTTTGGATTACAACCTTTGTCTCACAATAGCTAGCAGAAGACAGATGAAAGAAGACCAGAGACTATACTGTATTCTTACTGCAAGACCTTGCAGTGCTGTTACCACTTACTAGAGACTGTAGGGGGAATATTGAGTTAATAATACTGTGATATATCATTTTTGCCAAATACTGTGTGCCGCATAGTGGGTTTCATAGTGTCTACATGGTGTACTGGAAGTGGGAAGGTGCCCAGTGCTGAGATTGTTGCCAGAGCATTAGTCCCACTTGGAGACACTCCTGCTAAAGCAATACAGGTGGCTCTCAGGAGATTGCCACTTACAACCTCTTGTCTCATTATTGTACACCAATTGTGGTTCCATGTTAACGGTAAAACCTGTTCTAGTAAATGTACCTTTTGTTTTAACACAATCTGTTGTGAAACTTGTTAATTCTCCAAACAGGTGTAGCAGTGTATGCCCGGGTAACAAGACAGGTAAAGTGAATATAATCTGTGTCTATTCACCTGTCTTTTATCATTGAGATTCACACCAGCACTGCACCACTGCTGTGTCGAGGGGAGTGAGACCAAATTATTGGGGGTGTTAAAGCACAGTACAGGTCCCATTCATTATCAGCGGCTCCTTCGAAGGTGAGCGCTACACTAACATAATAGGACACGTGTCTAAGGACTGCCCGCTAGGGGGAGCCAAAGAGTATATAGACTCATATGCATAGCATAATTATTCTATATGTAGCGCCCCCCCCCCTGAGGAGCCGCTGGATGATTTTGGGATCTACTCTCTCTGGCTCAGTTCACCCCTGTTTAATTAACTCGAACCCGCCCTTGACAGATCAGAAACCTGGTAGTGGGATATTGTGACCCCTGCTGGGCTGGAATCACAATAGCAGGCACACGGTGTGATACATTTGCCTATATGTCTCAGTTTACTGCCCCCTGCTAGCCATGGGTAGAGGTAGAAAGGAATTTCATGTGATTCATTCCTCTGACAGGTTATTGACGTGCTAATGTCCCCTCACTATTTCTAAAGGTTAATTGATCTATTGTGTTGTGTGAAGGAGAGCTGGGTTTAAGTGGCTTGTGTTAATTATTCTGATTGCTTCATTGTGGTAATTATCTCTCTATATGCGGGGTCGAGCGGTCTGGTTGATGTATTCAGTACAGCTAGTGCTCAGAGTCATTGATGTCATTGTCTAAAGAAAATGTGTTTTCAGCATCGGCCCCGTCGTGTCTACCTAGTCATCTGTATGGAAGCCCCAGTGTGAGGGGGGCGGAGATTTGTCATTGTAACAGTTTTGGAAATGACATATAAGCTGTGTGTGATATAACATTAAAGTCTGTGTTGTTCAAGCAGTAAGCTGGTCTCATGTGTGGCTTTCTGGGCGATTCCAGGGATATCCCTCCTCGTGGAATATTGGGGTGATTTTCGTTATGGGAAGAAGGGAACGTTGACGGGGATATCATACCGATACCGTCACAATTGGTTGGTAGCAGCGGGATTTTTCCCTTCTATTCCCCTTCACACCCGGATTCCAAGCAGACACTGGAAGAACTACTGGAAGTTCGTGGAAGGATTGCTAGCAACAAAACCAAGCGGGTCATCATAGCGGAATCAATGGAGCTAGACCAGGAGGACGGGATTGCAGCAACGCCAGCAGTACAAGAGATGGAGACACCAGTGATTCAGGAGGAGGAATCGCCAGCCAACAAGCTAATGAGAGAGAAGCTAGCGTGGTTCGGCCCGAACCCAACGCCAGATGTGGTACTGAAAGTGATGGACCTGTTAGCGAAGGAGGCTAAAGAAATAAGGGACGCAGAACTACAGAAGGCTAAAGAAATAAGGGACGCAGAACTACAGTTAAAACTGGCAGCAGTCCAACAAGCAGCTGCACCTTCTCCGAACAGTGAGTACAGCACAGCAGACGCAAGGAAGATTCCGTTTAGCGCTTTTAAAGCTTTTGATGAAAAGGACTGTGAGATTGATAACTTCCTGGCGGATTTTGAGCGACAATGTAACCTGCACCGAATAGCTAGAGGAGAGAGGGTTGCAATATTGTCAGGCAAACTGTCAGGCAAAGCTTCTGATGCTTTCCGGACCGTGCCAGATCAGGATATTCATAGCTACGCCCGTGTTAAAGAAGTGCTCCTGGCTCGTTATGCAGTAACCCCAGAGTCCCACCGACAGAAGTTCAGGGACTCACGCAAAACCACGAAAGACTCTTATGCGGAATGGGCATGCCAATTGTCCCGGTCGGCCTCTAACTGGGCTAACAGCAGCCAGGCCACCACCGCAGAGGACATTTTGCAACTAATGCTCCTGGAGCAATTTTACAATCACATCCAGACGGACGTCAAAGATTGGGTGAGAGATCGCAGGCCCATGACTCTACCAGAGGCCGCGAAGTTGGCGGATGAATATGCAGATACTCGCAAGACGAACCAGGTCACACCACAAACGGTGCCCTCACACCCACCAACCGCTAGATACCAACCTCCTAACAGACCGGTGACATCTAGCCCTCGCTATCATCGCCAGGAGGACAACGAACAACGCTGCTTCCGGTGCAAACAGCTGGGTCACTTCAAGCAGAATTGCCCCATGAATGACAACACCAGGTCAAATTGGTCTCAACCTGGGTACCGCCCACCAGCAGCAGCCCATTGTGTAGACTCGGCTTGGGATCCAAAGGAGCTGGGTCAGGAAGAACCATTGGGCACCCCTTACGAAGCCCTCATGGTACAATCTGTTATTACGGACAACAGGGAACACCATTGTCAGCTGGTCATGGGCGACAGCCCTGAGCCGGAGGGGCCCTGGAGGGAGCTGGGCAGAAAGAGGCACCGCCGGCCACCCTTCAAGAAGAAGAGGTCCTGGAAGCCGTATAACAAGCTGACCTGGGAGGAGAAGAAGCGACTGGAGGAGAGGGAGTCGCAGCGGGCGTCCCAGATGCGTGCCGAGATGTTCGCCAAGGGCCCACCGGTGGCCCCTTACACCACCACCCAGTTCCTGATGATGAAGGACCATGTGGAGAGCCTGCAGGACATGAGCAAGCAGGAGCTGATCCGTGAGTACATAGAGCTGGAGGAGTGCATAAGCCGCATGGAGGAGGAGAACAACCACCAGAGGTCACAGCAGCATGAACTGGAGATGGAGCTGGAGAAGCTCCAAGAGGAGAACCGGCGGCTGCGGAGGGAGCAGGGGGTGGCTGACCTTATGGGGCTCTGATTCCCCTCCCCCCCCCCGGACTCTGAGCACCAGTGCTACAGCATTTCAACAAATATAACTTTTTCTTTTTATGAATCTCCTGGGATTGTCACTTCAGAGCCATAACCTGCCCCCTCCCATAGCGGGACACCTAGACGGCGGCGCACAGACCCATTCGCTGTCTTCACACTGACTTCTGGTGACTTTGCAGATCGCACAAAGACTTGGGGACTGACCGGCGGGTGATCTGACGACCCGGTGACATACCTGAGTCTGAAGCAGTTGCCAAGGGAGGTCAGTCATGCCAAACGGAGTTAACCTCGGACTAAAAGCTCTGAGCCCGTCAACCCTACTGGACCAGGGAAGGTCCAACCGGGTTTGCCGGAGCAGGGAGCAAAAGGGGGGCCATTGTGATACATTTGCCTATATGTCTCAGTTTACTGCCCCCTGCTAGCCATGGGTAGAGGTAGAAAGGAATTTCATGTGATTCATTCCTCTGACAGGTTATTGACGTGCTAATGTCCCCTCACTATTTCTAAAGGTTAATTGATCTATTGTGTTGTGTGAAGGAGAGCTGGGTTTAAGTGGCTTGTGTTAATTATTCTGATTGCTTCATTGTGGTAATTATCTCTCTATATGCGGGGTCGAGCGGTCTGGTTGATGTATTCAGTACAGCTAGTGCTCAGCGTCATTGATGTCATTGTCTAAAGAAAATGTGTTTTCAGCATCGGCCCCGTCGTGTCTACCTAGTCATCTGTATGGAAGCCCCAGTGTGAGGGGGGCGGAGATTTGTCATTGTAACAGTTTTGGAAATGACATATAAGCTGTGTGTGATATAACATTAAAGTCTGTGTTGTTCAAGCAGTAAGCTGGTCTCATGTGTGGCTTTCTGGGCGATTCCAGGGATATCCCTCCTCGTGGAATATTGGGGTGATTTTCGTTATGGGAAGAAGGGAACGTTGACGGGGATATCATACCGATACCGTCACACACGGTATGCAGAGACATTATGACAAAGAATTACCTGCTATAATGGAACGGTCCCTCCAGACAAGAAAATATACTCTGAACAATGAGTGTGATTGAATATAAGGAGTAAGTTTACTGTATAAGAACTTAGAAATGACAGACATAAGATTCAAATACAATGCAACTAACAGGCAATAGCTCAATCTGATCTGCAAGGGCCCTTGACAGAATCAGCAATCAATGTGAATTAATAAGGTACTCTGAACCTGCGAATGATACCAATCATCTAAGCTAACAGTCAGCCTATGCTCGTGAGCGCCCCTAGCGGGCAATGATTAGTCAATATTCACGTTGCGGCCGGGTGGTGCACAAAAAGAAAAGAAAAGATTTGTAATCCAACGGGTGATAGTTAAAGAAGGAAACCCACACAACAGAATGTCTAGTGTAGCAGAACGTTGGTGAATTGATCGCTCGTCAGCGTCAGTCACTTTTGTGAAATACTGTAACAGTTAACTAGGCCTCTAGCCTCAGCTATGAGCCGAACATGTGTCCGTGGCCTGTGAAATGAAACTGGATGTCTATAATAACCAAAGCGTCAGAAGTTGAGCATGTGCCCTCTCACCCAACAGGCCGACCCGCCTGATTCCTTCCCATGTCCGTTCTGGCTGGCTGAGTGGAGTTGTCACATGCTCCAAGGGTACGGGGCATTGCAAAGTGGCCTAGTCTGTTTTCTCCTCAGGGTCAATGGAATCCATATCTCCTGCTACTCACAACCCCGCGATGCATAACTTCATAATAGGGTCTAACATTGTGATACATTTGCCTATATGTCTCAGTTTACTGCTCCCTGCTAGCCAGGTTATTGATGTGCTAATGTCCCCTCACTATTTCTAAAGGTTAATTGATCTATTGTGTTGTGTGAAGGAGAGCTGGGTTTAAGTGGCTTGTGTTAATTATTCTGATTGCTTCATTGTGGTAATTATCTCTCTATATGCGGGGTCGAGCGGTCTGGTTGATGTATTCAGTACAGCTAGTGCTCAGCGTCATTGATGTCATTGTCTAAAGAAAATGTGTTTCAGCATCGGCCCCGTCGTGTCTACCTAGCCATCTGTATGGAAGCCCCAGTGTGAGGGGGGCGGAGATTTGTCATTGTAACAGTTTTGGAAATGACATATAAGCTGTGTGTGTTATAACATTAAAGTCTGTGTTGTTCAAGCAGTAAGCTGGTCTCATGTGTGGCTTTCTGGGCGATTCCAGGGATATCCCTCCTCGTGGAATATTGGGGTGATTTTCGTTATGGGAAGAAGGGAACGTTGACGGGGATATCATACCGATACCGTCACAATTGGTTGGTAGCAGTGGGATTTTTCCCTTCTATTCCCCTTCACACCCGGATTCCAAGCAGACACTGGAAGAACTACTGGAAGTTCGTGGAAGGATTGCTAGCAACAAAACCAAGCGGGTCATCATAGCAGAATCAATGGAGCTAGACCAGGAGGACGGGATTGCAGCAACGCCAGCAGTACAAGAGATAGAGACACCAGTGATTCAGGAGGAGGAATCGCCAGCCAACAAGCTAATGAGAGAGAAGCTAGCGTGGTTCGGCCCGAACCCAACGCCAGATGTGGTACTGAAAGTGATGGACCTGTTAGCGAAGGAGGCTAAAGAAATAAGAGACGCGGAACTACAGAAGGATAAACAAATAAGGGACGCAGAACTACAGTTAAAACTGGCAGCAGTCCAACAAGCAGCCGCACATTCTCCAAACAGTGAGTACAGCACAGCAGACGCAAGGAAGATTCCGTTTAGCGCTTTTAAAGCTTTTGATGAAAAGGACTGTGAGATTGATAACTTCCTGGCGGATTTTGAGCGACAATGTAACCTGCACCGAATAGCTAGAGGAGACTGGGTTGCAATATTGTCAGGCAAACTGTCAGGCAAAGCTTCTGATGCTTTCCGGACCGTGCCAGATCAGGATATTCATAGCTACGCCCGGGTTAAAGAAGTGCTCCTGGCTCGTTATGCAGTAACCCCAGAGTCCCACCGACAGAAGTTCAGGGACTCACGCAAAACCACGAAAGACTCTTATGCGGAATGGGCATGCCAATTGTCCCGGTCGGCCTCTAACTGGGCTAACAGCAGCCAGGCCACCACCGCAGAGGACATTTTGCAACTAATGCTCCTGGAGCAATTTTACAATCACATCCAGACGGACGTCAAAGATTGGGTGAGAGATCGCAGGCCCATGACTCTACCAGAGGCCGCGAAGTTGGCGGATGAATATGCAGATACTCGTGAGACGAACCAGGTCACACCACAGGAACAACCTCCACCACAAACGGTGCCCTCACACCCACCAACCGCTAGATACCAACCTCCTAACAGACCGGTGACATCTAGCCCTCGCTATCATCGCCAGGAGGGCAACGAACAACGCTGCTTCCGGTGCAAACAGCTGGGTCACTTCAAGCAGAATTGCCCCATGAATGACAACACCAGGTCAAATTGGTCTCAACCTGGGTACCGCCCACCAGCAGCAGCCCATTGTGTAGACTCGGCTTGGGATCCAAAGGAGCTGGGTCAGGAAGAACCATTGGGCACCCCTTACGAAGCCCTCATGGTACAATCTGTTATTACGGACAACAGGGAACACCATTGTCAGCTGGTCATGGGCGACAGCCCTGAGCCGGAGGGGCCCTGGAGGGAGCTGGGCAGAAAGAGGCACCGCCGGCCACCCTTCAAGAAGAAGAGGTCCTGGAAGCCGTATAACAAGCTGACCTGGGAGGAGAAGAAGCGACTGGAGGAGAGGGAGTCGCAGCGGGCGTCCCAGATGCGTGCCGAGATGTTCGCCAAGGGCCCACCGGTGGCCCCTTACACCACCACCCAGTTCCTGATGATGAAGGACCATGTGGAGAGCCTGCAGGACATGAGCAAGCAGGAGCTGATCCGTGAGTACATAGAGCTGGAGGAGTGCATAAGCCGCATGGAGGAGGAGAACAACCACCTGAGGTCACAGCAGCATGAACTGGAGATGGAGCTGGAGAAGCTCCAAGAGGAGAACCGGCGGCTGCGGAGGGAGCAGGGGGTGGCTGACCTTATGGGGCTCTGATTCCCCTCCCCCCCCCCCGGACTCTGAGCACCAGTGCTACAGCATTTCAACAAATATAACTTTTTCTTTTTATGAATCTCCTGGGATTGTCACTTCAGAGCCATAACCTGCCCCCTCCCATAGCGGGACACCTAGACGGCGGCGCACAGACCCATTCGCTGTCTTCACACTGACTTCTGGTGACTTTGCAGATCGCACAGAGACTTGGGGACTGACCGGCGTGTGATCTGACGACCCGGTGACATACCTGAGTCTGAAGCAGTTGCCAAGGGAGGTCAGTCATGCCAAACGGAGTTAACCTCTGACTAATAGCTCTGAACCCGTCAACCCTACTGGACCAGGGAAGGTCCAACCGGGTTTGCCGGAGCAGGGAGCAAAAGGGGGGCCATTGTGATACATTTGCCTATATGTCTCAGTTTACTGCTCCCTGCTAGCCAGGTTATTGATGTGCTAATGTCCCCTCACTATTTCTAAAGGTTAATTGATCTATTGTGTTGTGTGAAGGAGAGCTGGGTTTAAGTGGCTTGTGTTAATTATTCTGATTGCTTCATTGTGGTAATTATCTCTCTATATGCGGGGTCGAGCGGTCTGGTTGATGTATTCAGTACAGCTAGTGCTCAGCGTCATTGATGTCATTGTCTAAAGAAAATGTGTTTCAGCATCGGCCCCGTCGTGTCTACCTAGCCATCTGTATGGAAGCCCCAGTGTGAGGGGGGCGGAGATTTGTCATTGTAACAGTTTTGGAAATGACATATAAGCTGTGTGTGTTATAACATTAAAGTCTGTGTTGTTCAAGCAGTAAGCTGGTCTCATGTGTGGCTTTCTGGGCGATTCCAGGGATATCCCTCCTCGTGGAATATTGGGGTGATTTTCGTTATGGGAAGAAGGGAACGTTGACGGGGATATCATACCGATACCGTCACAAACATATTTACAATTTGAATGTAAGTCCAACGGGGATGACCTGTCATGAAGCTCTGACAGGATGACCCCACTACATATACTAATTTTTACAGTATTGTTGTTCCTGAGAGCTGGGTGAGGCCTAGTGGAGAGGTACTTCAGTGCTGGTAGTACTGTATTGGGGAAATCCCTCCACCGCGTTCTTACACAGGTCTGATTTCGGTCTGTATTGTTTAAACTTGTTCCTTAATCTTTATCATTCCTCTTGCAGAGCCCTGTAAGAAGTCAACTGCTTTTTGTTTAACACATACTTTCAGATTGTAAAGTATGCAAAGCAGCTAGTTACAAATACTTCCTTAAAACCATAGTTTCTAATATAAGAGAACTCAAATTAGCACGAGAAGCTGCTATAGCTGAATCTAAAGCTAAAAAACACTTCCTGATACTTACATTTGGATCTCGACTTAGAACGCACCAAAAGCGAAGGCGTGAGTATAAATGTAATGTGTTTATTTATATGGCACTGTCGTCTATGGACAGCATTTGGTGAAGTTTTTATACTTCCTCCAATGATACTTGGACACTTAGAATTTATGAATACTACTGACCCACTCTAGTTATATGCTTGATCCAAAAGCATATACAGGATATGACTATTACTTCTGTCCTTAAAGCAAACCTATCATAAGAGAATCAGGGAGGCTATTATTGCTGATCATTTCTTCTGATAATGCAAGTTCTCTGGCTGTCATATTTACATGTTGTGTGTGTGAACCTGTAGATTGGAAGTGCTGATTCAAGCACTGTGTTGTTTTGTGTTGTTTTCAAGCACCACACTATGTGTTATGAGTCCAATATAATTTGTTTCCTCATACCGTGTTTCCCTGAATGTAAGACCTACCCCGTAAATAAGACCTAGTTTAAAATGCTTGTAAAATTATATAATCCACTTTATCACAGTAGTATATAAACTACAATGTGTGTGTTTCTGGAATATTATTGCAGGGAAGAGAGCTCCGGTGGGTCACAGAAGCGCAGAGCCGTGCTATAATGAAGGTGTTTAGCACAACTATATTACAGAAACACACACATTGTACATTATATACTACTGTAAAAAAGTGCATTATAGGATTTTACAAGCATTTTAACTCAGTTCACACTGGGCATTGCTATTAGGCAGGGAGAGAGAGGGGGAGAGAAGACAGCACATTACATGTTAAGACCTACCCCGAAAATAAGCCCTACTGTGTCTTTTGTTGCCAAAATTAATACAAGACGCAGCCTATTTTCGGAAAAACACGCTATCACTTATCACTACACATTAAATAGTAATAAAGGCACACAAGGGCTTGTAACTTAAAATAACTTAATAGAAGGTATTTTATTGAAAACTCTCTATAATACTGAATTAGTACATGAATAGTAAAGCAGCGTGTGTCGGTGTTGGCGAGGGAACAATTGTGCATTCTTGGTGAGTGCTCATAGTTGCATTGTGAGCGTTGTAAGGGAGCCGCTGATCATTGTCACTGTAAAGTGCTTTGTCTCAACCCACTAACTGCCACTTTTTTTGGACAGCTTGGTCTGTTAAAGGAAATAGAAAAATAAAATAAAATTTTGTATTTTATATTGTTGTATAGTAAATGTAGATGAACACAATAGTTTATTTTTATTATAAACATCACTATCTGGCCAAATCTCAGCCCCGTACCCCCCAGCTTGTATCACCCCCAGACCACTTCATATATCCAGCTGACGGACATCACTCGGACCCTTATCTACCCAATATCACTCCTTGGTCACCCTGCAGACTGACATTAAAATGAATCCTTCCCCATTCTGCCACTGTCATACCCTCTACACTCCTCTCCTCTACATACTGGAGGAATTACATCTGGATTGTAATGATGGCATAGAAGGACTACAGAGGGAGGACACTGCAAGAGAGACTAACAAAGAGGGGAGAAGAGACTGGAGAAGGATGACATGGGATGGGGGAGGAGGACCTAGAATGGAGGAAGATGAGGAAATGGGACGCAAATATGGGAAAAAGGGGATGACGTGGAATGGAGGAGATGGGACTGGAGGAGCAGAAGGACATGGGATGGAGGAGATTAACCTGGAGAAGGAAGAGGACATGGGATGGGGGACAAGGGACTGGAAAAGGAGGAGGACATGGGATGCAGGATATGGGAGTGGAGGAGGAAGAGGACATGGGACTGGAGAAGGAAGAGGACATGGGATGGGGGACAAGGGACTGGAAAAAGAGGAGGACATGGGATGCAGGATATAGGAGTGGAGGAGGAAGAGGACATGGGACTGGAGAAGGAAGAGAACATGGGATGGGGGACAAGGGACTGGAAAAGGAGGAGGACATGGGATGCAGGATATGGGAGTGGAGGAGGAAGAGGACATGGGATGGAGGAGGTGGGACTGGAGAAGGAAGAGGACATGGGATGGGGGGCAAGGGACTGGAAAAGGAGGAGGACATGGGATGCAGGATATGGGAGTGGAGGAGGAAGAGGACATGGGATGGAGGAGGTGGGACTGGAGAAGGAAGAGGACATGGGATGGGGGGCAAGGGACTGGAAAAGGAGGAGGACATGGGATGCAGGATATGGGAGTGGAGGAGGAAGAGGACATGGGACTGGAGAAGGAAGAGGACATGGAATGGGGGACAAGGGACTGGAAAAGGAGGAGGACATGGGATGCAGGATATGGGAGTGGAGGAGGAAGAGAACATGGGACTGGAGAAGGAAGAGGACATGGGATGGATGAGATGGCACTGTAGAAGGAAAAGGACATGGGATGGGGGAGATGGGACTGGAGGAGGAAGAAAACATTGGATGGAGGATATATTTGGTTGTAAGAGTATTAAAATAACAGTGGGCGCACTAAAGGACTTGGTTGGATGGCTAGTGGTTGGATTCAGTGGGACTGCCAGTGGTAGGGCCTTGAGGAATGTTTGTGGTCAGGCCCAGGAGGGCCCAGACCTAAAGCTGTGTAAGGGGCCCCAAAAATTCTGATGGCTGCCCTGGCTGCAAGTTCTCAACCCCCCTCCACCTGATACTGGGATAACAAGACTACCGGTCAGGAAGCTGGAGGGACAGTTAGGCCACGTACACACGACCAGACATGTCCGCAGAAACTGGTCCGCGGACCAGTTTCCGCGGACATGTCCCACCGTGTGTACGGCCTAGCGGACAGGTTTCCAGCGGACAAAAGTTTCTTAGCATGCTAAGAAACTTGTCCGGTGGAAACCTGTCCGTCGGACATGTCCGATGGTTAGTTCACCTAACCATCGGACCGAAATCTCCCGCATGCGTCGAAGTGATTCAACGCATTCGTGGAAGCATTGAACTTCCTGGTTCGCGCACGTCGTGGCGTCATCGTCGCCGCCACGTCACCGCGTTTTCTGTCCGCGGGGATTTTGGTCTGATGGTGTGTACACACATCAGACCAAAAGCTCCCAGCAGACATGTCCGATGAAAACGGTCCGCGGACCGTTTTCATCGGACATGTTCGGTCGTGTGTACGGGGCCTTAGAGTCTGCTGGCAGACCTGAGGCCCCGTACACACGTCCGAGGAACTTGACGTGCCAAACACATCGAGTTCCTCATCGAGTTCAGTGTTGAAGCCGCCGAGGATCTTGGCAGGCCGACTTTCCTCATTGAACAACGAGGAAATAGAGAACATGGGGCCAGATCCTCAAAAGGGATACGCCGGCGTATCTACTGACAGGGATGGACTGGCCATCGGGAGGACCGGGAGATTCCCGGTGGGCTGGTCCCTCAGTGGGCCAATTTTCAGTGACAGCTCTGAGTCTCTGCACTCTGCTGACCGCTGCTTATCATAGTCAGAGTACTGTATAAGCGAGGGCTTGCTGAGCAGCAGCTTGTGCGGGCTATTTTCGTTCCCGCACGCTGCTACGAGCTACACTTTTTACTGCAGAGGGAGCCGAGTCAGCCGACATCTCTCCCCGCAGTCTCCGGCTGCCTGGCCCTGATACACATACATTGCATAGTGCAGTGGAGAGAACTGAGCCCGCCCCCTCCTTCTCCTGCTGTGTGAGGTTTCCTGTGTGCACAGAGGAGGAGGAGGCTCGCCATGCTGCCGAGTCAAAGCTGCTTTTCTGAGACTGCCTGAACAACTGCAAAGTAAGTTTTCCAGAGGTGGGGAGAACAAGCCTACAGTTCACTTTGAGTGATTTGGGGGGAGAGGATATGTTTTAGGGGGCACTTTAGGACTTGTGCTGCAAGGGGGCTTGTATATGAAATCCACCCCCCTTAGCACATATCCTCTCCTTCCCCCCTCAAATCAAAGAGATACTGTCTGCCACAGAGGGGGGTGGACCTTGGCACCCCACAAGTGATGTGCACAAATGCTCCAGGTGCCCAAACTAATGCCCCCCTTCCAGCCAAGTTAGTGCAGCAAAGTGAAAAACACAGGAACACGTGCGATCTGTGCAATGCACATGTCACCCAGGTGCAATTTCAGCCCAATTATGTCCGCACACTCTCTGACCCTCTCCTGTAGTATGTTTTCCGTCTCTGACCCTCTCCTGTAGCATGTTTGCAGTCTCTGACCCTCTCCTGTAGCATGTTTGCAGTCTCTGACCATCTCCTGTATTATGTCTGCAGTCTCTGACCATCTCCTGTAGCATGTCTGCAGTCTCTGACCATCTCCTGCAGCATGTCTGCAGTCTCTGACCATCTCCTGTAGCATGTCTGCAGTCTCTGACCATCTCCTGTAGCATGTCTGCAGTCTCTGACCCTTGCCTGTAGTATGTTTTGCAGTCTCTGACCCTCGCCTGTAGTATGTTTGCAGTCTCTGACCCTCTCCTATAGTATGTTTTCAGTCTCTGACCCTCTCCTGTAGCATGTTTGCAGTCTCTGACCCTCTCCTGTAGCATGTTTGCAGTCTCTGACCATCTCCTGCAGCATGTCTGCAGTCTCTGACCATCTCCTGCAGCATGTCTGCAGTCTCTGAACGTCTCCTGTATCATGTCTGCAGTCTCTGACCATCTCCTGTAGCATGTCTGCAGTCTCTGACCATCTCCTGCAGCATGTCTGCAGTCTCTGACCATCTCCTGTAGCATGTCTGCAGTCTCTGACCATCTCCTGTAGCATGTCTGCAGTCTCTGACCCTTGCCTGTAGTATGTTTTGCAGTCTCTGACCCTCGCCTGTAGTATGTTTTGCAGTCTCTGACCTTCTCCTGTACTGTGTCTGCAGTCTCTGACCCTTGCCTGTAGTATGTTTTGCAGTCTCTGACCCTCGCCTGTAGTACGTTTTGCAATCTCTGACCCTTGCCTGTAGTATGTTTTGCAGTCTCTGACCCTCTCCTGTACTGTGTCTGCAGTCTCTGACCCTTGCCTGTAGTATGTTTTGCAGTCTCTGACCCTCGCCTGTAGTACGTTTTGCAGTCTCTGACCCTTGCCTGTAGTATGTTTTGCAGTCTCTGACCCTCGCCTGTAGTACATTTTGCAGTCTCTGACCCTTGCCTGTAGTACGTTTTGCAGTCTCTGACCCTCGCCTGTAGTATGTTTTGCAATCTCTGACCCTTGCCTGTAGTACGTTTTGCAGTCTCTGACCCTTGCCTGTAGTATGTTTTGCAGTCTCTGACCCTCGCCTGTAGTACGTTTTGCAGTCTCTGACCCTCGCCTGTAGTACGTTTTGCAGTCTCTGACCCTTGCCTGTAGTATGTTTTGCAGTCTCTGACCCTCGCCTGTAGTACATTTTGCAGTCTCTGACCCTTGCCTGTAGTACGTTTTGCAGTCTCTGACCCTCGCCTGTAGTATGTTTTGCAATCTCTGACCCTTGCCTGTAGTACGTTTTGCAGTCTCTGACCCTTGCCTGTAGTACGTTTTGCAGTCTCTGACCCTCTCCTGTAATATTTCTGCAATAAAGGAGGGCACAAGCATGAATTAAATTATTGTACTGCCACTGCTGGTCATGGTCACTGATGAAATAATGTTTTTGTGCATGTTTGCAAAATTAAAGTGGGCCGGTCTGGATGAAGTCCAGGGCCAAATTTTTGTCCCAGTCCAACCCTGTCTACTGATACGCCGTCGTATCCCTGTTTCTATCTTTGGAACTGATCCACAGAATCAGTTTCCAAGAGATAGACAGAAGATCCGACATGTGTAAGGGACTTACACTGCCGGATCTTAGGATGCAGTACCGCATCCGCCGCTGGGGGCATTTCGCGTCGAAATGCCGCCTCGGTATGCAAATTAGCATTTACGGAGATCCACGGAGCTTTTCAGCTTCGTTTTTTCTCCGTAAGTTTTAGTTTGCAATCATAAAATTAGGGCTGCTTTTACAAAGTGTAAACTGTTTACACCTTGTAAAAGCAGACCCTTCTGTCCAGCGACGCGTTTTTTTTTTGTTTTAAATTGTTTTTTTCCCACCGTATCTTTTTTTTTTCCCGACGCAACTTTATCGACCCGGCGCGATCCACAAAGCTCGGCGTAACGTAATTTCGCGCTATGCACGTCGGGAAAATGACGTCAGTACGGCCGGCGCGGGAGCCCGCCTAATTTAAATGGGAATCGCCCCCATTTGAAGAGGAACGCCTTGCGCCGGCGGAATTTAAGTTACACAGCCGAAAATTTCTAGGTAAGTGCTTTGTGGATCGGGCACTTAGGTAGAAATTTTAAGGCAGTGTAACTTAAATGGGAATTTTTACGTTACGCCGGCTCTTTGTGGATCTGGCCCATGTTCTCTACTGAAAAGTGTACACACGACCGAGTTTCTCTGCAGAATCCAGCTCCGATCAAGTTTCTGGCTGAATTCTGCCGAGAAACTCGATCGTGTGTACGAGGCCTGACAGTTTAAGGCTAAACAGCTTCTCTTGCAATTTTAGTGAATGGCCGTGTGTCTTTTTAACCACTTGCCGCCCGCCAATGACAAATTGACGTCGGCAAAGTGGTTGTAGAATCCTGACCGGACGTCATATGACGTCCTCAGGATTCTCAGCCGCTGCGCGCCCCCGGGGGCGCGCATCGCGGCGATCGTTGTTGCGGGGTGTCAGTACCGTTCTCGGTAAAGAGTCTCTCAGAGCAGATCGGCGGCTCTCCTGACAGGGGGGGTTCGCGCTGATTGTTTATCAGCGCAGCCCCCCCCTCGGATCGCCACATGGACCACCAGGGAAGCCCACCCTGGACCACCAGGGAAGCGGGCAAAAAAAAAAAAAAGTCTAAAAAAAAAAAAAAAAAAAAAAGTCTTGAAAAAAAAAAAAAAAAGTCTGAAAAAAAAAAGCAATAAAAAAAGATGCCAATCAGTGCCCACAAATGGGCACTGATTGGCAACATGTGTAAATCAGTGCCGCCCCACAGTGTCCATCAGTGCCACACCACAGTGTCCATCAGTGCCACCCCACAGTGTCCATCAGTGCCACCCCACAGTGCCCATCCATGCCCAGTGCCCACCTATCAGTGCCCATCTGTGCCACCCATAATTATCCATCAGTGCCGCCCATGAGTGCCCATCTGTGCCACCTACGAGTGCCCAGTGCCGCCCATGAGTGCCCATCAGTGCCGCCCATGTGTGCCCATGAGTGCCGCCCATGTGTGCCCATAAGTGCCGCCCATGTGTGCCCATCAGTGCCGCCTATGTGTGCCCATCAGTGCCGCCTATGTGTGCCCATCAGTGCCGCCTATGTGTGCCCATCAGTGCCGCATACCAGCGCCGCCAATCAGTGCCACCTCATCTGTGCCCGTCAGTACTACCTCATCGGTGCCCATCAGTGCCGCCATATCAGTGCCCGTAATTGAAAGAGAAATCTTACTTATTTACAAAAA
This sequence comes from Rana temporaria, assembly GCF_905171775.1. NCBI lineage: Eukaryota > Metazoa > Chordata > Amphibia > Anura > Ranidae > Rana > Rana temporaria. The sequence goes on from NC_053496.1 coordinate 164,088,154, forward strand.
AATTAACAGAAAAAAATAAAAATTTAATTTTTTTTCAAAATTTTCAGTCTTTTTTTAGTTGTTGCGCAAAAAAAAAAATCGCAGAGGTGATCAAATACCACCAAAAGAAAGCTCTATTTGTGGGAAAAAAAGGACGCCAATTTTGTTTGGGTACCGTGTAGCACGACCGCGCAATTGCCATTCAAAGTGCGACAGTGCTGAAAGCTGAAAATTGGCTTGGGCAGGAAGGTGCGTAGGTGCCCTGTATGGAAGTGGTTAAATTCCCTTTCACTGGAAAGCTTTTTCCCTATGCTAGGGTCATCACCAGTATGGTATTTGTACAACGGTCTCATATCCCCTCTCAAGCAAGTTACTTGCTAGGGGGGGAACCCCAGTAGAATCTAGGATGGAAAAGAACCTGGGGGTCCTAGTAGATGACACGCTCTGGGTACCAGTTCTCAAGAAGGATGCACTGGAACCTTGAGTACAGCAATGAGAAATGACAATATATAGAATTTGATTGAAAGTAAATTAACTGAACTTAACACAACTCAAGTGTTCTGGGATGGTGCACACAGTTCAGTTTATAATTTTACTCGGCTAGAGTTACACTTTAAAGCGGTTACCGTATTTATCGCGGTATAACGCGCTCCCGCGTATACCGCGCACCCCTAAAGTGGCCACCAATCCTGTGGAAAAAAGTTTTTTTGTACTTACAGTTTTGGTGTCTTGCGCGGCGTCCATCGGCGGCCTCGTCGGGTCCGGCGTCCTTCTGCGGCTTCGGGTGTCCTCTTCGGCGGGTCCGGTGTCCTCTTTGGCGGCGTCCTCGCGTCCTCCCCGCTCGTTTCCCGCGCCGAGTTTGAATACTGCGCCGACATATACAGAGCGCAGTACGCTCGTGTATTGTCGGCAATGCTCGGCTACCCGCGCTGACGTCCTGTACGTCCAGGACGTGAGCACGGAAGGAGCCGAGACTGCCCGACTATACCCGAGTGTACTGCGCTCGGTATATGTCGGCGCAGTATTCAAAACTCGGCGCGGGAAAGCGGGTATCGGCGTATACCGCGCACCCACGATTTTGCCCTGATTTTCAGGGCAAAAAAGTGCGCGGTATACGCCGATAAATACGGTAATCATTTCAACAAGTAGGCAAAACAGTAAAATCATGTCCATCCTGCAATCCACGCTCCTCATACAGCTTACAATTCACAGCAACAATAAAGTTCCCATCTGGAAAGATTTCTGTTTTGAATGCTGTCCAGTTTACTATCCACCATCTATCTAGTTTTCAACTGAAACAATTTATAAATTATATAGTGGTTGATTTAATAAAACGGGAGAGTGCAAAATCTGGCGCAGCTGTACATGGTAGGCAGGGGCGTACCTAGAGAATTTGGCACCCTGGGCGGATCCTATATCTAGCAAACCGAACACAGTTGCAGCAACGTGGTGCAGGTTTTTAGGGATTGAATCAGATGATGAGGAGGCAATATAATGCTTCCTTGCCGCCTGCCAAACACCCTCTGGAAAATGATCCACTGTGGTTCACTCTTCAGAAGGCAACACTTGTGTACCCTAATCTAAAACAATGCCCCTCACAGGGCCGAACTTAGGGTCACAGGGCCAGATTCAGATAGGTCAGCGGATCTTTAGATCCGCGTAACCTATCTGATTTACGTTATGCCGCCGCAAGTTTTTGAGGCAAGTGCTTTATTCAGAAAGCACTTGCCTCTAAAGTTGCGGCGGCGTATCGTAAATCCCCCGGCGGAATTCAAATTCAGCTGCTAGGGGGCGTGTACAATTTAAATCAGGCGCGTCCGCACGCCGAACGAACTGCGCATGCGCCGTCCGCTAAATTTCCCAGCGTGCATTGCTCCAAATGACGTCGCTAGGATTACATTGGTTTCGATGTGAACGTAAATTACGTCCATCCCTATTCGCGAACGACTTACGCAAACGACGTAAAAAATTTAAAACGACGGCCATACTTAACATAGGATACGCCGCATATAGCAGGGGTAACTATACGCCGGAAAAAGCCGAACGCAAACGACGTAAAAAAAATGCGGCGGGCGGTCGTTCGTTTCTGAATCGGCGTAACTCCTCATTTGCATATTCCTCGCGTATACAAGCGGAAGCGCCACCTAGCGGCCAGCGTGAGATTGCAGCCTAAGATCCGACGCCTCGTCGGATCTTAGGGAGATCTATGCGGAAACCTGATTCTATGCGGAACCTGATTCTATGCGGAACCTGATTCTATGAATCAGGCGCATAGATCCGACCGACGGAACTCAGAGATACGACGGCGTATCAGGAGATACGCCGTCGTATCTCTATCTGAATCTGCCCCAATGACAGCTGGGTGCAGAAATATTTCTGGCGCCCCACATGGGTGTGGTCATCTTACGAACTCCTCCCCTTTAGAAATGTTTCTATGGCAATGGCTGCACCCTCATCAGTGCCCATCAATGCAGCCTCATCAGCGCAGCCTCACCAGTGCCTATCAGCGCAGCCTCAACAGTGCCCATCAGTGCAGCCTCAACAGTGCCTATCAGCGCAGCCTCACCAGTGCCCAACAATGGGGGGGGGGGGCGGTAGGGTGCCCCCTCAGATGTGTCACTCCAAACGTGCTTGGTATTACCCAAGAGTTTAAATGCAGCATGGTGAGTCCCCCTTCACCCCAGCACCTGGTCTGAGCAGCTTCTTCTACCTGGGTCCCAGGTGCAGTGCTTGTCCTGCAGTTGGTTCCTCTGGAGCTGGGTGCCCGGGACCAGCTGTGCACCGCTGGTACATCTGGTCCTCTCCCTTCCTCCTGGGCACCACCAAGCTGAAAAACTACTTCGACCCCCCAGTTTCCAACAGCCCTAAAGCAGATGAGGACTCCCAAATCTTGTCCACCAATAAGCTAATCTCCGTCTGTTCCGTTGTTTAGAAAAAAACTTCTCCAGGCCCCAGGGAGGCCCGGAGTGGAAAGACAGCACAGCAAAATAACGCAGGGCCAGGCATGACTGTGTGGAGGTAGGGCAAGCAGGAGTTAAATAAATGGTGGGAGCTGATTGGAGGAGCAAGAAAAGGCAGCCTGAGAGGAGAGGGGAGGGGTATTATATAAAGGGGAGGCGTGGACCAGAGGAAAAGTGCGGGAGGAAAAGACCAGGGAGGAAGGATTTTTTCATCTCTGCTCCTGTAACCCTCTTTGTAATGGCGGACATTGACAGGCTTTTTGCCAGGCTACGGGCGGCGGCTGCGTCTCGGGACCCCGGATGGTTGGAGGCTCAGGTCGGTGAGCTGCTGCGGGACGAGGCGGGGGGGTCGGACGAGACTTACATGCGGTCGCCACGCGCTCGGAGGTCCAGGGCCCCGGAGCGTTACTCCCCAAGCCCAACAGCCAGAGCCCAGCGCCCTGTTAGGAGCCCACATGTGGACCCGGCGCCCCCCCCGGCTAAGCGCGCCAATGCTTCTGCTGGGGGTGAGGCGGACCGGAATCCTCGACGTCGGGGGGGCTCGGTGGGCGGGGCTACGGGTAACAATGGCGCCCGTACCTCGCCTGCACGCCGCGGACACAGGGATCGTTCGGTCTCCCCTTCTATTCTGGATGTCGTGAGGGGGGGGACTCGCCGGGGGAATAGCCGTGACACGACCGGAGGGCTGGATTCTTCCGCGGCCGCCGGTTCCAGGAGCGAGAGGGGGGCGGAATCCCCGAGACAGGAAGATGGCGCGGCGGGGCCTAGTCGGGGCCTTGGGAGGACAGACGGGCGTCCCGCCCCTACGACAGCAGGGTCCCACACCAGAGGTCGCCCGGCAACTAGGCCAGGGTCCGCGACCCACAGGCAGGATCCGCCTGGGGGGTTGACATCGCCGAGGACGCCTGCTTCTCCAGCCAGATCGGAAGAGGAGGCCTCCGAATCGGATGTGGATGATCCCGCGGTGGTGTCGCCGGCGGTGGACGGGCCTCCGAGGGCTGTGGGAGACGCATCCAGCCGGCAAGGTAAGCGCGCTCACTCTGGGGAAGGGGACATGGCGTCTGTTTTATGCAGGTTGTTGGGGGTGGGGAGTGGGGGGGTTTTGCCTGTTGTTGCTGCAGGGGTGGGGGTTGATGTTGCTGGGGGGGGGGGTGTGCGGGTCCCTGTTTCTTCCCCTGCTGTTGCACCTGTGGTGTCGGGCACCCCGCCTGGCGCACCAGGGGCACCGGCGGGACTTGGGGAATTTTTTAAGGGGTTGCGGGATCTGGTGCAGAGGTTTTCTGGGGGTTTGGAATCTCATCCGCAGGTGTCACCATGGGTGGGGGGGGGGGGCGGGGGCTGCTGCGGCGGCACCCCCTGCGGTGGTGGCGGACGTCCCCCTCACCGGGGGGTCGGGCCCGGTCCCGGATAGCAGCACATCGGGGGAGAAGTCGGGGGGGGACAAGCCAGCAGTGGTCAGATCTGATGTGGTGCGCATAGCTGACGCTGCGAAATGTGAAGTTTATGTGTGTTACGAGGGCCCTTTAGGGGCGCACTTGAAGCAGGAGGTGAGGGACAAGATAGTGAAAGGTGAGTACATAGAAATCTTCTCCCTCCTCCCATTGGAAAAATTTAATCTGGACAGAGTGAAGCCGGATGACTCCAAGAAGGAGGACGAGGAGAAGAGGAGGTACAGGCTTATTCCCCGTACATTTGTAAATTGGTTGCAGGCATTTGCAATAATGGCCAGCGTTATTGGGGAGAAGAACCCGGAGCATTGTTCCGGGTTATTCTGCTACATGGACGCGATTGGGGAAGCGCATCGGGTTTATGGGGGGACGGGTTGGTTGCGCTATGACGAGCAATTTCGTCAGCGCAGGGCGGTTCGTCCCTCGCTTCGGTGGGACCACAAGGACATCACCTTGTGGATGCGCATGATGTCGGCTCCGCGGACGCAGAACCAGTTTTTTTCGGGGGGGGCCGGAGGTACATCCACCTCGGGACCGCCGGCCGGAAAAAAGTGGGGGGTGTGTTGGAAATTTAACGAAGGTTCCTGCACATATGGAGGAACCTGTCGTTTTAGACACGAATGTTCAGGTTGCGGCGGCAGTCATCCCTTGTCGCGATGCTTTAAGAAAGGAAAGAGAGCAGGGGAGGCTGGGAACAAAAGGGATGACGCCGGTGAAGGGGGAAAGGATGCGTCCTTTTCTAAATAGATACCCGGACAGGGCGGCGGCGGCGCTGCTCGCCTCCGGGTTCGCGGACGGTTTTATCATTCCGTGTTCTTTGTCGGAGGTGCCACCCCTGGCCAAGAACTTGCGGTCCGCTCTAGAGAACCCGGGGGTGGTGTCAGACAAGCTAGCTAAGGAGGTGGAGTTGGGTAGGATGGGGGGGGCCGTTTGACGAGGTGCCCCTAACCAGGCTAGTGGTTTCGCCTCTGGGGGTGGTGCCCAAGAAGGAACCGAACAAGTTCCGCCTCATCCACCACTTGTCCTTCCCAAAAGGGGGATCGGTGAATGACGCGATTGATCCGGAGGCATGCACGGTGTCGTACACATCGTTCGACGCGGCGGTGCAGTGGGTCAGGCGTTACGGGCAGGGGGCGCTCATGGCAAAATCTGACATTGAGGCCGCGTTTCGTTTGTTACCGGTACACCCGGACAGTTTTTGGCTGTTGGGTTGCCGGTGGCAGGGGAAGTACTATGTGGACCAGTGTTTGCCCATGGGTTGCTCCATCTCGTGCGCCCTGTTCGAGAAGTTCAGTTCTTTTTTGGAGTGGGTGGTCAGGGACGTGGCAGGAGTGAACTCGGTCATCCACTATCTGGATGACTTTCTGTGCGTGGGCCCCCCGTCTTCCAGGGTGTGCGCGACATTGCTTGCAACGCTGCAGCATGTTGCAGAAAGGTTCGGAGTTCCGTTGGCTGCGGACAAAACGGAGGGCCCGACTACAGAATTGAGTTTTTTAGGGATCGTGTTGGACTCGGTGGCCATGGAATGTAGGTTACCAGTGGAAAAGGTGGTGAATCTCCGGCTGGAGATTAGAGGTATGTTGGGGCGCCACAAAGTGCAGTTGAGGGCGCTACAATCCCTGTTGGGCAAATTGAATTTTGCCTGCCGCATCATTCCCATGGGGAGGGTGTTCAGTCGACGGCTGTCGGCGGCTACTGCAGGGGTTAAGGTACCAACGCATTTTGTCCGGTTGACAAAAGAGCTGCATGCGGACTTGCAGGTATGGCATTCGTTTCTGGAGGAGTACAATGGCCGGTCCTTGTGGATGGAAGGCCCGGTGAGTAACTTCGATCTAGATCTGGTCACGGACGCGGCCGGGTCGACAGGTTACGGGGCATTCTTTAAGGGAAAGTGGAGTGCGGAAGGGTGGCCAGAGGAGTGGGTCAGGACGGGTCTGGTGAAGAACCTGGTGTTGCTAGAACTGTTCCCAGTAGTGGTTGCCATGGAGTTGTGGGGGGAATCTTGCAGGAATCTGAAGATCAGACTGAACTGTGACAACATGGGAGTGGTTCAGGTCATCAACCGGATCACCGCCTCTTCTTTGCCGGTGGTTAGGTTGCTGCGCCATCTGGTTTTAAGATGCCTGCAGTGGAACATATTCATGTATGCTGTGCATATTCCGGGTGTGGACAACAGGCTGGCTGATGCGCTGTCTCGCTTTCAGTGGGACAAGTTCAGAGAGTTGGCCCCGCTGGCAGACAGAGAAGGGGTGCCTTGCCCGGGTTGGATGTGGGGGATTGTCTCGGAACAGCAGCAGCATGGATCAGGCGCTCGGTGAGTGGGGCCACGTGGGCGGCTTATGCAAAGGTCTGGAAGGAGTGGTCCGGTTACATGCGCTTAACGGAGGGGAAGCCAGGTGATGCTGAAATGGGTTGGTTGGGAATTGGTTTGCCCCTCTAAAACAGTTGGGGGGGGGTTGCTAGTCACGGACGTGCACGTGAGGGAAGGTAGGGTGGTATTTAGGTTGCGCAGGTCAAAAACAGATCAGGCCGGAAAAGGGGTGGACGTGTGTTTATATGCTTTACAAGGGTCAGAGATTTGCCCGGTAAGGGTGGTTGGGGAGTTTTTGGCCATTCGCCCAGGGGTGGAGGGGCCCTTGCTAATGCATGTGGATGGGTCATTTGTATCCAAGTTCCAGTTCATAGCGGTGTTCCGGAAATGTTTACGGGTGGCCGGTTTTGAGGACAAACAGTTCGCCTCGCACTCCTTCCGCATCGGGGCGGCTACTGAGGCGGCTCGGTGCGGGTTGGATGAGGCGGCAATAAAGCGTATAGGCAGGTGGGAATCTAGACGATTCAGGTCGTACGTTAGACCTCATATGGTGATGGTTTAACAGTCGGGGCGGGAGGGGCAGGAGCCTGAAGGTGAATCGTTGACATGTTGCATTATATTGTCATTGAAATGTTGTTGTTTGTTTTGCAGATGGTGTTCAGGAGCGCCTCGTTTGGATTCTGGGGCATTCATTTGTGTACTGGGGGGCTAGGAGGGCAGAAGCGAGGCCGGAGGGCAGGCAGCTGGGTTTCCCTAGGGGAGTGGCTAGGATTCGGTGGCTGGGGATCAGGGGTATGGAGTGGGGCAGGGTGCTGCCTGAGGTGCAGCATTATGCCCGACTGGACCGTTCTCCTGATGTGCTAGTTCTCCATGTAGGGGGGAATGACTTAGGAATTAGGCCTATTGGGGACCTGATCACGGCCGTTAAGGCGGATGTGTTGACATTTCGCGCGGCGTATCCCAGTATGCTACTGGTTTGGTCTGACATCATCGCTCGGACCACCTGGCGCATGGCGAGATCAGTGGTGAGGGTGAACAAGGGGCGGATTAAGGTCAACAAGGTAATTGGGCGGTTTGTGGTGAGACATGGGGGGTTAGTGGTGAGACACTTGGAGTTGGAGGAGAACGTGGGTCTATACCTCCGCAGAGATGGTATTCACCTATCGGATGTGGGTATGGAGTTGTGGTTTTTAGATTTACAGGAGGGGATCCAGAGGGCCCTGCGGGTGTGGAGGGGCCCGTAAGGGTAAGGCTTTACCCTTTCGGGCTGTGGCGGTGTTCGTTGGTCTGTGATGGTGGCAGTTACAGTTGGGATGGAAATGGTGGTGGGCTCATCGGTGGGATGGGACACTTATGGGGGATTATTCCAGTGGAACGGTGTCTGCTGGAATACGGTGATGGTTGCACTGCGGTGGAAAAAGGTTCGTCTCCGAGCTGGGTCGGCTGGGGGCCGGTTATGGTTAATGTTTTCGCAGTGTAAGGTTAAAGGTTAAAGAAAGGAAGTTTAAGCCGGGTTACCGTCATAGACCAACAAGCTGGGTTATTATTATTAAAAGTGTTTATTGAATTGTTTAAGGAAAAGTTAGTGTGATTTAATTATTTTATTTAAATTAATTATGCTTTAAAAATAAAAAACTGGCTGTCGTGGCCAATTTACTCCAACAAAAATCTGTGTCTCTCGTTAATCTAGAAAGGGGTTAAGGTATGTTAACAAATGGGGGTGTGATGGTTTTGGGGGGTAATGGAGCTATCCGAAGTACACTGGTCAAGGGAGGCCCGGAGTGGAAAGACAGCACAGCAAAATAACGCAGGGCCAGGCATGACTGTGTGGAGGTAGGGCAAGCAGGAGTTAAATAAATGGTGGGAGCTGATTGGAGGAGCAAGAAAAGGCAGCCTGAGAGGAGAGGGGAGGGGTATTATATAAAGGGGAGGCGTGGACCAGAGGAAAAGTGCGGGAGGAAAAGACCAGGGAGGAAGGATTTTCCCACCCACCCTCCCTATGTGTTGTGTGTTTTCTTGGTGTCGTTTGTGTGTTTTCTTTTCTTTCAGGTCGGAAGGTTGAGTTCGTCATGGCAGCTGTGAAGTGGGGTTGGCGGTGTTCGTTGGTCTGTGATGGTGGCAGTTACAGTTGGGATGGAAATGGTGGTGGGCTCATCGGTGGGATGGGACACTTATGGGGGATTATTCCAGTGGAACGGTGTCTGCTGGAATACGGTGATGGTTGCACTGCGGTGGAAAAAGGTTCGTCTCCGAGCTGGGTCGGCTGGGGGCCGGTTATGGTTAATGTTTTCGCAGTGTAAGGTTAAAGGTTAAAGAAAGGAAGTTTAAGCCGGGTTACCGTCATAGACCAACAAGCTGGGTTATTATTATTAAAAGTGTTTATTGAATTGTTTAAGGAAAAGTTAGTGTGATTTAATTATTTTATTTAAATTAATTATGCTTTAAAAATAAAAAACTGGCTGTCGTGGCCAATTTACTCCAACAAAAATCTGTGTCTCTCGTTAATCTAGAAAGGGGTTAAGGTATGTTAACAAATGGGGGTGTGATGGTTTTGGGGGGTAATGGAGCTATCCGAAGTACACTGGTCATGTGTTTAGTAGTGACCAGGGGACAGAAAGCGGACTATTTCATTGCTTTTGGCTTTAGCCAGATTAATTCAACAGGTCGGCCTTCAACTATGTAGCACACTTCTGCGAATTAGGCGACCCAAAGCCAAAAGTGATGAAATAGTCCGCTTTCTGTCCCCCGGCCCCTACTGAACACAGGGGCCTGGATACGTTTTTTTTTTTTAAAACAACGGAACAGCGGGAGATTAGCTTATTGGTGGACAGGATTTGGGAGTCCTGTAGCTGGACTCCCTGCTGAGATGATAAGCAGATCTTCCTGGAGGGTTTGCGATCCACAAGTGGCCCTGCTGAAACCCCCCAATGTGTGGCAACTGGGGCAGAACGCCCCCCCACTACCCTCGTTGGTTCGCCACTGATGGTAGGCAATCGGCTTATAACTTCAGCTTGTTCAATTAACCGCTTAAGGACTGCTGCACGCCTATTTACGTCAACAGAATGGCACGGCTGGGCAAATGGACGTAAATATACGTCCCCTTTAATTTGCCAGCCGTGTGGTCGTGCGCGCCGCCGCAGGCGGGACCTGCAGACTCGATTTCCACCGGTGTCCCGCAATCATGTCACAGAGCAGAAGAATGGGGAGATGTCAGTGTAAACACATCTCCCCGTTCTTCCTAGTGACATCGGGAACAACGATCAGTGTGTCACAGTGTGTGACATCTGGAACAACGATCAATGTGTCACAGCAAGCCACACCCCCTAATAGTTAGAAGCACTCCCTAGGTCACACTTAACCCCTTTAGCGCCGCCTACAAGTTAACCCCATCCACTGCCAGTGTTATTTTTACAGTAATCAGTGCATTTTTTTAGCACTGATCGCTGTAAAAATGACAATGGTCCCAAAATGGTGTCAAAAGTGTCCGTTGTGTCCGCCATAATTTCGCAGTCATGATAAAAATCGCTGATAGCCACCATTACTAGTAAAAAATAAATTAATAATAAAAATGCCATAAAACTATCCCCTATTTTGTAGATGCTTTAACTTTTGCGCAAACCAATCAATAAACGCGTATTGCGATTTTTTTACCAAAAATATGTAGAAGAATACGTATCGGCCTAAACTGAGGAAAAACATGTTTTTTTATATTTTTTTGGGGAATATTTATTATAACAAAAAGTAAAAAATATAGATTTTTTTTTCACAATTGTCTCTCTATTTTTGTTTATAGCGCAAACAATTAAAAACCGCAGAGGTGATCAAATACCACCAAAAGAAAGCTCTATTTGTGGGATAAAAAGGATGTCAATTTATTTTTGGAGCCACGTCACAAGTGTTAACATCCCTGCGATCTGATTTTGGTGCGGACAAAAAAAAAAAGGGTCCTGCGTGATTCTGGTCCGAATGCGATGCAAATTCAGCCATACAATCTGTATGACTGAATTTGTGTTGCACAGACATTGCATGTGATCCGCACAGCAATGTGGTGGGAATCACATGCAATGTCTGTGTGAACTGACACGCCATTTACTAAAGGCATATCCACTTTGCATTACAAGTGCACTTAGAAGCACAGTCACTGTAGATCTGAGGGGGACATGGAAGGAAACTAAAAAACAGCATTTTTGCTTGTACATGATTGGATGATAAAATCAGCAGAGATTCCCCTCATTTCAGATCTTTCCCTCAGATCTACAGCGACTGCACTTCCAAGTGCATTTGGAGTGGAAAGTGGATTTGCCTTTAGTAAATAAACCCCTTAACCACTTCAATACCGGCCCATTGTCATATGACGTCCACAAAGGACCTCTACCGATCCGGGTGGACGTCATATGACGTCCTGGGCTTTGTGGGGGGGGATATCTGAATGATGCCTGCAGCTAGAGGCATCATTCAGATATCCTTCTCTTCTGCCGGCGATTCTGCACAACGTAAGAATGATCATAGCGGCGGTTCCGCCGCTAGATCGTTCTTACAGGCGGCGGGAGGGGACATCCCCCCCTCCCGCCGCCATCCGGTGCTTCTCCGGGCTCTCCCGTGCCATCGGGGGCCCGGAGAACGAATCGTCCGGCGCTGGCAGGAAGCATAGAGATGACTGGTGACCAGATGGTCACTAGTCATCTCTATGACCGTCGGAGGCCCGGGCGCGATGTGATGATGTCACGTCCGGGTCCCCGTAAGTAAACAAAGCCGCAATTGCGGCTGCTAAGCAACAGTAATCATGAGATCGGTGAATTTTTTTTCACCGATTTCATGCTTTCCAGCCTGGAGGAGAGATGTGGGGTCTTATTGACCCCGCATCTCTCCATAAAGAGGACCTGTCACACACATTCCTATTACAAGGGATGTTTACATAACTTGTAATAGGAATAAAAGTGATAATAAAAAAAAAATATATAAAAAAAAAGTGTAAAAAAATAAATAAATATGTAAAAAAAAAAAAAAAAAAAAAAATATATATATATATTTTTTAACGAAAAAGGAAAATGTGAATCTGCGCTACAGGATATTTTCAAATTAATAATGAGGATCTCAGGTAGTAGTATATAGTATAATTAGTGTGAGTGGCTGCCCCTGCAAAAATCCCCACAAAAATGGAGAAAGGTATGAGAAAATAATAATAAAAAGCAGGTGGTGGCGCCAACCTAAAGTGTAGGATATAGACTGATGTCAATTAATAATTAATATTGTATAAGTGATATAATAAAACAGAAAACCAAAAACCAAAAAAATATATTACGTGGTGATCGAAAAACCAAAAAACAAATAAAATCAAATCAAAATTGCGTGGTGATCCAAAAACCAAAATAAATAAAATCAAATCAAAAAAGTGTTCCAGTGTTAAAATCTCATTCCTTCTCTGCTTCATGCAAAAGTTGAGTGAATCAGTAAAAATATATATAGTGCAAAGTGCTTTCAACAAACAGTATTCATACTGTAAGTAAACAGTCTTTATGCAGAAAAAGTCCCATGCAATAAAATGATTGAAACAATTACAAAGTGCTGTGTGCTTCTTCCACGTGAAAACAACGTAAATGTAAATCTTCTGTGCAAAAAAACGTGCTCTCTCCCTGTGGTCCCGCACTCACCAGATACTTGAACCCCTGCAGGGGTAACAGGCGTTCCCAGTATAATATACTGACAAATCCCTGGATCTAAAACTCCACCGCTCAGAAGAGGAGACAAATAGATTGCCCAATAGTGTGATACCGTTTTTAAATGATCAACAATTTTTTATTCACATTGAACAGGGTACTCACATTTAGTAGACAAGTTAAAACACATAAAGCATAAAAACGTGTGCTGTAGCTTAGAGTAGCATCTGCGAGAGAGAGCAGATGCTACTCTAAGCTACAGCACACGTTTTTATGCTTTATGTGTTTTAACTTGTCTACTAAATGTGAGTACCCTGTTCAATGTGAATAAAAAATTGTTGATCATTTAAAAACGGTATCACACTATTGGGCAATCTATTTGTCTCCTCTTCTGAGCGGTGGAGTTTTAGATCCAGGGATTTGTCAGTATATTATACTGGGAACGCCTGTTACCCCTGCAGGGGTTCAAGTATCTGGTGAGTGCGGGACCACAGGGAGAGAGCACGTTTTTTTGCACAGAAGATTTACATTTACGTTGTTTTCACGTGGAAGAAGCACACAGCACTTTGTAATTGTTTCAATCATTTTATTGCATGGGACTTTTTCTGCATAAAGACTGTTTACTTACAGTATGAATACTGTTTGTTGAAAGCACTTTGCACTATATATATTTTTACTGATTCACTCAACTTTTGCATGAAGCAGAGAAGGAATGAGATTTTAACACTGGAACACTTTTTTGATTTGATTTTATTTATTTTGGTTTTTGGATCACCACGCAATTTTGATTTGATTTTATTTGTTTTTTGGTTTTTCGATCACCACGTAATATATTTTTTTGGTTTTTGGTTTTCTGTTTTATTATATCACTTATACAATATTAATTATTAATTGACATCAGTCTATATCCTACACTTTAGGTTGGCGCCACCACCTGCTTTTTATTATTATTTTCTCATATATTTTTTAACGCCCCTGTCCCTAGTAGCTCGCGCGCAGAAGCGAGCGCACACGCAAGTCCCGCCGACATATGTAAACGCTGTTTAAACCACATATGTGAGGTATCGCCGCGTGCGTTAGAGTGCCAGCAACAATTCTAGCACTAGATCTCCTCTGTAAATCTAAACTGGTAACCTGTAAAAAATTTCAAAGCGTTGCCTATGGAGATTTTTAAGTACCGAAGTTTGGCGCCATTCCATGAGTGTGCGCAATTTTAAAGCGTGACATGTTAGGTATCTATTTACTCGGTGTAACATCATCTTTCTTATTATACAAAAAAATTGGGCTAACTTTACTGTTTTGTTATTTTTTTAATTCATGAAACAATTTTTTTCCAAAAAAAAGGTGTTTGAAAAATTATTGCGCAAATACCGTGCAAGATAAAACATTTCAATGACCGTTGTTTTATTCCCTAGGGTGTCTGCTAAAAAAACATATATAATGTTTGGGGGTTCTGCGTAATTTTCTAGCAAAAAAATTATGATTTGTACATGTAGGAGAGAAGTGCCAGAATAGGCCCGGTATGGAGGTGTGAATAAAAGCCCTGTATGGAAGTGGTTAATGTATCATTTCTGTCTTTGCAGATGACACCAAGCTATGTAGTGGAATTACGTCCTTTTTTTAAAAAAACATTTACATTTTGCTTAGTAACACAATACAAACGGTGGCAGACACAATGGTATGTCATTTTTAAGAGTTCCAGCTCTTCTATGGTGGTGGGTGGTCCTCAGTGATGATGTCAGCACTCCCCTCTGTCCCCTTTATGTTGATGTCCCCCCAGGGGGCAGGTCCATGTTGTCCTGCACTTACAGTATCTCCTCAATCTTCTGGGTTGAATAGTGTTGGGTGTCATTTAACCCAGAATACTAAGCATTCAAATACATACTGTATGTATTGGGTCTGACATATACCGTATTTATCGGCGTATATCGCGCACTTTTTTGCCCTGAAAATCAGGGCAAAATCGTGGGTGCGCGATATACGCCGATACCCGCTTTCCCGCGCCGAGTTTTGAATACTGCGCCGACATATCCCGAGCGCAGTACACTCGGGTATAGTCGGCCAGTCTCGGCTTCTTCCGCGGTCACGTCCTGGACGTACAGGACGTGAGCGCGACAGTTGCCGAGCCTGCCCGAGTGTACTGCGCTCGGTATATGCTGGCGCAATATTCAAAACTCGGCGCGGGAAACGAGCGGGGAGGACGCGAGGACGCCGCAGAAGGACGCCGGACCCGCCGAAGAGGACACCGGACCCGCCGAAGAGGACAACGGACCCGCCGAAGAAGGACACCCGAAGCCGCAGAAGGACGCCGGACCCGCCGAAGAGGACACCCGAAGCCGCAGAAGGACGCCGGACCCGACGAGGCCGCCGATGGACGCTGCACAAGACACCAAAACTGTAAGTACAAAAATAACTTTTTTTCCACAGGATTGGGGGTCACTTTAGGGGTGCGCGGTATACGCGGGAGCGCGTTATATCGCGATAAATACGGTACTTGTTTGTTGGGCTCCCCAGCGTGATGCACTGACCACGGGGCATGATGTTCTATGTCTCTGCTCATGTGACCCTTCCTGTGTTTTTTGACTGTGATATTTGTTGTCATTGCATAATTTTACTGTTGACTGTAACTTTCTTTGGTAATAATAATTAAAAAAAAACAGAGGACTAAGGACATCTAGTGGCTGGAGGGACTTACTGGGGGCATCACAGGATAGGAGGCAAGTATTGCAGCCTGAGCTCCTTTTATTATCTTTATTTGTTTAGGAAACAAGTTAAGAGTTGTGATGTAACTTGTCCATCAATCTGTTTTGCAAGTCTATATACTGTAACTAATGTTTGAAAAAATATATTTGTTCACTTTTGTGAAGTAGGCCGACACTGGTAAATCAGTTCTTTTGCATTTTTGTTTTTTTTTAATATTGCATATGTTTTCTGTGCAAGGAATTTTTTTCATTTGTTAATATTTAACAACGCAAAGGTTTTATATATATATAACATGTATCTAGTAGATGTACCTCTAAAAAGAACCATGGGCACTTTTGGCTTCTATGACTTTCCAACCAGGTGCAAAAACATTGAGGCCGGATTCACACTAGTGCGGTGTGAATTTCAGCTCTCTTATCTCTGCAGAGAGATATAAGAGCTGTTCAGCAGATCCACTGCGTTTTAGCTGCAGATTAGCTGCAAATTTTGAGACCTGGGAGAGGGGAGGGGGAGGGGGAGGGGGGAAGTGTATTGAGCTGAATGAGACAAATCCTGAAGAGAAATGAACACATCTGCGAATCAGCTGCGTACCCATAGAAGATAATGGGCCTGAACACCACAATGCCTAAAATACGCACATGTTTTTTCGGCAATGCGCAGTGCGAATGCATCGCACATATGTGAACCAGCCTCATTGAAAACATATAGGTAGATTCAGGTAGAGTGGTATATACTTGCGGCGGCGTAGCTTAGCGTGTTTAGGCTACGCCGCCGTAAGTTAGCTAGGCAAATACTTGATTCTCAAAGTACTTGCCTGCTAAGTTACAGCGGCGTAGCCTAAAGCGGGCGGGCGTAAGGGCGCCTAATTCAAATGTGTCTAAGGGGGCGTGTTTTATGTTAATGGTGCTTGACCTTACGTTTTTGACGTTTTTTTAAACTGCGCATGCGCTGGGCGCCTACATTTCCCAGTGTGCATTGAGGCTAAGTACGCCGCATGGGCCTATTGATTTCGACGTGAACATAAACTATATAAATCTCTATTCACGGGCGACTTACGCAAACGACGTAAAAATTTCGAATTTCGACGCGGGAATGGCGGCCATACTTAACATTTGCAACGCCACCTAGGGCCCAGCTCTAACTTTACGCGGCCTATCTCTAACGTAAACGGCGTAAAAGTACTGCGTCGGCCGGGCGTACGTTCGTGAATCGGCATATCTACTAATTTATATATTCTACGCCGACCATAATGGAAGCGCCACCTAGTGGCCAGCAGAAATATTGCAACCTAAGATAGGACAGCGCAAGCCATCGTATCTTAGATATGTTTAAGTGTATCTCTGATTGAGAATACACATAAACATAAGTCGGCGTAGATTCTGAGTTAGGTCGGCTTATCTACTGATAAGTCGGCCTAACTCTTACTGAATCTACCTAAATGTATTTAGAAATGTTCTGCGTATTGGATGCGGTTTAAGTCGCACTCAATTCGCATTCCTCATTCCTGTTCTCAGAGTGAAATATCAGAAGTGACGTCTAGAATCCAGAAACATGAAAATCCAGTTTGGCTGATGACACATGAATTGTTTGCAGTATGCACACAGAAAAATATTGCATTTTCCTTTCTTTAGAACGTCACATAAGACGGACTCTTATGCCGCGTACACACAACCATTTTTAATGGTCTATAAAAAACAAAGTTTTTTTTAACCCAATTATTGTTAAGCCTGCCTTGCCTACACACGATCGTGAAAAAAAAATTCTCTAGCAAAGCGCGATGACGTACAACACGTATGACGGCACTATAAAGGGGAAGTTCCATGCGGATGACGCCACCCTTGGGGCTGCTTTAGCTGATTTGCGCTTTTCAGTCTTCGTGCTTTTCAGTCTGTTACAGCGTGATGAATGTGCCATCTCCATTATGAACGCTAGTTTTACCAGAACAAGCGCTCTCGTCTCATAACTTGCTTCTGAGCATGCACATTATTTTCACGTCGTTAATGCGTACACACGACCATTTTTTACAACGTTAAAAATGACAACGTTAAAAACGAGAAAATTTAGAGCATGTTCTAAATTTTTAATGCCCATTTTTAACGTCGCGAAAAATGCTCTGGAGCCCACACACGGTCGTTTTTAATGACATAAATTTTTTTATTTTTTTTCACATCGCGGCATTATGCCTTGTACACACGACTGGTTTTCCCGGCAGGAAAACTGCGGTGAGAGCTTTTGTCCGGGAATCCCGGCCACGTGTATGCTCCATCGTAGTTTTCCCGACAGGAAAACTGCAGGAAGAAAAAGAGAACATGTCCCGCCGGGATTACAGGTGAAAAGCTCTCACCGCAGTTTTCCTGCCGGGAAAACCTCTCGTGTGTACAGGGGGAAAGTTACCGAGCAGGTTCTCGGTTTTCTCCTCGGGATTCCCGGCGGACTTTTTACCACCGAGAATCCTGTACGTGTGTACGAGGCATGAAATGTAAATTTGTAGTTATGCCACGTTGCATTTTTCCATTTAGGAATGACAATGTCATTGATATTTATACATGGCTACTGAAATGACCATTATATATAATATGGTAAATACAAATCATTCTCAAATACATCTAACTATATATCAAGGTGGCTTATCAGCTTAAATCATGGGTGATAATTATCAGCTTAAAATGTAAAGGGTAAAAAATAATGGGCCAGATTCACAAAGGAGATACGACGGAGTATCTCAGATACTCCGTCGTATCTCTCAGAGTATCTATGTGACTGATTCATAGAATCAGTTAGGCATAGATATCCCTAAGATCCGACAGGTGTAATTGTTTTACACTGTCGGATCTTAGGATGCAGTACCGCGGCCGCCGCTGGGGGGAGTTCGCGTCGTAAACCAACGTCGGGTATGCAAATTAGGAGTTACGGCGATCCACGACGGTTTTTCGCGTTCGCTACGTCGCTGCTAGTCTAGTTTCCTGTCGCAAATTTAGTCGTTGTTTTGGGTGCCCTAACTTTACACAGCACACGTATGTGCTGTATAAAGTATGGTCGTCGTTCCCGCGTAGAATTTAAAAAATTCACGTTGTTTGCGTAAGACGTCCGGGAATACGGAAGTACGCTACGCACGTTGCCGTTCGAAAACTTGACGTCATTTCGCGCGAAACGGAGCATGCGCAGTAGGTCCGGCACGGGAGCGTGCCTAATTTAAATGGCACACGCCCATTTAAATTACGCGGGCTTACGTCGGAGGCCGCCAGCGTAGGTTTTCATTGCAAGTGCTTTGTGAATCAGGCACTTGCGATGAAAACTTGCGGCGGTGTAACGTATCTACGATACGTTACGCCGCCGCACTTCTACGTGAATCTGGCCCAATGTGATTGTTTTTGTTAATGTTTTATATGGTTTGTTTTACTAGATGTATACAATATTTGTTTTTACAACTAAGCATTTAACACATGATAAGCATTTTTAGCGTTATCTAAAAAGGTATTATACCAGACTGGGGGGGGTTATTTACTAAAGGCAAATCCACTTTGCACTTCAAGTTCCAATTACAAGTGCAAAGTGCACTTGAAATTGCACTGAAATTGCACTTGGAAGTGCATTTGATGTAGACCCGAGGGGGACATGCAAGGAAAATAAAAAAAACAGCATTTTAGCTTGCACATGATTGGATAATAATCAGCAGAGCTTCCCCTAATTTTAGCTCTACCCCTCAGATTTACAGCGACTGCACTTCCAAGTGCACTTTCAGTGCAATTTCAAGTGCACTTTGCACTTGTAGTGAAAAGTGGATTTGCCTTTCGTAAATAACCCCCAATGTCTCCTTTTAGATACCTTGGTGGAAGTTGTACAGATGGAGGGGAAAGGGTCACTGATCTGATTCTTTTACTTGTGTACTGTATGTAAATTTTAGCACGCACCATTGAGCAACAACAGTCTTTGTACAGCAGGAAGTAAAGTAAAAACTGAAAAAGTAAAAATGAACAGAAACACAAAAAAAAAAAATAGTTGATTAGGGGAATTCACAAAAGAAAAAGGACCATGGTACCGTAAACCCTTCTCACTGGGCTGGTGTCACTGCAATAATAACTACTAATACCAAGAAAATACATTTGTGGAAAGCCACAAACTCAGTTACCCGATTCCCTATTACAAATAAAACACAAAATGATATAAAAAAATTCTCTGAAAAGTAAAGACAATATAGGCACAGAACCCCACCAGTCCTCTGCTATAAAATTAGAGATCTGTTGCGCTGATAGGAAATGAATAATTAAACTAAAAGCTGCTGACACAATATTGTTGGGTACAATAGTAGAGTGACCACGTGTCCCGGATTGCCCGGGACCAGTGGTGCCCCCCCCCCCCCCCCCCCGTAGTCATAAAGAAAAAAAAGAAAAAAAATGGGCTCTTTAAGACATTAAGAGTGTCTTTCTGCAGCGCCGCCCCCTCTGGCTCTCGCAAATAACATACATTCATTGCATTGCATGAATGTATGTTATTGTGGCCAGCTGCCACTGGTCTATTCAGATAGCCGGACATAGGGCGCTGGCTAACTGAATAACGGCAGCTGGTTGGCTGTGCGGAAGTGCCTATCAGAGCCAGCCCCTCGGCTCCCGGATGTCTTATCCTCGGAACGTAGGGGGGATGCGTCCCTTGGATAAGACTGACGGCCGTCTCAGCCAATCAGGTTCACCGATTCTGGTTAGCCAGTGGAGGGACCTCAAGACCGGGGAGACTGATTCCCACGGCTTTTTACCAGTTACCAGTCTGGCTGCAGTGGCAACAATGGGCACAGTGGTGACAATTAAAGGGCACAGTGGTGACAATTGGCACAGTGGCGACAATTGAGGGGCACAGTGGCTGCGTTTGATGGCATGGCACAGTGGTGACAATTGATGGCACAGTGGCTGTGTTTGATGGCATGGCACAGTGACTGCATTTGATGGCATGGCAGAGTGGCTGCGTTTGATGGCATGGCACAGTGGCTGCGTTTGATGGCATGGCACAGTGACTGCATTTGATGGCATAGTGACTGCATTTGATGGCATGGCACATTGGTGAGAATTAATGGCACAGTGGCTGCGTTTGATGGCATGGCACAGTGGTGACAATTGATGGCACAGTGGCTGCATTTGATGGCATGGCACAGTGACTGCGTTTGATGGCATGGCACAGTGGCTGCGTTTGATGGCATGGCACATTGGTGACAATTGATGGCACAGTGGTGACAATTGATGGCACAGTGGCTGTGTTTGATGGCATGGCACAATGGTGACATTATTATGATTGTGAGCCATTCTATCAGAGGGGGTCTCCCTATTATAGGGGATGACCCGCTAGATATCAAGATCACCATAATGGTTACCCTAAACCGTCCCACTATATTCATCCACCAACATCCACCTATAACAGATATTCTTAACTTCAAGATCAGTACAATGATGGAGTATATCCGTACCCTAATGCTGAGTATGAGAAAAAGGGGCCGAGACCCAAGAGAGGGTCCAGAGGAGGGAGGAGAAGCCAGAGACGAAAAGCGGGGGCGAACATAATCTGTAAAGGAGTGTTCAACTCGAGTAGTACCGTTTTAAGACATTAAGTAAAGTTTGTTATTGACAATGGTCTCGAATTTGCTCCCCGCTCGGGATGAGCTTTGTGTTTGACTCGAACGTATGTTCGACTCTAACATCGTCTGTCCGTACGTTCGACGAATTTCGAACAAAACGGGTCGTTCGCGCCAAATTCGAGTGACGCGCGTCGGCCCATAATTCACTGCGGCATTGCGCGCTGATGATTGGTCAAGCATGCACCATGACCATGCATGCTTGGTCAATCACAGCGTGCAAAAAACGAAGAACCATAATTGGCCAAAGCCAGGGTGGCTTTGGCCAATTATGGCTCAGGGGGTTTAGTGCACGCCCCACACTATATAAGGCTGCCTGTAAGGCGGCCTGCGTGTAGTGTGTTCCGGCTTTTTTAAAGAAAAGAACAGTCAGACAGTTAGAGAGAGAGAGAGATAGAGAGAGACACTGCTTTTAGCAGGGGTAAGTATACGACGGGTACCGCGCTACGGAAACAACGTAAGAACACAGCGTCGGGTCCACGTACGTTCGTGAATTTCGCGTATCTCGCTGATTTACATATTATTCAGTGTAAATCAGCGGGAACGCCCCCGGCGCCATTTTTAAATCCAAAAAAAGATCAGACAGTGTAACACAGTGTGACACTGTCGGATCTCAGCCCTATCTATGCGTAACTGGTTCTATGAATCAGGTGCATAGATAGGACCAGTAAAAATCAGAGATACGATGGTGTATCTGTAGATACACCGTCGTATCTCTTTGTGAATCTGGCCCACAGTGTGTAGAGGATATATATACATCCTATCGTTGTACATATATTTATACACTGTATAGCTTAGCTAGATCAGCTATTCCTATTGTTAGGCAGTAGATTGTGCTAGATGCAGTGCTCTAACGTGTTGTATTGCCTGCATAGTGTTTAGTTTACACCTAAACATAGTACTCAGTGTTAGTGGACGTGTGCTATTTAATTGCACATACACGCAGTTGCTGTTACTGTATGTGTGCTATTTATTTGCACATAAACGCAGTCGCTGTTAATGCGCGTGGGCTATTTAATTGCACATAAACGGAGTAGCTCTTACTGCACGTGTGCCGTTTTTTAGCTCATAAACGCAGTCGCTCTTACTGCATGTTTGCTGTGTTTTTGCCCATAAACGCAGTTGCTCTTAGTGCACGTTTGCTGTGTTTTTGGCCATAAACGCAGTCGCTCTTACTGCACGTTTGCTGTGTTTTTGTGCCTCGCTGGACAGGGCGGTCAGTGGTAAGGTGCATCTTACCGCTGACTCATGGTCCAGCAGGCATGGACAGGGACGTTACCTCTCTTTCACGGCGCATTGGGTGACTCTGCTGGCAGCTGGGAAGGACGCAGGGCAAGGTACAGTAGTGTTGGAGGTTGTTCCGCCACCACGCCTCCAAAACACTACTACTGGTTGTGACACACCTCTCTCCTCCACCCCCTCCTCTTCTTCTTCCTCTGTGGCCTCTTCCTGTGCTGATGTTTCCTCTGAACCAGCCGTGCTCCGTAGGCGTACGAGGGGCTACGCAGGAATGCAGGCCAAGAGATGCCATGCGGTGCTAGAGCTGGTGTGCTTGGGAGACAGGAGCCACACTGGGGCAGAGGTTCTGTCAGCTCTACAGGGGCAGGCTCAGAGGTGGTTGGCGCCACGCCAGCTTAAGCCAGGAATGGTGGTTAGTGACAATGGCACCAACCTCCTCTCTGCCCTGCGACAGGGAAAACTGAACCATGTCAGTTGATGTGGGGGTCCACACCCCAGATGATGGCTGTTTAGTTGAAACGTGTCGGGTGGACCCTTCACACACATCGCTCTTGCACTGTATGATGATATGCCTATGACGTTCTTCCAAATGTGAGTGTTCATTTTTAAATCTTTTTAATAAATACTACCTTGTACGGTATCACACTATGTGACTTTTTTTCTCATTACACATGTTATGTGGTTACTGTGTCTCTGGCCCCAACAAGACTATGACATGGGTCATATCAATGTGGGATCCTTCACTTCAACCTTGCAGTATTTTCTACACTTTTGGACTGTTATTTGTATTTGGTCACAATAGAGGATTGCTTTGTTTTAGTTTATTTTGTCTTAATTTTTTTTTCACTGACCACATTCAGTCACTTGGTGTCACTGAAATTATGATTTTATGTATATGCATGTTTGCAACATTTGACATGTGTTGCTAACTGACTTATTTACAAAATCAAGCGTTACACTTTTTTCCTATTTACCAATTTTTGTTTTGTCTCCGCTGTGTTGACAGCTAATTTTTGTGTTCACTTATCACACAGTGCAGTATATCCTATATATTTTTTTGCTGACTTTTTTGCTGACTTTAGTAAATAAACCCCAATGGGTTGCCTATGTAAATTTCCATCTCAGGGAACAACTGGCCTACCGTCATAGGAATGCTGTACTAAAGTTTAATCTTATCTGGCAACCTTGGCTGGATAACTCTAGTATTGCCCCACCACAGCTAGTGATGGATAGACTTCTTTGACTCTAACCCACCAAAAGTCACAAAAGGTTTTCTTTTCTTTTTTTCTTTATTGTTTATTAGGCACTCAATTCTTTGCATCCAATAGCTGTAAAGATTGTCTCTTTCCTGATTTACTATATCCTATAAACAAGTGTTAAGTTTCCTAGTTTAATGTTATGTATACTGATCTTATGACAAAGTGATAGATGCATTGTATCATTTTTTTTTTTTTTTTTTTTTTTTTTTTTTTTTTTTTTTTTTTTTTTTTTTTTTTTTTTTTAATTATAGATTTTAGATATATTTCCTTTTGAGCTTTCGATGTCACACAATTGTTCCAATAAGGTGTAATCCTCTTGTGACCTCAAAGGGTGTGGTAGGTGCTTGACGAATGAGACTAACTGCAAGTATCTCCACTCGTCGAGCGCCCTAATTCCAATCCTATATTTAATATCGTGAAGTGTCCTAATTTTGCCATCTAGTGTTATATCTTTTAACTGTGTTCTATTTGTGATCCAATTTCCCCCTACTTCTTTTGTCCCTGGAGTGAAATATTCATTTTCTTTTAAATCAATAAAGGGTGAGTTGAATACTGTTTTTAATTGTTTGTGAAGTCTATCCCAGATCCTCCATGCATTATGAGTAATTGTGTGTGTTGAGGAGTGTAAGAATCTGTGTTGTGGTGGATTCCAAATTAATCTCCCTAACTGTGCCCTCGCTAATGTGCATTCAATATTTATCCATCTTTTGTCCTGGGATTCTTTAGCCCATTCTATTACCCGTGAGAGAACCGAGGCATTATAATACAATCTGATATCGGGTACAGCTAAGCCTCCCTTTTTCTTGGCCCGTTTTAGGATTTGAGCAGACACCCTGTGTTTTTTATTATTCCAAATATAGTTCATTAAGAGGGAGTTAATTATTTTGATGAATGACGGTGGTAGGTATATTGGGACCATTTGAAACTTGTATAGAATTTTTGGGATGAGAACCATTTTTACTACATTTATCCTCCCGAACCACGAAATTGGTCTATTAAATATGTTTTTAATTTCACTTTTTATTTCGTTGAGCAGGGGGATAAAATTTATTCTATATATTTTCTTGATGGAGTTTGCCAGTTTTATTCCCAGATATTTTATTTCTTTTTGCCATTTAAAATTATATTTCTTCCGCAGATATTGTTCTTCTTCTTTAAGAATGTTGATATTTAGGATCTCCGTCTTTTCTGTATTCATTTTAAAGTTTGACACCTCACCATATTGTTTTAAGGTGGCTATTAACTTCGGGAGAGTGACTCTTGGGCTGCTTATATAGAATAGAATGTCGTCTGCGAAGGCGGATAATTTGTGCTCATCTTCTCCAACCTCTATTCCATATATTTCTGGATTTTGTCGGACCATTGCCAGCAGGGGTTCCAATGATAAGACAAAAAGAAGAGGGGACAGGGGACAACCCTGCCTGGTTCCATTTCTCATCTCAAAGAGTGCGGATAAAGATCCATTGATCTTGATCCTAGCACAAGGGTGGAAATAGAGCGTTTTGATCCACTTGATCATCCTTGGGCCAATTCCTATACATTCTAATGTTTGTATCAGGAACCCCCAGTCTACCCTATCAAACGCTTTCTCGGCGTCTACTGACAGGAATAGACCGGGGGTCCCTCTTTCTTTGATCTGCTCCATGAGGAGAAGTGCCCTAACCCCATTGTCCTTTCCCTCCCTCCCAGGTATGAAACCAACCTGGTCTGGGTGGACAATGGCAGTCATCACCCCCTTCATTCGTTCGGCCAAAATTTTTGCATACAGTTTGGTATCTGCATTCAGGAGTGAGATAGGTCGGAACCCTGAGCAATTCGTATTGTCCTTTCCCTCTTTTTTAATGACAGTGATCGTAGCTGTTAATGCCTCTCTGCTCATCTCATAGTCTCGCCCCAACCCATTGAAATATTGACATAGTCTAGGGACTAAGATAGTACTAAACCTTTGTATATAGGCCGACGTGAAGCCATCTGGTCCCGGGCTTTTCCCATTGGGAGTATTTTTTAAGACCTCACTTATCTCCTGTTCAGTAATACTTTCCTCCATTCTTTCTATCTCATACTCTTCTATCTTCGGTAGATTAGTTTGCCGAAATACTTCCCTGATCTTGTCCTTTTTTTCGGCAGGGTTCCTAATCTTCTGTTGGACATTGTATAGTTTTTCATAATAGCTTCTAAAAGATTCTGCTATTTTATTAGTCGCGTATACTAAGTCCCCATCCCCATTCCTGATTTTTTCGATAAAGTTTCTGGATTTCTTTTTTCTTACCATTCTGGCCAAGTTTTTACTAGGTTTATTTCCCCAGACATATCTTTCACTCTCTACCCTGTCTATGAAATTCTTGGTTTCTTGCCCGGCAAGGGCTTTATATTCATCCCTTGTTAAAGTTAACTTACGGAGTGTTTCCCTCTTTTGGCCCTGTAATTTATGTTCCTGTTCCAGCCTATATATCTCCTCTTTTAGTGTTTTTAATTTACTCCTTCTCATTTTATTTTTCTTTGCCCCTTCTGCAATAAAAATCCCTCTTATATACGCTTTGTGGGCGTCCCACAGGGTTGCTCCTGTGATTCCCTCCTTGTCATTCTCCTGAAAATACCATTCCAATTCTTTCTGTACTCTCTCGACCACCACCTCGTCCCTCAACAGACTTTCATCCAATCTCCATTCAGGTAGAATGCATTTTTGCATGGATGTGCTTATTCTCATGGTTATGGGGGCGTGGTCTGATAGCGTTATGATCTCACAACTTGCTTCGACTACCCTCTCCAAAAGTCTATGGTCTACGAGGACGTAGTCGATCCTCGAGTATGTCCCATGCACAGGGGAAAAAAACGTATAGTCTCGTGTCTTGGGGTTAAGGATTCGCCAGACATCCACCATTTGATTTTGTGTCATTTGTTTTTTCAGTAACTTAAGATGCTCTCCGTTATTCCCCTGAGCATGGGACGTACTATCGAGGCTCGGGCACATGCAGAAGTTAAAGTCCCCCATCAACACCACATGTCCCTCTTCGAAATTTTTTAATTTTCTGAGAATTTTACTAATATATTTAGCCGAATTCGCATTGGGTGCATACACATTTGCCAGAGTGTAGTCCTCCTGCCCTAGTTTTATTTTCAAGAACAAGAATCTCCCCTCCGGATCATTCAGTCTGTCCACCAATGTGTATCTAACTCCTCTTGCAAATCCTATGGCAACCCCCCGAGATCTCGAGGAGACTGTATCTCCATAATACCAGACGGGATATTCAGATGAAAACAGCTTTATATTAGACTCTAAGGTAATGTGGGTCTCTTGCAGGTAGGCAATGTCTACTTTATACTGTGTAAGTTCGGCAAGAATTTTATGTCTCTTAATATGGGAGTTTAAACCTTTTACATTATATGATAAGAACTTAATATCTGTCATTTATCTCTCTTTTTTTTTTTTTCCCTTTTCCTTATTTTGGGTTTGAAAAGAATTCCTGTGGAGTCGTTCAGATGGTCCCCCTCCCATTTCCCCCCCCCTCCCTGACCCACTACCCTCCCATTTTCCCCCCTCCCCCCCTCACTCCCCAGCCCCCCCTCCCTCCCTCCCCCACCCCGGCCCACTCTTGGCCTGGGAGCCACTGGTAGAAGACTCCTCGCCTTCATCCTTGGCTCCTCATTTGTGGTGGTGTTGAGGACTCCCCCTTGACTCCCCCCACCCCCCCCCCTCCCCCCCCCCTCCCCCCCCTCCCCGTCCAGCATCTCAAAATTCCATACTAAGCATCGCCCCGCTAATCCACCCAATCAGGGAGTTCAGGGATTACTAAGTCCATTTTAGAGCAAAAATCATTCAGTTCCTCCGGGTACCTAAGTCGTGCTGTTTTACCCCCCTTTATACCTATGAGGCAAGCCGGAAATCCCCATTGGTACCTAATATTTTGTGCCCGCATGAGTTCCAGGAGGGGTTTCAAGCATCTCCTCCTTGCCAGTGTTTCTTTAGCAAGATCGGAGAATATTTGTATCTCGGTGTCTCTATACCTCAGGGGGGGTTTCCCCCTAAGCCTACTCCATATTTCTGCTTTGTCAACATAATTCCTGAACCTTACGACCACATCTCTAGGGCCGTATCTTTCTATTTGTTGGGGGTTCCCCACTCGGTATACTCTCTCAATCTTAAGGGGCTTGGATTCTACTGATCTCTCTAGCAGGGGGTTAAAAATTGTGTTCATGATGTCTTTTAGGTCTTCCTCCTTATCTTCTAATAACCCTCTGATTCTAAGGTTCAGTCGCCTGTTTCGATTCTCCTGGTCCTCAATCCTATATGCCACCAGTCTCTGGTTTTCGGTCAGGGCCTTTACTTGCTTTTTCAAGGATTTTATTTCCTGGTCCTGCTCCTCTATTCTCTTTTCCGTCTCTACCACTCTTTCACAGAGCCCTCCTAGGTCTATTCTTATCTTGTTAATTTCTGTCCTTATGATATTTTCCATGACATTTTCCATCCTCACCAGCATTGCGTTCATCTCTGCCTTTGTAGGGGGCTGTGTATCTAGGGGTAGCTCCTCTGCATTATTTTGCTCTTGCTCGCTTTCTAGTGTCGTTTCGCCCCTAGAACTCTCCCCACTACTTATTCCTACTCCTTTTTTTTTATCGAGCTTCTTCTTTTCAGTTTTTTTTGCGAGTCCTGGGCTTTTTAGGCTCCCTTCCTGCGTCATATATTGTTGTATGGAGCTGTTCCCCGAGTTATTCTTAGTTGGTTTTGTAGTGCCACCCCTCGTAGACCTATTCATTTTGTTGGAGGGTCTGATTCTCTTCCCCAGTTTGGGGATGGATTTTTTTTTTTTTTTTTTTTTTTTTTTTTTTTGAAAGGGAACGAGAGAAGCCCACGACTTTCCTCCTGATGTGAGCCTCTATCTTCCCCTATATACTACTCATGTCCTGAAAAAATAATTATTTTAATAAAGAGAGGGCCACAGGGAAGCAAGAGCCCTGAACTAAAACACGGAGGTAAGGGGCTGATCAACAGGGGAGAGGACGATTACTGCTATTAAGCAGAATTGCCTGGGCTCCCGGACTCACTTCTTAGAAGGAAAATACCTTCGAAGTTTTTTTTTTTGAGAGTCGTCTCCTATGCTACATCAGTCCAAAGCGTCCTCACCGTTCCAGAAACAGGGAGAGACACCTTGAATCCGGGGGGGGGGGGGAGCCTAAATGATCTTTCCCTGTCCCCCAATCTTCACACACTGGAATTTTTACCAGCTTCTCGCGGTCACGTGTGCGTTACCGGTACAGTCCAGAGAAGAGTAATGAATTTTTTGGCCATCCTTCACCGGCCTAAGTTTCCCCTCAGAACACTAATGCTTCAATGCCCAGGCCTTTCCCCTGTCCCCCAGTTTCACAAACTAAGATTTTTCCAGCTTCTCACGGTCACGTATGCATTACCGGTACAGTCCAGAGAAAGAGTAATGTGTTTTTGGTCATCCTTCACCAGCCTAAATTTCTCCTCAGAACGCTAATGCCTCAATGCCCATGTCATCGGGGTTGTCGTTAATTCACCTAAATACAGGGGCAATTTAGGTAGTTCAAAAGAGGGAAGATCAGAATTTATATTGCCCTAGATTCCCCTCCTGTCTGACTCCGCAAACCATCCAGAGCCATTCAGTAAGGGCTGAGACCGTATATTTTAAATATGCCCTACAGAGAACAGGCAGTGTAATGATTTTGCACCAGGTGGTGAGTTCAAATGAACCAGCTGTCAAACTCTGTCCCAGTGTGGGTTATTCGTTCAATTGTATGTTCACTTATATTTCACTTTGCATTTTGTGTTCCCATCATTTACAGTTCACACAGGTATCTAACCCTATAGACGGTTAACATCAGATTATTTTCCATTATTACACAATAAGACTCCTTATGATGTGCTGGTGTACAGGTGTATGGTAATTTCAGGGGACAGTATTATAACCGACGGGAGGGGGGGTCACGGGGGGGGGGGACCCGCTCGGAATCGGCTCAACTGAGCGCCTCACCAGACCCTTTGCTTTTCCTCCTGCTTCACTGCCCGGCTACGTGCCTCCGATGGATTTCTGACAGCCCCTGAAGCGCATATCCCCACACAGGCTGCTGACATCAGTGCTGAAAACGCAGCAGCTTCAATCTCTCCGGCGCTGCGTGTCCAACGGGGGCTCGTTCACTGGCGTTTTTCCAGGTTGGTATTCCCGGTCCCAGGCGGGGATGCGGCGGGGTTGCGGCACCCGCTTGCTTCTCACAGCACACACGCTGTGGTCTGCGAGGTCACGAGCGGTGCCGACGGAGCCTCAGAGCGGCGTGTGTCTCCTGCCGCCATCGAGCCGTCCAACACCTCCCACCTCACTCGCGCTACGTCACGTCACGTCCTCATCGCTCCCCCCCGTGTCGCATTGTATCATTTGATATGTACCTTATATATGGCTGGATGTATGGTCACTTTCTGTTATAACAAATACTAATAATAAAAACGTTTTGATTTAAAAAAAATGAGGCAATAGGTTGGGAGGAAGTGAAAGAAACCCCATGCAAAGTCATGAAGTATTTCCCAAATCTTAAAAAGGAACCGAAATCTTTTCGTTTTATAGACAAATAAGAAGATCTCATTAAAGACGAGTGGCAAAATCCAGACAAGAAAACTAGCCTCAATAACAGGCTAGCAAAATGATATCCATTAAAGGAACCTAACGCAAATCCTTTAATTTGCGTGCCAGTTGTTGATGCATCTCTAATGTGCCTGGCCAGGGATGTACCCTACCAATTGAAGATGCAGTAACCTTTAAAGATGTACTTGACTGCAAGATTGATCTTGATCTTAAAAGAGCATACTCAGCAACAGGTGGCACTTGCAGACCAGCTATTGTTTCAAGGAGAGCGATTTTATCAAAGTCGCTGCTAGAAGGGCCAGACCAGGCTAAGGCTATAACAGCTCTTCAAGAACTCAAGCTGGCGGATTTCGTGGCAGAGGGTTTAGTGGACATCATTAGATCCTCCGCCAGAGAAATGCTGGCCTCTGTGATTTTCAGAAGGGCATTTTGACTGAAACCCTGGATAGCAGATGCAGCCTCCAAAACTAATTGGTGAAAGAGAACCCTATGATGGTACTAATCTATTTGGTTTTAGACTAGATTCTGCCGTATTGAAAGTTCCAACGGAAAGTTGGGTCCAATTCCTTTAGACAGGAGGCCAAAGCCACAATAAGGCCCATCTTACAGATGTAACCTTCCGGAGAGATACAGGGAAGTGAAGACTTATAGACCCGGGAAGGAATTCAAAATTAATTGAAGAAATACCCAGTCTTCCTTTCTGAGATTACAAAAAATCGAAATCTTCCTCCATGGGGAACCAGCAGAAGTCCTTTTGAAGGTACGCCCATCTGACCCGTAGTAGTGGGAGCCATACTCAAACTATTCGTACAGGTTTGGGTGGACCACAAAAAATACCCTTGGACAGTATCCACAATCCAATTTTATCACAAGTGGAAATTCAAAGATGGATTTCCTAGAGACGGTCATTGGAGAAAATAAAGCTGTTCAAGTATGTGCTGGAGCTAATTCAAAAGCACGCAATCATAGAGGTACCGTTTGCCCAGAGAGGGAAGGGGTTTCACTCTTCACTATTCCTGGTGAAGAAGAAAAACAGGGAATCTTTGCCCAGTCCTAGATCAAACAAATATCAACAGAAGAATTCAAGTTAAATCCTTCAAATTGGAAAGTCTTCAGTCAATTTTACTAGCAATAAACTTTGGAGATTGGATGTTGTCCATAGATTTATCGGGCGCTTATCTTCACATTACCCATACATCCTGCCTTTCAAAAATGTCTTAATTTTTGGTAAATAGCCCAAATTTTCAGTTTCAGAGTCTGCCATTCAGAATCTCCAATGCCCCAAGAACCTTTACAAAGATTCTGTTGCCAGTAGTAGCATTCCTGAGGAAGAAAGTATTGAGAGTCCACCCATTATCTGGATTACATCCTTCTGCTAACTGACAGTCAAGAATCCCTCATCCATCCTAATTCTTACACTCCAACGGTTCGGTTGGATAGTAAACCGGAAAAACAGCAATCTTTAACCCACTCGGAAGATGGTCTTTTTGGGAGAAGAACTGAACACCATACCAACATAATAGAGCCCTTTAATTCAGAAAGTGAAGAAATTGTTGGCAGTGTGTCAGCATATTGGGAGCTGCTGGCTCTGATAGGCACTTCAAAAGCCAACCAGCTGCCGTTATACAGATGGGCGGCGCTCACCAGGGGGCCGGCCATCTGAATAGAGGGCGGCAGCAACAATACATGGATTCATGCAATGCATGAATCTATCTATTGAATTCAGTGGCGATGCAGAAGCGAGAGGGGTCGGCGCTCCTGCTCCCTCTATGGACGCACCGCCACTGTTTGTGTATATGACCACTAACATGCAAAACGATTCTCCCGATTAACCAAGATCCAAATGCTTCAGAATGCAGGTGTTACAAGAACCAAAGGGTAGGATTTCTCCCATGAGCATGCAGCTCGTTTAAATCACGGTAATTGCCTGCTTGGGAGTCTCCGGTGTATGAATGAAAACACTACATCCACTGTATCTTTGAAATGGGACTCCTTTGTTGGAAAATCATATAGATAGGAAAGAAAAAAGCCACACACAAAAATGTATTAAAAGCTGATAAAAGATACACTCACAATACGGCTGGAAACTTCAAGCATTAAACATATATCTGGTGGCGATATCACTTGTCCAGCCAGTTAGGAGGCATTGCAAGGATTCTCTGATCCAACGCGTTTCTACACAAATGTCATCAACTGGGAATGGAGAATGCAACACCAACTGACCATTATTTAAGAGGAGGTGACACCAGAAGTGCATTTAAAATCAAGGTGTCCTGATTAGAAGCGGCACCCTCCTAAATTCTGATGTTCAAAGGGATATGATATTAACTATACACACATTTGGAACCTGGAATACCAGTATCTAATAAATTGTGCCCAAAAGGCTTATTATAAACTAAAATATATATTTTTTGAACAATATTATTGCTCTGCAAATATATGATACTATATCATACTGCTGCCATCTAGCAGGGATACATTTATATGCACGTGAATTGACCTGAAATTAACCACATCTGTGCTAACATATATATGTGATGTTACCATGCTATTAGTACAGAATAATCTATATACGAAATAATCATTTACAAATCATGTATTTTTATGTAATGCTATCATGTGTATAAATATATATGATTATTAAATGAACTTCAAATATTAAAATGTGAATTGATTACAAACAAATGTGTTGAATACAATATAAATTACAATTAAATAAACAGCATATATATATATATATATATATATATATATATATATATATATATATATATATATATATATATAT
Organism: Rana temporaria; assembly: GCF_905171775.1. Lineage (NCBI taxonomy): Eukaryota > Metazoa > Chordata > Amphibia > Anura > Ranidae > Rana > Rana temporaria. Next base: position 164,120,711 of record NC_053496.1, read on the forward strand.
CAAATTATACCAATATTATATAAAAAATCCAGTATTTAATTATATATATATATATATATATATATATATATATATATATATATATATATATATATATATATATATATATATATATATAATTTATTTATTTAATAAATTAAATATTTCCCAAAAATGTGAATACATTTTTTTAAATATTTGTACAAATGGTAACTTAATTTCACATAAACCACAGGTGAGTATTGTACATGGAGAAACAAGTGTTTATAGAGAAAAGAAAGATGGTAATCTTTCCCTTGGCATATATTAGTTATTTATGAAGGCGTTTATGTCCCATTCGACATTAAGACCCCAAGGGAAATAAGATTTCAAATCATAAATCCAACGTGTTTCACATTGGGAAATATGTGTTCTGAGATTACTTCCTCTCCAATGAGGAGAGTATCTTTCTATACCTATTACCTAAAGTTTAGCAGATTTTTTTATGATGATGCAATTTAAAATGTTTGGATAAACTGTGTGTGGGGGAGACCTTTTTTTGATGTCAAGATGTTCACAAATGCGCACATTAAGTGCTTGTGTGGTTCTCCCCACATATTGTAATCCACACGTACACCTTAAGATATAGACTACTCCTTCTACTTCTTTGATCTGACCTGTGATGACTTTTTTCATGTTATATGTAGAGGATGAAGTAGAGGATGAAGTAAAGGCGGATGTTCTTGTTACTTGCGCAGTCTTGCACATTTTTCACTTTCTACATGACAAAAAACCTTGAAGGTTTTCAAACATTTCAAATCTGGGAGGTGGAGATATGGAATATGATGCAATGATATCCTTTAAAGTCTGGGCTTTCCTAAAGATGACTTGTGGGCGATCTGGGAGAGGAGATTTTTAAGGAAATTTTAGCTGAAGAAGAAGAGGAACAGCAGGTAAAGAAACGTAAAAAATACCTCAGAGATGTGGAAGACTAAAAAAAAGCAAACAGTTTTTAAATGGCAGGAAATTTTTAATTTGAATGCATTGGAAAGCAAAGAAAAAAGCATTCAGGACGGATGTTCGGAGGCATTTGAAACGCCAAATGCCTGTAACATCTTGTAAACACGATAACTCGCGTTTAGCCACATTTCCTTTACAGGCGTTTTAAATTTTTGACTATTTGAAAAAAAAAATGTTCTAGACGCAAATGCGGCTCGTAAACGCAGCAAAATGGACATTCTTAAACGTTGGTTAACCACTTGCTTACTGGGCACATAAACCCCCCTCCTGCCCAGGTGAAATTTCAGCTTTCGGCACTGCGTCGCTTTAACTAACAATTGCGCGGTCGTGCGACGTGGCTCCCAAACAAAATTGATGTCCTTTTTTCCCCACAAGTAGAGCTTTATTTTGGTGGTATTTGATCGCCTGTGCGGTTTTTATTTTTTGCGCTATAAACAAAAAAGTGCGACAATTTTGAAAAAAATACAATATTTTTTACTTCTTGCTATAATAAATATCCCAATTTAAAAAAAAAAAAACACATTTTTTTTCTCAGTTTAGGCCGATACGTATTCTTCTACATATTTTTGGTAAAAAAAAAAAAAAATCGCAATAAGCGACTGGTTTGCGCAAAAGTTATAGCGCTTACAAAATAGGGGACAGAATTATTATTTTTTATTATTTTTTTTTTTACTAGAAATGGCGGCGATCTGCAATTTTTATTGGGACTGCGACGTTATGGCGGACACATCGGACACATTTTTGGCGCCATTCACATTTATACTGCGATCAGTGCTATAAATATGCACTAATTACAGTATAAATGTGACTGGCATTGAAGGGGTTAACACTAGGGGGTGAGGAAAGGGTTAAATATGTTTCCTATATAGTGTTCTAACTGTAGGTGGAGGGGGGGTGACCGATCTGTGTCTCTATGTACAAGAGACACAGATCGGTCTCCCCTCCAGGGACAGCACCGCTGTCTCTGTGTAAAACGGCAATGAGAGATGATCTCATATGTTTACATATGAGATCATCTCTCATTGGCCGCACAGATCGCAAACGGCCACTCTGATTGGCCGTTCGCGGCGATCTGTAATTGGTTGTGTCCAAGGGACACGGCCAACACAGATTTTCCCCGCTGTGCGCTCTGTAGCGCGCGCGGGGACCGCCCAAAGGGGCGGACGTCAATTGACGTCCTGTTGGCTTTTGGGATCCGCGCTGTAGCCGTCAATTGACGGCAGGCGGATCCCAAGTGGTTAATGTAACGGAACGTCCCACAGTCCGCTTGAGTGCTTCCGTCATATACCACTTCCTATCAGTCTGGGTATAGATATCAGATATTCCAGCTGCTCACAAGCACACCACGAGACAAGACTTGTTAGTCTGCTAAAAATGGAGTGTTTATTAGAACCAAAAATACAATCTTATATACAGTTAGAGGAGGTAACCAGAACATAAATTAACATGAGCTAATTAACTAATCATTTACCCAGACTAGGCGACTCATAGATATGACCTTTTCATGGTAGATGTCACGTCTCCTCGCTCACCTGCTATACAATACACATTATCAGAGCTTTTTTTCTCAGAAAATAATTGCAGGAACTCACCACGACCCTGTTCAGATTTCAAAAACAGTAGGAGGGTCTTAAAGTGGCATTAAATACCAGGATTGCATTACATACAGAGTGCCGAGTTCAGGGGGGGGTTACACACAGAGTGCAGAGCTGTCACTTGTAAACACAGGAACCAGACTTCTGTGTTTACAAGTGATTGTGGTGAGCAGGCACCAAAGGGTCTGAGCCAGAGGTGGTGGAACTGAGTTCCCCCAAGTTCTCCCTGAAAAAAAGCCCTGCACATTATCATAAGTGTAAACACAGGACATCTTCACACAATAGCAGGGTCAATTAGCACAGAGAACAGACAGATGGCTGGAGGTGAGGACATTAGCATCTAACAGTATGTGTCCCAATATTATCAATGAGTCACTCTTACAATTAACTCATTGAGTTCAGAATCAACAAACAGTAAATAGTTCTTTACAGATATCCTGGAAATATATTGTGGATAATAATTACATAATAATCCCATCTCAGGTAGTCCAATATATCATTTCTCAGTCATCCTATGCCCTTAGTGGACATAGGATGATTTTAGACATAAGAAGGTCCGGGGATGTCCCGGGTGAGTCTGTCACAGTTACTATCTGTCAAGTTAAATCATTCAGGGGAGGTTGTAAAACATTCCGTGTACATTAAGTCCTCGGAGGAATGAGGAAATTACCCAAGCTAACACACAACCATCAGAGTACATCAGACTGAATGCAACATTTGCATTTGCCTGTGTGTGTCCAGCCAGCTAGATGCGAATTCCTCGTTTTGTCATTCACACTATCAAATCGTGGTCAGATCCTCGGGAAATCTGCCCGTGATTCAAAACGCTGTAGTGTAAATGCAGCCTAATAGTTTGCTTTGCATGCACTTGCAAATACATGCCTAAGCCCCAGTGCCCATGTCAAGGGACCTCTGTATATACTGCGTTCCTAACTAACATTTCCAGAGTCTCCATAGTAGGAGCACATATACCAATAGATAGGTTAGGTAGGTTTTGCCACCTTTTCTTCAAGCCAAACCCGAACACTTTAGCAGCCTGGGGCCCCTTTGGGTGCTTCAAAGAGAGTAGTATTGCGGTGCACATGGCATGCTGCAGAAAACAATGGGTATGGCCAAATTGCTTACCCTACCCCCCAGTGATGCCAAACCTACCCCTAGATATCCGCCCAAAGCTCCCAATTGGCAACAAATTTGTGTGTGACTATCTTGGTTACTTGGGGAGCCACAGCCCAGTCTGAATAATGTGTCTGGGTCTCAGTCTGCCTGAAACCCATACACATGAATCAAAATCTGGACTGCCCGGGTGAATCCCGTACAGGTGGCAACCCTAAGGTTAGGGTAGGTGTTCCTGGAGGGATCCCACCCCTCTTTAAAGGCACCGGGATGCATATGCTGTCCAGCAAAAGCACAATGGCAGCAAAGGCATCCAGTGTGCTTCTGCACCCAATTCGACCAACCGTAGCAGTCTCCTTCAGAGCCGAGTATACTGACCAAAGATGTCAGGAGTAAGATTTCCCACAAGCCTGTCATTTCTAGATGGTGGCAGATTAAATATTAGCATGTGCACGTTGTGGTGTTTATAGCTGCCACCATTGTCTGCATTGGGGAAGCTTGGGGTTCTAGTGATAATTGTCCATGCTGGTTGACTGAGTAACAGGCATTGATACCTTATGGACCATGCAACTCCCTCGTCCATGTATTCCCTCAGTAACCCTCTGATCTGTGACATGCTTTAATAGACATACAATGCCAATATGGGTGGTTGAGAATTTAAAATGTTACCTTTGGTCTGTTACACCACCTCACTTATTCGCTTGCTGATAAATATAATAATTGCATACCCCCTTTTGCCCTTTACAGGAATCTATCTTTCCTGCATTCCTTACAATAATATTATTCATAACAAATACCACCTGTGCTAAATAGATAATAAAAATCGAATCTATTTACACAGAAAATAAGTTTGCTATTTATCAAATATAACAAATGAAGTAGCTAATAGAACTTTAAAAGCAGTGATGTTACAACTTAAAGTGGCGCTCCAACCAAAAGGAAAAGCTCTTCTTGTTTGCCTCCTCCCCTCCTTCGCTGCAACATTTGGCACCTTTCGTGGGGGCAGGGGAAAGTGGGTACCTGGTTTTGACAGGTACCTGCTCCTACTTTCGGCTGATCTCGCCACGGCAAAGTCACCCGGAACTTCAGCCCCCCTCCTCCTTCCCCTGCCGCCAGGGCCATTCCCAATTAGCATGTAGGGAACCAGCTGTGAAGCCACAAGGTTTCACTGCCGGTCTCCATTACAAGAAATGGCAGAAGCAGCAACACCCAAGAGCCGATTGGAAAATCAACTGGGGTGAAGACACTGCGGATCCGGGGACAGGTAAGTGTCCTAATATTAAGTCAGCAGCTACAGTATTTGTAGCAGCTGACTTTTACTTTTTTCTGATGGAGCTTGGAGCTTCTCTTTAACCACTTGCCGGCCAGTCGCCGTCGTTATACAGGTGGCAGGTTGGCTCCCCTGCGCAAATTGCTGTACCTGTACGGCAGCTGCTTTAAGGGGTATAGGGCGCACGACCGCCGTTGAAGCCGATGCGAGTCTCTGATGGCTGGGACATCCACCGGCCATCCGCAATCGCTCCTGAGAGACAAAACGGGGATCTGTCAATGTAAATAGGCAGATCCTCGTTTTGTCAGGGAAGTAGAGAGAGATCTGCTGTTTCTAATTATCAGGAACAGCAATCTCTCTCTACTGCCTGTCAGTCCCATCCCCCCACAGTTAGAAACACCTCCCTAGGGTACACTTAACCCCTTGAGCGCCCCTAGTGTTAACCCCTTCCCTGCCAGTGCCATTTATACAGTAATCAGTGGCTATTTTTAGCTCTGATCAATGTATAAATGTCAACGGTTCCAAAAAAGTGTCCAATCTGTCCTCCGCAATGTCCCCTTAAAAATCGCTGATCACCGTCATTACTAGTGAAAATAATAATAATAAAAATGGCATAAATCTATCCCCTATTTTGTAGACGCAATACCTTTTGCGTAAACCAAACAATATACAGTACGCTTATTGCAATTTTTTTTAACAAAAATATGTAGAAGAATACATATTGACCTAAACTGATGAAGAAATTTAGTTTTTTTACATTTTTTGGTGGGATATTTATATATAGCAAAATAATTATAATTTTTTTTTCAAAATTGTCGTTTTTTTTGTTGTTGTTTATAGCGCAAAAAATAAAACCTGCAGAGGTTATAAAATACCACCAAAAGAAAGCTCTATTTGTGGAAAAAAAAGGACGTCAATTTTGTTTTTGGGTGCAGCGTCACACGACCGCGCAATTGTCAGTTAAAGTAATGCAAAAAAACTACCTGGTCATTGAGAGGGTAAATCTTATGGTCCTTAAAGCGGGAGTTCACCCGAATTTTTTTTTTAACATTAGATTGATGCTCATTTTGTCAAGGGGAATCGGGTGTTTTTTTTAAAATCGAAGCAGTACTTACCGTTTTAGAGAGCGATCTTCTCCGCCGCTTCCGGGTATGGTCTTCGGGACTGGGCGTTCCTATTTGATTGACAGGCTTCCGACGGTCGCATACATCGCGTCACGAGTAGCCGAAAGAAGCCGAACGTCGGTGCGGCTCTATACGGCGCCTGCGCACCGACGTTCGACTATTTTCGGAAAATCGTGACGCGATGTATGCGACAATCGGAAGCCTGTCGGAAGCCTGTCAATCAAATAGGAACGCCCAGTCCCGCAGCCCATACCCGGAAGCGGTGGAGAAGATCTATCTCTAAAACGGTAAGTACTGCTTCGATCTAATGTTAAAAATTTACTTTTTGGGTGAACCTCCACTTTAAGTGGATAAAAACACAGAATGTTGCCAATGGACAGCGATAATTACAGAAAGAGAAAATTACAGTTAAAGAAAGGTAATAATGGAGTTACGTTACACAGACATCCTTATGATCCATTGTGCAACCAGAGAAAGATCACAGAGGTCTATGTTTTGATGTTATATATACACTCACAAAAAACCCCACTTAGGCTGGGTTCACACTACGGTTTTCCCGTCCGTCAGCCGCATACGATTTCAGTATTGAAAACGTACGGGCCCGGACGGGAAAACGTATAGATAGAGAATGCATTGCAAATCGTATGCACTCAGATGCATCTGGGTGCGTACGATTTGCTGGCAAAACGTTTTTTAAACGTCCGCAAAACCGTGTTCAACCACGTTTCTGCGGTCGTTTTTAAAACAGTATGGCAAACGCATACGTTTTCCTTTAACATTAATGTCAATGGAAAACGCACATGTGTGCGGTTCCATACGTTCCCGTCCGTTTCAGCCGCATACGGTTTTTCATATAAATCGTATGCGGCTGACGGACGGGAAAACCGTAGTGTGAACCCAGCCTTACTCCCACCCATACAGGTAGAGACACACCCTTTCAAATTTATGCAACGGTCCAATGGCTGTTGGACCATGGTAAAATACTAAAGGCTCCAAACACACAATCAAAAAATCTTTGAAAAATTCTGCTTTTGAAGCGATTGTATGATAATTTGATCATTAGTACACAGCTTTCGAGAGCTGATCATGATAATTAATGCAAAATTATCAGTTGGGGCAAGCACTAATATTTTTCTCTTATGATACCAAATCGTACGATTTTCTTTTGATCAGCAGAGTTGTCGTTCGAAAATACAATACACTACTCAAAAATAAAAAGTTATATATTGCAGTTTACAAGTCCTTAGATGTGGTGGATGCATTAGGTTCAGTGGCATCACTAGGGTTATTGTCACCTGGTGCGGTAAAACATGGTGTCACCCTCCACCAACTATAGTCGCCCCTCCTTCAGTAGACCCCCCTCCACTTGGTATAGACCCCCCTCTATCAGTACAGATCCCCCTTCACCAATTATAGTCCTCCCTCGGTACAGACCCCCCCCGTCACTAAATATAGACCCCCCTCCATTAGTAAAGACCCCCCCAGGACAAAGCACCCCCCTCCATTAATACAAAAACCCAGGGCATAGCACCCCCTCCATTAGTAAAGATCCCCCAGAACATAGCACACCCTCCATTAGTACAGACCCCCCCAGGACAAAGCACCCCCTCCATTAGTACAGACCCCCCCAGGACAAAGCACCCCATCCATTAGTACAGACCCCCCTTCCATTAGTACAAACCCCCCCCCCAGGACAAAGCACCCCCCTCCATTAGTAATGATCCCCCAGGACATAGTACCCCCTCAATTAGTACAGACCCCCAAGACAAAACACCCCCTCCATTAGTACAGACCCCCCTCCATTAGAACAGACCCCCCTCCATTAGAACAGACCCCCCAGGATAAAGTACCACCTTCCATTAGTAATGATCCCCCGGGAACATTGCACCCCCTCAATTAGTACAGACCCCCACGACACAACACCCCCTCCATTAGCACAGGCCCCCCAGAACAAAGCACCCCCTCTATTAGTAATCCCCCCAACGCAAGCCGAACACGCACCACCTACCCTCCGTTACTACACCAGCTTGGGTGGCTCAGGTACACTGAACAGAATTGATTGTGACAGACTCAGACAGCAGTGCAGGAGTGAGAGACAGAGAGTAGGAGGAGGAGAACACAGGCCAGGCGTGACCGGGGTGCTGGAGGAGGGATCCCGGCTGAAAAAAACTGCAAAAGGGAGCAAGGGATTTTGTCACCCTCGGGATGGTGTAACCCCTGTAGTGGGTGGCACTCGGGTGCGAACCGCACCCCCCGCACCGCCCTTGCGACACCACTGATTAGGTTCCTGTTTAAAGGCTTTTTTTTAGCTGGTGATCCCACCAGTAACACATGTCCTGTCCTAGGATGACAATGCTCACTAACTGTACTGTGTCTATAGAAAAGCAGTATGGCATTGGTAACTCTAGACTAGACTCCTGGTTTGGACTACAGACACTTTCCCCTCTCCTCATCTCATTATATAAGTTGTGCCAAGATAGTTTGGAAAGCTGATAACATTGTTTGAGATTTAAATTGAAGGGGTTCTAACCATTCATTACTGTATCCAAAACTAACCGTTACTGTAGCCCTCTCCTAATACCAGGGCCATCTTTACCATATGGCAAACAGGGGCAGCTGCCCAGGGCCCTGTCACTGTTGGGGGCCCAAAGCAGAGCCGCCCGTTAAGCCCCTGTGCTGCCCACAAATCAGGCTGAAAATCATCAGCGGCACGCAGCCAGTGCCACATTTGCTTCTCTTCCCAGTGTTTTAAAATGTACAGCACCCCTGGCTTCCCTTTAGACGTGCACTTCTCCCTTCCTGCCACTGGGTGCTGCTTGTATATAAAAGTGAATTAGAATGTGATTTTATAACATTCCCAGTTTGCTCTTCCCGAAGACTGACTTCTTCATGTCCTGCTCCTCAAGGTATGTCACTGTTTGCTAATCTATTGTAAATAGAAGTTTTCTGTAGAGTGTGCCCAAAGTCTTTATAATATTTGATGATTCACTGCAGGTCTGGTCAGTGTTTTAATAAGTTCCTCTATTTTACACATGGCATGGCATGGGGATCACAGCACCTTCTGTCCATTCTGCTTTAGCACCATGGGACCCCATACCATGCCATGTGTAAAATAGAGGAACTCTTTAAATCCCAGACCAGACCTGCAGTCCAGGCTGAGTAAGGCCTCAGAGCACATGGCATCACTGTCTGTATTTAACTGCTTGATGGGCTTATTTTGGGCCTGGCTGATTCACATGTATGTGTTTTGGCGGCCCACATTTGCGCAGGCACAGCTGCCCATTCATTTGAATGGGCCGCCATGCCTGCGTTTCCTGCAAAGAAAAGCGCATGCCTCATGTAATAGGCTGCGCACACGGCACACCTATGCCCATCAAGCACTGAAATACAGCACTATCTGTCCATTCTGCTGTCTGCTGTGACTTATCTGCAGTTCCCGCACTGTCAAACTTGCTGCATTTTTAGACGTTTAGGTCACGCTTTTAAAAACACAGTGCGTTTGTGTGTGCAAGAACTGCAGGTAAGTAGCATGGTGCAAAAGCAGAATGGATTTCAAGGCAACTGTATTTTTAAAATGCTGAATGCACCTTTTTTCTGCAGGAAACAAAGGCGTGGCAGCCCATTCAAATCAATGGGCTGCTGTACCTGCACAAATGAGGGCCGCCAAAACACATACATGTGAACCAGCCAGGCCCAAATTAAGCTGGAGGGGGGCCCAAAAAAAATGTTTGCCCAGGGCTCAAACCATATTAAAGACATCCCTGCCTAATACAGTGGTTCAGTAAAATATTGTTTCACTGTTGCGTTGATATTTTTAGCATACAAAATCCTGGTTTTAACTTTTTAAACATTTTTTTCTATTTTAGATTTCATGATGTCAGATCCTGAGAGTGAATGTGTACCTCCACACTATCAGCCTCTAATGAGCGGCACTCCATCTGAAGTCCCATCTGCGGTCCCAGGGTTGAATGTGCCTATGGCATCTTTCTTTCAGAACGTCAGTCCTCTGCCCCCCATGTTCTACATCCCTCCTTCAACCCAGACCTGGAGTGTCCCCACTGTGGCACCACAATGGCAGCTGTCCGCCATCATACCCCAAAATATGGACTCGTCTTTCCCATTTTTCCAAACATTTCTGAAGGGTAAACCAAAGGCTCTGGGAGTAAGTATTAAAGGTGACAATATGGCACACAGTTTATACAGGGAGCCCAGAAAATTATAAGAACCACATCTAAAAGTATATCTGTCCTTTTGCAATAGACAATATGATGCATTGAGGGGGTAGAGATGGAGATACATGGAAGTAGAGCAGCCCCCACAGATTTGTCTCAGGATCGATTCCCAATTGGGTGCGAAACAGCTATGTACACAGCAGCTCCCACAGCCTCATAATTCAATGACCAGGTAGTGTATATATTTTTAGGGATACAGAGTAAACCTTGGGATACTCCAAATTTAGTGCTCACGGTAGCAGAGGACACTCTCTGGCTTAACTAGACTCTTCAGGGTAAGTCTCTTCTGGATTAACAATAGGCAAACAACCAACACAGGAGCAGCTCTAAGTCAGTAACTGTGGAGCACATGCTCAAAGGGTTAAGCAGCAACAGTCTACTCTAAAGCATTGATGGCGAACATTGGCACCCCAGATGTTTTGGAACTACATTTACAATGATAGGCGAGCAAGCAGGAACACTGTCTGGATAAAGGGGGGCATGAGAGGTAAGGAAGTCCTCCTCTTCCTCCCTCTGTTTTGCCTCAAGAGCCCTGTCCATTATTCCATGCAGCGTGTGCTCCAACAGGTGAATAAGAGGGACAGTCTCACTGATGCATGCACTGTCACTGCTCACCATCTTCGTGGCCTCCTCAAATGGTGACAGGACAGTGCATGCATCCCTGATCATGGCCCACTTGCGTGGGAAAAAAAACAAGCTCCTCTGACCCTGTCCTGCTGCCATATTGGCACATATACTCATTGATGGCCCTCTGCTGCGTGTGCAGCCGCTGCAGCATGGCCAACGTAGAGTTCCACCTGGTGGGCATGTCACAGATTAGGCAGGTTCTTGGGCTGGTTGTATTCCTTTTGGTTCAGAGGACACATCGGCACAGGAAGAGGCCCCAGAGAAAGAGGAAGAGGAGGGGGTGGAGGAGAGAGGTGTGTCACAACCAGTAGTAGCATTTTGGAGGCGTGGTGGCGGAACAACCTCCAACACTACTGTACCTTGTCCTGCGTCCTTCCCAGCTGCCAGGAGAGTCACCCGATGTGCCGTGAAATATAGGTATGCCTGCTGGACTATGAGTCAGCGGTAATATGCACCTTACCACTGACCGCCCTGTCTAGCGAGGCATGGACATTGCCTTCCACATGCCGGTAGAGAGCCAGAATCGCCTTCCGTGAGAAAAAGTGGCGTTTGGGTACTTGCCACTGAGGTACCGCATATTCCACAAACTCACGGAAGGGGGCAGAATCTACCAACTGAAAAGGCAGCAGTTGAAGTGCTAGCAATTTAGCATAAGCTAGCATTCAACCGCTGGGCATGTGGATGGCTATTTGTCTGCTGAACATGGAGTGTTTAATAGAATCAATAATACAACCTTATATACAGTTTAAAGAGGAGGTAACCAGAACATAAATTAACATGAGCTAATTAACTAATCATTTTCCCAGACTAGGTGACTCATAGATATGACCTTTCAGGGTAGACATCACGTCTCTTCGCTCACCTGCTATACAATACACATTATCATAAGTGTAAACACAGGAAATCTTCACACAATAGCAGGGTCAATTTGCACCGAGAACAGACAGATGGCTGGAGGGGATGGCATTAGCATCTCCTTACATTGTATTATGAATCAGTCACTTGAATATGGCATATACAGGGACCCCAGGGATACAGCTCACAAAGAGCACCGTTCCCCCAAATTCCAGGGCCCATGATCGCAAGGCAAGATGCTAACATTCAGTCCTCTCCAAAAGCCTCTGTCCCAGGTGAGTCTGTCACACTACCAATAGTAGCCACTTTATTTCTCCTAGAGGAACCATCTTCTTGGTTTACAATAGCCAAAATCCATGTTATATATACACATGAAAGCCCGCATGGAGTTTGCTAAAAAAAACACCCGAAGGACTCCAAGATAGTGAGAAATAAGATTCTCTGGTCTGATGAGACCAATATAGAACTTTTTGCCCTTAATTCTAAGCAGTATGTGTGGTAAAAACCAGGCACTGCTCATCACCTGTCCCAACAGTGAAGCATGGTGGTGGCAGCATCATGCTGTGGGGGTGTTTTTCAGCTGCAGAGACAGGATGAGGGGAAGATGAATGCGGCCAAGTACAGGGATATCCTGGACGAAAACTTTCTCAGGACTCAGGACCTCAAACTGGGCCGAAGGTTTACCTTTCAACAAGACAATGACTCTAAGCACACAGATAAAATAACAAAGGAGTGGCTTCACAACAACTCTGTAACTGTTCTTAAATGGTCCAACCAGAGCCCTGACTTAAACCCAATTGAGCATCTATGGGGAGACCTAAAAATGGCTGTCCACCAACATTAACCATCCAACCTGACAGAACTGGAGAGGATCTGCAAGGAGGAATGGCAGAGGATCCCCAAATCCATGTGTGAAAAACTTGTTGCATCTTTCCCAAAAAGACTTGTAGCGCCCCCCCTACTTTCAGTACGGGCGCTACACAAAAGTTAGTGGGGAATGGGTGGCTTAGTTTTACTCCCATTCACAAATTATGGAAATTCAGGCTGCTGTCAATTCCAGAATTTGTCCTGTAGGTCAGTCTGCGCTCCAGGGGTGTGTTGACACCTCTGGGCGGCAGTTGGCGCTAGAGGGATTCTGGCAGACCCACCTGCTCCTAGCAGCCAATCAGAGGAGTTCTTCCCTCGTTGGGCATGCTGGGGGGGGTATATCTGTGGCAGCCGCTTTTGGCGGGTTTCTGTTTGCTGGGCCCGAGTTCCAGGTGCGGTACCCACCTTCAGGGTACACGCTTTCATGGGCCCCGCCACCGTGTCCTGCCATGCCGAGGCCGTGTACCATGCAGAGCCTCCTCCTACTATTAAAAGGGGCCCCAGCGACTTTCTGGGTCCCTGCCTTCTGCTGAGAGGATCCTAGGCTGGGAGCTGAGCGATAGGGGATTGGCCCAGGAGAACCTAGAACTAAAGGTTGTCCAGGAGGCCCAGACGAACCATCTGGGATCCGGTCACCACACCGTATGACAGGTATGCTCAAGCTGTCAGTGGGTGAGATTGATTGAACTGACTGGGAGATTGGATCAACTTTATTCAGATGTGACATTGAAACCTTTTGCAGCATTAAGGGAAGAATATGCCTTATCAAATTCCCTGTTCTATACCTACCTGCAGGTTAGGCATGCCCTCCAGGCGCAATTTAAGATGGACCTGGTAAGCGCAAAAAATCCCCCAGCTTCAACGTTTAATTAAATCTGTGAGCTCAAAGAGAATTATTTCAGACCTCTATGCAAAGATTAGTGAAGGGTTTCTAGGGGGAGAAAGACTGAAAAAAAATAAACAGAGGTGGGAGGAAGATGTAGGCCAAATTACAACTGAACAATGGGAACAGATCCTCACAGCAGGGAATTTGGTGTCACTGGCCCCGTCGCAGAAAGTCTCTCACTTATTTTTATTCTATAGAGTCTACTACACGCCAAAGAGGTTATATAAGTTCGGCAGGAAAGCAGATGACAAATGCCCCAGATGCCAAAACACTGGCGACCTTATACATATGATGTGGAGGTGCCCGAAATGACACAAGTACTGGGGCAAAGTAATAGAGATCATAAATACCACCTTTGGGATGGCTCTGGAGTTGGAGGCATTGGTGTGTCTATTGGGATGTGTAGAGGAGAGATTTGAGCAAAGAGGCAGCAGGGTAGCAACTATAAGGTGCCTGTTCCCGAGCCAGAAAACTGATCGCACAAAAGTGGCAGTCAGAGAACGCGCCTACATCAGCAGAATGGGAAAATGTGATAAATGCCACAGTATGGAAATAAAAAGTAACTCTAACTAGACAAGGCAACTTTAATACATTTTAAACATTATGGGAGCCCTGGTTGAGTAGAATGGGTTGTCCACCATAAGGGGGGGGGGGGGGGGGAACCAAGGTGGGCCAACGGGGCAAGCCAAGCGTGGAATAAAGAGGTAACAGAGTGTGGGATAGGAGCTCCCCAGAGATAATACGCAACCCATGCAAAAAGTGTTAAGAGTAAAGCGAATCTTAGAAGTATAAGTGCGTATACCGGATGCAAAAAATAAGGGGGGGTAGGGTTAAAGGTATAAGGAGCAATATAGGTTGTAATATATAGGAGTAATGTTTAAGGACATATACTATGTAAAATGTTTTTATCCTTTTATACGGTAAAAAATGAAAAAAGAATACTTGAATTTTTAAAAAAAGAACTGACTGGGAGGATTTACTCAAACTGTTTTATCACAAATCCTAAATTGTCCAGCCTGTGGCAGAGGCCTTGAGTCAGGCCTGTGGCAGAGGTCTGTTTCCTCCCAGTGATCTGCGGGTGACGCTCCGGCTGCCAGGCCTGAGATAGCTGCCTGTCCGGGGGCACTTTACCCACCCTGATTGGGGTGGCGACGAATTGAGCTATATCATTGCTGAGAGCAGGCTTGCTCTCTCTGAATATCCAAGGCCTGATACTAAAAGTTCCTCTACGCTCATCAACCTTCTCTGTCGTGTGTCATGTTGATGTTGGCCAGATTGGGCCTTGGAATAAAGCATTGAAAAACTGAATTGGTGTCTGGACACTTGCTCCTTCGGGGGGTGAGCGCTACAGACTCATGGCTGTATTAGATCAAAATGGTGCTTCTACTAAATACTGAGCAAAGAGTCTCAATACTTAGAACCATGTGATATTTCAGTTTTATTAATGAGGAAAAAAATGAACTTAAAAGATTTTAGCAAATGGCTGCAATATAACAAAGAGCGAAAAATGTAAGGGGGTCTGAATCCTTTCCGTACCCACTGTATAAGGCTGTACAGGGATCCCACCAAATGCCACATGAGGGTCAATTGATTTCTGACTTTTGGTACGACCTAAAAGAATGAGAAAATGTTCTTTGAGGAACTTGAACTTGCCTTGAAAGAATCGCCATTTGGGTTGAATCATCAACTAGACAAATTTATTAATTTATCTTTAGCAGCAATGAAATATCAATGGCGCTTAGCAGTGTATTGTGTAAAGCTGCATTAAACTAATTAAACCTTGTTCTTTTTCCCTTCAGATTGTGGTCATTGTGGCAGCCATCTTGGAGATTGGTCTCGGCATTGCATTGGGCTTCACCGGATTTAACTTCACGCTTATAAGCGGCCTTCCTTTTTGGGGCCCTGTGTTTGTAAGTAGTATTACTTATACTCTGTGATTGGACGTCACTCCCACATATGCTCGTGGGAGCCGCCAGTAACGGCACAGCAGCAGAAGAAACGGCACGAGTGAGCCGTTTCTTCAGTGAGCATGTGCCGATGACGTCGAGACAGTGAATATTCACAGAAATTCACGGTACCTACAGGTAAGCCTTATTATAGGCCTCTTATTATAGACCCCTCTTTTTTGTCTTTCTACGCTATTGATCACGTGGATAGGCATTGGAGGGGCTCAGACATGAGAAAACATATCTCCCAGAATAAATCTAAGTGGATCTTTGAGCTCCAGACTCTTTACCCTCAAGGGTTAAATATTGAGCTGGACCTCAATTGCTTCATCACTAATTATTAGATTCTTTCCTTTTTTCCCCTTAGGGGGCCACCTAGTGGGTTACCAGACAGAGAGCATGTCATTTGCGTCCCAGACAGCTTCCATGCTGACTAATATGTTAGCATGGATGGACTATCAGTTTAGATGTCCACCACTAGATGTCGCTGCAACCAGTGCCGATCCTGACCTCCTTGGGGCCCTAAGCAAAATGACATGTCACATTAAAGTTGAGAAGCTGGGGGGCAATGCCGACAGTGACATTAAAGTTGAGAAGCGGGGGTAGGGGGGGGTTCTGCTGTCGGAAATTACATCTTACATTAAAGTGAGGAAGCGGGGGGTGCCGACTTTTTACCTCTTCTCCCATGCAGCCAGAAAGTTGAGAAGCGGGGTGAGGGGCCGAAAATGACTTTTCACCAGGCGGGGCCTCTAGTAAAATTTGGGGGGCCCTCCACAGCTTTGCGGGGCCCTAAGCGACTTGCATAGTGAGCCTATAGGGCGGATCGGCCCTGGCTGCAACTATTGCTTTTTACATTGTTTATAATGTTCGAATATATGCATTGTTCATACCGGGAGTTCCTGAATACTTTTTTCACCATTTTATAACATTTTTAATATTTTATCATATCTTTTTAATTATATTTTCCTTTCATTTATTTTACTGCCAACCAATGCATTTGTAATTAGATTGTGATCAGTCCCAAGCAAATTACAGGCAAAACAACGCTATTGGATATGTTTTGACATGTGTTTCGGGTTGAGGGTATTTATGCCCTCAACCAAAATGGCGGAATTGCAACTTCCTGAAGACGGCCAATCTGATAGGCCGAACTGCATAGAGGTTGAGTCACCTGATCGTGACACACTTCCGCCTAGACGTCCAAACCCGGAAATCGAGCCCTCACTGCGACAGCGGCTTCATGTATTGATCGGGCAGTTTTCACGGATTACTTTTTTTTACTATTTAAGCACACAAGGAGCACACAATTTTTCATCCATATTTTAGGTCACAGCACTGTGTATGAGACTTTCAATACTGTTCCAACAGCACAAGCACTTTTTTCACTGGGGATTTCTTCCAGCAATTGTTGTTTTTTTGTGTTTTTTCTCTTTTTTTTTTTGTGTGTTTTAATATTTAATTTAGTGTTTCATTATTTACTTTTTTTGTATGTAGCATTTAGCGCAGTCTATTCTTTATTACTTATTATAGGCTTGCCTGTAGGTAAAAGCGGTTGTTAAAGCGGGGGTTCGCCCCCAAAAAATGTTTTAACATTAGTTTCAGGTGAGTTGTTAGAAGCACAATCGCGTGTTTTTTTTTAAATCGTTGCCGTACATACCGTTTTATAGATATGTGTTCTCCGCGGCTTCCAGGTATAATCTGCGGGACTGGGCGTTCCAAATTGATTGACAGGCTTCCGACCGTCGCATACAGCGCGTCACGAGTTGCCGAAAAAAGCCGGACTGCGAGTCGACTCTATAAGGAGCCTGCGCACCGACGTTCGCCTTCTTTCGGCAACTCGTGACGCGCTGTATGCGACGGTCGGAAGCCTGTCAATCAATTAGGAACGCCCAGTCCTGCATATTATACCCGGAAGCCGCGGAAAACATATGTCTATAAAACGGTATGTACGGCAATGATTTAAAAAAAAAACACCGATTGTGCTTCTAACAACTCGCCTGAAACTAATGTCAACATTTTTTTTTGGGTGAACCCCCGCTTAGAGGCCTTGTACACACGACCGAACATGTCAACGGACCAGTTTCAGCGGACATGTCCAACTGTGTGTAGGGCCTACGGGACAGTTTCCCGGCCTAGCGGACAGGTTTCCAGCGGACAAAAGTTTCTTAGCATGCTAAGAAACTTGTCCGCTGGAAGCCTGTCCGTCGGACATGTCCGATGGTTAGTACGACTCATCGGACATGTCCGCTGGCCCGAAATCCCGCACATGCGTTGAATTGATTCGACGCATGCGTGGAAGCATTGACCTTCCGTGTCAGAGAACGTCGGTGTCGTCTACGTCACCGCGTTCTCTGTCCGCAGGGATTTTGGTCTGATGGTGTGTACACACATCAGACCAAAACCCCCCAGCAGACATGTCCGATGAAAACGGTCTGCGGACCGTTTTCATCGGACATGTCTGCTCGTCTGTACAAGGCCTCAGGGTTTACAACCACAATAAAGAGATTCATTCCTTTATCATCAGCTCCATCTAGTGGGCAGAATTTTATTACATAAAACTATACTGCTTTTAGTCCACTAGATGGAGCTGACAGTACAGAAATGTCTCTGAAAAAAAATGATAGTGACATTTTATTCAGCTTGTATAGATGCTTCTGACATTTGCGCAACTAATGTTGTAGAATAAAGTTCAATTGTGTTCTTACTTTTTTTTATCGCAGTGTATCATTGCCGGATCTCTGACACTTGCAGCTCTGAAAAACCACAATATCTGCTTGGTGAGGTTTTTTTTTTTTTTTAAACATAATATTACATACCATAAGTAACATTACTATAAGGTGTGTATACATTTTGTCCAAATGTTAAAAAAATATTATGATATAGCAGAGCTAGACTGATTCATAAGAAGTACTACTACTCAATGTCAAGCAGCAGCTTGAAGTCTGATGTTACAAAGGCAACTAAATCAGACAAGGGGAGGAAAGGTTTAATTTACAATAAATATAAAAAGAAAATTGGTTTGTTTAGTTTGTAAAAAAAACAATATATCACTTTGCCCCAAGGCCTGTGCAAGAACACTTCTGGCTGAGAACCAGAGGTGGGAGAACCCGAGGTCTGACAAGGTCTGTCACCTTCTTGGCAACACGTCCCATTTCTCAACTCCTCACTGTTCAGGTCCAGCTGCTTTGAATTACACGTCCCGTGAGGCATTATAAAACTCTAAGGGCCAGATCCACAGAAGAAGTAAGCCGGCGTATCTACTGATACGCCGGCGTACTTTCAAATTTGCCGCGTCGTATCTTTAGTTTGAATCCTCAAACCAAGATACGACGGCTTCTGGCTTCGATCCGACAGGCGTATCGGCTTCGTACGCCTTCGGATCGTAGATGCAATACTTCGGCGTCCGCTGGGTGGAGTTCGCGTCGTTTTCCGCGTCGGGTATGCAAATGAGCTATTTCCGACGATCCACGAACGTACGCGCGGCCGTCGCATTCTCTTACGTCGTCTCTAGTCGGCTTTTTCCGGCGTATAGTTAAAGCTGGTATTTTGCGGCGTATAGTTAAGATTTGCCATGTTAAGTATGGCCGTCGTTCCCGCGTCGAAATTTGAATTTTTTTTATTTTTTGCATAAGTCGTCCGTGAATCGGGATGGACGTAACTCACGTCTAAGTTAAAAAAATGACGTCCTAGCGACGTCATTTAGCGCAATGCACGGTGGGAAATTTTGGAACGACGCATGTGCAGTTCATTCGGCGCGGGGACGCGCTTCAATTTAAATGAAACCCGCCCCCTAATCGCCGATTTGAATTCCGCCGCCAGAAATACACTACGCCGCCGTAACTTACGGCGCTAATTCTTTGAGGATTCGAAATTACGCCATGTAAGGTACGGCGGCGTAGCGTATCTCTGATACGCTGCGCGGATCTAATTCTCTCTGGATCTGGCCCTATAAATTCAGACATGATTAGGCATGATGGAAATTGTAGTTCCTGAACAACTGGAGGGCCGTAGTTTGGAGACCCCTGAGAGCTACCCCCAAAGAAACTGCCTTAGATTAGACCGGTGAAGACCCGTCCATTAGGGGTGCCCGAGTGCCGCCCCCTCTCTCCTCGCCACCCCCTATATGCAGTGGATAGATTCATGCATAGCATGATGTCATTTTTTTTGTACAATTCTCCTTAAAGAGGGTGTGGCAGGGGGTGTGTCCTATCCCGATATATTTTTAAATAAAGCTGGTCATACAAGGTTCAAATTTTATTTGATTCCTGCTGAAATTCATGCAGTTTGGGATGGATGGAGAAATCTATACGTGTTTGGCTAGCTTAAACCTATCAGGCTCTACCGGCAAAAATAATCTCTTTGGGGTGAAATGATGCTTTGTAACTGAATTAAAGCAGTATTAACCACTTGCTTACTGGGCACATATACCCCCTTCCTGCCCAGGCGAAATTTCAGCTTTCGGCACTGCGTCGCTTTAACTGACAATTGCGCGGTCGTGAGATGTGGCTCCCAAACAAAATTGATGTCCTTTTTTCCCCACAAATAGAGCTTTCTTTTGGTGGTATTTGATCACCTCTGCGGTTTTTATTTTTTGCGCTATAAACAAAAATAGAGAGACAATTTTGAAAAAAAAAACACAATGGGCCAGATTCACAGATGACTTACGCCGTCGTATCTATCGATACGCGGCGTAAGTTCTGAGATGCGCCGTCGTATCTATGCGCCCTATTCAGGGAACAAGATACGCCTGAATTTTGCCTTAAGTCTCCTACGCCGTCGTATCTTGGGTGCATATTTACGCTGGCCGCTAGGGGCGCTTCCGTAGATTTACGAGTCAAATATGCAAATGACCTAGATACGCAGATTCACGAACGTACTTGCGCCCGCTACGCCGTTTACGTAAGGCTCACGTCCGGCGTAAAGTTACCCCTGCTATATGAGGCGCAGGTAATGCAAAGTATGGACGTCGGAACAAGCGTATGTTTTTACGTCGTTTACGTAAGTCGTACTTGAATGGGGCTGTGCATAGGTTACGTTCGCGTCACAGGCATTGAGCAGGCGTATCTTAGGGCGTAGATTGGACGTGAAACTGAGCATGCGCGCGCATGCGCCGTTCGTTCGACGCTTCATTTACATGGGGTCACGATTCATTTCCATACAACACGCCCCCTACCAGCCTACTTTTAATTACGCGGGCTTACGCCAGCCCATTTACGCTACGCCGCCTAAACTTAGGGAGCAAGTGCTTTGTGAATACAGTACTTGCCTCACTAAGTTACGTCGGTGTAGCGCATATGAGATGCGCTACGCCCGACTAAAGATACGCCACTGTACGTGAATCTGGCCCAATATTTTTTACTTTTTGCTATAATAAATATCACAATTTAAAAAGAGATTTCTTTTGGTGGTATTTGATCACCTTTGCAGTTTTTATTTTTTGCGCGATAAACAAAAAAAGAGCGCCAATTTTGCAAAAAAAGCAATATTTTTAACTTTTTGCTATAATAAATATCCCCAAAAAATATATAAGGCCAGATTCACAGCAGAAATACGCCGGCGTATCTACTGATACGCCGGCGTATTTTCAAATTTGCTGCGTCGTATCTTTGTTTGGAATCCTCAAACAAAGATATGACGGCTTTTGGCATAGATCCGACAGGCGTACGGCTTCGTACGCCTTCGGTTCGTAGGTGTAATTCTCCGGCGGCCGTTGGGTGGAGTTTGCGTAGTTTTCCAGCGTCGGGTATGCAAATTAGCTGTTTACGGCGATCCACGAAGGTACGCGCGTTCGTCGCATTCTCTTACGTCGTCGCTAGTCGGTTTTTCCCATTGCAATCTTAAGCCTGCTATTTCATGGCTTAGATTTAGACCAGCCATGTTAAAGTATGGCCGTCGTTCCCGCGTCGAATTTCAATTTTATTTTTTTGCGTAAGACGTCCGGGAATACGAAAGTACGTTACGCACGTCGCCGTTCAAAAAACACGTTGGGGCGCCGTAATTTCGCGCAAAGCACGGCGGGAAATTTTCACACGGAGCATGCCCAGAACGTTCGGCGCGGGAGCGCGCCTAATTTAAATGGTACACGCCCCATTGGAATTAGGCGGGCTTGCGCCGGATGGCTTTACGTTACACCGCTGTAAGTTTACACGCAAGTGCTTGGTGAATCAGGCACTTGCGCTGAAAAGTTGCGGCGGTGTAACGTAAATGAGTTACGTTACGCCACAGCGCAGGTACATGAATCTGGCCCTTAATTTTTTTTTCCTCAGTTTTGCCCGATACGTATTCTTTTACATATTTTTGGTAAAAAAATAAATCGCAATAAGCGTATATTGACTGGTTATAGCGTCTACAAAATAGGGGATGGATTTATGGCATTTTTATTATTATTATTTTTACTAGTAATGACTTTTTATTGTAACTGCGACATTATGGCGGACACATCGGACACTTTTGACACCATTTTGGGATCATTGTCATTTATACAGCGATCAATGCTATACAAATGCACTGATTATTGTGTAAATGACACTGGTAGGAAAGGGTTTAACCACTAGGGGGCGAGGAAGGGGTTAAGTGTGTCCTAGGGAGTGATTTTAACTCTGTGAGGGCTGGGCTACCAGTGACATGACATTGACATTGTGTTCACCGCTCCTATACCGCGCCTTCCCATTGAAATCAATGGGAAAGCGCGGCAATACCGCGGTAATACCGCCTGCAACGCAGGCGGTATTAACCCTTTTTCTACCGCTAGCGGGGGTTAAAACATCACCGCTAGTGCCCGAATATCACGGTAAATACGACGGTATAGCGCGGCTGCACGCCTCAGTGTGAAAGCAGCCTTAGTCGTCCGTGAATAGGGCTGGACGTAATTTACGTCCACGTCAAAACCAATACGTCCTTGCGGCGTACTTTGCTGCAATGCACACTGGGATATGTACACGGACGGAGCATGCGCCGTTCGTAAAAACCGTCAATCACGTTGGGTCACAGTTAATATGCATAAAACACGCCCCCCCCACATCCTCATTTGAATTAGGCGCGCTCACGCCGTCCTATTCACGCTACGCCGCCGTAACTTAGGAGGCAAGTACTTTGTGAATACAGTACTTGCCTCTCTGACTTACGGCGGCGTAGTGTAAATACTAGGGTTGTCCCGATACCACTTTTTTAGGACCGAGTACGAGTACCGATACTTTTTTTAAATGTGTCCCCAAATGCAGCCATGTCCCCCCACAAATGCAGCCATGTCCCCCCCCCCATATCCAGCCATGTCCCCCCCATATCCAGCCATGTCCCCCCCCATATCCAGCCATGTCCCCCCCATATCCATCCATGTCCCCCCCATATCCAGCCATGTCCCCCCCCATATCCAGCCATGTCCCCCCATATCCAGCCATGTCCCCCTCCGTATCCAGCCATGTCCCCCCCCATATGCAGCCATGTCCCCCCCATATCCAGCCATGTCCCCCCCCTCCATATCCAGCCATGTCCCCCTCCATATCCAGCCATGTCCCCCCCATATCCATCCATGTCCCCCCCATATCCAGCCATGTCCCCCCCCATATCCAGCCATGTCCCCCCATATCCAGCCATGTCCCCCTCCATATCCAGCAATGTCCCCCCCCATATCCAGCCATGTCCCCCCCCATATCCAGCCATGTCCCCCTCCATATCCAGCCATGTCCCCCTCCATATCCAGCCATGCCCCCCCATATCCAGCCATGTCCCCCCCATATCCAGCCATGTCCCCCCCCTCCATATCCAGCCATGTCCCCCCATATCCAGCCATGTCCCCCCATATGCAGCCATGTCCCCCCATATTCAGCCATGTCCCCCCCCATATCCAGCCATGTCCCCCCATATGCAGCCATGTTTCCCCCCATATCCAGCCATGTCTCCCCCCATATCCAGCCATGTCCCCCCCATATCCAGCCATGTCCCCCATATGCAGCCATGTTTACCCCTATATCCAGCCGTGTCTCCCCCCATATCCAGCCATGTCCCCCCCCATGCAGCCATGTCCCCCCATATGCAGCCATGTCTCCCCCCATATCCAGCCATGTCCCCCATTTGCAGCCATGTCTCCCCCCCCATATCCAGCCATGTCTCCCCCCATATCCAGCCATGTCCCCCCATATGCAGCCATGTCTCCCCCCATATCCAGCCATGTCCCCCATTTGCAGCCATGTCTCCCCCCCCATATCCAGCCATGTCTCCCATATGCAGCCATGTCCCCCTTACCTGCATCCCGCCGCATCCCCGCTGCCGCCGACTGCTTAATACACGCGGGGAACATCACAGCTTTCATTTGAATAGCTGTAATGATTCGCACCGCGCTGCGTATAGACACTCCCCCTTGCTCGGCTTTGGACAGTTCACCCGAGCAAGGTGGAGTGTCTATACGCGGCGCGGCGCGAATCATTACAGCTATTCAAATGAATGCTGTAATGTTCCCCGCCCGTATTAACCAAGTGGCGGCGGCAGCGGGGATGCGGCGGGATGCGGTGTAGCGGCGGGATGCGTTGGCGGGGGGGGGGACGTATTCTATTTCGGTATCGGGGGTATTTGCGGGAGTACGAGTACTCCCGCAAATACTCGGAATCAGTCCCGATACCGATACTAGTATCGGTATCGGGACAACCCTAGTAAATACACTACGCTACGCCGCCGCAAAGATGCGCGCCCCTACCTGAATCCAGCTAAAAGTGTGTTACTGGCCAGATCACTACAATAGGTGAAAACACAGGGGGGAAAGCCAAAAAAAGAAAGAAAAAGAAAACGAATGCAGCCACCACACCTAATGATTGGTAAGCTGCAATATATTACATTTTTGGTTTTATGTTTAATAACGCTTTAAAACTTTGTAACATTAGGAATAAGGCTGTTTATGGTATTGTTGTATCTTTGGTTTATTCTTCCTAATTTCATTTTACAGATCAAAGGCTCTCTGGGACTGAACATCATTAGCTCCATTTCCAGCATGGTAGCTCTGATCCTAAATATTGTCGATTTGGTAACCCTGAGCTGCTACAGTTTCTATAACTCTGGGCGCTATTATAATAGCTATGAAGTGCATAAGAGATGCCAAGAGGAACTTGTAAGTCTTATTCTGATCATTATAGAAATATAGAATATAAAGGCCCGGATTCAGAGAGATCGGTGCATCTTTAGATAGGCGTAGCGCATCTCATATGCGCTACGCCGTCGTAACATTGAGAGGCAAGCACTTGCTCCCATATGTATGCCGGCGTAACGTAAATGGGCCGGCATAAGCCCACCTAATTCAAAGTAGCAAGGCAGTGGGCATGTTGTATTATAATTAACCGTGGCCCCATGTAAATGCATGGCCGAACAAACTGCGCATGCGCGCGCATGCTCAGAATCACGTCGCAAAAACTCCCTAAGATACGTCGGCTCAATGCTTTAGACGTGACCTACGCCCAGCCCCATTCATGTACGACTTACGCAAACGACGTAAAATACGAAGCTGTTCCCGCGCCCATACCTTAACATGACTTACCCCTGCTTTATGAGGGGTAAAGTTACGCTGGACGTACGCCTTACGCAAACGGCGTAGCTTACTGCGACGGGCGCAAGTATGTTAGTGAATCGGCGTATCTAGCTCATTTACATATTCGACGCGTAAATCTACGGAAGCGCCCCTAGCGGCCAGCGTAAATATGCACCCAAGATACGACGGCGTAGGAGACTTACGTCGGTCGTATCTTGGCATAATTCAGGCGTATCTGCTTTTCCTGAATAGATGGACTTACGACGATGTATCTGGAGATATGTTTTTGTAAGTCCTTTCTGAATCCGGGCCAAAGTGGACATGTTTATCATATGTTATGTTATGTTTATCATAATATGAGGTGATCCACAGGTCATTGTATATTACCAGGATGTGTTATGTGGGGGAGGGGTGGATTTCTCACTTTTTATACTGTGGATCACCTCATATTATGATAAACATAACATAACATATGATAAACATGTCCAAGCTAGATATGTAAATAACCTGTCACTCAAAGCACGGAGAGAGGAAAGGACTTTGGGCCAGATTCACGAATATCTACGGCGGCGTAACGTATCCCCTTTACGTTACGCCGCCGCAAGTTTTCGGCGTAAGTGCTTGATTCACAAAGCACTTGCCTGTAAACTTGCGGCGGCGTAGCGTAAAGCCATCCGGCGCAAGCCCGCCTAATTCAAATGGGGCGTGTACCATTTAAATTAGGCGCGTTCCCGCGCCAAACGTTCTGCGCATGCTCCGTTAGGAAATTTCCCGCCGTGCTTTGCGTGAAATTACGGCGCCCCGACGTGTTTTTTGAACGGCGACGTGCGTAACGTACTTTCGTATTCCCGGACGTCTTATGCAAAAAAAAAATATTTAAAATTCGACGCGGGAATGATGGCCATACTTTAACATGGATGGTGTAATTTTACACCATCTAAATAGCACTCTTAACTTTACGACGGGAAAAACCAACTTGCGAAGTCGTAATTTAAAAAAAGTTAAAATTCACATAATGATAAAAATTCCATCGAGTAATGTAATACAATTACATGTTTCGCCAAGGTTTTGGGCTTCTTTAGGAGAATTGAATTTGTCAGACACTATCTGGGAAGACAAAACGTACATAAGAAATAGACATGTGCAGGATGAAAAAATTTGTTTCTTTTCGATTCGATTCGTTATTAAATTAAATTTGTTTAGTTAAGTTCGTTGCATTCATTACATTCGTTTTCGGGATTCATTTCGTATTCGAAAAAAATTCTACCGCATTCGAAATAATTCTAACGCATTCGAAAACAAATCTACCGATCTCGAAAAAAATGATCAAATTCAAAATAATGCTACCACATTTAAACAAAACTATATATAACCATTTCCTGAAATTCGAATTAGAATAGAAAAGATTTTAATAGAATAGAAAATAATATAAAAGAATAGACTAGAAAAACAATAGAACAAAAGCGAATAAAATATTATATATTTTTTTATTCTATTCTATTGTTTTTCTAGTTTATTAACTCTTCTATTATTTGCTATTCTATTCTAATCTTTTCTATTCCAATTCAATTTCATTCTATATGAAATTCGAATTTTGGAAAATGGTTATATGTAAAAAAAAATCGAATGTGGTAGTTTTTTCTAATTTAGTAGATTTTTTTTTCAAATGCGGTAGAATTTTTTCGAATGCAGTAGATTTTTTCTAATCTAATAAAAAATTCAATTTCATTCAATAAGAAATTAGATTTCATATAAAATGAATTCAAATCCGAATAGAAAAGATTAGAATGGAATAGAAAAGAAAAACAAGAGAATAGAATAAAATATAATATATATTATAATTAATTCTATTCTATTGTTTTTATATTCTTTTATATTTTAGTTTCCATAAATATTAATTATTAATTATTTTCCAATCTATTCTAGAATTCAAATTTATACTATTCGAATTTCGGAAGACTGTCATGTTCTATTTTATTACATTATATTAACTTCTATTCTATTCTTTTTGATTATATTGCTTTATTGTTTTATATTCTATTTTATTGTAGTTTTTAGAAAATCGATTTCTATTTTTTTAAATTCAATTCGAATTTGTATTCAAATTCAATTCAAATTTGTTTTCAAATTCGATTCGAATTAGAATTTCGTTTGCGTTTTTTCAAATTTGTTTAAATTCTTTAATTTTGTAATTCGGAAAATTCGGATGCATACGAATTTACGAATAATGAAAAATTCGTCCGAATTCGAATTCGTAATGAAACGAAATGCACATGTCTAATAAGAAAACAATACAAAAAACATATGGCTATACAAAATAATACACAACAATAATAATCCCAAATTTGATTGGAACCCCAACAACAGACCTTCGAGTTAACAAAATGTCTCCAAAGGCGCTTTACATGTTCATGTGGAAAACTGGCACAAAGAAAAACACTGCATCAAACTTAAATGTGCACATTAATGAAAAAATAAGCAAGCATAAAGGGCCAGATTCACGTAGGCTAGCGGCGGCGTAGCGTATCGTAAGTGCCTGATTCACAAAGCACTTGCAATGAAAACCTATGCTGGCGGCCTCCGGCATAAGCCCGCGTAATTTAAATGGGCGTGTGCCATTTAAATTAGGCGCGCTCCCGCGCCGGACCTACTGCGCATGCTCCGTTTCGAAAATTCCCGTCGTGCCTCGCGCGAAGTGACGTCATTTTTTTGAACAGCGACGTGCGTAGCGTACTTCCGTATTCCCGGACGCAAACGACGTGAATTTTTAAATTTCGACGCAGGAACGACGGCCATACTTTATACAGCACATACGTGTGCTGTGTAAAGTTAGGGCACCCAAAACGACGACTAAATTTGCGACGGGAAACTAGACTAGCAGCGACGTAGCGAACTCGAAAAACCGTTGTGGATCGCCGTAACTCCTAATTTGCATACCCAACGCTGGTTTACGACGCAAACTCCCCCCAGCGGCGGCCGCGGTACTGCATCCTAAGATCCGACAGTGTAAAACAATTACACCTGTCGGATCTTAGGGATATCTATGCGTAACTGGTTCTATGAATCAGTCGCATAGATACTCTGAGAGATACGACGGAGTATCTGAGATACTCCGTCGTATCTCCGCTGTGAATCTGGCCCAAATTCCATAAGTGAATAAATCCCAACACCAAAACGGAGTGCTCTGAGATAAAACTTCTAGATCTTCCACCACGAGTGCTCAGTAGGAAGATGGCCACTCACAAGAGCTGTTTGACCCCTTTTTACAGGACGGTCAAAAAATGCTTTGGGAACACCAGATTGGTTCCCGCTAATGGCACAAATCCACAGCTCCCAACTGTCCCTGATTTCGAGGGACTGTCCCTGATTCAGCTGACTCCTCCGTGCATGATGGTGGGGCTAGGGCAGGAGTAGCTGTGACAAAGGAGAGAGAATAGGCTGCTCTGGCAGCTGTGGTTGATTGCGAACGAGTGTCACAGTGCTGGGACAAGGTCATTTGGTACCCAAGGCAAAGATGGAAAACTGGCCAATTTTTTCTTAAAAGTTTTCAGCAATTAATATATTTTTATCAGTTGTCTGTATGGTATGTTAATAATCTTCTTAGACCCCTTTCAAACTGGGGTGGTTTGCAGGCGCTATAACGCTAAAAAATAGCGCCTGAAAATTGGCCTGAAACAGCCGCTGCTGTCTCTCCAGTGTGAAAGCCCCGAGCGGTGCGTAAAAAATAGTCCTGATAGCAGCGTCTTTGGTGCGGTGAAGGAGCGGTGTGTATACCACTCCTCCGCCACTCCTGGCCATTGAAATCAATGGGGCACCACAGCTATACTGCCGGAAAAGCGCCAATACAGGGGGGGGGGGCGTTTAACCCTTTTCCGTCCGCTAGCAGGAGTTAAAAGCGTCCCTCTAATGGCTGAAAACCTCTGCTAAAAATAGTATCGCTTTACCGCCGACGCCGCCCTTTGCCCCAGTGTGAAAGAGGCCTAAGAGGTACAATTAAAGTCCCACATCTTTTTGCACATTCCTTTATGGCAGGGGTGCCCAACCAACCCACATGTGGCCCGCAGAGCCCTCAGATGTGGCCCGCGACCTCCTGCTCTGGGTTGGCGGAACCGACCGGCATCAAGTGTTCTGAATGAAGCCAGCAGTAGGGCAGTGTGAAAGCAGCCTTAAGCCCGTTTCACGCAATTGGTCTGACCCAGTCGGACCCTCCATTCACCTTGAATGCGAACTGCTAAAAAAAAAAAATCAGAAGGGGATCCGTCCCCTTCCATCTGGGTGGATCGGAGGGCCTGTAGGGTAGAGTGGGCTGTGTGTGTGTCCTCTCTACATATGCAGAGTGCACATGGACCTGTCATACACCCGCTCCGCATATTGTGGCCCGCGACCGGTTACAATGTCGCTTCAAAAGGTTAGGCATCCCTGCTTTATGGAGTGAGCACTTGCTTTAATTCACATACAGTTCATACTCCAATTTTATCTCTGCACTTTCACAGTGGGGGTGCCACTTTGGGAACACATGAACAGGGGGCAGCAACAATGCCAGTCAGAGATGGCAAGCATGGCTCATTTAAAATAAAGCAAAACCATATTTTATCTGCTGTTTTTTCTTAATACACAGTGGTTGCCTCAGCCAGCCCCCCCCCCCCCCCCGAAACCAGCCATTTATTCATCTGTTCATTTATTAGGGTTGCCACATCATCCCTTTAATCCGGGACACATATGAATTACACAGGATCTGAAGCTAATTTAATGTAGGCACCAAGTGAGTTAAATTACCACCTTAATCAGCCATAGAACCTGTGTAATTAATGTGTGTCCTGGATTAAAGGGATGATGAGGCAACCCTACGCGCGATGTGAATGGGTGATGACTCTTGGGACACAAACAAGGTCCCAGAAGACACCGCGGCGCTCCCCCATTCCCCAGGAGGCAGCCGAGGAGGAGAAGAAAGAAGACGGACCGCGGATCAGGAAGTGGCAGAGGCACAGGTATGTTTAAAAAAAATAAAAAATTCTTGGTGGAGCAGGTCCAGGCCTGTGGGAGGACCTGACTTTTGCAGAGCCTGGACACCGGCTCTGGGATGTCAGCCGACAACGGGCTTCAAACAAGCTTTTAAACGTACAGTATATAGCAGTGCTCCACCCCAAACAGAAAAACTGCACCAGTCATTTAACTGGAATCAAAATGAACGCTTGAATTTATACTGTGAATGAATGAAAAACGTATATAGCGCGGCACATGCGAACTGAATCGCTTCTGGGCGCTTGATGGTTCCTGTCTCTTGACATCAAAAGAGCAGAGTTTTAATCTGTCTTCTGAAGGCCAGGTGGTTTTCCTCCAACCGAATGCTGGTTGGTAAAGCATTCCATAGTCTTGGACCCTGAAATGCAAACCTTCTTTCTCCTTTGGATTTGTATCTGGCTTTGGGTACCTTGACCAGGTTTTGGCCAGTGGATCGCAGAAGGCGATTGGAATTGTGGGGTCCTATCTTGTCGCAAAGATATTGTGAAACAGAATGTTGTAAATATCCTTTTGAGAATAAAGAATTGCAATCCGTGCTCCACCACAAACTAGAGTGGTCCACCACCAATTGGAATGTCCGATCACTTGGCACATAGACCTATATAAAAATACAGGTCACAAGGTGCTTTTTAAATCACATCCATCGATGCATCCATCAATCCGGAGCTCAGAAAAGTCCTGGTGAGACAGGTTCTCTTAGTCAGGCAAAAAAAGGGGTGGTTTGTTCCGCGCTATGGACAACGTGATAGGATGGTGTTGTTAACCACTTGCCGATCGCCGCACAACGATGTACATCGGCAGAATGGCACGGGCAGGCAGATTGGTGTACAGGTACGTCCATTTAAATCTGCCGCCCAGCGGGCGCACGTGCCTCTCGAGTGCGGCCGCGGGTCCCACGATTGCGGTCGGCAAGAGCAGAACAGGGGAGTGCTTTTGTAAACAAGACATTCCCCTATTCTGCCTAGTGACACTGTCACTGATGACCGTTCCCTGTGATCATGAATGGTCATCAGTGATGTGCGCCTAAAAACAGGCTACACCCCGCCGACGTAGCTTGCTTACGCTGGTCATTCAAACATGCAAATGAGGGAAATACGGCAATTCATGAACCTGCGTGCGCCCGACGCAGGCTTCGCGAGGTGCGCGTAAGTTGTACATCCGGCGTAAAGTTATTCCCCATAAAGGAGGTGCAACCCAACAGCAGACATGCAAAGGTCTGCACCAGGGAACACAAGCGGGCGTATTTTACGTTGGACGTGTGTCTGGCTGGGCGTAGGTTACGTTCACGCCGTACGCAGTGATCCGGCGTTGTTTAGGTAGTTGTTCCGGTTGTAAGCAGGCGCAGGGGGATGCGTCCACATCGCGGCGCATGCACAGTTTGGGATACGTATCTGTCTGGCGCTCGGCCCATCATTTACATGGGTCACGCCCACTTCCACCTACGCCGGCCTGCGCCCTCGAAACCTACGCCACGCTGATGCAGCATTGGGAGCAATAGCTTGCTGAATGCAATGCTTGCCTCTCCACGCTAAGTTTGCGCTACGGCGGCGTAATGTGCGCCCACACTCTGTGAATCTGGGCCAACAACTTTTGCTCAAACCAATTAATAAATGCTTATTGCAAACATTTTTACCGAAAATATGTAGAAGAATATGTATCGAACTAAACGGTGGAAAAAAACTTTTTTTTTTTTTATATTTTTGAGGGATATTTATTATAGCAAAAATATTGATTTTTTTTTTAAATTGTTGCTCTTTTTTTGTTTATAGTGCAAAAAAAAAATCGCAGAGGTGATCAAATACCACCAAAAGAAAGCTCTATTTGTGGGAAAAAAAAGGACGCCAATTTTGTTTGGGAGCCACTTCGCACGGCCGCGCAATTGTCAGTTAAAGCGACGCAGTGCCGAATCGCAAAAAGTGGCCAGGTCTTTAACCACCAAAATGGTCCGGGGCTTAAGTGGTTAAACTGCTGCCCCCAATGAAACTGCCTTTGGGGTGGAATCAGTAATGGATAGTATGAAGGAAATGTGCTGAGGACAAATGCTATGATGTGCAAATTAGCAATAAAAAAATATATATATTATATATATATATATATACCGGTATATACTGTATATGTAAACAACCCAACAGTAAATGTATGGTAACGATTCCTTAAATACTTCCTTCATAAATACTGTAAACATTAAACTAGCACCATATGCAAACCTTTAATGAAATATTGCAAGCACAGCACAGTCACTTTATCGCACATTAACATCTATGACTGCCCCTGCTGGATTTGCTCATGTCTATTTATGAGGTGAGTCTGCCCCCTACCAGAGAATGGGGGGGGGGCACCAGAAGAACTGTCAGGATGAGTCATCCAGCCCCTAAGTCACTTATCCCTGACCCAGATTCACAACCTAGGCCTGGCTCTCAGCCAAGCCAATTTTCCTACACTAACAACTAAACCTATTCAATTCACCTAGCACACTAGCTAGAGGGCGCTACACTCCACTCTGCTTTCAGGACGTGATGACATTGTTACCTCCTAATGCTCAGACTGGACTGCAGGTGCTGCAATGCGTCTCCTGATAATGCAGACAATATTATCCAGCTCGTGGCTACACTAATAAGTTCAATGGCTCTGTCACCTACATCCCTTTTCTTATTTTTTCATGCCTAGCCCTACTTGGAGTAGGAATAACTGACATGCCTCAACCCTTGCAAAAATGTACGACACATGCCCTCATAGCAGCCTGACTGGCTATATCAAGGAGATGGAAATCTACAAACCCACCACACCTTCAATGACCATTTCCTAATGGAGCACTCATTTGTCATAGCCCAACTTCAACTCCACATATTTATGAGACACTGGGTCCCCTGGCTAAACGATAGTAGAATTGCTTCCCTCGAGTGACATACTTCATACCACTGGTCTCTGGGATTCCCGCTCATCCAAACCTTCCAAACCACACTACCCTGCCACACATATAATATGTGCAATTTCAGGAACTTTCTTTCAAACTTCCCTCCACCACCCCCAGCATGACTTTGTTCATTTTGTTAATCTTCATGAAGTTAACGTAAAAAAAAAAAAAAAAAAAAAAAATATATATATATACACACACACACACACACACAGTATAGTCATTGTTTTAATAGCTGTGAGTGGGGGAGTGGTTAATTGGGTGGAGGGTCATAGGGTGGTGGATGAGGAGGGGGTAGTGAATGAGAGGGGTGTGTGTTGGATGGGGAAGGGGTTGTAGGGTGGTTTGTTGAGAAAAGCCAGTCAGATTGGATCTTGGAGGATGGGAAGGCGAGAGAAGAGCCAGTGAAAGCAGATCTTGGAGATTGAAGGGAGAATGAGGAGGCAAGGAGACCAGACTCTGGAGGAAGGGGAAAGGTGGGGTAATGAGATTGGATTGTGAAAGCAAAGGTGTGTGTGTGTGTGGGAGGGGGGTATAGAGGTGTGATTGGTGCAAATATGTGTGGCAAAGTACATATATGCGCTGGGGGGTGTTGAGGTGTGCTGGGAAATACAAGGGATGCTGGGAGGTGCAGAGGTGTGTGTGTGAGGGGAGGGGGGTTCCGAGGTGTGCTGGGGGTCACAAATGTTTGCTGGGTGTATGGAGTCATACTGTAGGAGGATTCTAGGAGGTGCAGAGGTGTGTGGGGGGTGCAGAGGTCTGCTTGGGGGGGGGTACAGAAGATCTTGGTGCAGAGGTGTGTGTAGGTGGTGCAAAGGGGTACAGAAGTGTGCTGGTTGGATTCAAGGTTGTGCTAAGGGTACAGGGAGGTACAGAGATTTGCAGGGGCTTGAGAGGCATGCTGAGGGGTACGGAGTGGCTGTGCTGCCACTCTCAACAGATCAGGGAATACCCAAATATAACTCTAAAAAGAAAAGACAGAGGGCGCAACAGCCTTGCGCATTACCTTTACGACAATTATTAAATCTTAAAAAAGTGTATGAAAGATACTCACAAAGGTTAAATGTAAAATCCACCAGATGCTCGTCTAGCATTGTCCGCTGGCCAGTGACGGTTGTGGAAGGAAGAGTCCAAAAAACTGACACGTTTTCGAGGGGTGTCCCCTCTCCTTCAGAGCTTCAAGTGTTGAGATGTGTAAAGGGATATGGCATTAGGTAGTTCTTGTAGAACCACTAGGGTGTAGACAATTATGTACAATAAAGCGCATGTGGTAAAACATGTAAAGAAAAAGAGTCCTTGGTGCAAAGTCCTGTAAGCTAGGTGAGCTTATAACATGAGTTTACAGTTTGTAAAACCGGGCAGCCATGCAGAGGGAGCTGAAGCGACACTCAGGTACATATGGTGAAAGAAACAACAAGAAGGAGCAGGCGCCACTGGTTAAACTGTACAGCTTTTATATTTATATTTAGAGATAGGAATAAAAGTACTCACATAGATTTGTGAAGTTTCAGGCATGTAGTTTGTTGTCCTGCGATTTCGTCAGGGCCCAACCGATAGATGTGAGTGTCCTTGGGTCTCTGTCACAGCGCTGGTATTTGGCTGTGTTGCTGGTGTAGTCTAGCTGGGTCCATGCGCTTGGTTGTGAGGATGTGGGCGCACAGATGTGCCAGAGAAGCCGCCGGAGCGCACGTTGAAGCGCACGCTTGTGGACGCTATGGTTGCAGGGGAATGATGACGTCATCGACCGGAGACAGCAATGTGCGACGCGTTTCCGTGCATGTGCTGTGGTTCGATGGGGGGACGTACACACAGCGCGCACCTTTGTCAAGCTGCTTTTTACAGCTTGACAAAGGTGCGCGCTGTGTGTACGTCCCCCCATCGAACCACAGCACATGCACGGAAACGCGTCGCACATTGCTGTCTCCGGTCGATGACGTCATCATTCCCCCCGCAACCATAGCGTCCACAAGCGTGCGCTTCAACGTGCGCTCCGGCGGCTTCTCTGGCACATCTGTGCGCCCACATCCTCACAACCAAGCGCATGGACCCAGCTAGACTACACCAGCAACACAGCCAAATACCAGCGCTGTGACAGAGACCCAAGGACACTCACATCTATCGGTTGGGCCCTGACGAAATCGCAGGACAACAAACTACATGCCTGAAACTTCACAAATCTATGTGAGTACTTTTATTCCTATCTCTAAATATAAATATAAAAGCTGTACAGTTTAACCAGTGGCGCCTGCTCCTTCTTGTTGTTTCTTTCACCACTTGTAGAACCACACCCATTTTAAATGACCCCCCCTAATTAAGATTTGTTCTCCTACCATGGCTGACTGAATACATAGTAAAAAAAAATATGCAGGAAGGGGTACCACTGCAGAACACATGAAAGGGTCCTTCTGCGGGACCATAATAAAGGGCCCTGCAACAGAAGAAAAGGGCCCTGGATCAGTGGGAAGGGTCCCGGGATGGTGTCAGGGGGGCCTTTCATGGTTTCTTGCACCTGGGCCCTGACGGTTGTAGTTACACCTCTGCAAGAAACACTATAGTCTCTCATAGGATGAAAACCAGGAAGAAGTGTTTCTTGGCATACTTATCCACCTATGACCATCCAGGATTAACTATCCAATGGGATCCATGACATAATGTCAATTCCTGGAAGATTTTTTATTTACTACATGTGAGTGCATTTTTACCATTTATCTTTTTATTTCATAAATAATACTACACTTAGAGCAGCCCACTCTACCTTTGGTTTGTGTTTGTGGAAAAGGTAAGGTACTGAAGTTTGTTGGCATTTCATTGTTGTTCATTATTGTGTTTTTGTACCTTAAAATTTACTTTCCTTAACAGTCGAACTGATATTGTGTGACAAAAATTGGAACTACCAATATTTTTCTCCCTAGGGTGTCTGCTTTTAGAAACAATATAATGTTTTGGGTTTTTTATGCACAATGTAATCTTCAGGGCCTAAAATATTTTTTTTGGCATGCAAACAAAAAAAAGCAAAAACAGCTGTAGTAGCAAAAAGGTTAGAGTGACCACTACCCAAATAATGGAGAAAGATACCTGCCAGCCAAGACACAACCATGACGTCCTGTACAATAGATAAATAATCTACAAACTGAAACATTTCCTATAATAAAAAAATACTGATTTATTAACAGGTTTCTTTTTTTTTTATATAGAAAGGTGCCTATGCTGTTATTTTACTACTACTTGTGATAAATGTGCTGCTCTTCTGTGTCACCGTTTCCACCTCTGTTTTTGAATGCCGGTCTCTCTCAAAAGTACAAAGTGTCATCCAGGTAAGAGACGTACAGAATTACTGTAAAAAAAAGTGTGAAGGCACTAACAAGGTCTAACGTTCACCAGCTTTGGAAACTCCCTTTGTTTTGAGATCCTTTCCATACTAACGTTTAGAAAATCGTTTGATTACGCAACAAAATTGCAACATGATCTTTGCATTTCGAAAATTGAAATGCACCCACTAACATTTCTAGAGTCGAACAATCAGGCTTATTAAACGCTTTTTCAAACCATTTTCTATCTGTGTATGGCCAGCTTGCGCCGTCCTATCTTAGATTGCAATATTTTGGATGGCCGCTAGGTGGCGCTTCCATTGCGTAGAATATGTAAATGAGGAGATACGCCGATTCACGAACGTACGCCCGGCCGACGCAGTACTTTTACGCCGTTTACGTAAGAGATAGGCCACGTAAAATTAGAGCTAGGCCCTAGTGGAATAGTAATGTCAAGTATGGCCGCCGTTCCTGCGTTGAAATTCAATTTTTTTTACGTCGTTTGCGTAAGTCGTCCGTGAATCGGGATTTACGTCGTTTACGTCCACGTCAAAATCAAGATAGGCCCGTGCGGCGTACTTAGCCGCAATGCAAACTGGCAAATGTAGGCGCCCGGCGCATGAGCAGTTAGAAAAAAAACGTAAAAAACGTAAGTTCAAGCACAATTAGCATACAACACGCCCCCCCTAACACACATTTGAATTCGGCTCCCTTACGCCCGCCCGCTTTAGGCTACGCCGCCGTAACATAGCAGGCAAGTACATTGTGAATCATGTACTTGCCTAGCTAACTTACGGCGGCGTAGCCTAAACACACTAAGCTACGCCGCCGCAAGTTTACACCATTGTGTGTGAATCTACCTATTAGTGTTTTTTGCAGATTTGCATTGCAGTCCATTTAACATGGTTTCCTATGTAGTGCAAATCTGCAAAATGCAAA
This sequence comes from Rana temporaria, assembly GCF_905171775.1. Lineage (NCBI taxonomy): Eukaryota > Metazoa > Chordata > Amphibia > Anura > Ranidae > Rana > Rana temporaria. The sequence continues at coordinate 164,157,898 of NC_053496.1, forward strand.
AAGCACTAAACATGCAATGGTGTGAATCCAGCCTTATGCCTCGTACACACGATCGGTTTTCCCAGCAGGAAATCTGCCATGACAGTTTTTCGCCAGGAAAAACGGCCGTGTGTATACTAAACTGCAGTTTTCCCTGCAGGAAAACTGCCGCGAATTGTGGCGGGAAAAAAGAGAACATCTATTTTCCTGCCGCGATTCCCGGCGTTTTTTTTTCTTGGCAGTTTCCATACAGGTGGAAAACACACAGCTGGGATTCCTGGCCAAAGCTCTCACCGCAGTTTTCCCAATGGGAAAACCTCTGGTGTGTACACAGGGAAAGTTACCCAGAAGGTTCTCGGGATTCCCAGCGGACTTCTTACCGTCGGGAATCCCGGTCGTGTGTACGGGGCATCAGACTATAGAGATTTTCTCCTACTTCCTATGGCATCTCCAGGATAGCAAGTGAAGTGGAATCTCCCCAGCAGAGCAGAAAATAAGCAAAAAAGTAGGGTTTTTAGCCTTGTCTACTCTATCAAGTTTTTTTAATAGCTCCACCCATAAAGTGTAAGTATAGTAACCAGAGGCTAAGCTTTTTTTTTTAGATCTGGATAGAGTGTTGAGAGGTTCAGATTTTTATTGCTGTCCTCGTTAGGGAGATTCAATCTCATTAATTGTCCCGATCTCCATGTCACCAGGACTTCCAACCAACTTTTTCGTGGATTTTGGTCCGAAGGGAGTTGGTTGTGAACTTGTTCTGCATACACACGGCACAACATTTTCAGCCAACAACCAAACCACGTTGTTTTTCAGCTCTTTACCACCACCCTTTGGGCAACTTCTCCTATTGTTGACTGATGTTTAACATTGGTTCTAAGCATGCGTGTTTGTACATGAGATTTTAGTTGGACTGACTTGCGTACAAACACGATCGGATAAACCGACGTAACAGATTAGTTGCCCAACAATTGGTGAGCATAAACAGCCGACTTTTGTTGTTGTTAATTCAGCCAATAATTGTCTGATGGAGCATACACAAGGTTGGATTATCCGACACAACACGTCCGTCAGTCAATTATGGCCATAAAGTTGGATCGTGTGTACGAGGCTTTACTCTATTTAAGAATTAATGATTATTTTGCTTTAAATATACTTTAGAAATACACACTATTAAACAAGACTCCACCTTGGTCTCTTCCAATGTTTTTAGTAGGGTTGTCCCGATACCGATATTAGTATCGGTATCGGGACCGATTCCGAGTATTTGCGGGAGTACTTGTACTCCCGCAAATGCCCCCGATGCCAGATCCGATACTCGCCCCCCCCCCCTCCGCCGCCGACGCTACGCCGCATCCCCGCTTGGTTAATACGGGCGGGGAACATTACAGCTTTCATTTAAATAGCTGTAGTGATTCGTGCCGCGCCGCGTATAGACACTCCCCCTTGCTCGGGTGAACTGTCCAATCCCGAGCAAGGGGGAGTGTCTATACGCGGTGCGGCGCAAATCACTACAGCTATTCAAATGAAAGCTGTAATGTTCCCCGCCCATATTAACCAAGAGGCGGCGGCGCAGCAGCATGCAGGTAAGGGGGACATGGCTGCATATATGGGGGGGACATGGATTGGCTGCATATGGGGGGACATGGCTGCATATGGGGGGGACATGGATTGGCTGCATATGGGGGGGACATGGATTGGCTGCATATGGGGGGGGGACATGGATTGGCTGCATATGGGGGGACATGGCTGGATATGGGGGGGACATGGCTGCATATGGAGGGACATGGCTGCATCTGTGGGGACATGGCTGCATATGGGGGGACATTGATTGGCTGCATATGGGGGGTACATGGATTGGCTGCATATGGGGGGGACATGGCTGGATATGGGGGGGACATGGCTGGATATGGGGGGGACATGGCTGGATATGGGGGGGACATGGCTGGATATGGGGGGGACATGGCTGGATATGGGGGGGCATGGCTGGATATGGGGGGGACATGGCTGCATATGGGGGGGACATGGCTGCATATGGGGGGACATGGCTGCATATGGGGGGACATGGCTGTATATGGGGGGGGGACATGGCTGCAGCTGGGGGGACATGGCTGGATATGGGGGGGACATGGCTGCAGCTGGGGGGACATGGCTGGATATGGGGGGGACATGGCTGGATATGGGGGGGACATGGCTGCATATGGGGGGACATGGCTGCATATGGGGGGACATGGCTGTATATGGGGGGGGGACATGGCTGCAGCTGGGGGGACATGGCTGGATATGGGGGGGACATGGCTGGATATGGGGGGGACATGGCTGCATATGGGGGGACATGGCTGGATATGGGGGGACATGGCTGGATATGGGGGGGACATGGCTGGATATGGGGGGACATGGCTGCATATGGGGGGACATGGATGCATATGGGGGGACATGGCTGCATCTGTGGGGGGACATGGCTGCATTTGTGGGGGGACATGGCTGCATTTGTGGGGGGACATGGCTGCATTTGGGGACACATTTAAAAAAAGGTATCGGTATTCGGTATCGGCGAGTACTTGAAAAAAAGTATCGGTACTTGTACTCAGTCCTAAAAAAGTGGTATCGGGACAACCCTAGTTTTTAGAATGAGTTTGCCAACCGTCAAAACTGTGATATCAAATTCAGTAAGATAAGGGATGTGGTGCTATACTGTTGGTATATTGTTCAGAAGCTGAGTTATATACTAGGGCCAATTTAGACAGTAGCCAATTTACCTACCAGCATGTCTTTGGGGGTGGGAAGAAACCAGAGAACCCAGAGGAAACCTATGCAGACACAGGGAGAACATGCAAACTCTAAGCAGGTAGTGTCGTGGTTGCATTTCACAACATGCTTTTCTGCAGCTTCTCTATTGAAGTCTATGGAACCAAAAAAGCAAAAAAAAACACAGTTTTGCATTTAAAACAAATCCATGGCCGTTTCCGAAAATGCAGTGGCTGAAATAAGCATAGATGTGATAGTGTCTGCAGTGCATTTCTGCAAAAGGCACCAAATAACACATAGGTGTGAACCAGGCCTTAGAATCTTAAAAGACTGTTGACTTGTGAGAAACAGAAAAACCTAATATAATCGGTATACAAAAAATGATATTCAACATTCACCAATGCGAATTCCTTCCTTATTCAACCAAAAAGTCTCATAAATAGATCCCTTGCATAGTCCAAAGAACATGGATTATGTGCATAAACTTGTGCATGTGCATTCTTCATCAAGTAATCCACCACAAATATGTGCAAGATCAAAAATATTCAGCAAACGTATGCCATCAGTGGCAGTGCATCCATAATGGGCGCATGGGCACCGCCCCCTCTCTCCTGCCACCTGTCTATCACCAATGGATTAATTCATGCATTGCATCTATCTATGGTTGCCGCTGCCACCCCCTATTCAGGCGCCCGGCCCCTTTTTGGGCACCTGAATTACAGCGGCGGGGCATTTTTTTGAAGCACTTGATTAGAGCCATAGGCTCTAATAGGCATCAAAAAATGTGAACAGCCATGCCATGCTGGGCGCTCGCAGGTCACTCACTGTGTGTTAGGAAAGCAAATGAATATTCACTTTCCTAACACTGAACTGCCTCTCCGCCAGTCAGGTGCTCAGGTCTGTTATCCGTCACCTGATTGGCTGAAACGACAGGCGCTGTGATTGGCTGCTTATCAGGCGTCCAATCATAGCAGAGGACGGGAAGAGAGGACGGGAGAGGACATCGAGGACACCGCCGCCGTGACCCACTGCCCCACCGAGAGACGGTAAGTGCTGGGTGGGCGGGGGATGCACACTGGCAGCATTTGATGGGCACAGTAGCGGCAATTGATGGGCACAGTAGCGGCAATTGATGGGCACACTGGCAGCAATTGATGGGCACACTGGCAGCAATTGATGGGCAGAGTGGCAGCAATTGATGGGCACAGTGGCAGCGTTTGATGGGCACAGTGGCAGCGTTTTGATGGGTACAGTGGCGGCAATTGATGGGTACAGTAGCAGCGTTTGATGGCACAGTGGCGACAATTTAGGGGTACAGTGGCTGTGTTTGATGGGCATAGTGGCTGCGTTTTATGGGCACAGTAAATACTGCATCATCATATAATTAAACAAAATACAATATAGAATTTACTAAAAATACATATTTGAAACCCTGTGTTTCATTTCTACTTCCACTTTTTCACTTAAAAAATAAATTAATAAAATTCTCCCCCCTAATTCCAAAATTTCAGGGTAAAATCTCAGAATCCAGGAAACAGACACAATTATTAAAATTATTTAGGCCTAGAAAAATATGGGCCCCTAATTTATAGATCCACCTGCTCTCCAAATTCATGCCCTCTTTTGCTCCTATGGATCCCATCTAGAATCCAGAAAAAGGGGGATGCCGTTATCATTAGTGTTGAGCAGAATATGCCATATTCGATTTCGCGATATATCTCGAATATATATTCGAATATTCGAGATATATTCGCTAAATTCGAATATTCGTGATATTTTATCGAAATGAAATTATTGCGATTTTTCGCTATTGCGAATGCGAAAATAATTGCGATTTTTTGATAACTGCGGTAGGAGCACTCTGATTGGCTCAGAATATTCGTGATATTTTATCGAAATATCGCAACATGCGAATGCGATATTTATTGCGCAATTTCGAGAAATGCTGGAGGAGCGCTCTGATTGGCTCAGAATATTCGTGATATTTTATCGAAATATCGCAACATGCGAATGCGATATTTATTGCGCAATTTCGACAAATGCTGTAGGAGCACTCTGATTGGCTCAGAATATTCGTGATATTTTACAATACAAAATAATTGCGAATATTCGGCAAATGCAGAAGGAGCACTCTGATTGGCTCAGAATATTCTTGATATTTTACAATACAAAATAATTGCGAATATTCGGCAAATGCAGAAGGAGCACTCTGATTGGCTCAGAATATTCTTGATATTTTACAATACAAAATAATTGCGAATATTCGGCAAATGCAGAAGGAGCACTCTGATTGGCTCAGAATATTCTTGATATTTTACAATACAAAATAATTGCGAATATTCGGCAAATGCAGAAGGAGCACTCTGATTGGCTCAGAATATTCTTGATATTTTACAATACAAAATAATTGCGAATATTCGGCAAATGCAGAAGGAGCACTCTGATTGGCTCAGAATATTCTTGATATTTTACAATAGAAAATAAAAAGTGTTTTGCATTGGTGGTGATTCTTTACTCTATCCATCTGTCACAGCCGTTTGTCAATCAAACACCTTAAAGATTGAACACGTTCATGCTGCATGCTTTGGACTTTTTTTCACTTCACATATCAAAGACATTTTTATGAAAGATTATTTTTCTATTATTGGGACTATATTTCTTTATATATTTGTTTCACTGTGTATTTCACAAGTTATTTGCGCTTGCTTATTTTATAATTTGCCCACATGTCTTGTCACTAGACATATTTTTTATTCTTGTAGAGCGACTCCATTTTCTGTCTTGTATTAATTTATGTTGTATAACATTTTTGAGTTGCTGCTGTATTCTCCCCTTTTTTAAGGTATGCGCAATTTTTTCCTTCTTACAAAAAATAATAATATCAAACATACAAATATTCATAACATACACATACACAAAGCCCCCCCCTTTTGCATCAGAGACAATCAGAGTTCTCCTACCACAGTTATCGAAAATTCGCAATTATTTTCGCATTCGCAATAGCGAAAAATCGCAATATTTTTTTTTTCAATTTGGCAACATAAAAGGATCGCCTCAGCTTAGCTACTCTGCCCAGGGTCTCTAATCATACCAGCAATGCTTTTAGACGTCGATAGGATGTGATCTGTTTTAAAAATCAAATTGAAAAAATGCGAATATTCGGAATTGCGAATATTCACCGCGAAATTCGAAATATAGCGCGATTTCTCGAATATGCTATATTCGAGCCGAATATTCGCAATGCGAATATTCGTGAGCAACACTAGTTATCATTGTGATTGTATAAAGCAGAGGTGATTGGAGATTTTCCGAACATATGGCATGTGGTCTGAAATTCGCACCTTAAATGGAAATTTTGTCTTACCACCATAAAAGCCACCACAACCATGAAGGAGAAAATAAATAACTCCCTCTTTGGCGCAGTTAGAAAAATCTCTAGCAGTCATAGTTTTTCCATTTGATAAATCAATCCATTTGCAAGTGTTTACAAGTTGAACAGACCCCAAGTTTATCAGTGCCCTTAGTTTGGCAGCATAAGTGGTGATTTTTACAAAATACTTATTGATCCCTCATTGAGTGTGGCGATATATATGTAATAGATGGTAAGGGAAAGGTGTCACAAGTTTATATACAGTATGTAATAACTGGATCCGAAGATTGGAGCGCCACAACATCCAACTAAGTTTTCAGCACCAAAAAATCCACTACCTCAAACAAGTTTCGATATTACCGGATCTTCCTAGAAACAAGGCCAGTGCTGAGATAGGATCTTTCTAGAGAATTGTTCTACAAACCTAGTAATATAATGAATAGAGAAAGTTCATCTTGTTTATTATTCTTTATTGTGGATTATGTTCATGTCTAAAGCCTCATACACACGATCAGACATCAAACAAACTTTTCCGTGGATTTTTGTTCGAAGGGCGTTGGCTGTGAAATTGGTATGCATACTGTAACAGGAGGGCCCGTGGGACCCAGAGGCTCTTGCAGGGTGTGGGGTACTCCTGTTTCAGCTTCACCAATGACTCTTGTGTCTAGGGTCATCCTATGTCCACTAGGGGCATAGGATGACTGAGAAATGATATCTCGGATTACATGAGATGGGACAGTAATGATAATTCGCAATGTATTGCAGGATATCTTGAAATATTACAGGTTGTTGATTCTAAACCCAACCGGTCAATAGAGTGATTCATTCATGTGGGAACACAGACTGTTAAGGGGGTAATTAAGTCTGCTACTGTCATGTAAACTAACCTTAGTTTGGCTTCTAAAGACCTTTTCATTGTGTGATGCTAATTGACAATGTATTGTGTGAAAGTTATATTGATGATAGATGTATATTGTGAGTTAGCCCAGTCTAAAAGGTCAGATGTCTGACTTGTGTCTACTAAAGAAATGTGTATTGGAGGCTCGTTAGTACCCATTGTATGATGTTGTGGGTGGAGTGTGTCATTGTCCATTTGATTACTGCAAGTATTCTTTTTGGTGTATATAAGAGCCTGAGTTTACCATTAAAGCGGGAATTCACCCATAAAACAATTTTTCCCCTTAGATGGATGCTAGATGGATGCTCGTTTTGTCAAGGGGAATCGGCTAGTTGTTTTAAAATATGAGCTGTACTTACCGTTTTCGAGATGCATCTTCTCCGTCGCTTCCGGGTATGGGTCTTCGGGAGCGGGCGTTCCTTCTTGATTGACAGTCTTCCGAGAGGCTTCCGACGGTCGCATCCATCGCGTCACTAGTAGCCGAAAGAAGCCGAACGTCGGTGCGGCTCTATACTGCGCCTGCGCACTGACATTCGGCTTCTTTCGGAAAATCGTGATGCAATGGATGCGACCGTCGGAAGCCTCTCGGAAGACTGTCAATCAAAATAGGAACGCCCAGTCCCGCAGCCCATACCCGGAAGCGGCGGAGAAGATGCATCTCGTAAACGGTAAGTACAGCTCATATTTTAAAACAACTAGCCGATTCCCCTAGACAAAACGAGCAGGAATCTAAGGGGAAAAAGTGTTATGTACGGGTGAACCCCCGCTTTAAAGTGTCTATTCCTGTTGAACCAGAGAACAGAGCTGTGTCTCGTTTCTGGGGAATCTGTATGGGCCATGTTCGTCTGCCGGATTGTGGAGTGTCGATAGGCTGTCTTGGGTTCGGAATGGAATATCGGCGTTAACCCCTGACCGTTACACATACACACGGCAGGACTTTTTCAGCCAACAAACATGAACGTAATTGACGTACTACTTTATGTGTTTTTTCTGGTATTTAGTGCCACCCTTTGGGCAACTTCAGCTATTGCTGCTTGATCTTTTGCACTTAAGTTGTTGCCGAAAAGTTTCGGCCCATACACACGATCAGACTTTTTGACAACTTCAAAATGACAATTTTTTTCATAAAAATGGACAACTGTTCGCTCTGCAAACAGACAAACAGACAAACTTTTCAGCAACAAAAGTCCGATGGCGCAAAGTCCGATCATGTGTACAGAAATCCATCGGACTTAAGTGCAAAAGATCAAGCAGCAATAGCTGAAGTTGCCCAAAGGGTGGCACTTAAGAGCAGAAAAATCACGTAGTACGTCAATTACATCACTACGTTCATGTTTGTTGGCTGAAAAAGTCCTGTTGTGTGTATGCATACCAAGTTCACGGCCAATGCCCTTCGAACAAAAGTCCACGGAAAAGTTTGTTTGAAGTCCGATCGTGTGTATGAGACTTTTGTCTGTTTGCAGAGCTAACTTTTGTCCGATTAATTTTCTGCTCATTTTAAAGTTTGTTGTCAAAAAGTCTGATCGTGTGTATGGGCCTTTAGAGCTTTCCTATGATTCGCATTGCTCAGAAATTTGTCCTCAAACCGTCTAGCCTTAAACCTTGGTCATATTTTGTCTTCCTCCTCAAAAATAATATCCTTTATTTTAATGTTTTTTTTTTCTCTTCCGAAGGTGTACATGTTACAGAATGATGCCGTCCATGCCATGAATCCTGGTGGCATTCCTGTTCCTGTAACCACCACTTATGTTCAACCATCAGCACCACAACCACCACCTTATTCAGTCAATTTAGTTAAAGTGTGACCAATTCAATAATAAAGAGCACCTGTCATCTATATATTTTATGGATTGATCAGCTTTCTACCGGATTGCTTCCTAATTATTACAAATCAGTAATTTAGCAATATTAGTAAATTCTTGGGTTGTTTTTTCTAAAAGTGATTTATATTGCTTAAAAGGTTTCTTAATGTGTTGGACTGACCAGGGGGTGGGACTTGACTTGAGAAAGGGGATTGTATTTTTCACCTGGAAAAGGAAATGTCACCAGCACACCAGGATCTCCAAAAATGGGTCAAAAACTTTAATCACATAGAATCAAAAAAGCAAAAGCAACATTTTGGAGCCACGCAGGACCCCTTCTTCAGGCATGTGACAAATTGTGATACAAACAACACACTATTTAAAGACCTATTCACCAATCAGTGCAAAGAGGAGATGACCCCAGACCCGCCCACTGACATCCAATGAAGTCATATTCACACTATAAGCCTGTGGCAGAACCCATACAAACTTTCCTTTTTGCTTATCATTAAAAAATAAAATGGCCATCAAACTACCATAGCTACTTAAGCTAGAGCGTATTAGTATTAGTGTGCTACTAGTGTGATACTTCATCTAAAACGAATCGTAGCTGTGAAAATGTGGAACAGACTCCCTCCAGAGGTGGTTCTGGCCAGCTCAGTAGATTGCTTTAAGAAAGGCCTGGATACTTTCCTAAATGTACAGAATATAACTGAGTACTAAGATTTGTAGGTAAAGTTGATCCAGGGTAATACCGATTGCCTCTCGGGGGATCAGGAAGGAATTTTTTCCCCTGCTGTAGCAAATTGGATCATGCTCTGCTGGGGTTTTTTGCCTTCCTCTGGATCAACTGTGGGTATGGAGTTGGGTGTATAGGATTGTACTGTGTTTTTTATTTTGTTTTTTTATTTTTTGTGGTTGAACTGGATGGACTTGTGTCTTTTTTCAACCTGACTAACTATGTAACTATGTATTCTCCACAGAAAACAAATCTGCAATCGCAGCCTCATTTGACATTTCTGTGCCCTCTATATACTTCCGCCTTGACCGTTTATTAGTGTTGCTAGGTGATAGTTGCTAGTGTGCTCATGCGCCATAGGGGACAGATACGTCAATGCAGCCATGACGCCGACGGCGGTCTGCAAGCAGACTGGGAGCTCACTGGGACTAACAAAGAATATCATGGCGACTGCACTTCAAAGATATGAAAAAATGAAAATAAGGAAAATAAATAAATGAAAGATAAAATATGGAAAAATAAAAAAGGATCAGTCACCAAAAAACAAATGAAAAACTCAAATAAAAATTAAAAATAATAAGATAAAAATAAATATATATAAATATATATGAGAATGAAATTGAAAATAAATTTAAATAAAAAAAATGATTAAAAGCAAAAAATAGAAAAGAAAAAAGAGGAAAAAAAAGGAAAAAAAATTAAATCCAGAAAACAGAAAGAAAAAGGAAGAAAGACAAATAATTGCTTTTGCCAGCTGCCATAATAGATTAAGAGAAGACAGAATAGCTAAGTATGCAGATAAAGTGCAGAATAAAAATAAAAATTGTTGATATATTACAACCATAAATAACATCACAATCTAAACTATCTGTCTTCAAGAAAACACAGATAGGATAGAGTGGTGTTGAGACCACCTGGCTGAACTGTACCCAAGGTATATGTCCAGTATGCCTCACAACGAAGGAGGAGACAGTCACGGTCCCCCCCCCCCTTCACTGGTTGTGATACTTGTTCAATGACTGTGCCCCTTAATTCATGTACTTGATGCTTCTCAGTGGCAAAATTTATTGTTACAGGTTTATTTAGATCAGGGGCTTTACCTTTCAGGGTACTTTCCAGCGCTACTCTTATATCACTCCTATGTTTCTGAAATTGTCAAATAAAAGGGCCTACAGTTTTTCCTACATATACCAATGAGCAGGGACATTCTACTCTTTGAATTACATGATATTAGTGACCGAGGAGGTCAAAGATGCTGCGGTGCAAGGTGAACTGGGAGCTATCTGTCCTGGAACTGGCAGTGCAGGGCAAGGACAAACAAACCAACATATTCCAGGAGATTGACAAAGAAATTGTGACGTATTTCACAAGACAAAGCAGGCCAAACAGGAGAAGTTTAAACAAGTGAATAGAGGATTATCAAGATGGAAGGGTGTACCCATGGCTGACTGGTGCTTACCCTCCACTTAATAGACCACAAAGGGACTATCCTCAGACATCATCAGATAGTGGACGACCAACTGAAAATTCTTCAACAGTATAGGGATGGCATGCTGCTGATGATGGCAGATACTGCCAGTTATATACAACTTGATAGGGATCCTACACAAAGTACAATTAATGCCTTGTCATCACTAATTAATATTAGCCTCTCTAATGACTGGATCTCCAAAGAGACAGCCGCATTCTTGATGGATGAGCACCCTAGATTGCCAGTCATATATGGGCTACCAAATGTCCACAAGGGAACGAAACCCTTGAAGTTAAGGCCGATAGTCTTGGGAACAGGATTGATCATGCAGCCCTTGGTCCAGTAGATTGACTTTTATCTTCAGCCCCTGGTAAAAAAAATTGTCATCGTACGTTAGGGACACAAGTGACTTTTTGGAGAAATTAGGAAGTTTCCTGACATTTGATGCCAAATGGAAATTGGCCACTATGGACATTTTGTCCTTGTACACAAGCATACCAAATGAAGCCGGCCTGATGGCATTGAGATACTACTTATTGAAGGTCTACAGTTTATCCCGGAGAGCAAACAAAGTATGCCCAATTCCGTAGTACAAGCCATGGGTAGCTAATCTGTTCGTTGGATACATGGAGGAAAATCATATTTACCATATGTCTCTTTTCTGAACATGCCAAGTGTTGGCTAAGATACATTGATGACATTTTTTTAATCTGGGATGGCAATCTTTGTATTTTTCATGAGTTCGTGGGGCATTTGAACAGGATAATCCCTGGCATAATATTTAACCCAGAAATGTCCCAAGATAGTATTACCTATCTGGATGTCAGAATTACTAATAAGCAGGGAACATTACATACATCATTATTTACAAAACCAACTGACAGGAACACGTTGTTACATTACCAGAGTGCACATTCAAAACATCTCCGAGTAAGCTTACCCATTTCCCAGTTCAAAAGGGTAATACTCATCTGCTTTGATGAGAGTGAGATAAATTCACAACTAAAGGCCATGTACGGTAAATTCGTGGAGCGAGGGTATCCCACCATGACACTTGACAAGGCGCTTACCAGAGCCACTTTAAATCCATTTAAAACCAACAAAACAGCCAATAGGCCTTTGTTTATACATGGTTTCAATCAGGAATCAGACCGTATTAGGCAGGCAACTACACGCAACATTAACATTTTGAGGGCTGCCGGCATGTTGAGCCCCAGTATTAAAAATCCGACACTACTAGTCCACAAATGAAGTAGGTCTTTGCGTGACATATTGGTACAGGCAGACCCGAGATCCAAATATGCTAAGCCAAAGGTCAGAATCTCACAAAAAAGCGGTTGTTACTGATGTTATAATTGTAACGTTTGCAATTCTAATAATATGTGGTGAACATTTCACTCACCCACATAATGGCAGGCAATATCACATACAAGGGTATATGAATTGTAACACAGAGTTTTGTGTCTATATTTTAAAATGTCCCTACTCATTGGTGTATGTAGGAAAAACTGTCGGCCCTTTTAAATTACGATTTCAGAAACATAGGAGTGAAATAAGAGTAGCGCTGAAGAGGACCCTGAAAGATGAAGCCCCCGATTTAAATAAACCTGTAGCAATGCATTTTGTCGCTGAGAAGCATGTGAAGTACATGAATTAAAGGGCATGGTCGTTGAACAAGTATCACAACCAGTGAGGGGGGGGGGGGGGGGACCGTCTCAACACCACTATGTCCTATCTGTGTTTATTTGAAGACAGATAATTTAGATTGTGATGTTTTTTTATGGTTGTAATGTATCAACAATTTTAATCTTTATTCTGCACTTTATCTGCATACTTTTTTGTAGCTATTCTGTCTTCTCATAATCTATTATGGCATATTCTGTCTTTCTTTTATGTATTTTCATTTTTTTCATATTTTTGAAGTGCAGTTGCCATGATTCACTTTCACATTCGGTCTTCACTTGTTTTCTTTCTTAGGCCCAGTGAGCTCCCTGTCTTTTTGCAGACCGTCGCCGGCATCATGGAATGGCATGGCAATGGCGGGCGTCTGCTTTGATGTACCGATCCCCTATAGGGGGCATGGGCACAGGGTGTTTCCGGATTGGAGGTGAATGGGCCTTTAAATAGTGCGTTGTTTGTATTACATTTAGTCACATGCCTGAAGAAGGGGTCCTACGTTGCTCCGATATGATTAAAGTTTTGCACCCATTTTTTGGAAAGCCTGGTGTGCAGGTGACATTTCCTTTTTCGTGCTTGCATTCGGTTCCAGCCGGTGGTCATTTCAAGCACCCAATTCAAAATACAGCTGTTTGTGCAGTAACGTTTGCGTTGGGAATATTGTCTTTTTCACCTCTCATTAACTTTTGTCTTCTCTCAATCTATGGTTAGTCCTTCATTTCACGGTAATATCGTTTTTCAATTGAACGTTTTCCCATTGGAACTATATACTGTATGACTATTGTTTGCCCTATAAGTAGCACTTTTTGTATACCATAGCTAAGCTAATTCGGGGAATATTCTAAAAATATATATATGTACTACATTGTTGCTGTCTATATACTACAATATATTCATCTGGCAATAATTTTAGTGTGCTGACTTTTTGTTTATGGTTTATTGATAGTAGTTCTATAGGACCTTTTTGGGGGAGGAAGTCACTAGTTACAGCAGCCAGCCTTTAGTTTCAGTGGTGATCAACTGGAAAGTTATAAAGGGCCTCAAGTGCAGCTCCTGACACCTCCAGAGGGCCGCACAATTGCAGCGTATTTTCACACCTTCAAGCCCAAGAACCTTGGTCCTGCTTCATTATTTGCAGTGTAATGAAATGCACACTGAACAAGTTGGAGTACAAAAGCTCCCAGCATTGGTGTCAGTGTCTACAGTAATAACCCCCACCAACCCACCATGCATTGATAGTGGCAATAATAGTTAACTCTCCACTCCACCCCCCCCCCACACACACTTTAGTGGTTATAGCAGTGGAAGTTAACTCCCCCGTCCCATATTGGTGGACATGGCAGTGAAAGCGTTAACCCCCTGTATTGGTGGCTATGGCGCTAAAAGTGTTAAACCCCCCCCCCCCTGTATTTGTGGTCATGGCTGTAATAGGTAACATCCTCCCCTTCCGCATTGGTAAATGTGGCAGTGAACTTTAACACCCCCATATTGATGGTCATAGTAGTGAAAGTGTTAAACCCCCATCCCCCCGTATTGGTGGCCATGGCAGTGTTAGTGTTAACCCTCTATCTCCTCATATAGGTGGTCATGGCAGTGAATATGTTAATCCCCCCCCCTGCCGGTATTGGTGGTCATGGCAGTGAAAGGGTTAATAACTCCGCCCACAGTATAGTCTCTTTCTTTCAGTGGTGGATGCTGGAATAGACTGTTCCAGCGTCCAGAACACCACTGCCCCACTGCCATTTGACTAGAGCCCATTAGCCCACAGGCTGTGCAAAAGGCTCATTGGCCTTGTGTTGGCCACCAGGGCTCAATTTGCTATAGATGCTTTTAGGACATGTTGTTAGGGCTTCACTAATAGCATGTGGGAGTCAGCATGCTACAACCCATGATGTTTGCATGATGATACCATATAAATGTGTAAGTTGACACTAGCTCATGGCCAGAGCTCAAACTTTTATACAGGGCCCAACACCAGAAATATAATGTCCTTTTTCCTACCAGTGACACCTGCCCCAGCACTTTCAAAGGTATTTCAAGGAAGATAACATAGAACATTGATCTTCCTCCACCTCCTCATACGTTACACTTTACTCTTCAAACAAAAGGCATGGAGGAAAACTGCTGAATACTTTGCAGGCCTTGAATGCTCATGGTCTAGGCCCTGAATATGGGTCTCTGCTGCTAGAAAAATAGACCATACAGCTACCAATCCACCCCTACAACAGAACCTCTGTCACCAGCCACCACTACCTCCTCTCCTACTCTGTCTGCTTCTCCTTTTTTTACCTTCTTCTCTCTTAATTACTCAGAAAGCAAACCTCATTGCTAAAAATGTCCTGTCATTCTGCCTTGATCAAGCAAAACAACGCCTCTGGTAAATGCGAGAATTCCAGGTCGTATTGGCTCTTAGTACCTGGTTCAGGTGCCGCCACAGTCAGGCAAAATGGATAAACCTCTGCTCTTGGGCTCCTTCCGGTGGTAAGTAAGAGTCCGGTGCCCTGCGAAAGTTATCCAAGTTGTACATCTCTTCTTGTATGGTCCCTTGGTTTCCCATTACCAATCTCCCAAAAAGACAGCCCTAAAAAAATACCCCTTTATGCCTTAATACCCCAGCTACAGGAACATCAACAGGCCACGCAGCAAGTTAACCCCAATGATACCAACAACAACTTAGAAATGCAGTGCAACATGACTGGTGTACTGCTAGCTTGGTTGCTGGCCTAACCACCTTACCACCCCTTGCATATATTGCTTTCTAGATTAAACACATAACACCTTCTGGATTAAATGGCCAACAAAGGCCCCTTTATTGAATCCAAAATATATAAAAATAACTTATAAAATAGCCATTTTAATAAAAATATAAATATATATATATATATATATATATATATATAGATATATATATATTAACAGATAAACATTTTAACCCGAACAAAATTAACTTATTTCTGCTGTGTCAGAGGTTCCTGAGAGAAGGTAAGAACAAATGCTATATCATCGGCTGTCCATCATCGCCATCGTATCCTGGCCTCTAGCCGTGCTCCCACTAGCTCAGAGACGAATGAATCGATCCTACTTTCTCCATACAGCCTGATGACTAATAGCCCATTTACCCAGATAGGGAAGGTGCCTATACCGCTACAGGCCCCAACCCGTACCAACCATATATAATATATCCATATAAATATGTATATCTCAACCACCATCCGACCCTCAGGAACCATAGACCCCGGCCACCACCTGAAACAAAAAAGAAAACATAAAACACACAAACCCATACCAGACAACTTCCTATAGGGAGAGAGGGAGGGACAAAGCTAGCTGTGTGCTATCCTTTCTGCTGTTCGTGCCTGAATGGCTAGCTCCCCCTGCAGCTTAAATAACAAACACAGGGTGGGCCGGCTAGCCCCGCCCCCCTGTGCAGAGAAATTAACTATTGGCTAACAAAACTTCCTATGTGCACCCCTCACAGCTTTCCCTATACTGACAAAAATTATATTTTAAGTGTATTACACCCCTATATACTGCACACCAAACAATAGCACACCTATACAAGTCCTTAAAAGGACTTTTGTGGACCTGTTAGCTATAGCTAACGATTTGTGTCACTACAGTCTGTCCCTGCTCCGCACACAGCAACCTCTTCCTACACTGACAAAAAGTATATTATAAGTGTATTACACCCCTATATACTGCAAAACAACCAATAGTACACCTATACCAGTCCTTAAACTGACTTTTGTGGACCTGTTAGTGTCACGTACCTTACCAGAGGCCGAAGTGCTGGGGGGACTTCCCTTGCGACTAAGTGCAGAGTGCCCCCTGAAGGTGACACAGGGAGTGCTATGCCCAAAGAGGCAGGAGTTGCCGGCTGCGACTTGCTTAGTTGATGCTGGAGATCCGCTGGAGACCAGGATAGGCAGTCAGCCAGGGGTACCCAAGAAGTACCAGATGAGACTGTGTAGCAGGGAAAACCAGGGGCGGAGTCAGGAGCCAATCCGGAAGTCATACACTGGTAGCAAGCAGAGAGGAAGTTACTGGAACAGGTCAGAGGACAAGTCGGGGTCATACACTGGGTCAGGCAGACAGGAACAAGACATGGGAACAAGCCGGGAATCAAGCCGGGGGTCATACACAGAGAAGTCTGGTCAGGCAAGCCGGGTTGTCAACGGTAATTCAAGGTAGCAGGAACAGGAACTCAGGAAACACACCAGAGGGCTGAAGATGGTGACTGCTGCAGCAGGCTTTAAATAGGGCACTGACAGCAAGAGTCACTCCCGAATTGCGTGTGCAATGGCGCACGCGCGTGCGCGATTAAGAACGCAGGCCTCTCACTGTTGTTGCCCGCGTGCGCGCTTGTGTGTGCGCCCCGTGCGCGCCCTGCGCTCATTGGTCCGTGACTCTGCTGATGGATAGACCTGCCAGTCCTTCTACGGATAGTTCCCTGACAGTTAGGTAACGCTTTGTGTCACTACAATCTGTCCCTGCTCCGCACACAGCAACCTCTCCCTACACTGACAAAAAGCATTATTAAATTCACTGCTCCCGAAAAAAACAGCCTTTTTTCAAAACTTTTTTTTGCATTGATACATGTCCTCTGGGGCAGGACCCAGGTCCCCAAACACTTTTTATTTTAGGTCAATAACTTGCATATTAACCTTTAAAATTAGCACTTTAGATTTCTCCCATAGACTTTAACAGGGTGTTCCGCGGCTTTTCGAATTTGCCGCGAACACCCCTAATTGTTTGTTGTTCGTCGAACAGGTGAACAGGCAATGTTCGAGTCGAACATGAGTTCGACTCAAACTCGAAGCTCATCCCTACTGACAAACAGCAGAATGTAAAATGGCCACCAGATCCGGTCTATTTATAAGGTAGGGGGTATGTCCATGTGCTGAAATGTCTCAATTGGCTGTCCTGTACCACCTGATGGATGTGTCATGGGTCAAAGTTCTTCTCAATGTAAAATGGAGGACTGCCGTGAATATCGCCAGATGTCCGCCTGTTTGGCGGACCGCAAACGAGCAAAGTTTGGCACGAAATGACCGCCGGGCGAACCGCCAGGCCATCTCTACCTGTCAGGTAGGCTGTATGGGGCCCCCGTAATTGGTAACAGCAGCCCTGCCCCAGGAAGCCCCTGGCCTGGCCTAACGATCACAACCATTAGCCCATTTAGGGTTGCCAAACCTGAAGACTGTAGCAGCGCATGGAATTTTTTTTTTTGTAGTACATTGAATTCATTACCTCTGTACAATGCAATGAACATCATTTCTTTTTAAGTAGTCTATACCATACAGTTTTGTAATTAAATAACATTTCTGGAGGGTATGATGGGGACAGTATAAACAGGAGAAGAGTGCGGAGGGTATTATGGTGGCAGTATGTACAGGAGAGGAGTGCGGAGGGTATGACAGGGGCAGTATGTACAGGAGAGGAGTGTGGATGGTATGATGGAGGCAGTATGTACAGGAGAGGAGTGCGGAAGGTATGATGGGGGCAGTATGTACCTGGAGTTGTAATCCTATAGTGTATACTACGGGGAAAAAAGAAGTGCCCTGTGCCGCTATGGTTTTCGGGTTTAGTTTGAAGGAAAGGTGGCAACCCTAAAAAGCGCCCCCTCCCCCCCACCTGAATGGTTTGCCCCTGGTTTGAGCTGAATAATGTGCCCGGGTCTCCGACAGTACATACTAAGCCCATTGCATACCTTTCTTAGGCCTTACAGCAAATCACCCCAATAGCAGCCCCACACAGCACAAGGTTTGTTTCCAGAAGAAACTTCCAACTTAAGCTTAGGAGAAAGAAGAGTCCACACAACGACAGACATTTTACTCTTTATTGGAACACAGTTGATTCATAGTTGATTTACACTAGATTATGTCAGTCATCCCAATGGTGACGGTACATTCCTTAAGTTGCAAGTAGATAGGGAACAGCATAGATGGGAGTCAAGGAGAAGCCCAAACCTCTACATCCTAAGCCAAAGGGATATGAGTACCCCCATGAGTCTTGCACCTACTTTTCTTGTTCCCCCCTATTTGAAACCCCCGGGAAGTTAAATATATAACTAAATATTAAAGCGGAGGTTCACCCTAAAAACAATTTTCTAACATTACATTGTGCTCACTCTCGACATTGACAGTACGCTGATGTTTTTTTTTGTTGCCGTACATACCGTTGTATCGCTATTTTCCCCGCCGGCTTCCGGGTAGTGGCTCCCTTGGGAGTGGGTGTTCCTATGCACAGGCTAAGTGATTGACGTGATGACAAAATCTTCCCCCCAGCGCATAAGGCGCATCACGAGTTGCCGAAAGTAGCCGAACTGCGAGTCGGCGCTATACGGCGCCTGCGCACCGACGTTCGGCTTTTTTCGGCAACTCGTGACGCGCCTTATGCGCCGGGGGAAGCTTTTGTCATCACGTCAATCACTTAGCCTGTGCATAGGAACGCCCACTCCCGCGGGAGCCACTACCTCCACCACTATTTTCCCGGTGGGGAAAATAGCGATACAACGATATGTACGGCAAAAAAAAAAACATCAGCGTACTGTCAATGTCGAGAGTGAGCTCAATGTAATGTTAGAAAATTGTTTTTAGGGTGAACTTCCGCTTTAACAAATTGTGAAGAAACATTTACCAATCCATTTTCTTTTCAAGACTAAGATCAAGTATGGTCCTATTTAGTAAGTTCAGTAATTGGTTAGTCTTTTATTGCCCTATTAAAAGATTATTTATGATTGGTTGTTTTGGCTTACTGCCACCGTGCATTATTTCTCTTTGTAAAACATTTTTAAAAGCGGTATATATTTAGAAGAAACATCAAAAATGGAGATACAGTGATAAATTGTAAATTGGACGTAATTTTTCACATAGTCACATGTATTTAATGCTTTTCAGGAGAGTAACTAAACACAATCACCAAAATGTATTAAAGTGATTGTAAACCTCAGACATTAAATATGAACAAAGCATATCCCTCTATAATCAAAATGTAATATGCAAATACAGTGCTACCTGATGTGAAAAAAGGTATCAAATGTGATATTAAGCAGCGCTCAGGAGAATCAAATAAAAAAACACACATATAATATTGCTAGACTATTAAGTGAAAAATAATGAGTGATCCACCCTCTATGTGAAACAATGTATCAGTGTCAAACAATAGGTGTCAATAATACACCCAAAATAACAGGTTGGCAAAAAAAAAAAAAAAATCCATAAACTGATTGTGTGAACGTAAATGAAGTTCATAAATGGAGAACAGAAGAAATCCCTTCACGATCTTCAGACAGTGCTGATCCCTCTATAGTCTGTGTGTATCTCAGTTCAGAGCACTAAGTGTAATTTCTGTCTGCTGCTTCATTCCTCTGCTATGTGTATGAGTCACTTCTGAAAAGTCTTTCTGACATCAAGTGCCTGTGATTGACATCCTCAGCTCTGATTATGTGTGCTGTGTGAAGGGGGGAGGGGTGTCTCTTCCCTCCAATCAGCTCTCAGCGATCCCCTCACTGAGCTCTGCAGTGTGTGTGTGATGCCTTCTTCTTCCCTCTCTCCCCCCCCCTGCTTTCTGAAAGCTCAGTCAAGCTGCATAAATTCTGCACTTTGAAGGTCTGTAGAGAACAGGTGCAACTTAAGTAGTAAGATTTGTTTAATCTCTGTGTATCATCTGAGGCCCGTTACTTCACTGGGTTAATGTAAGGATTTACAACCACTTTGATGCTTGGAGTCACGCAAGAGAAAAAAGGAATGTAGCTTCTAAAAGTTTGGCTTTTGAAAAATTATAAAAAGGAGAATTTGAAGGATAAAAGAGGTGCATGAATTCAAAGAATTGACTTATTTGCACTAAATTAAAACTCACAAATGAAAAAACGTTTGCTTGCGCAATTCTCATCATTCCACCTTCCATCATACCACATTTCCACGCAGTTCTCATTGTTATGAAGGTTGTTGGGTTCGTTTGGGGACCAGTTGAAGTATCTAATGACTTGTCCAGACGGATCTCTAAATTCACCCTCCCTTAGCATGTCGTTTATACCTATGAATGTGTGCATTTGAACCTTTTTGCGGAGGGAGAAAATGGCTTCGTTTTCTTCGGGGGTCCGGGGTACAGCCAACTGACCTCCGCCATTGCCACAGATGGTTTTGGCCTCGTTGTAAGTGACTTCTAAACTATTCAAAACATAGTTTTTTCTGCTGCTTCTAGAAATCTCTTTTGCAACTACTGTAATAGTGGGAAGAAAGGAAAAAGAAAACATTTTTATCATGAGACTTCATAGAACACATAGTAGAAAGTAACATCTGCCACTTTTTATTAGGTTAAAGGGATCCTGGAGGTCAGGGGTGTCCAAACTTTTTTCAAAGAGGGTCGACCATTTTGCCTGACATTCTTTGAATCATTAAAATTAAAAGCAAATGAACTAATACACTGTCCAACTAGAATTCTCTTGCTTTTGTGGCTGAGTGTGGTGAAGCGGAATTTCAGACGGAATTCCGCTCAAGCTGTCTTGCATACACACGGTCACACCAAATTCCGACCTTCAAGAACACGGTGATGTACAGTACGACGAGCTGAAAAACAATGAAGTTCAATGCTTCCGAGCATGCGTGGACTTGATTCTGAGCATGCATGGTTTTTAGTCCGTCGGAATTGCATCCAGACGAACGGAAATTCCGATAGAAATTGTTTTCATCGGAAAAATTGAGAAAATGTTCTCTATCTAATTCCGTCTGAATTTCCGACGGAAAAAGTCAGATGGGGCATACACACGGACAGAATATCCGATGAAAAGCTTCCGTCTGACTTTTTCCGTTGGAAATTCTGCTTGTGTGTACAAGGCATTAGGATGAGCTTGGGTGTGTTATTTGGATAATTATCGGCGTATAACAAGCACCTTCACTTTAAGAGGGAAGTTTCAGGAAAAAACTTACATTTTAGATAATGAAATGTGAAGCAAAATAAGGGTCAGTGCCCATAAATGTAGCCTAATCAGTGCCCATCTGCAGCCACACTATTGCCATGAATGCAGCCTCACCATTGCCATGAATGCAGCCTCTGAATGCAGCCTCACCATTGACATGAATGCAGCCTCACTATTGACATGAATGCAGCCTCACCATTGCCAAGAATGCAGCCTTACCATTGACATGATGCAGCCTCACAAGTTCCATGATTGCAGCCTCATCATTGCCATGAATGCAGCCTCACCATTGACATAAATGCAGCCTTACCATTACCATCTGCAGCCTCGGAGGGGACAGGCTGGGGGTGGGACGAGCGGCAAGAGATTACATACAGGAGACTCTCCTGTTTACGCGGCGGCCTCTTTAATACACAGTCCCTGTAACGGAATGACCCGTGACACCCAGAGACTCTTAAAGGATGTGGGGTACTCCTGTGCCAGCGTCACTAATGACTCTTGGGTCTAGGATCACCATGTGCCCCTTTTGGGCATAGGATGACTGAGAAATATTAATTATAAATTACATGAGATGGGACATTACTGATAATTCATGTTTTGCAGGATATCTTGGAATATTACAGTTTGGTTCATGCTGACCCACACCAGGTCAATAGGCTCCTGAAAGACATTCCATTGTCCATTGTGTGATGCTAATTCAGTCTCTAAAAGGTCAGATGTCTAGCTTTTAGGTCTGCTCCTAAGACCTTTCATTATGTATGCTAATACTGTTTTATGTGTGGAATGTACTTGTTAAGCTGTAGTAATTACCACCTCTAAATGCGGAGACGGGATGTCTGCGGGATGACTAATGATTAGCTCAACTGGATGTCATTGTCTAAGAGAATGTGATTGAAGCCCCATTGTATGATGTGTGGGTGGAGAGTTCTTTGTCCCTGTGATTAACTGTAACTGCATAAAAAGCTGAGAGTGTACCATTAAAGTTCATTCATACATTTTGACGGAGAACGGAGCTTGTCTCGTTATTTCTGGGGAATTGGTATGGATCGTGTCTGTTGGATTGTGGAGTGTCAGATAAGCTGTCGTGGTGACCGTTACAGTCCCGCCTCCTATGATAGACAGAACAGTGGTCCAATGATGGCCCAGGAGACAGGACTTCCTATTACAGAGGCTGGCGAGTAAACAGGAGATTCTCACTGTATGTAATCTGACGGCACTCGTCCCACCCCCTCTGAGAAACGATAAATATAGGTAGATAGGTTTATACGGTATCCCAAGCGCAGGATTCGTTAGGGGCCACAAAAGATATATATATATATATATATATATATATATACAGCCCTCAAAATTTACACTCGCCTGCTCGCATTTTGCGAGTGCATTTTGAGGGCTGGCGAGTGGGGGCTGCCAGGGAGCAGGGGGGGGGGCGAGAAAGGAGTGACTGTAGGGGAGCTTGGAAAGAGAGAGGAGAGGAGAGTCGCCGCCGCTGCTGTCGCCGCCGCCTGGTTGTTTAGAGCATGGGGAACATAACAGCTTTCAATTCAATAGCTGTGTTCCCCGCCACGCGCCGTCATATACAGCCCATCCCCCTTGTCCGGGCACTTTGATAGACAGATCACCCATCCCAGGATTGGACGGATGATCTGTCTATCAAAGTTTCCCGGACGGGAGGAGGGGCTGTATATGACGGCTCACGACGGACATACAAACTTGAAGAAAGAAGTGCTGGGACAGCCGCACTACAAAAAAGTTCCCTTTTTTATTAAAAATTGATCACAAAATTACATGCCACGGCCAAAAATCAGAACAAAATCTGACGCGTTTCGCACTGTATCTCAGTGCTTATTCATAGCTATGAATAAGCACTGAGAAAAAAGGAACTTTTTTGGAGTGCGGCTGTCCCAGCTCTTCTTTCTTCAAGTTTGCATTTCCATTGCATTGCCTGCACCCATGGTTCGGATTTAAGGAGATTGGCTCTCTGGTTCATCTGAGCGGTTATGTCTTCTCTCACAGCGGACATAGCTATTGAATTGAAAGCTGTTATGTTCCCCGCGCTTTGAACAACCAGGCGGTGGCTCTCCTCTCCTACCCAGCACAGGTAGGCTGCAATAGAGGACACTGGCTGCAATAGGGGACACAGGCTGCAATAGGGGACACAGGCTGCAATAGGGGACACAGGCTGCAATAGGGGACACTGGCTGCAATAGGGGACACTGGCTGCAATAGGGGACACAGGCTGCAATAGGGGACACAGGCTGCAATAGGGGACACAGGCTGCAATAGGGGACACTGGCTGCAATAGGGGACATATGCTGCAATAGGGGACACTGGCTGCAATAGGGGACACTGGCTGCAATAGGGGACACTGGCTGCAATAGGGGACACAGGCTGCAATAGGGGACACTGGCTGCAATAGGGGACACTGGCTCCACTGAGGACACATGGCTGCAATGAGGACACATGGCTGCAATGGGGACACATGGTTGCAATGGGGACATTTGGCTGCATTGAGGGACACATGGCTGCATTGGGGGACACGTGGCTGCACTGGGGACATGTGGCTGCATTGGGGACACGTGGCTGCATTGGGGGAAACGTGGCTGCATTTTTGGGCACGAATAAAGTTGTTGTTAATATTTATTTTTATAACTTAATTCTGCATAAAACATTTAAGTGTCATTTAATGAGATAATTTATGAGGGCATGTTTAGGGGCGGGACATGGTAGGGGTTGGGCGGGGAAACTGGTGGCGAGTAAACCTTGAGGCCTGGCTAGTAGCTCAGGACTTAAAATGTTGAGCCCTGTATATATACAGGTATATATATATATATATATATATATATATATATATATATATATATATATATATCTAAATCACTAGTGGGTCTGCATTAAACTGGAACATCGGCCGCAGCTGGCCCACGGGCCCCAGCTGTAGGTGGACAACTGTGGCAGCCATTGATGATCTCCATCTAATAATTGTCATTTAGAGGGCTCAGCTGCTTAAAATCCAGATGTCTAAACTGTAGCCTCAGCAGTAGCTCTTGTTCATCTAAACATGTACTCCAGGACACCTAAAAATCATCCCGTGTAGTAGGGCTGCATCTACAAGGCAGGGTTAAATTCTTGTTTGTGACTAGAGAACGTGGTAGCCTGAACTCTCCTATGCTTCTGTGTTCTTCTGACTTCAACAAGAAGCTTACTACTGCAAGTGGACTTCAGCAGCATAGTATGGACCTCCCATTCTTTCAGCTCTCCTCCCCCTACTGAAGTGTCCAAAGCAACTGTCTCTTCTGCGTACCTAACTACCCATTGTCCACAAATACAAGATATACATTACCCAACTGAAAGTAGCCCCCGTACAAAGAATCGAGCTAACCTTTTTCCTGATTCTCAAGCTTCGTTTGCAGATCTCTCATCCGTGAATCCAGAGCGGTTATTTGCAATTTAAGATTTTCGATAGCTAAGAAAAGAGTTCACACAATCAATTTGAATGTATTATATGCTAAATAATTTTTATGTTCAGGACTAAACATTAGAATGTTTTTCTACTTCTATTGGCTCAGGAGACTGAGAGGAATTGAGAGGAAACTTTTCATTCCAGTTTTCCAGTGTTTGGAGCGGGCACCATACATAATAACATGCCTCTAACTGACTAATGGCAAAAACAAAGGAGCATTTCCACCATATTACCCAATGCAGAAACACTCTATAGACAACTTCAGACTACCAACCATATGACTCCACCTGATCCTTTTTTTTAAAACAAAGGGTCATGGTGGTCTGGTAAGTAGGCACTTACCTCTACCTCTCACCGGGTGTTGCCAGTTTGATATCTGTTCCGTTGTGATGGTGTCTACTCTCAAGTTAACCATTTGATGCATGGACTTACTAATTGCTTATCAATTAGTGACCATTGCTGCATTTTTTGGACCTGTTTGCACTTATTTGTTGATGTTGTTATCATTTAAGCACTTGCACTTCAATCACTATTGTATTGTTGACATTCTAGTTAACATATTGTTTCACGCTAGAATTTGAAATGTATTTATCACTTATTATTAGAGCCCCCTTATTACTATACACCCCCCACATTGCTAAAGTTGTTTTCACACCACTTTAGGGGAGCAGCTTCCTTAATATATTTCACATTACCATAGCGCAGAGTTCTCTATTTACTCAATAATAGAGGTATGGGGGTCTGGGTACTGTTCTTGGGGACATGTATAAATGCTAAAAATGTTTTTAAAAACAATATTTATTTTCAGATATAGTGCTTATACTTATGCTTAAAGTGCAACAATAAAAATGAAAAATTCCTTTAAATATAGTGCCTGGGGGGTCCCCTTAGTCTGCCTGTAAAGTGGCGCATCTGTAGCATATAGAGTCAAATCTCATTTAAAATGACTTACAGTTACAATTGCCGTAACTCGGCTATTAGAAAAAAAGAAACAGCGTGGGATCCCCCCCAAAATTTATACCAGACCCTTATCCGGGCACATAGCCTGGCAGGTCAGGAAAGGGGAGGAATGAGCGAGTGCCCTCCCCCCAAACCATACCAGGCCACATGCCCTCAACATGGGGGGTGGGTGCTTCGCCCATGATGATGGGGACAAGGGCCTCATTACCACAACTGTGGCCGATGGTTGTGGGGGTCTGCGGATGGGGGGCTTATCAGAAGCTGAAAGCCCCTTTAACAAGGGGGCTCCCAGATTGCGCCCCTCCCATGTGAATGAGTAGGGGTACATAGTCATTCACCCATTCAACAAAAAAGTGTACAAAAAGTAATAAAAACACACACAGTTTTGGACAAATCCCCCAATGTAAACCATTGTCAATCATGTCACCCGCCGCACCGAAAAAAGAAAAACAATGCTCCCACCCACTATGAAGGCTGGCTGCCTATGGCAGGATCTGACAGTTCTTATATAGGTAAGGGGCGAGGCCATCTTGCTACGTCACCTTGTGATGGAGTTGATAAAATTATTACTTTGTGTTTGTTATTTTTCTCCTAACCACTCAAATATTGCCTTCCTTTCTTATATTGTTTTATTACTTTTATTTCTTTATATATATATATATATATATATATATATATATATATATATATGTGTGTGTGTGTGTGTGTGTGTATTACGATAGTATTATTTTTCTTGAATGAAAGTTATGACAGAGTAAAGTCATGATAGAATTGAAAACTGAAAACAGATGTCTCTCTACTCCCTACCCCAAACCCCCTCCTTCTACTGCACTCCTAATCAACCACCTCCTTTCTGCCCATCCCATCGACCAAAGAAAGACGGCCCCCCATGAGTGAAGCATCGTGGCAAGGAGGAGATGTAGCAAGAGAAGACTATATGAATCAGCCAATCAGATGCACCCATATGAATGATGATTGCTTATGTCACTTTGTCTATAAAGCTGTTATTCCAATAAAGTTCAGTCTCTTCTTTGTGGGCTGGAAGGCATGGAGGTCTGTGGTCTGAAATTTTGTCTATAGGCTACAGCCTTACTTTTGTCATGAATTTAATTCAGAGGCAGATTAGGTTATGCCCTGGAATTGAGCCAGGGGACGTCCATTACAACCTGGTGGCACCGCCTCTTCTGACATCACAGACTGGTGCATGCTGGGTCAACAACGTCACAAGGGGCGGTGTCAACAGATTACATTGCCATGTGACCTGTTAATCGTAGAGGAGACATTCCCAGAAGGCAGAGCGTTTTTTATTTTTTGGGTCAGTGATGCAGTGGGCGGCGTGATTGACGATGGATTCACATCGAGGGGCAGTTTTTTTATTTATTAATAAAGGATTTGTCAAAAACTTGTCTCCTGTTTTTATTTATTTTGTATACTTTTTTTGGTGAATCGATAGGGGTACTATGTACCCGATACTCATTGACATGGGGGGTCAGGATCTGGGGGCCTCCCGAACCACTGGTCACAGTTGTGGGGATGAGGCCCTTGTCTCCATCAACACAAAGCACCCACCCCCCATGTTGAGGGCATGTGGCAAGGTATGGTTCAGGTAGGTAAGGGGCACTTGCTCATCCCCCGCTTTCCTGACCTGCCAAGCTGCAAGCCCGGATAAGGGTATGGATTTTGGGGGCATGGGTTTCCCCTTAAAATCCATACCAGAACCAAAGGGACTGGGGGAGGGACGGGGAGGGACAAATTTAAAGAAACCCCAGTGCTTCCAGCTCCAGTCACTGGAAGGTGAAATTATTCTATAAGGATTCATGTTTCCTTGTGGTTTGGCTTACGTCCTACATGTGCATCAAGTAGATGTACTTGGGAACCTGTTTAGGCAAGAGAGTCTAATTATTGCAGGATTGGCATAGCCACTTAATTATCCACATCTTTTATAAGGGGGGGGAAGAAAGCAGCAAGCTCTGGAGAAGGAGTGGTGGTGTAATAGTGAAGTGATTTGTCTGGGATGGTGGACAGTAGTCTTCCCTTGTCGCACCTCCTTCCCCCTAAGTACTAGTGTTTTTGACCTCCTTGTGAATGCAGTCAACTGCCACATTGCACCTGCAACAACATGAGTACTGAGGCCTTGGATAAAGTATAAGTCTTCTCCTTCCCAGGCTTAGCACCATCAGAGAAGCAGAACTGTGTGGTAGAACCGGTGGGGGTGCAAATCATCTGGATCTTGTCCATGCAAAGCTCAAGGATTGGAGAACTGGCTTGAAAACTCCATGTTACTGGAAGGCATTATTCAGATAATTTCTTATACGTATGTAAATGCAGTAAAAAAAAGCAAACTAGATAAAAGTGATCCTGGGCTAACAGTTTAAAGTTAAGGCCTCACACGGGCATTATAAAAAAAGAGTTGTAAAGCTAGTACCGACGCCAGGAAACAAGCATGTGAAAAAATGTGATTTTATCAGCGTTTTGCATTGGCGTCAATGTATGTTTAGCCACGCTAGCTTTTAGCAGCTTTTCTCTGCCATTATTCAAAATCAATGCTTCCCTATTGGAGCCCATTGATTTGAATAGACGACGCACCAAAAGTTGGATCATGATGATCTGACTTGCAGGGGGACTTGTGTGCTGAGGATCTTGAAAGAAAACCCCCAGACAAAAATAAAATAAAAAAATTGACGTGGGGTCCCCCCCCAATATCCATCCCAGACCCTTATGCAA
This sequence comes from Rana temporaria, assembly GCF_905171775.1. NCBI lineage: Eukaryota > Metazoa > Chordata > Amphibia > Anura > Ranidae > Rana > Rana temporaria. The sequence continues at coordinate 164,186,640 of NC_053496.1, forward strand.
ACATGCAACCCAGCAGGTCATAGCAAACGGCAGACCCAACATTACACCGGGAGATCGCGTAGAGTCAACATCGGAAGAATAACAGAGGGAGAAGACCCGGCAGAATAGGGACAAGACAGCGCAGAGAGGAGAAGAACTGGAGAGGGGAGAACAAAACAGGTATAGGGAGAAGACATCGCCGGAGGAGGGAGAAGGTGAATGGGTAGTGGTACAATGTATCCCTTACTCATTCACATAGGGTGGGGGGCTGGATCTGGGGCCCCCGTTGTTAAAGGGGGCTTCCAGATTCCGATAAGTCCCTGCCGCAGACCCAAACAACCACCGGCTAGGGTTGTCGGGAAAAGGCCCTTGTCCTCATCAACATGTTGAGGGCATGTGGCCTGGTCCAGGAAGGGGGGGGCGCGCTCGCCAATTTTTTTTCATTTTGGCGGGGGTTCCCCTTCAAGATCCTCAGCACACAAGTCGCACTGCAAGTCGGATCATCATGATCCGACTTCTGGTGCGACTTCTATTCAAATCAATGGGCTCCCATAGAGAACCATTGATTTTGAATCAATGGAGGGGGCGAGCACGGCGCCCCACACCAGGGAGAAAGCCATGCATTACTGTGTGGAGTTACAGACAGAAGAACAGGAAGTGGGAATTTCTCAGAGGAAATAAGGACATTTAAAATCAAAATGGAAGGATGAGGTAAGTGAAGGAGGACTGCACTGAGGTAAAGGAAGCTATTTAGGAAAAAAAATTGTACCTTTACAACCCCTTTAAAAATGCCTGTGTGTGTGTGAGGCCATTGAATAACATGAAGAGGAGTTTTTAGGCTGTAAAAAAAGCTCCAATACACAACTGTAAAAACGTCCATGTGAATGAGGTCTAATACTAAATTAAAATAAAGCAACATGTAATTATGTAAACAAGAAACTTTCCCTTTCAAGAAAAATGGTCTTTTACCTGGACCCATGCTGTCTCCTCTTTCCCCTTTCAGTCCTTGCGGTCCTGTCAGTTATGAAACATATTAAATGAGAGAGTTAGTGAAAAAATGATAAAGTTATATCTTTATATACTGAGTGCAGAAGAAGGTCAAAATACCTGTAAACTACATCCTACAAATATCCTTTAGTCAAAGATCTTTATTTTAACCAGAGGTGTCGATGACAGTGTAGCGGTGCCCCCGTGGGGTCGCCAAGTACAGTAGTTCCACATGTGAGTGAATTACTTATATAGCACTACAAATGTGAACTGAATCGCCTCAAGGCACTTGCCATCCATTTTCCTTCAGTTTAACCCTCAGAATAGATGGGTCTTTAGTTTTTTTCTGAAGGCCAGGTGATCAATTTCCATTTGGATATTAGTTGGTAAAGCGTTCCATAGTCGAGGTCCTTGAACTGAAAAACTACGTTCTCCTTTGGTCTTTTATCGGGTTTTAGGAATTTGTTATAATTTTTGGTTAGTTGATCTAAGAACTCGATTTGGGTTTTGTTGTTTTATTTTCTCACTTAAATATAGGGGCGCGCTTCCGTGTACACATTAGTGCGTTATGCATAAGGCCTTGAAAGTGACTCAGTCCTTTATGGGCAGCCAATGGAGGGATCTCAGGGACGGGGTGATTGGTTCCCGGGGTTTTTTCCCTGTTACCAGTCGAGCTGCCATGTTTTGGATGATTTGGAGCCGGGCGAGTTGGTACTTTGGGAGTCCGAGGTAAAGGGCATTTGCATGATCCAATCTGGAGTTAATGATTGACCCTACCACTACCGCTGTGTCTTCCCTGCCCAGCCCAGCATTCATCTCCAGGCACACATTTCTAGACAATGAACAGTCCATCAGCTTGTTTTTGTGGTTTTTATTTGAGGGATTAAACTTGGAAGGGGAAAAGGGAACATAGGATGCCCAAGTAATTGATCTTCTCAGGTGAAGAAGGTATTTGTAATCTGGATTGGCAGTCTCTAAAGCTCCAACTCCTCCAGCACATCACTTCTGAGTAAACTCCACTTTCTCTACTGCACAATGCTTGATTCCTGGTACAACTAGCACATGGCTAGGCCCCACTCGAAATAAGGCCTAGCAATTTAAGATCCGCCATTTGCTGGCAGGGGTACGCAGTCCCCTTTAATGTAGCAACCAATGAAAATGAAAAAAAAAGAGTACTTGTTGTGCTAGCTGTAACTTGGTGAACTAAAGGTCCCGGTCAATCATGTGCAAGTCCTGCCAACCCTCCTGGCTGCAGCAACCTGTCTTGAACGCCAGTAACATCACAGTCTCTCATTCTGGCTCTACATCCAGTCCTGGCATGTCTCTCCCAGATCTTCTCACTGTACATGTCACTCACTGACCCCAAATGGATCCCTCCTGGTGATTTACCTGGCAATGTTCAGGACACCCCTGATGTGGGTTGTATGAGAGTTCCCTTGACAGCTCCTGAGCTCTGGCCCAAGGTCACCCCCCCCAGATAGGCTGTCGGGGCCTTTGAGGGAGCCCCCTAACACTCTATCACCCTGGCTTTGGCCAATTATGGCTCTCCATTTTTTGCAAGCTGTGATTGGCCAAGCATGCGGGTCATAGTGCATGCTTGGCCAATCATCAGCCAGCAATGCACTGCGATGTCGCAGTGAATTATGGGCTGTGAAACGTAACTCGAATTCGGCGCGAACGGCCCAAAACGTTCGTAATTCGACGAACGATCGAACATACGATGTTCGAGTCGAACATGAGTTTGACTCAAATACAAAGCTCATCCCTACTGCCAGCCTCTGTGCATCGCTCACTCAATGCAAGTCCCGCCGACTGCTGTAAGTGTTGCCACTTGTTTCATACTGCTGGATAGACTCTGTTACTGTATCTGGAATGGTCTGACAATATACTGTAACTTCGCATTTTCAACCACTGTGTGTGCCGTACCCTCTGGGTGCCTACCACCTGGGTCTTTTCCCACCCCACAGCCTACGTGGTTTAGAAACAAATCATTAAAATATCCATGAGAAAACAAAGCCATGTTTTCATTTAAAGTCATACAAATCATTCATGTAAGCAGTTCTTCTTAGTGGGACAAGTTCCCAATTACCTTGCTCCCCATTGGCTCCTCTTTCCCCTTTTGCTCCAGGTGGTCCGGCAATTCCTTGTAATCCAGGAGTTCCTAATCAGTCAAAAAATAATAAAAGCTAGAGTTTAATCTGCTTAGTTTTTGACCCCTCTGGTTCCTCCTTTACCCACTCAAAAATGTGCTAATAAATGCAGTTGTAACATTAAAAATAGAATACAATTATATTTTATTATATTGTTAGACAAATGTTTGCAATTAAACTGAATTTAAAGTTCAGAGTTCAGAATTTACCTGAAGCCCCTGTGTCTCCTCCTACTCCCTTTAGTCCTGTTGGCCCCTGCTCTAGGGTAGCCACCTTTTCTTCTTCCCGAACACTTTAGCAGCGCACAGGAGTTTTTTTTTGTAGTATAAACTATACATATATTTTGCTATTAAATAACATTTCTAATCATATGAAGTTAAGAGAGTCCCCTTTACATCAGAGTCCACAGAGTTCCCCTTTTATATTTGAATCCACAGAGTTCCCCTTTTACATCTGAACTCACAGGGTTCCCTTTCACTGTAAGGGGGGACTCTGCAGACTCTGATGTAAGGGAGAACTCTGGGGCCTCTAACATAAGGGATGCTCTGGGAACCCTGATTTAAGGGGGAACACTGAGTACTCTGATGTACAGAGAAGACTCTGATGTAAGGGGAAACACTGTGGCCTCTGGTGTAAAGGGGAACTCTGATGTAAGGGATGCTCTGAGAACCCTGAATTACCTTAGTGTACTTACTCAGAGGCAGGAGAGAGAAGGGGGAGACTTCAGTCACAGACAGGGGTGGATGGTGAGCTCACTTACCCCTTGGCAGTCAGCACCTCTCATCCAGATGTATCTGAGGCTTCTGGACTTAAAGGAGATGTCCAGCCTGAGCTTTTTGGGCTGGGCTTCTCCTAAGGGTCACAGGAGTGCAATTCGTTTTGCACTCCTGTGACCTGTTTTCAGAGGAGAGCGGTCTGAAGTTCGCTCTCCGCTGATGTCACTGCCATCAGTCGGGGCAGCGCGTCATCACGACTTCCCAAGTCGGGATCCGCCAGCTGCCCTGATTGATGGCAGTCTCAGCGAGCCACTGAGCCGCTGAGACCGCCCCTCCCTGCCCCTCCACGGCTCCAATGAGCGTGGAGAAGCGGAGAGGAAATAGGCTGACTGACAGTCAGCTTCTTTCCTCTCGGGGATCTGTGAGAACCGAGCCAGCGGCGATGTTCGCTGGCTCGGTTCTCAGTGCACAGATGGCGGGGGACAGATGGAGCATCGGTCTGATGCTCCATCCACCGAGGTAGGTATAAAAAGCCAAAAACCCAAAACTTCTCCTTTAACATTTCCAGCCTCCACTTTCCTTTTCTGAGGCACTGTGCCATGGATTGGAGTGTGGGAAGACACAGAGGGGTAGGGGTGGGGAAGAGGTGCAGATCGAGCCCTCTTCCCTCTCCCGTCTGTGTTTGGGGGGGGGGGTTGTTAGTGTTGGCTTTGGGCAATGTGAAAGAGTAACAGCCTCAGCTTAGACAACTGCAGCCAGCAACCCTACTGGGAAGCCATAGTCCAGTCTGAATAATGTGTCCAAGTTTCAGACAGTCTGAAACCTAGATGCATGATTCCAAACCCGAACTGTCCGGGTGAATCCTGGACAGGTGGCAACCCTCTCCTCTTGGTCCAGTGTCTCCAGTTTTCTCTGGTGGTCCAGGCAGACCTGGTTATGAAATACAATTAAAGAGTTAAAAGTGGACCTTTCATCAGATATAGTTTTACAAGTTAGGCAGGGTTGTAACTACAGATCATGGGGCTTTTAGAAATGTTGGGGGGGGGGGGTTGGTACAGGGCCACAGCAACTTCTGCAATCAATAATGGTTCTGTACTGAATCTGTGTTGTCTATGTTTAAATCACTCTGAAACCCCTTTAACAGTGCCATTTCCACCACCAGGCCTCAAGGCAACTGTGAGGGCTGCTATGGCTAGTGTTAAGTGTAGCCTGCTTAATAAAGTGTTGGTGCAATACTTCCAGAAAAAGTGAAGGGAGTTCCCAGTTCTCCAGAATCACAGCTCCCAACTGCCCCTGATTTGGAGGGACTGTCCCTGATTTTGAGCAATGTCCCTCTGTCCCTTATTCCTCATTTGTCTCTCATGTTGGTCTGATCTATATAGTTGTATATATAATGCACTATTTATCTTTCAAAAAGTGCTTCCCAGAGCTAAACCTTTATCCAATTTCTAAAATGCTGCATTTGTACATTTTAAAAGCCAATATAAAGGAATAGTAGTAAAAAAAAAAAGCTCTTGTGGTTTTAACAAATCTTTTTTTTTTAGTTAAATCTCCTTTAAGGGGGGCGTGGCAGAGGCATATCCTACCTATACCATCATACTTTTGCTAGTAAGTGTCCCTCATTCTCGTTTTTAAATGTTGGGAGGTATGCAGAAACCACCTGGTGAAGTATTAGGCTACAGATCGTTATTGATATTAAAATTGTGTTAATTTTTACCTGGTTCTCCCTTTTCCCCTTTTGCTCCATTTGCCCCATTTATGCCTGGTAGACCGTTCTTCCCGGGAGCTCCACATGTGATGATTGAGTAGGAGTTCTCATCAGGGTTTTGGCATATCTGTGTTCCTGGAGTCACTAATGCCACATGGAGCAAAAGTAGACCAAGAACCTTCATAATTGACATATTCCAATTACAGCTGGTCTGTAGGAGAGAAAGAAACACCTGTGGTTACTATTACAGCAAATAAGTTCATGTTCTGCTCTAGTACATCTACTCTAGGACCTTTAGGGCTATTCTAGGAGAACTAGAGCCATTCCAGAACATCTAGGGCTACTCTAGGACATCTAGGCCACTCAAGGACATCTAGGGCTACTCTATGACATCTAAAGCTACTCTAGGACATCCAGGAACAATCCAGGATGTCTAGGGCTACTCTAGGACATCAAGGGCCACTCAAGAGCATCTAGGGCCATTCCAGCATATCTAGGGCTACTCTAGGACATCTAGGGCCCGTCCAGGACATCTAGGGCCCGTCCAGGACATCTTGATCCACTCCAGGACATATTGTTCTAATCTATGACATCTAGGGCCTCTCCAGAACATATATGGCCACTCCAGGACATCTAGGCATACTCTAGGACAACTAAAGCCACTCTAGGACATCTAGGACCAATCCAGGTAATCTAGGAGGACACCTAGGGCAGGCAATTAATCTCCCACTGCTTATATTCACATTCTGTTTTTTTCTTCTGCCATACTGTTCGCTCACCCAGACAAGGTGAAATATCTGGTACTTTTGTTGTTGTAGAGTATGGGACCCGCTACCCTCCTTTTTTTTGCGGTGCAGCGCCAGATTTTTTTATAGTTGCATTGGTCCAACTAGGAATAACGTAAGTATGCATGTTGTCCATTAGGTTCAAATACCTTTCTGTTGTTGGAAAATAATATAATTGGAGAGTGCATTTTCAGAACATGAATAAGGGAGAAGTGGGGGAGCAGAGCATGCAGAGTGCAGTTGAGATCACACATAATTGAGAGACTGTACTGAATAAAAACATGGGGGTCTAGGTACAAAAACATGTACCATGTTGATTTCCTAAAGGGGTTGTAAAGGTATTTTTTTTCTTTCTCAATAGGTTCCTTTAAGCTAGTGCATTGTTGGTTCACTTACCTTTTCCTTTGATTTCCCTTCTAAATGTTTTTTTTTCTTTGTCTTCTTTGTCTGAATTTCTCACTTCCTGTTCCTCCTCAGTAAGCTGACTAAGGAGAAACATGAAGTGAGAAATTCAGACAAAGAAAAAAAAACATTTAGAAGGGAAAAGGTAAGTGAACCAAAAATGCACTAACTTAAAGGAACCTATTTAGAAAATAAAAAACAAAACTTTACAACCCCTTTAAGCTTTCATACAGGTGCAAAAAAATGATTGAGCAGACTAGGCCTCACTCTGAATAATTCCTAGCTGAAACTTTACTTGCTGATTAATGGGCCAGGGGCCTGCAGTACCCCTTCTTGAAGGCCCTGAACATTTATTAAAGCATACTTGACAGTGGGCTACTGATACTAATCCCAGCAAGCCCGACTTGCAAATCCTGAGCCCTCAGACTGCAGCAACTTGACACAAAACTAGAGATGAGCTTTGGCCAATTATGTCTCAAGGGGTTTAGTACACGCCCCACACTATATAAGGCGGCCTTCCTGGCGGCCTTGTGTAGTGTGTTGCGGTGGTTAAAGACAGAAAGAAAGAGAGTCACTTTTATTTTGAGTTCGGCAGGCGAGTAGAGTTGAGCGAACCCGAACTGTAAAGTTCTGGTTCGGTACGGACTTTGGGTTTTTCCAGAACCCGGACCCGAACCTGAATAATTGGAAAAAGTTTGGGTCCGGGATCGGAGTTCGGGAAAAAAAAATACGCAGAGGTCCCCGCAAATTCAATAACCTTTAGGTCTGGTATGGATATTAAGGGGAACCCCGCCGTCAATTTAAAACAAAAATGACGTGCGATTCCCCCTAAATATCCATAACCAGACCCTTCAGGTCTGGTATGGATATTAAGGGGAACCCCGCCGTCAATTTAAAAAAAAAATTACGTGCGGTTCCCCCTAAATATCCATAACCAGACCCGTTATCCGAGCACGTTGACCTGGCCGTCCATAGAAAAGAGTTGGGGACAGAGTGCGCCCCCCCCTCTCCTGAACCGCACCAGGCCACATGCCCTCAACATGGGGAGGATGTCCCCATGTTGATGGGGACAAGGGTCTCATCCCCACAACCCTTGCCCGGTGGTTGTGGGGGTATGCGGGCGGGAGGCTTATCAGAATCTGGAAGACCACTTTAACAAAGGGGACCCCCAGATCCTGACCCCCCCTGTGTGAAATGGTAATGGGGTACACCATACCCCTACCATTTCACGAAGGAAGTGTAAATTCTTGTAAAAAAAAAAAAAACACACACACAACGTAGAATAAAGTCCTTTATTAATAAAAAAATAAATAAAAAAACTCCAGCGGTGATAATCCACTCGTTCCCGGCTTCCTGCTCCAACGTTGTCCTGATCCAGCAACGAGGTTGATCTCCAGCGATGAGAAGATCCAGCGACGGGTGATCTCCGGTCCAGCGATGAGAAGATCCATCCATCCAGAGAGCAGCATCGCCGACCTCCTCTCATCGCTGGACACAGCCCAGCGAATGACACGCTAAAGCTGTGACATTACTACAGGAAGAGGGAAGACTCTGGGCTTCCCCAGTGACGTAGCAGAGGGTACGTCAGAGGGTGCGGGGTCACGTGACGGGTGGCCCTGCCTCCCCTAAATAAGTAATATCACAGCTTCAGCGCATCATTCAGTGGGCTGTGTCCAGCGATGAGAGGAGGTCGGCGATGCTGCTCTCTGGATGGATGGATCTTCTCATCGCTGGACCGGAGATCACCCGTCGCTGGATCTTCTCATCGCTGGAGATCACCCGCACTCGTCGCTGGATCAGGACAACGTTGGAGCAGGAAGCCGGGAATGAGTGGATTATCACCACTGAAGTTTTTTTATTTTTTTATTAATAAAAGACTTTATTCTATGGTGTGTGTGTTTTTTTTTTTTTTACAAGAATTTACACTTCCTTTGTGAAATGGTAGGGGTACAGTGTATCCCATTACCATTTCACACAGGGGGGGGGCCAGGATCTGGCGGTCCCCTTTGTTAAAGGTGTCTTCCAGATTCTGATAAGCCTCCCGCCCGCATACCCCCACAACCACCGGGCAAGGGTTGTGGGGATGAGACCCTTGTCCCCATCAACATGGGGACATCCTCCCCATGTTGAGGGCATGTGGCCTGGTGCGGTTCAGGAGAGGGGAGGGCGCACTCTGTCCCCAACTCTTTTCTATGGACGGCCAGGTCAACGTGCTCGGATAACGGGTCTGGTTATGGATATTTAGGGGGAACCGCACGTCATTTTTTTTTTTAAATTGACGGCGGGGTTCCCCTTAATATCCATACCAGACCTGAAGGGTCTGGTTATGGATACTTAGGGGGAACCGCACGTAATTTTTTCTTAAATTGACGGCGGGGTTCCCCTTAATATCCATACCAGACCTAAAGGGTCTGGTTATTGAATTTGCGGGGACCTCCGCGCATTTTTTTTTCTAAAAGTCTGTGTCCCATTGACTACAATGGGGTTCGGAGTTCGGGTTCGGGTGTTCCGAACCCGAACTTTTTTTTTAAAGTTCGGGTTCGGACACGAACCCGAACATCCAGGTGTCCGCTCAACTCTACAGGCGAGTCAGTTACAGTTACAGTGTGTAGAGGATATATATGCATCTCAGGTGTTGTATATATATTTATACACTGTATTAAGTTTAGCTAGGTCAGCTCTTCCTAATATACTGATGGACAGGCAGGTGATTGTGCTAGCTGCAGTATTTTCACTTGGTGTACTTTGCACAGTGTGCACCTAAAACTACGTTAATACAATTGCTGGTGCTCTCATATTAATACCACAGGCAGTGACTGATCAGCAAGTATTTTCACTTGGTGTACTGTATCCTCTGCACAGTGTGCACCTACAGCTACGTAAATACAATTGCTGTTGTTCTCATATTAATACCACAGGCAGTGACTGATCAGCAAGTATTTTCACTTAGTGTACTGTATCTTCTGCACAGTAAGCACCTAAAGCTACGTGAATACATTTGCTGGTGTTCTCATATTAATACCACAGGCAGTGACTGATCAGCAAGTATTTTCACTTGGTGTACTGTGTCCTCTGCACAGTGAGCACCTAAAGCTAAGTGAATACATTTTCTGGTGTTCTCATATTAATACCACAGGCAGTGATCAACAAATATTGTCAGTATTTGTGCAGCTGCATCTCCCTGCAGGCCATTAGTATGTCTGGAAGGACAACAAGGAAAGGCAGAGAGTCACGAGCTGATAAAAGAGGGCAAGCCGACTCTGTGTCTAGAGGCAACAGTGCTGGTCGTGGACACAGTGCATCCTCATCAGCACGTGGCCATGGGACACGCTCGTCCTTTTTTTCGGCAGCTGGCCGTGTTGAGCCGCAACATGCTGAACATTTGGTAGAGTGGATGACTAAGCCGTCCTCATCCTCTCTCACCCAGGCTCAGGGTACTTTGTCTGGCAAAGCAGCTGCCAACGCAGTCTCTTCTCTCTGCTTAATGGCATCAGTCACTCCTTCCCTAGCCCCACTATGTCCTCCTGAGGAGTCCCCCAAACTGTTTGACCACAGTGTTGGGTACATGCTGCAGGAGGATGCGCAGTGTTTTGAAGGTGCCCAAGAAGGACCGCAATCTTGCAGTCATGTCCCCCCAGCTGCAGCATACTGCCAGGTTTTCTACAGTGATGAGGAGGGAGGGGATGATGAGGTCACTGACTCTACGTGGGTGCCTGATAGGAGAGAAGAGGAGGAGGAGGCACATCTCCAACAAGGCAGGATGCCCTCCAGGGGCCAGCTTAAGGGCAGCACACCGACTGCATCACAACGCAGAGCTCCGCATGTGCAGGGCGCTGCTGTCTCTCCGCGTTATTCCAAAAGTTCTTTGGTGTGGGCCTTTTTTGAGACAAGTGCATCAGATCGCACCGCTGCTATTTGCAACATATGCCGCAAACGTATCTCGCGTGGCCAAAACATCACCCGCTTGGGCACCACATGCTTGACCAGACATATGTCGACCTGCCATGCAGTTTTTTGGCAAGCGTACCTCAAAGACCCACACCAAAGAACAAAGCGGACCTCCTCTTGCTCCTCATCAGCTGGGATCTCCCACCCCACTATACCTTCAGTCCTCTCTGAAGCCTGCACTGATAGGACCGAAGGTGTAAAATTAGGTGTGTCACAGCCAAGTACTTGCGGGCAATTTACTATTGGTACACCGACATCAGATTGTACCAGGCAAATTTCCCTGCCCCAGCTGCTGCAGCACCAAAATAAGTTCTCTCCCAGCCATCCACATGCCCAGCAGTTGAAGGCTAGCTTAGCTAAATTGCTAGCACTTCAACTGCTGCCTTTTCAGCTGGTACACTCTGCCCCCTTCCGTGAATTTGTGGAATGTGCAGTACCTCAGTGGCAGTTTCCCAAACGTTGGGAACCAGCGTTGCTCTTTAGGCGTTCAAGGGGCTACACAGGTACGCAGGCAAAAAGATGCCATGCGGTGCTTGAGCTGGTGTGCTTGGGGGACAGGAGCCACACTGGGGCAGAGGTTCTGTCAGCTCTGCAGGGGCAGGCTCAGAGTTGGTTGACACCATGCCAGCTTAAGCCAGGAATGGTGGTTTGCGACAATGACACCAACTTCCTCTCCGCCATCCGACAGGGACAACTGACCCATGTGCCCTGTTTTGCTCATGTCCTTAACTTGGTGGTGCAACGGTTCTTAGGCAGGTACCCGGGTTACAGGATGTCCTGAAGCTGGCCAGGCAACTCTGTGTGCATTTCCGACGGTCATATGATGCCAGTGCTCGGCTGACCTCCAAAAGGAATACAACCTGCCCTGAACTATTCTGTGACATGCCCACCAGGTGGAACTCTACGTTGGCCATGCTGCAGTGGCTGCACACGCAGCCGAGGGCCATCAATGAGTATCTATGCCAATATGGCACCAGGACAGGGTCAGGGGAGCTTGTTCTTTTTTCCCACGCCAGTGGGCCATGATCAGGGATGCATGCACTGTCCTGTCACCATTTGAGGAGGCCACGAGGATGGTGAGCAGTGACAGTGCATGCATCAGTGACATTGTCTTATCCACCTGTTGGAGCACACGCTGCATGGAATAATGGAAAGGGCCCTTGAGGCAAAACATTTGTTTTGCTGTCTGTGCGCATTTGTTCAGAAGATTGCTTCTCACTTTCTGTCCCAATGACAAATGATTTTTTGAAATTTTTTTTTTTTTTTTGTGAAACAAGGATTGGTGATAAAACATCAGTGGACAGGAGACACCTCTTACAGAAGACAATTTCCCTTCCTAGGGGTAGATTTCCTCTCACTTCCTGTTTTCTCCTTCTGTTTGCAAGTAGGAGTCGTTTGTAAGTTGGATGTTTGACAGGTATGACTGGGCCGTCGACTTTAAGACAATTTCAAACAAACTCAACCTTCTAAGAAATCAGTAAACAGAACATATAAATTTACTGCAATTTTGTTTTTCAGTGTTTTTCTCTTTGGGCCAGATTCAGATACATTATCGTATCTATCGGCGGGTGTAGCGTATCTCAGATACACTATGCTGCCGTAACTTAGGGCGCAAGTTCCATATTCAGAAAGAACTTGCGCCCTAAGTTACAGCGGCATAGTGTAAATGTGTCGGCGTAAGCCCGCCTAATTCAAATTTGGCTGGTAGTGGGCGTGTTTTATGTTAAACTATCATGATCGCACGTAATTGATGCTGTTTTCGAACGGCGCATGCACCGTCCGTGGACGTATCCCAGTGCGCATGCTCGAAATCACGTCGCAAATAGTCAATGCTTTCGACGTGAACGTAACTTACGCAAAGCCCTATTCGCGAAATGTTTTACGCAAACAACGGAAAATTCGACGCTGTCCCGACGTCAATACTTAACATTGCGTACGCCTCATATAGCAGGGGTAACTTTACGCCGGTCCGACGCCTTACGTAAACTACGCATATAGATACGCCAGGCGCAACTACGTTTGTGAATCGGCGTATCTACCTAATTTGCATATTCTACGAGTAAATCTATGGAAGCGCCACCTAGCGGCCAGCGTAAATATGCAACTAAGATACGACGGCGTAAGAGGCTTACGCCAGTCGGATCTTAGCAAAATTCCGGCGTATCTTGTTTTCTGAATACAGAAAAAAGATACGCCGGCGCATCCTAGAAGTTACGCGGCGTATCAATAGATACGCCAGCGTAACTTCTTTCTGAATCTGGCCCCCTGTGTCTGCCTTCTAACCCCATCACTTGGGCTTCCAACAGAGCATGGTCTGTTCTTGTCACCATCTGGAAATCTTTCCTGAGAAAATGCTATGCTTAGATCAAGTTTAATTGGCTACAAAGAGGGTGCAGGAATTATTCTGCATTGCAATTATGTAGAACTGCAATCATATAAATATAAATATAATTAAAATAGTACCTGAAAGTGTAATTTTATTCACCGTCTTGTGCACGTAGAAATCTAAATCAGATGTAGTGTAATAGCTCCATCGTGCCTCTATATATACTGATAAGATGCTGGCTTGTTTGTATAATCTAAAGAAACAAAATACTAGAAATACTAGTACTAAAAAAAACTAGCAATATTTATAAGGACATTTATTCAATTCATCAGAATGACATTTCCTGTCATTTCCATCGTGCCTCTATATATACTGATAAGATGCTGGCTTGTTTGTATAATCTAAAGAAACAAAATACTAGAAATACTAGTACTAAAAAAACTAGCAATATTTATAAGGACATTTATTCAATTCATCAGAATGACATTTCCTGTAGAGTAACTGTAATAAAGATCACTCCCTTCCCCTGAAAAATGTTTAAGTACAATGAAAGTGAAAATTGTTCTGCTCTTTACATTGATTGTATGGCATTTATACAGTAAGTCTAGTAAATCAGCAAATCCCAAACTGGACACAGGATACATTATATGTGAAATGACCAATAGGAGATACATTTTGAGTCCAGTAGCTAAGCCGTTTAAAGCCCCATTCCGTACTAAAATTATAATTTTTCCCCAATCCTACCTCTCATTCCCTTCGAACCCAGTGGCGTCTGGTGGTAATTGTTTTTTTCTTTTTGGGGGGCGGGGGCCGCGGCAAACCATGCCAGTCCCCCCCCCCATCTATGGGGGCTAGAACTTCTCCCACGCTTCACCGGCGGCTTCCCCTGCTCTCTGTGGTCATCACGGCAACCGCTTCCCCTTCCCCTGCTCTCCACGGGAATAATGGTGGCAGCAGGTTCCGTTTCCACCCTCCTCCGCGGTGGCAAATCGGGACACTTCCCCTTTCGACCAAACTGGGAAACGGGTCTCAGACCCGCTTGTGCATGCTTGCTCCAGAGCCCTGCTCTATATATCAATAAGACACATAGAGCCATGGCTCAGCCCCATCTCCCACTCTCTTCTCATTGGTTCCTGCCTGGCTATACCCTCCCTCCTGTAAATTGTCCACGGTATATCATGGCTGCGTAGCCCTAACACCATGGTCAGTTTACGTGCCTCCGTCATCCGTAGCTCTCCTGTCCAACTTTGTCCTCTCCCCCTCTCTCCCCTCCCTGCCTGTCAGCTAGTGACAGTGCCCGCCCCCTCCCCTCCTGCTGCTGAAATAACATGTACATGTTTATACTATCAGCACTGTCTCGTAATGCAGTGTGGCCCTGTGTGTCTGTGATTTAAAAAAAAAATCAGTATATACCTCATTTCTGAGCGCCGATCGGCGCTCATGTGACCGACTGGCTCTCGCCTTCTCCCCTCCCGATTTACATCAGCGCGGGAATCTCGACCCTGCCCACTGCAGCTGTCAGACGGGGGAGAGGAGAGAGCCGGCTGGTAAAGTGAGTGCCGATAGGTGCTCAGAAATTAGGTATCAAAGAAATGAGGTTCACTGAGGCTGAAGTCCTGAAAAATTTCATCTGACAAAGGAGCCCATTCTCAGGCTTTACGTGAAATTGCGTTCTGTGTTAGACCCAGGGCCGGCCTTAGGCCTTTAGGCGCCCTTTGTGAGAAAGCTTTACAGCTTTCTCGCCAGCTTTCTGGCTGAGAAAAACAAAAATTAAAGAAATAATAAAGAAAATAATAAAAAATTAAATCAATAATTATAAATAAATAAGAGGTGACACCCGGTACCCCCGGTTCTCTCTGGGTTCTCATTCTCCTATACAGTACAGACAGTACCGGGTGTCGCACGGTCACGCCACTTACCAGCTTGGTGGACCGGGGTGATGATATGGCTCTCCATCTCCCGGTCTCGGTGGCCCGCGGGCCGCCAGCGGCTCTTTAAATTGCCCGAAACACGTGACCCTCCCGAGTTCTCCGCTCAATCGTCCACCGAGAGTTTAAAAAAGCGTGCCCAGAAGGTGATGGACTGCGATTGGCTGACTTAGATGCACACATGGGGCTGTCCGCCAATCAGAGCTCGGAGGCGTCCTGGGAAACGGAGTTGTGCTTGTGTTCAGGAACTGGGCGGTGCGATGGGCGGCGAGATGGGCGGGGGTGGAGGTAGGGGGGTGTGGCCGGCAGTGTTCTCCATCTGTCCCGGAAACACCTTTCTCCTCCCCCTCCCAGTGTTCTCCCCCGCCCCCTACTTACTACGCGGGCGAGTCACACAATAACATGGCATGACAAAATTGTTAGCGGTGCTCCACTTCCACCTCAAATTGTTGCTGGTGACATGGTAGGAATAGTACA
This sequence comes from Rana temporaria, assembly GCF_905171775.1. Taxonomy (NCBI): domain Eukaryota; kingdom Metazoa; phylum Chordata; class Amphibia; order Anura; family Ranidae; genus Rana; species Rana temporaria. The sequence goes on from NC_053496.1 coordinate 164,202,046, forward strand.
GGCTTATTTATTACTTGTACTGGATTGAGTTCTACATGGCTTCTGTACCATAATGGCTAGCTACATAAATACTTCATCATCATGCCAAGAGCAGCATCATAGATGTAGCGCCCTGGGGTATAATCAGGGAGCTCCTCACCAAATTCCTTGTCAGGAGTAGCCATTGTAGATAGTTGTTAGAGATTGATTTCTACCTAAAGTTTGGCCTTGTTGTACTTTTGTCTTTTGCCACTAGGTGACCGGGCACTTGGTGGCATTGGATGCGAGAAGGACATTTCAAGGTCAAGTTATGGGTATATGGGATATCTCAGCAAATGGGCAGGGTTTTTCTTGAATCATTTAGCATGCTGGGCGAACCTATATATTTGGGTGGAGTCAGGTGATTTATGTTCTGTGCCACCTGGACTGCCGTCTGGGTGGACATGTGTCGTCTGCACCAGGCTGCTAGGCTGGAGATTGGGCCTATCCCGGGGGCATCTGGCTGCCAGGCTGTGTCCAGAAGTAAGAGGGCAGCGTAGGGTTGGGTCTGCGGCTTTCAGTCCAACCAAAAGTGACAGTTCTGCCGGCAGGAGAAACTCGTGGTCGGAGGTAGAAGGGCAGCTGTCGCCACTAAGGGACCAACCACCTTTACCCAGGGACCACAGTGAGTAACTGAAGCAAGTACCGGAGCAATATTCTCACCGAACGGACATGGTGGAGAATGGGGGAAACTTTAGGTGATCAAGTCAGGGACCCAACCAGAGGAGGTGATGCTTGTAGAGCAGCCTTTTGTATCAAGCCAGGGACCGAGCCGGTCAGCAGGGGTGAAGCTTGAAAGGTATCTGGAGTGCCAAGCTAGTAAGTGAATTAGAGAGTGAAAGACTAGGAGCTCAAGGGGCTGAGGAGCTACAAGTGGACATTGTAGTGAAGCTGAGAGAACTGTTGAACTTTGCGTTAGGAACTGTTAAATACTGTTGTCATAGGAGACAGCAAACCTGCACATGCAGAAGTGGCACCTTGCTGGGGCATTTTCCTGTATGGCTGTCTTCCTATTGAAGTCTTGGAGTCTGCCTATTGAAATTGCAACCACTTTTGCATCCAAGAAGTGTCTGGCGCCCAATGACTTTCACCATCTTTGCACCCACTATGACTCACAACCCATTAAATATTGAAGGATGTCAGTGGTCTGTGGCCTCAAAGGTTCTCATTAGACTGGAAGAGGTTGGAGATTCTGCTACATACTGTATAAAAAGTGGATTTTATGCCATGGCATCTATTATTATTATTATTATTATTATTATTATTATACAGGATTTATATAGCGCCAACAGTTTGTGCAGCTTTTTACAACATGAAGGCAGACAGTACAGTTTCAATACAGAAGGAATCAGAGGACCCTGATCTTAAAGATTACAATCTAAAAGGGAGGGTCAAGCGATACAAAAGATAGCATGCATATATGTATTACGCTAAGAGTCTAAACAGACAATAATAAAAAGATATTAATAGTCAAAGTCCATTCATATACAATTCCAAATGAGTGAAAAAAAATAATTATGAAAAAATCAAGGTAAATCCCTTCACCACGTGAATCCACCATAAGTAAGGATGTACTCTTACCACAGAGTATGGAGTTCCTATTACGGAAGGTCATACAAGCTCTAAAATCTCCTTGTGCACTGATCACATATGGAAGACAGATGAGAGCAGTTCCAGGACCATCCGTGTGTAGCGGCCTGCTACTTTTTAGCCGGCGCTGCTTTAAATTTAGAGGGTAGTCTGAGAGTTAGTTGACTCAGACCGTATGATTTTTCCAAATTTGGGCCTCTGTTCCAGCCATGGCTGTACTGTGAGTGACCACTATTGTTGTCTGGGGTGCTGTTACCACCCCAGGCCAAGGGTGGCAGCAGTCAGGTCAAGGTGTTTTGTGTGTTCCCCTTCGGCAGCCAATCAGTGGGAGTTGTTCGTACCGTTGTTCATGCTGGGGAGGAGTACTTAAGGGACAGACGCCATTGGACCGGGGCCGTCGATCCTGAGTCTGCCGTCCCACCACCCCCCGTGAGTGGCCCTCCTGGCCAGGGGTGCGTGTTCACATTGCCACAGACGATTAGAATTTCCGATTGAAATTTTTTCCGTCCAATATGGTCCTGCCATTTAGGAGCCTGTTCTCCCCCAGCCATCACCGCTGTCATCAACACAGAGCAGATAACGGGAGGCAGAACAATTCTGGATGGGCTAGAGCTTCCTGAGATAACAAGCAGGTGATTGGTTGCTAGAATGCAGGGCAGTCCTAGCAACCTATCCCCAGCTTGCAACTTCTGCCCTCAATCCAGACCTGTCATGCCTCCCGCCCTCCTGTCCTCACCCCCATTACTGTTCTCAGCCCCTTTGTAAATTACAGTTCTCAGCCCCCCCCCCCCACATTACTGTCCTCGCCCCACCCCACATTGCAGTCCTCAGCCCCCCTACATTGCAGTCCTCACCCCCCTACATTGCATTCCTCAGCCTCCCCGACATTAACATCCTTACCAGCCCCGTACACACGTCCGAGAAACTTGACGGGCAAAACACATCGTTTTGCTCGTCGAGTTCCTTGTGAAGCCACCGAGGATCGCGGCGAGCCAACTTTTCCCATTGACTAACGAGGAAATAGAGAACATGTTCTCTTTTTGGCCCGACGAGATCCTTGTTGGTTTCCTCGGCGAAAAGTGTACACACGACCGGTTCTCGGCAGAATACGTCTCCCATCGAGTTTCTGGCTGAATTCTGCCGAGAAACTCGGTCGTGTGTACGGAGCCTTAAAGTTTGAGAACGAGCTCTCAAATTTTTGTTGGCGGAAATTCCGACAGGAAAAGTCAGATGGAGCATACACGGTCAGAATTTCTGACCAAACGCTCATATCGGATCTTTCTTGTCGGAAAATCCGATCGTGTGTACGCAGCAATAGACTTCTGTTATTACCTATGTGTTTGGTGAGCTTTCTGAAAATGCACCAAACCTGCAGAATATAATACAAGTATATTACAAAGTGCAGAAAAGCCAAAGGTACACTGCGTTGGTAAACCGCAGCTCATCAGTGTGAAAGCAGCCTTGGGCCCCTTTTACACGGTCAGTCCGACCCAATTGGACCCTCCATTCACCTCTCAGGCCTGGTACACACGATAGGATTTACCCGCGGATACGGTCTGCCGGACCGTATCCGCGGATAAATCCTCTGCGGATTTTAATCCGATGGAGTGTACACACCATCGGATTGAAATCCGCGCCGAATTCCCATCGCGGTGACGTGTCGCGCCGTCGCCGCGATGATGACGCGGCGACGTGCGCGACTCTGTCATATAAGGATATCCACGCATGCGTCGAATCATTATGACGCATGCGAGGGATGGGTTCGGACGGATCGATCCGGTGAGTCTGTACAGACCACCGGATCGATCCGCTGGTGCCGATTCCAGCGGATAGATTTGTAGACATGTCTACAAATTTTTATCTGCTGGAATTCGGAAATTTCGGAAATTTCCGTGGATAAATATCCGCTGGAACGTACACACGATAGGATCCATCCGCTGAAACCGATCCGCTGAGATTTTTCAGCGGATGGATCCTATCGTGTGTACGGGGCCTCAGGCCGCGTACACACGGTCGTTCCAAACCGATGAGAATGGTCCGACGGGCCATTTCCATCGGTTCACCGCTGAAGTGGCCTGATGGTCTGATGTGCGTACACACCATCGTTCCAAAAACTGATCGGGTCAGAACGCGGTGACGTAAATCACACGACGTGCTGAAAAAAACAAAGTTCAATGCTTCCAAGCATGCGTCGACTTGATTCTGAGCATGCGCGGGTTTGGAACCAATGCTTTCTGTACTAACCTTCGGTTTGGACCGATCGGGCAGCGGTCCATCGGTTCGATTTTAAAGCATGTTTTACAATTTTGGACCGAAGGAAACTGGACTTGAGGCCGTTTTCATGGGTTTGGACCGACCGTGTGTACACGGCCTAAGGAGTGGCAGATGTAAACCGACTTGTGTGCTATCTCCAATCCCATCCGCAAAAAAAAAAAAAAAAGAGTATAGTGGGCTGTGTCTGTGTCCGCTCTGCATATGCAAAGCAGACATGGACCTGCCATCCACCCGCTTCGTTTATTGTGGCCCGCAACCGGTTACCAAGTCACTTAAGTGGCACTTACGCTTCAAAAGGTTGAACACCCCTGATTTACACTATTGGGTTATGCTATTACTGCAGCCAGACTTAGTGGAGGGAGATTTCTGCAGCATATTTGGCAAGTACAGAATCACAGTATATATAAAATAATATGCAAAGTGGTTGGAGGGAAGCTTCAGCATGGCAAAGATGTTTTTATTACAAATTATGGGCCAGATCCACAACCAGCGGGCGCAACTTAAATGTTCCGATTTAAGTTACACTGCCGCAAAATTTCTACCTAAGTGCCCGATCCACAAAGCACTTACCTAGAAATTTGCAGCGGTGTAACTTAAATCCGTCCGGCGCAAGGCAGGCCCAATCTAATGAGGCGAGTCCCATTTAAATTAGGCGCGCTCCCACGCCGGACGTACTGCGCATGCTCCCGACGCTATTTTCCTGACGTGCTTTGCGTTACGTTACGTTGCGCCGAGTTTTGTGAATCGCGACGGGTAAAAAAGAGATGCGGCGGGAAAAAAATTTTTTTAAAAGAAATTTGACAGCGACGCTGGAAAGACAGGTATACTTTTACATGGTGTACTAACTTTACACTTTGTAAAAGCAGCCCTATCTTTGCGAAGGCAAACTAACATTTACGGAGACTTAACAAAGGGAAAAAGCATTTAGGAGCCTGTTCTCCCCCAGCCATCACCGCTGTCATCAACACAGAGCAGATAACGGGAGGCAGAACAATTCTGGATGGGCAGGAGCTTCCTGAGATAACAAGCAGGTGATTGGTTGCTAGATGCAGGGCAGTCCTAGCAACCTATCCCCAGCTTGCAACTTCTGCCCTCAATCCAGACCTGTCATGCCTCCCGCCCTCCTGTCCTCACCCCCATTACTGTTCTCAGCCCCTTTGTAAATTACAGTTCTCAGCCCCCCCCCCCACATTACTGTCCTCGCCCCACCCCACATTGCAGTCCTCAGCCCCCCTACATTGCAGTCCTCACCCCCCTACATTGCATTCCTCAGCCTCCCCGACATTAACATCCTTACCAGCCCCGTACACACGTCCGAGAAACTTGACGGGCAAAACACATCGTTTTGCTCGTCGAGTTCCTTGTGAAGCCACCGAGGATCGCGGCGAGCCAACTTTTCCCATTGACTAACGAGGAAATAGAGAACATGTTCTCTTTTTGGCCCGACGAGATCCTTGTTGGTTTCCTCGGCGAAAAGTGTACACACGACCGGTTCTCGGCAGAATACGTCTCCCATCGAGTTTCTGGCTGAATTCTGCCGAGAAACTCGGTCGTGTGTACGGAGCCTTAAAGTTTGAGAACGAGCTCTCAAATTTTTGTTGGCGGAAATTCCGACAGGAAAAGTCAGATGGAGCATACACGGTCAGAATTTCTGACCAAACGCTCATATCGGATCTTTCTTGTCGGAAAATCCGATCGTGTGTACGCAGCAATAGACTTCTGTTATTACCTATGTGTTTGGTGAGCTTTCTGAAAATGCACCAAACCTGCAGAATATAATACAAGTATATTACAAAGTGCAGAAAAGCCAAAGGTACACTGCGTTGGTAAACCGCAGCTCATCAGTGTGAAAGCAGCCTTGGGCCCCTTTTACACGGTCAGTCCGACCCAATTGGACCCTCCATTCACCTCTCAGGCCTGGTACACACGATAGGATTTATCCGCGGATACGGTCTGCCGGACCGTATCCGTGGATAAATCCTCTGCGGATTTTAATCCGATGGAGTGTACACACCATCGGATTGAAATCCGCGCCGAATTCCCATCGCGGTGACGTGTCGCGCCGTCGCCGCGATGATGACGCGGCGACGTGCGCGACTCTGTCATATAAGGATATCCACGCATGCGTCGAATCATTATGACGCATGCGAGGGATGGGTTCGGACGGATTGATCCGGTGAGTCTGTACAGACCACCGGATCGATCCGCTGGTGCCGATTCCAGCGGATAGATTTGTAGACATGTCTACAAATTTTTATCTGCTGGAATTCGGAAATTTCGGAAATTTCCGTGGATAAATATCCGCTGGAACGTACACACCAGGGGATCTGTCCGCTGAAACCGATCCGCTGAGATTTTTCAGCGGATGGATCCTATCGTGTGTACGGGGCCTCAGGCCGCGTACACGCGGTCGTTCCAAACCGATGAGAATGGTCCGACGGGCCATTTCCATCGGTTCACCGCTGAAGTGGCCTGATGGTCTGATGTGCGTACACACCATCGTTCCAAAAACTGATCGGGTCAGAACGCGGTGACGTAAATCACACGACGTGCTGAAAAAAACAAAGTTCAATGCTTCCAAGCATGCGTCGACTTGATTCTGAGCATGCGCGGGTTTGGAACCGATGCTTTCTGTACTAACCTTCGGTTTGGACCGATCGGGCAGCGGTCCATCGGTTCGATTTTAAAGCATGTTTTACAATTTTGGACCGAAGGAAACTGGACTTGAGGCCGTTTTCATGGGTTTGGACCGACCGTGTGTACACGGCCTAAGGAGTGGCAGATGTAAACCGACTTGTGTGCTATCTCCAATCCCATCCGCAAAAAAAAAAAAAAAAGAGTATAGTGGGCTGTGTCTGTGTCCGCTCTGCATACGCAAAGCAGACATGGACCTGCCATCCACCCGCTTCGTTTATTGTGGCCCGCAACCGGTTACCAAGTCACTTAAGTGGCCCTTACGCTTCAAAAGGTTGAACACCCCTGATTTACACTATTGGGTTATGCTATTACTGCAGCCAGACTTAGTGGAGGGAGATTTCTGCAGCATATTTGGCAAGTACAGAATCACAGTATATATAAAATAATATGCAAAGTGGTTGGAGGGAAGCTTCAGCATGGCAAAGATGTTTTTATTACAAATTATGGGCCAGATCCACAACCAGCGGGCGCAACTTAAATGTTCCGATTTAAGTTACACTGCCGCAAAATTTCTACCTAAGTGCCCGATCCACAAAGCACTTACCTAGAAATTTGCAGCGGTGTAACTTAAATCCGTCCGGCGCAAGGCAGGCCCAATCTAATGGGGCGAGTCCCATTTAAATTAGGCGCGCTCCCACGCCGGACGTACTGCGCATGCTCCCGACGCTATTTTCCTGACGTGCTTTGCGTTACGTTACGTTGCGCCGAGTTTTGTGAATCGCGACGGGTAAAAAAGAGATGCGGCGGGAAAAAATTTTTTTTAAAAGAAATTTGACAGCGACGCGGGAAAGACAGGTATACTTTTACATGGTGTACTAACTTTACACTTTGTAAAAGCAGCCCTATCTTTGCGAAGGCAAACTAACATTTACGGAGACTTAACAAAGGGAAAAAGCATTTAGGAGCCTGTTCTCCCCCAGCCATCACCGCTGTCATCAACACAGAGCAGATAACGGGAGGCAGAACAATTCTGGATGGGCTAGAGCTTCCTGAGATAACAAGCAGGTGATTGGTTGCTAGGATGCAGGGCAGTCCTAGCAACCTATCCCCAGCTTGCAACTTCTGCCCTCAATCCAGACCTGTCATGCCTCCCGCCCTCCTGTCCTCACCCCCATTACTGTTCTCAACCCCTTTGTAAATTACAGTTCTCAGCCCCCCCCCACATTACTGTGCCTCCCCGATATTAACATCCTTACCCCCCCACATTACAGTTCTCAGCCCCCCACATTACAATTCTACCCCCCCATAATTACAGTCCTCAGCCCCCCCACACTGCAGTACTCAGCCCCCAACATTACAATCCTGTCCCCACCCCCACACACACACACTGCAGTTTTCAGCCTCCCTTATTGCATTACAATCCTCACCCCCCCCCCCCCATTGCATTCCTTAGTGCTCCCACATTAAAATCCTCCCCCCATATTACAATCCCCAGCCCCCCCCCCACATGTTAATCCTGACTCCCTTAATACTGGTGTCCTCAGCCTTCCATTCATGTTGCCCCCTCCCCCTACTTCTCTTCCCTTCTCTGCATCCAATTTCAAATATTTTCATGTCAAAAGGGGAGTTGGATTATGTACTGAAAATCGAACAACACAATTTAAATGTATTAGTAATGGGTCCCTGCGCAAAATATACACCCTATGTGGGAGCTGCTGAAGGATTGCTTCATAAGTAATCATTAACTTTGGAAGTAATAAGGTATCAGTAGTATACTTTTATTTAACCTTCTATTTATCATTTAGTTAACCTCTTGACCACTGGGCACTTAAACCCCCTTCCTAACCAGACCAATTTTCAGCTTTCCGTGCTCTCACAATTTGAATGACAATAACTCAGTCATACAACATTGTACCCGTCTGAAATTGTTGTCCTTTTTTTCCCACAAATAGAGCTTTCTTTTGGTGGTATTTGATCACCTCTGCGGTTTTTATTTTTTGCACTATAAAAGAAAAAAGACCGAAAATTTGGTAAAAATTGCAGAGTGTGGGGGGGTATTGCAGAGTGTGGGGGGGTATTGCAGTGTGTGGGGGGGTATCGCAGAGTGTGGGGGGGTATCGCAGAGTGTGGGGGGGTATCGCAGAGTGTAGGGGGGTATCGCAGAGTGTGGGGGGGTATCGCAGAGTGTGGGGGGGTATCGCAGAGTGTGGGGGGGTATTGCAGAGTGTGGGGGGTATTGCAGAGTGTGGGGGGTATTGCAGAGTATGGGGGGTATTGCAGAGTATGGGGGGTATTGCAGAGTGTGGGGGGGTATTGCAGAGTATGGGGGGTATTGCAGAGTATGGGGGGTATTGCAGAGTGTGGGGGGGTATTGCAGAGTATGGGGGGTATTGCAGAGTGTGGGGGGGTATTGCAGAGTGTGGGGGGGTATTGCAGAGTGTGGGGGGGTATTGCAGAGTGTAGGGGGGTATTGCAGAGTGTAGGGGGGTATTGCAGAGTGTGGGGGGGGTATTGCAGAGTGTGGGGGGGTATTGCAGAGTGTGGGGGGTATTGCACATAGTAGGGGTGATATTGCAGAGTATTGCGCAGGGAGGGATGGCTGGATCTGTGACTGTAATAGTCACAGATCCAGCCCACAGCAGCTGCTGCTGACACCCCGCGCTCCCCCCCCCCTCCTCTCACACTGTACCGATCGGTACAGAGAGCAGAGGGAGGAACCGGCGTCATTACATGACGCCGGTTTGTTTACAAGTGATCGCTCCGTCATTTGACGGAGCGATCACGTGGTAAACCGCCGCTATCAGCGGCGATTTACCGCGATCTGTGAAGCGCCGGGTCTTCTAGACCCGGCGCTCACAGATGATTCCGGGAGCGCGCCCCAGGGGGCGCGCGAGTGAAGCATTCTGGGAGGACGTCCCAGGGACGTCGTCCCGGAATAACTCCACCGCGCTGTAGCAGTAAAATCGCTATGGCGCGGTGGGAAAAAGGTTAAAGGGTTTTTTTTTTTCATAATAAGCATCCTTTACCTGCAGACATTCCTTATTTCACTTCCTGATTGTTCGTTTTTGCTCAGAAGTTGCTCTATTTCTTCTCTGTTCTGTTCACTTCCTGCTTGTCTGATTTTACTGACCACTGTGATGGGAGGCTTTACTGCGGTGGTCAGTAACGTGCTCGCCCCCCTCCTGGGAACTCCATTTGTGTGGCAGGATGCTCTCTACGTGTTAGAGACTTCAAGGAGGTGTGAATTACTGGGTGTGCCGCAATTCATACTGGGAAATGTAGTTCTTACATGAACGAGTGCGGCAAACCAGGAAGTGAATGAGAGAACAGAAACTAGAACGCCGGAGGTGATATAGATGAAGGAATTTAATAGGTATTTACTCGTTTTTTAACAGAATCATTACACTATTCTGTCTGTCTACCTTGCAGACATTAATTTTAGGCATTTTTTTTTTCCTTTACAACTCTTTTAAGGGTGAATTTCATCATAGTACAACATTCTTTAACCTGTAGATGTATTGAGAGGTTACCCATGAAGTGGGCTAATTCCCCCCTTTTTTTGGGGCTCATGTTTATATTCAATGTGATAACATATGCTGACATTTACTCTATTAGCTTGTGAACAGCTATCAAATATATGGATTACATATCTGGGTTACTATGATGGCTTACTAATAATTAATTCATAGGCAGTAGATGTCGGCACAGTGCCAATGGAGATTAGTATATGGATTAACACTGGTAGACTTCTGTCAGTTATGGTATGCTATGTTATGTTATCTTGATAGACAGTATATATTATATATTTTTATATTATATCTTTTATATTGACTTTTATTTAAATACTAATTGGATGTATTTTTATATGTTTTTAAGCATACATTCCCGCTATAGATTAGTTGATATTATTACTATTATTATTTTTTTTTTTTCGTTTTTACAATAGACAAGATTAACTTTCAGTATTTGTCCTATATGAGTACCGAGAAAATAGTAGAAGAAATACTGTGACAACCAATGTGATCAATCTGTTGTTAGTATATGTTGTTTTATATATGATGTATATGGTCTAAAAGGACAGGCACTAGGGGCGTGCAATCAGGCCTAAATAGAGTAACAACATAGGGCCAGATCCACAAAAGGATTACGCCGGCGTATCAACTGATACGCCGGCGTAATTTAAAATTTCCTGCGTCATATCGTTGTTTTGTATCCACAAAACAAGATATGACGGCATCTGGGCTCGATTCGACAGGCAAAAGTCTTAGTACGCTGTCGGATCTAAGCTGCAATTTTTCGGCGGCCGCTAGGTGGCGTTCCCGTCGAAATCCGTGTCGAGTATGCAAATTAGCTATTTACGGCGATCCACGAACGTACGTCGGCCCAGCGCATTTTTTTCCGTCGTTTGCGTTCGGCTTTTTCCAGCGTATAGTTAAAGCTGCTATATGGTGGCGTACTCAACGTTAAGTATGGCCGTCGTTCCACGCGTACAATTTAGATTTTTTTTACGTTGTTTGCGTAAGTCGTTCGCGAATAGGATTTTGCGTAGAATGACGTCACTGTCGTAAGCATTGGCTTGTTCCGGTTAAATTTCGAGCATGCGCACTGGGATACCCCCAGGGACGGCGCATGCGCAGTTAAAAAAAACGCTGTTTACGTCGGGTCACAACGGATTTACATAAAACATGCCCCCATTACATCCATTTGAATTCCGCGCCCTTACGCCGCAAGAGATACAATACGCCGCCGTAACTTACGGCGCAAATTCGTTGAGGATTCAAAGCAAAACAAAGTAAGTTATAGCGGCGTAGTGTATCTTAGATACGCTACGCCCGGCGCATTAATGCGCCATTGTACGAGGATCTACCCCTTAGTGTTGGCGTTTGTTTACGCTTGCAGTTCCTGGGCAATGAAGTAACTCACGTAACGTGTGGGGGGCATTTCCTTATAGAAATGTGAGCCAGCATCTTGAATTGCCTAGCAATGAATAAGCCGACGTCACGATATGGGTGTACGGCTTCCCCCACACAGTGCTATATAAAGAGATGATTCATGTAGTGTGGTCACGCCCTCTGAAGACGTGTAACCAATCACGAAACGCGTCAGGGCGTGACCACGTGACTCATCTTTCCAATCAGGAATACGGCTTCCCGGGACTCACGGCGGCAACAGCAAGTGTTTTGACCGAATACAGTGAGAGCCGTATATATCTGCATAAGTGACAAGCGCTGTTGATTTTTTTTTTCTTGTAAACATATTTATTAAAGAGGGGGGAAAGTTTTATGTACAATAAATGTATTCACACTATATAGAGCTTCCCCTTTACTTTTTACATGACCGCACTGCTGCACGCATGCTTTGCATGAGTGTTATCACCGCATACCTGGAGAGGGACAGCTGGATATCGATAGAGAGATCTGACCAGACCCAAGTACCTCCCGAGAGGGATCCTTGTAATAACACCTAGGAGTGCTGAGTACAGGCATTCTGACTACCACAGTCCGTGAGTGAGTTTCCTATGGGAACAACAGAAAGTGGATAAAGAGTCAAAGTTATATTTCAGCTGCTAAGGATCCACATTTCTTTTCCTTTTCGGATAGCTGTATAGACTCTAGCACACAGCAGGGAGCATGTCACAGTGCACGTCCTAACCAATGGATTAAGCTTTGTGAATGACCATTTAGGAACTGATTAGAATTTTGTATGTTCTTGTTATTTATTTCTCCCTTTTCCCTTCATTTCTGTTTGTAGTAATGAAATATATATATATATATATATATATATATATGTGTATGTAACATTCTGTATACACATAACTTTTTGATACCGTTGTGCGCTGGGATAAGTAGAAATGACCTGATTGGAATTCTGGGGCATTTTGTCTGATACTTTGGATAAGTACCAGAGGTGGCTCTTGCATGGACCGGGGACCCACGGAGAGCCTGGGAATGCGTCAAGATGATACCATCCATAGAATCCCTGCACCTTCCGTGAGTTAAGTTTAGTTACTATAGGAGATATTCTACAAAGTACAGATGTGCTGGTTCAGCTTAAAGGCTCTTTACCTGTACTGCTGTCTACCTTATCTCACCATTTTTTGTCTAAGGAGTCTGCCGATCTGCTTGTCTGCTGATCATTACTGTTTATGACTAAGGGGGTCCTGTGCCCTATCCCCTCTCTCCCACATTTTTCTCCCACATTTTCCTGTTATGAGAAACAAACTTCTCTCTGTTCAAGCATATAAGTGACTGGCACCCAATTTATATCTTGTACATCAGCCACTATGCCTAGTAACCTACACCCTGAGGAAGTGTGTCAGCCCTCCCTGCCTCTGAGGTTCATCACCAGGCCCCTTGAAATGTGGGCTAGGTGCTACATAATGATACCCTGAAGTACACAGGGAAAGCTTGGAAGACTTCAAAAGGAAGATGGACACAAATAACAAGAATATTAAACTCTCCTGGAAAAAACATATGGAAAAGATTGAGTTATTTCAAACCCTCTGATAGAAATGCATATATTCCTTGAGGAAGTTGTCTTCATCATATGTGGCTAGGGAACATTCCAAAGGGCCTGTTAATTCAGTTCCTCAGAAATTGTACAGAAGAGTAAACATACCTAGTGCAAGAACACACAATGAGGGATATATTTCTCAGTAAATCACAGTGATAGTTATCTGTAAGAACGAGGAAACATATTTACAAGGTTATGATAGAGCATTTATTTCTGAACAGGTTGAGAAAGTAAGAATTATGGAGAGAAAGGAACTTTTAGTTGATTTAGTAAAGAATGGCTCCAATAGGAAGGATTTTGAGACCAACATTATTTTAGACTAAAATTTTCAATATCTGAAAATAGAAAAATGTATAAAAAAATTGGCACAAGAAAGATTTAATTAAAAGGGATTGTAAAGATTTGTTTTTTATTTTCTAAATAGGTTCCTTTAAGCTAGTGCATTGTTGGTTCATTTACCGGTACTTTTTCCTTCAATTTTCCTTCTAAATGTTTTTATTTCTTTGTCTGAATTTCTCACTTCCTGTTCCTCCTTAGTAAGCTTGCCCCCATCATCCAAGCCGTTCTGGCTGGGGGGTTAGTCAGCATGCTCGCCCCTTCCATTGGGACTACATCCCTACGGGGAGACACTGTGCTCACAATGCACTAGCTTAAAGGAACCTATTTAGAAAATATAAAACAAACCTTTACAACCCCTTTAAGGAAAGATCAACATTTGGTCACTATCCTACCAGAATACCCTAAATGTCTATATAGTAAGACACCAACACTGAAAGATAAAAGAGTGGAAAGTGTGATAGATCCTACTAAACAACTTATCTTTCGGTAAGGCTTCTACGCATGTGGAAAGTCTTACGCATGCAGCCAGGGAGGTCAGGGGCAGCATTGCAAGAAGATGAAAAGAGTTTACAGCAACAGCTACAGGGAAACACTATGTTTTAAAGAATTTTTCATCATGTTCAACAGAAGAAGTGGTTTATATGTTAGAATGCCCCTGTGGGCCACAATATGTGCGCTACACTTCTAAACAGTTAGATGGAAGAATAAGGGAACATATTTACATTATTAAAAATGATTTCACAAGGCATTTTAAAACCAATCATAATAAAGCCCTGAGGGGTCTGCAATTTTGGGGAGTGGAGAAGGTATGTAAACGCCGAAGAGGTGGGAACTGGATTCAGAAATTGAGTCAAAGACAGCCATGGTGGATTTTTGATACAAAGATTCTTTGTAGAAAAACACCCCTTACCTTCATCTCTTAGGTAAAAGGAGGTTCTATGGGGATCTGCATGAGTGCATTTTATTGTGTCATTAAGTGTCCTATAGATTTTTAGGGTTATGAAAATGCATAGTCATGTTTTTAGATTTTAGATTGTTTTTGGATTTCCCTCATTTACATTTTAACCATTCTGTATATGTTTTTACATATACAGTAAGTTCTTTGAAATTTAGTTATATTATCTATGTTAGGAATAAAAGTATGTTTTTTTTTATGGTTTTAGGGGAATAATAGTAATGCACCAATGTATAAAAATAATTGTATGGTAAGCCTGCATAGTATGAAGAATGAATTGCAGACATGCTTTCTTTATTATATTTACCCACCTCCAGTGCCCTGATAAGAGCCATTATGAATATTGTTTACTTGATATTTCGGCAACAACTATGGACTTGGTTCATGTTTGGCCTGGGATCGCCAGTGAGGGAGAACAGCAGAATGTTCACATGCCAAATAGCAATAGGTTATAAGGAAATAAGGAATTTAAGCGTGATGTGGCTTCAGGGGATTTAGTGATCTGCAGTGCATAAAATATATATAAGGACTTTTAGAATTTAACTGTATCTGTGTATTTATATTAATAAATTCTTTATATTTTTCTCAAACTAGTCTATTACTGTGTCTATAAAGTCCAAAAGCCCCTCAATTTCCTTTTCCATAAAATATATATACAGTCTCCTACATATATATATCGGCTCGGATTCACAGACAGCGGCGCACATTTATAACTCCGTAGCTTATCTCCTGTACGCTACGCCGACGCAGAGCAGAGAGGCAAGCATGGAATTCACAGAGCACTTGCTCCCAAAACTGTGCTGGGTTCCCTAGGCGTAAGCCGACGTAGGTGGAAGTGGGCGTTAGCCATGCAAATGAGGCGTGACCCCATGCAAATGATGGGCCGAGCGTCAGACAGATATGTTTAACGAACAGCGCATGCGCCGTCCCGTGGCGCATTCCAGTGCGCATGCTCAAAACCACGTCGGAACAACTGCCTAAGATATGCCAGATTCATGTCCAACGTAAACTACGTAAAATACGCTAGCTTGAGTTCCCTGGTGCAGACCTTGCGTGTCTGCTGCTGGGTTACACCTCCTTTATGGGGCTTAACTTTACACCGTACGTACAACTTACATGCACCAGTCGTAGCCTGCGTCGAGCGCAAGTACGATCGTGAATCAGCGTATCTCCCTCATTTGTATATTTGAATAGAAGATCAATGGGAGCGCCACATGCGTCCAGCGTAAATATGCGCCCACTCTACACCGGCGTAGGCAAGTTACGTCGGTGGAATGAAGCCTGTTTTTAGGCGTATCTTAGTTTTGTGGGCCCGGCGCACAGATACGACGGCGCATATTTGCACTTACGCAGCGTATCTTGAGATACGTCGGCGCAAGTGCTTTGTGAATCTCATGCTGGATATCTATATTTTAATGTGTTAGGAATGAAAGGATGGCACATCATTTGATGGAAATTAAAATTATCCACCTACAGAGGGCTGAATTCAAAGACACCCTGAAAATCTAATTAAAAAAAATTATGCAGCAATCTAGTCCATTTTGCTGAAATTCAAAATGGTCCTCAGTAGATTGTATGACCCCCAAGTGCTTGTATGCATGCTTGACAACATTGGGGCATGCTCCTAGTGAGACGACGGTTGATGTCCTGGGGTATTTCCTCCCAGATCTGGACCAGAGCATCACTGAGCTCCTGAACAGACTGATGTGCAACCTGGTGGCACCAGATGGACCGAAACATAATGTCCCAGAGGTTTTCTTTTGGATTTAGGTCAGGTGAGCGTGGGGGCCATTCAATGGTATTAATTTCTTCATCCTCCAGGAACAGGCTGCTTGCTCTCGCCACATGAGGCCGGGCATTGTCGTGCACCAGGAGGAACCCAGGACCCACTGCACCAGCGTAGGGTCTGACAATGGGTCCAAGGATTTCATCCCGATACCTAATGGCAGTCAGGGTGCCATTGTGTAGCCTGTAGAGGTCTGTGCGTCCCCTCATGGATATGCCTCCCCAGACCATCACTGATCCACCACCAAACTGGTCATGCTGAACAATGTTAGAGGCAGCTTAAAGTTCTCTGTGGCTTCTCCAGACCCTTTCACGTCTGTCACATATGCTCAGGGTGAACCTGCTCTCATCTGTGAAAAGCATGGGGCACCAGTGGCGGACCTGCCAATTCTGGTGTTCAATGGAAAATGCCAATCATACTCCACAGTGTCCGGCAGTGAGCACAGAGCACACTAGAGGATGCCGGGCCCTCAGGCCAGCCCCATGAAGTTTGTTTCTGATTTTCTGATCAGAGACATTCACACCAGTGGCCTGCTGGAGGTCGTTTTGTAGGGCTCTGGCAGTGCTCATCCTATTCCTCCTTGCACAAAGGAGCATATACCGATCCTGCTGATGGGTTAAAGACCTTCTACGGCTCTGTCCAGCTGTCCTAAAGTAACTGCCTGTCTCCTGGAATCTCCTCCATGCTCTTGAGACTGTGCTGGGTGACACAGCAAACCTTCTGGCAAAGACACTCATGTACAAGAACAAGTCTCCTGCGCTCTGATATTTTGAAGGGAATACTATGCAGTGGTGCAGTTCAATTAAAAGTTATCATCTAGAGTCTTGCAGCCCTCCTCAGAATCGTGGGTATTCATGAAACTATAAAAGAGAAGAAAAAGAGCGGAAGGCGCACCGACCTCGTGTGATACTGATAAAAAATATATTTATTCCAATAGTAAAATCAATGGTTATACTCACAAATTTGGAGTTAAAAACAGGCTTTAAAGCCTGTTTTTAACTCCAAATTTGTGAGTATAACCATTGATTTTACTATTGGAATAAATATATTTTTTATCAGTATCACACGAGGTCGGTGCGCCTTCCGCTCTTTTTCTTCTCTTTTAAAGACACTCATGTGCCATCCTGGAGGAGTTGTACTGCCTGTGCAACCTTTATAGGGTCCAAGTATCGCCTTGTGCTACCAGTAGTGACACTGACCCTAGCCAAATGCAAAACTAGTGAAAAGCAGTCAGAAAAGATGAGTAGGGAAAAAAATGTCAGACACCTCCACCTGAAAAAACATTCCTGTTTCGGAGGTCGTCTCATTGTTTCCCATCTAGTGCACCTGTTGTTAATTTCAATTAACAGCAAAGCAGCTGAAACTGATTAACAACCCCCTCTGTATACACCCCTCCCCCTCTGCTACTTAACTGATCAGATAAATATCCCAGGAGTTCTGATTCAAAAGTGTTCCTTCCTTTTTTGGAGCAGTGTATATTTCCACTGCATTCTACTCTTGCCAAGCCTATATCTGACTGTAGGCCATTCCTGGTGTACGTGTTCTAATACACTTTCAGGCAGGCAGCTGATTCAGTGATCTGCAGTGCATAAAATATATATAAAGTCTCCTACATATATATATATATATATATATCCATTGCATTCTACTCTAGCCAAGCCTATGTCTGACTGTAGGCCATTTCTGGTGTACGTGTTCTAATACACTTTCAGGCAGGCAGGTGATTCAGTGATCTGCAGTGCATAAAATATATATAAAGACTCCTACATATATATATCCATTGCTTTCTACTCTAGCCAAGCCTATATCTGACTGTAGGCCATTCCTGGTGTACATGTTCTAATACTCTTTCAGGCAGGCAAGTGATTCAGTGATCTTATTTTGGGGCTCATGTTTATATTCAATGTGATAACATATGCTGACAATTACTCTATTAGCTTGTGATCAGCTATCAAATATATGGATTACATATCTGGGTTACTATGATGGCTTACTAATAATTAATTCATAGGCAGTAGATGTCGGCACAGTGCCAATGAAGATTAATATATGGATTAACACTGGTAGACTTCTGTCAGTTATGGTATGCTATGGTATGTTATCTTGATAGACAGTATATATTATATATTTCATATTATATCTTATATATTGACTTTTAATTTAAATACTAATTGGATGTATTTTTATATGTTTTTAAGCATACATTCCCGCTATAGATTAGTGGATATTATTACTATTATTATTATTATTTTTTCGTTTTTTACAAATTTCGCCCAATATAGACAAGATTAACTTTCAGTATTTGTCCTATATGAGTACAGAGAAAATAGTTGAAGAAATACTGTGACAACCAATGTGATCTGTTGTTAGTAAATGTTGTTTTATATATGATGTATACGGCCTAAAAGGACGGGCACTAGGGGCGTGCAATCAGGCCTAAATAGAGTAACAACATAGCGTTGGCCTTTGTTTACGCCTGCAGTTGCTGGGCAATGAAGTAACTCGCGTAACGTGCGGGCAGCATTTCCTTATAGAAATGTGAGCCAGCGTCTTGAATTGCCTAGCAATGAATGAGCCGACGTCACGATATGGGCGTACGGCTTCCCTCACACAGTGCTATATAAAGAGATGATTCAAATAGTGTGGTCACGCCCTCTGAAGACGTGTAACCAATTACAAAACGCGTCAGGGCGTGACCACGTGACTCATCTGTCCAATCAGGAATACGGCTTCCCGGGACTCACGGCGGCAACAGCAAGTGAGACATCCTTTTGACCGAATACAGTGAGAGCCGTATATATCTGCATAAGTGACAAGCGATGTTGATTTTTTTTTCTTGTAAACATATTTATCAAAGAGGGGGGAAAGTTTTATGTACAATAAACTTATTCACACTATATAGAGCTTCCCATTTACTTTTTACATGACCGCACTGCTGCACGCATGCTTTGCATGAGTGTTATCACCGCATACCTGGAGAGGGACAGCTGGATATCGATAGAGAGATCTGACCAGACCCAAGTACCTCCCGAGAGGGATCCTTGTAATAACACCTAGGAGTGCTGAGTACAGGCATTCTGACTACCACAGTCCGTGAGTGAGTTTCCTATGGGAACAACAGAAAGTGGATAAAGAGTCAAAGTTATATTTCAGCTGCTAAGGATCCACATTTCTTTTCCTTTTCGGATAGCTGTATAGACTCTAGCACACAGCAGGGAGCATGTCACAGTGCACGTCCTAACCAATGGATTAAGCTTTGTGAATGACCATTTAGGAACTGATTAGAATTTTGTATGTTCTTGTTATTTATTTCTCCCTTTTCCCTTCATTTCTGTTTGTAGTAATGAAATATATATATATATATATATGTGTATGTAACATTCTGTATACACATAACTCTTTGATACCGTTGTGCGCTGGGATAAGTAGAAATGACCTGATTGGAATTCTGGGGCATTTTGTCTGATACTTTGGATAAGTACCAGAGGTGGCTCTTGCATGGACCGGGGACCCACGGAGAGCCTGGGAATGCGTTAAGATGATACCATCCATAGAATCCCTGCACCTTCCGTGAGTTAAGTTTAGTTACTATAGGAGATATTCTACAAAGTACAGATGTGCTGGTTCAGCTTAAAGGCTCTTTACCTGTACTGCTGTCTACCTTATCTCACCATTTTTTGTCTAAGGAGTCTGCCGATCTGCTTGTCTGCTGATCATTACTGTTTATGACTAAGGGGGTCCTGTGCCCTATCCCCTCTCTCCCACATTTTTCTCCCACATTTTCCTGTTATGAGAAACAAACTTCTCTCTGTTCAAGCATATAAGTGACTGGCACCCAATTTATATCTTGTACATCAGCCACTATGCCTAGTAACCTACACCCTGAGGAAGTGTGTCAGCCCTCCCTGCCTCTGAGGTTCATCACCAGGCCCCTTGAAATGTGGGCTAGGTGCTACATAATGATACCCTGAAGTACACAGGGAAAGCTTGGAAGACTTCAAAAGGAAGATGGACACAAATAACAAGAATATTAAACTCTCCTGGAAAAAACATATGGAAAAGATTGAGTTATTTCAAACCCTCTGATAGAAATGCATATATTCCTTGAGGAAGTTGTCTTCATCATATGTGGCTAGGGAACATTCCAAAGGGCCTGTTAATTCAGTTCCTCAGAAATTGTACAGAAGAGTAAACATACCTAGTGCAAGAACACACAATGAGGGATATATTTCTCAGTAAATCACAGTGATAGTTATCTGTAAGAACGAGGAAACATATTTACAAGGTTATGATAGAGCATTTATTTCTGAACAGGTTGAGAAAGTAAGAATTATGGAGAGAAAGGAACTTTTAGTTGATTTAGTAAAGAATGGCTCCAATAGGAAGGATTTTGAGACCAACATTATTTTAGACTAAAATTTTCAATATCTGAAAATAGAAAAATGTATAAAAAAATTGGCACAAGAAAGATTTAATTAAAAGGGATTGTAAAGATTTGTTTTTTATTTTCTAAATAGGTTCCTTTAAGCTAGTGCATTGTTGGTTCATTTACCGGTACTTTTTCCTTCAATTTTCCTTCTAAATGTTTTTATTTCTTTGTCTGAATTTCTCACTTCCTGTTCCTCCTTAGTAAGCTTGCCCCCATCATCCAAGCCGTTCTGGCTGGGGGGTTAGTCAGCATGCTCGCCCCTTCCATTGGGACTACATCCCTACGGGGAGACACTGTGCTCACAATGCACTAGCTTAAAGGAACCTATTTAGAAAATATAAAACAAACCTTTACAACCCCTTTAAGGAAAGATCAACATTTGGTCACTATCCTACCAGAATACCCTAAATGTCTATATAGTAAGACACCAACACTGAAAGATAAAAGAGTGGAAAGTGTGATAGATCCTACTAAACAACTTATCTTTCGGTAAGGCTTCTACGCATGTGGAAAGTCTTACGCATGCAGCCAGGGAGGTCAGGGGCAGCATTGCAAGAAGATGAAAAGAGTTTACAGCAACAGCTACAGGGAAACACTATGTTTTAAAGAATTTTTCATCATGTTCAACAGAAGAAGTGGTTTATATGTTAGAATGCCCCTGTGGGCCACAATATGTGCGCTACACTTCTAAACAGTTAGATGGAAGAATAAGGGAACATATTTACATTATTAAAAATGATTTCACAAGGCATTTTAAAACCAATCATAATAAAGCCCTGAGGGGTCTGCAATTTTGGGGAGTGGAGAAGGTATGTAAACGCCGAAGAGGTGGGAACTGGATTCAGAAATTGAGTCAAAGACAGCCATGGTGGATTTTTGATACAAAGATTCTTTGTAGAAAAACACCCCTTACCTTCATCTCTTAGGTAAAAGGAGGTTCTATAGGGATCTGCATGAGTGCATTTTATTGTGTCATTAAGTGTCCTATAGATTTTTAGGGTTATGAAAATGCATAGTCATGTTTTTAGATTTTAGATTGTTTTTGGATTTCCCTCATTTACATTTTAACCATTCTGTATATGTTTTTACATATACAGTAAGTTCTTTGAAATTTAGTTATATTATCTATGTTAGGAATAAAAGTATGTTTTTTTTTATGGTTTTAGGGGAATAATAGTAATGCACCAATGTATAAAAATAATTGTATGGTAAGCCTGCATAGTATGAAGAATGAATTGCAGACATGCTTTCTTTATTATATTTACCCACCTCCAGTGCCCTGATAAGAGCCATTATGAATATTGTTTACTTGATATTTCGGCAACAACTATGGACTTGGTTCATGTTTGGCCTGGGATCGCCAGTGAGGGAGAACAGCAGAATGTTCACATGCCAAATAGCAATAGGTTATAAGGAAATAAGGAATTTAAGCGTGATGTGGCTTCAGGGGATTTAGTGATCTGCAGTGCATAAAATATATATAAGGACTTTTAGAATTTAACTGTATCTGTGTATTTATATTAATAAATTCTTTATATTTTTCTCAAACTAGTCTATTACTGTGTCTATAAAGTCCAAAAGCCCCTCAATTTCCTTTTCCATAAAATATATATACAGTCTCCTACATATATATATCGGCTCGGATTCACAGACAGCGGCGCACATTTATAACTCCGTAGCTTATCTCCTGTACGCTACGCCGACGCAGAGCAGAGAGGCAAGCATGGAATTCACAGAGCACTTGCTCCCAAAACTGTGCTGGGTTCCCTAGGCGTAAGCCGACGTAGGTGGAAGTGGGCGTGAGCCATGCAAATGAGGCGTGACCCCATGCAAATGATGGGCCGAGCGTCAGACAGATATGTTTAACGAACAGCGCATGCGCCGTCCCGTGGCGCATTCCAGTGCGCATGCTCAAAACCACGTCGGAACAACTGCCTAAGATATGCCAGATTCATGTCCAACGTAAACTACGTAAAATACGCTAGCTTGAGTTCCCTGGTGCAGACCTTGCGTGTCTGCTGCTGGGTTACACCTCCTTTATGGGGCTTAACTTTACACCGTACGTACAACTTACATGCACCAGTCGTAGCCTGCGTCGAGCGCAAGTACGATCGTGAATCAGCGTATCTCCCTCATTTGTATATTTGAATAGAAGATCAATGGGAGCGCCACATGCGTCCAGCGTAAATATGCGCCCACTCTACACCGGCGTAGGCAAGTTACGTCGGTGGAATGAAGCCTGTTTTTAGGCGTATCTTAGTTTTGTGGGCCCGGCGCACAGATACGACGGCGCATATTTGCACTTACGCAGCGTATCTTGAGATACGTCGGCGCAAGTGCTTTGTGAATCTCATGCTGGATATCTATATTTTAATGTGTTAGGAATGAAAGGATGGCACATCATTTGATGGAAATTAAAATTATCCACCTACAGAGGGCTGAATTCAAAGACACCCTGAAAATCTAATTAAAAAAAATTATGCAGCAATCTAGTCCATTTTGCTGAAATTCAAAATGGTCCTCAGTAGATTGTATGACCCCCAAGTGCTTGTATGCATGCTTGACAACATTGGGGCATGCTCCTAGTGAGACGACGGTTGATGTCCTGGGGTATTTCCTCCCAGATCTGGACCAGAGCATCACTGAGCTCCTGAACAGACTGATGTGCAACCTGGTGGCACCAGATGGACCGAAACATAATGTCCCAGAGGTTTTCTTTTGGATTTAGGTCAGGTGAGCGTGGGGGCCATTCAATGGTATTAATTTCTTCATCCTCCAGGAACAGGCTGCTTGCTCTCGCCACATGAGGCCGGGCATTGTCGTGCACCAGGAGGAACCCAGGACCCACTGCACCAGCGTAGGGTCTGACAATGGGTCCAAGGATTTCATCCCGATACCTAATGGCAGTCAGGGTGCCATTGTGTAGCCTGTAGAGGTCTGTGCGTCCCCTCATGGATATGCCTCCCCAGACCATCACTGATCCACCACCAAACTGGTCATGCTGAACAATGTTAGAGGCAGCTTAAAGTTCTCTGTGGCTTCTCCAGACCCTTTCACGTCTGTCACATATGCTCAGGGTGAACCTGCTCTCATCTGTGAAAAGCATGGGGCACCAGTGGCGGACCTGCCAATTCTGGTGTTCAATGGAAAATGCCAATCATACTCCACAGTGTCCGGCAGTGAGCACAGAGCACACTAGAGGATGCCGGGCCCTCAGGCCAGCCCCATGAAGTTTGTTTCTGATTTTCTGATCAGAGACATTCACACCAGTGGCCTGCTGGAGGTCGTTTTGTAGGGCTCTGGCAGTGCTCATCCTATTCCTCCTTGCACAAAGGAGCATATACCGATCCTGCTGATGGGTTAAAGACCTTCTACGGCTCTGTCCAGCTGTCCTAAAGTAACTGCCTGTCTCCTGGAATCTCCTCCATGCTCTTGAGACTGTGCTGGGTGACACAGCAAACCTTCTGGCAAAGACACTCATGTGCCATCCTGGAGGAGTTGTACTGCCTGTGCAACCTTTATAGGGTCCAAGTATCGCCTTGTGCTACCAGTAGTGACACTGACCCTAGCCAAATGCAAAACTAGTGAAAAGCAGTCAGAAAAGATGAGTAGGGAAAAAAATGTCAGACACCTCCACCTGAAAAAACATTCCTGTTTCGGAGGTCGTCTCATTGTTTCCCATCTAGTGCACCTGTTGTTAATTTCAATTAACAGCAAAGCAGCTGAAACTGATTAACAACCCCCTCTGTATACACCCCTCCCCCTCTGCTACTTAACTGATCAGATAAATATCCCAGGAGTTCTGATTCAAAAGTGTTCCTTCCTTTTTTGGAGCAGTGTATATTTCCACTGCATTCTACTCTTGCCAAGCCTATATCTGACTGTAGGCCATTCCTGGTGTACGTGTTCTAATACACTTTCAGGCAGGCAGCTGATTCAGTGATCTGCAGTGCATAAAATATATATAAAGTCTCCTACATATATATATATATATATATCCATTGCATTCTACTCTAGCCAAGCCTATGTCTGACTGTAGGCCATTTCTGGTGTACGTGTTCTAATACACTTTCAGGCAGGCAGGTGATTCAGTGATCTGCAGTGCATAAAATATATATAAAGACTCCTACATATATATATCCATTGCTTTCTACTCTAGCCAAGCCTATATCTGACTGTAGGCCATTCCTGGTGTACATGTTCTAATACTCTTTCAGGCAGGCAAGTGATTCAGTGATCTTATTTTGGGGCTCATGTTTATATTCAATGTGATAACATATGCTGACAATTACTCTATTAGCTTGTGATCAGCTATCAAATATATGGATTACATATCTGGGTTACTATGATGGCTTACTAATAATTAATTCATAGGCAGTAGATGTCGGCACAGTGCCAATGAAGATTAATATATGGATTAACACTGGTAGACTTCTGTCAGTTATGGTATGCTATGGTATGTTATCTTGATAGACAGTATATGTTATATATTTCATATTATATCTTATATATTGACTTTTAATTTAAATACTAATTGGATGTATTTTTATATGTTTTTAAGCATACATTCCCGCTATAGATTAGTGGATATTATTACTATTATTATTATTATTTTTTCGTTTTTACAAATTTCGCCCAATATAGACAAGATTAACTTTCAGTATTTGTCCTATATGAGTACAGAGAAAATAGTTGAAGAAATACTGTGACAACCAATGTGATCTGTTGTTAGTAAATGTTGTTTTATATATGATGTATACGGCCTAAAAGGACGGGCACTAGGGGCGTGCAATCAGGCCTAAATAGAGTAACAACATAGCGTTGGCCTTTGTTTACGCCTGCAGTTGCTGGGCAATGAAGTAACTCGCGTAACGTGCGGGCAGCATTTCCTTATAGAAATGTGAGCCAGCGTCTTGAATTGCCTAGCAATGAATGAGCCGACGTCACGATATGGGCGTACGGCTTCCCTCACACAGTGCTATATAAAGAGATGATTCAAATAGTGTGGTCACGCCCTCTGAAGACGTGTAACCAATCACAAAACGCGTCAGGGCGTGACCACGTGACTCATCTGTCCAATCAGGAATACGGCTTCCCGGGACTCACGGCGGCAACAGCAAGTGAGACATCCTTTTGACCGAATACAGTGAGAGCCGTATATATCTGCATAAGTGACAAGCGATGTTGATTTTTTTTTCTTGTAAACATATTTATCAAAGAGGGGGGAAAGTTTTATGTACAATAAACTTATTCACACTATATAGAGCTTCCCATTTACTTTTTACATGACCGCACTGCTGCACGCATGCTTTGCATGAGTGTTATCACCGCATACCTGGAGAGGGACAGCTGGATATCGATAGAGAGATCTGACCAGACCCAAGTACCTCCTGAGA
The DNA here is from genome assembly GCF_905171775.1 of Rana temporaria. Lineage (NCBI taxonomy): Eukaryota > Metazoa > Chordata > Amphibia > Anura > Ranidae > Rana > Rana temporaria. Next base: position 164,227,983 of record NC_053496.1, read on the forward strand.
GGGATCCTTGTAATAACACCTAGGAGTGCTGAGTACAGGCATTCTGACTACTACAGTCCGTGAGTGAGTTTCCTATGGGAACAACAGCAAGTGGATAAAGAGTCAAAGTTATATTTCAGCTGCTAAGGATCCACATTTCTTTCCCTTTTCGGATAGCTGTATAGACTCTAGCACACAGCAGGGAGCATTTCACAGTGCACGTCCTAACCAATGGATTAAGCTTTGTGAATGACCATTTAGGAACTGATTAGAATTTTGTATGTTCTTGTTATTTATTTCTCCCTTTTCCCTTCATTTCTGTTTGTAGTAATGAAATATATATATATATATATATATATATATATATATGTGTATGTAACATTCTGTATACACATAACTCTTTGATACCGTTGTGCGCTGGGATCAGTAGAAATTACCGGATTGGAATTCTGGGGCATTTTGTCTGATACTTTGGATAAGTACCAGAGGTGGCTCTTGCATGGACCAGAAACCGAGGAGAGCCTGGGAATGCGTCAAGATGATACCATCCATAGAATCCCTGCACCTTCCGTGAGTTAAGTTTAGTTACTATAGGAGATATTCTACAAAGTACAGATGTGCTGGTTCAGCTTAAAGGCTCTTTACCTGTACTGCTGTCTACCTTATCTCACCATTTTTTGTCTAAGGAGTCTGCCGATCTGCTTGTCTGCTGATCATTACTGTTTATGACTAAGGGGGTCCTGTGCCCTATCCCCTCTCTCCCACATTTTTCTCCCACATTTTCCTGTTATGAGAAACAAACTTCTCTCTGTTCAAGCATATAAGTGACTGGCACCCAATTTATATCTTGTACATCAGCCACTATGCCTAGTAACCTGCACCCTGAGGAAGCATGTCAGCCCTCCCTGCCTCTGAGGTTCATCACCAGGCCCCTTGAAATGTGGGCTAGGTGCTACATAATGATACCCTGAAGTACACAGGGAAAGCTTGGAAGACTTCAAAAGGAAGATGGACACAAATAACAAGAATATTAAACTCTCCTGGAAAAAACATATGGCAAAGATTGAGTTATTTCAAACCCTCTGATTGAAATGCATATATTCCTTGAGGAAGTTGTCTTCATCATATGTGGCTAGGGAACATTCCAAAGGGCCTGTTAATTCAGTTCCTCAGAAATTGTACAGAAGAGGAAACATACCTAGTGCAAGAACACACAATGAGGCATAGATTTCTCAGTAAATCACAGTGATAGTTATCTGTAAGAACGAGGAAACATATTTACAAGGTTATGATAGAGCATTTATTTCTGAACAGGTTGAGAAAGTAAGAATTATGGAGAGAAACAAACTTTTAGTTGATTTAGTAAAGAATGGCTCCAATGGGAAGGATTTTGAGACCAACATTATTTTAGACTACAATTTTCAATATCTGAAAATAGAAAAATGTATACAAAAATTGGCACAAGAAAGATTTAATTAAAAGGGGTTGTAAAGATTTGTTTTTTTATTTTCTAAATAGGTTCCTTTAAGGTAGTGCATTGTTGGTTCACTTACCGGTACCTTTTCCTTCAATTTTCCTTCTAAATGTTTTTTTTTTGTCTGAATTTCTCACTTCCTGTTCCTCCTTAGTAAGCTTGCCCCCATCATCCGAGCCATTCTGGCTGGGGGTTTAGTCAGCGTGCTCGCCCCTTCCCTTTGGACTACATCCCTATGGGGAATCACTGTGCTCACAATGCACTAGCTTAAAGGAACCTATTTAGAAAATATAAAACAAACCTTTACAACCCCTTTAAGGAAAGATCAACATTTGGTCACTATCCTACCAGAATACCCTAAATGTCTATATAGTAAGACACCAACACTGAAAGATAAAAGAGTGGAAAATGTGATAGATCCTACTAAACAATTTACCTTTTGGTAAGGCTTCTATGCATGTGGAAAGTCTTACGCATGCAAGGAGGTCAGGGGCAGCATTGCAAGAAGATGAAAAGAGTTTACAGCAACAGCTACAGGGAAACACTATGTTTTGAATTTTTTTTTCATCATAATCAACAGAAGAAGTGGTTTATATGTTAGAATGCCCCTGTGGGCTACAATATGTGCGCTACACTTCTAAACAGTTGGATGGAAGAATGAGGGAACATATTTACAATATTAAGAATGATTTCACAAGGCATTTTAAAACCAATCATAATAAAGCCCTGAGGGGTCTGCAATTTGGGGGAGTGGAGAAGGAATGTAAACGCCGAAGAGGTGGGAACTGGATTCAGAAATTGAGTCAAAGAGAGTCATGGTGGATTTTTGATACAAAGATTCTTTGTAGAAAAACACCCCTTACCTTCATCTCTTAGGTAAAAGGAGGTTCTATAGGGATCTGCATGAGTGCATTTTATTGTGTCATTAAGTGTCCTATAGATTTTTAGGGTTATGAAAATGCATAGTCATGTTTTTAGATTGTTTTTGGATTTCCCTTATTTACATTTTAACCATTCTGTATATGTTTTTACATATACAGTAAGTTCTTTGAAATTTAGTTATATTATCTATGTTAGGAATAAAAGTATGTTTTTTTTATGGTTTTAGGGGAATGATAGTAATGCACCAATGTATAAAAATAATTGTATGGTAAGCCTGCATAGTATGAAGAATAAATTGCAGACATGCTTTCTTTATTATATTTACCCGCCTCTAGTGCCCTGATAAGAGCCATTATGAATATTGTTTACTTGATATTTTGGCAACAGCTATTGACTTGGTTCATGTTTGGCCTGGGATCGCCAGTGAGGGAGAACAGCAGAATGTTCACATGCCAAATAGCAATAGGTTATAAGGAAATAAGGAATTTAGGTGTAATGTGGCTTCAGGGGATTCAGTGATCTGCAGTGCATAAAATATATATAAGAACTTTTAGAATTTAACTGTATCTGTGTATTTATATTAATAAATTCTTTATATTTTTCTAAAACTAGTCTATTACTGTGCCTATAAAGTCCAAAAGCCCCTCAATTTCCTTTTCCATAAAATATATATACAGTCTCAGGCAGGCAGGCAAGTGATTCAGTGATCTGCAGTGCATAAAATATATATACAGTCTCCTACATATATATATATATATATATATATATATATATATATATATATATATTAGCGCTGTCAAACGATTACAATTTTTAATCGCGATTAATCGCATTAATGTCATAGTTAACTCACGATTAATCTATCTAATTTATGACGAATTTCCCCACAAATATCGCACAATTCTGCAGGTGATTATAATTTATGATCGCTGTTTTCTAGCTGATCTAAAACCATTTTTGACATAAAGGGACACTTTTGGACAATCTACAGTTTTCAGGCAGAAAGAATAGTTTTTATTTTATAAAAGTACATGTAGGACACTGGGCAAACCACTAGGGACAAGGGGGGTGTGTATTTTTTACATACAGTACTGTAATCTATAAGATTACAGTATACTGTGTGTATTGTGTTTGTTTACTTTTTTGAATTTGGACCCGCCAAGCGAGGAGGACCCGTTCGATCACACAGCGGGGTGGCATCGCCGATCACACAGCGGGGTGGCATCGCTGGATCCAGGGACAAGGTGAGTAACTTGCCTGTGAATCCAGCGAGAAGGTAAGCCGCGCCGCGCCGCTGCACACTCTGCACGTCCACCCCGAGCGCTCCCGCGTTAATCGCGCAATAAAAATATTGACGACGTTAACATGGGTTTGCGTTAACGCCGTTAATATGGCGTTTAACGCACAGCCCTAATATATATATATATATATATATATATATATATATATATATATATATATATCCACTGCATTCTAGTCTAGCCAAGCCTATATCTGACTGTAGGCCAATCCTTGTGTATGTGTTCAAATACACTTTCAGGCAGGCAGGTGATTCACTGATCTGCAGTGCATTAAATATATATACAGTCTCCTACTTATACACTGCTCAAAAAAATTAAAGGAACACTTTGAAAACATATCAGATCTCAACGGGCAAAAATCTCATGCTGGATATCTATATTGATATGGACTGGGTAATGTGTTAGGAATGAAAGGATGGCACATCATTTGATGGAGATTAAAATTATCCACCTACAGAGGGCTGAATTCAAAGACACCCTGAAAATCAAATTAAAAAAAAATATGCAGCAATCTAGTCCATTTTGCTGAAATTCAAAATGGTCCTCAGTAGATTGTATGGCCCCCAAGTGCTTGTATGCATGCCTGACAACATTGGGGCATGCTCCTAATGAGACGACGGTTGGTGTCCTGGGCTATTTCCTCCCAGATCTGGACCAGAGCATCACTGAGCTCCTGAACAGACTGAGGTGCCCAGAGGTTTTCTTTTGGATTTAGGTCAGGTGAGCGTGGGGGCCATTCAATGGTATTAATTTCTTCATCCTCCAGGAACAGGCTGCATGCTCTCGCCACATGAGGCTGGGCATTGTCGTGCACCAGGAGGAACCCAGGACCCACTGCACCAGCGTAGGGTCTGACAATGGGTCCAAGGATTTCATCCCGATACCTAATGGCAGTCAGGGTGCCATTGTGTAGCCTGTAGAGGTCTGTGCGTCCCTCCATGGATATGCCTCCCCAGACCATCACTGATCCACCACCAAACTGGTCATGCTGAACGATGTTACAGGCAGCTTAAAGTTCTCTGCGGCTTCTTCAGACCCTTTCACGTCTGTCACATATGCTCAGGGTGAACCTGCTCTCATCTGTGAAAAGCATGGGGCACCAGTGGCGGACCTGCCAATTCTGGTGTTCAATGGAAAATGACAATCATACTCCACAGTGTCCGGCAGTGAGCACAGAGCACACTAGAGGATGACGGGCCCTCAGGCCACCCCCCATGAAGTTTGTTTCTGATTTTCTGATCAGAGACATTCACACCAGTGGCCTGCTGGAGGGCTCTGGCAGTGCTCATCCTATTCCTACTTGCACAAAGGAGCATATACCGGTCCTGCTGATGGGTTAAAGACCTTTTACGGCTCTGTCCAGCTCTCCTAGAGTTACTGCTTGTCTCCTGGAATCTCCTCCATGCTCTTGAGACTGTGCTGGGAGACACGGCAAACCTTCTGGCAAAGACACTCATGTGCCATCCTGGAGGAGTTGGACTGCCTGTGCAACCTTTATAGGGTCCAAGTATCGCAAGTATCGCATCATGCTACCAGTAGTGACACTGACCCTAGCCAAATGCAAAACTAGTGAAAAACAGTCAGAAAAGATGAGTAGGGAAAAAAATGTCAGACACCTCCACCTGAAAAAACATTCCTGTTTTGGAGGTCATCTCATTGTTTCCCATCTAGTGCACCTGTTGTTAATTTCAATTAACAGCAAAGCAGCTGAAAATGATTAACAACCCCCTCTGTATACACCCATCCCCCTCTGTAACTTACCGTATTTATCGGGGTATTGCACGCTCCGGCGTATAGCGCGCACCCCTAAAGTGGACCCGACATTCCTGTAAAAAAAAAAATTTGTACTTACAGTTTTGGTGTCTTGCGCGGCGTCCATCGGCGGCCTCGTCGGGTCCGGCGTCCATCTGCGGCTTCGGGTGTCCTCTTCGTCGGGTCCGGCGTCCTTCTGCGGCATCCTCCCCACTCGATCCCCGCTTTCCTGCGCCGAGTTTGAATACTGCAACGGCATATACCGAGCGCAGTACACTCGTGTATAGTCGGGCAGGCTCGGCTACTCTCACGCTCACGTCCAGGACGTGAGCGCGAGAGGAGCCGAGCCTGCTCGGTGTATGCCGGCGCAGTATTCAAACTCTGATTTTCAGGGCAAAAAAGTGCGCGGTATACACCGATAAATACGGTAACTGATCAGATCAATATCCCAGGAGTTCTGATTCAAAAGTGTTCCTTTAATTTTTTTGAGCAGTGTATATATCCACTGCATTTTACTCTTGCCAAGCCTATATCTGACTGTAGGCCATTCCTGGTGTACGTGTTCTAATACACTTTCAGGCAGGCAGGTGATTCAGTGATCTGCAGTGCATAAAATATATATAAAGTCTCCTACATATATATATAAATCCATTGTATTCTACTCTAGCCAAGCCTATGTCTGACTGTAGGCCATTTCTGGTGTACGTGTTCTAATACACTTTCAGGCAGGCAGGCAGGTGATTCAGTGATCTGCAGTGCATAACATATATATAAAGTCTCCTACATATATATATCCATTGCATTCTACTCTAGCCAAGCCTATATCTGATTGTTGGCCATTCCTGATGTACGTGTTCTAATACACTTTCAGGCAGGCAGGTGATTCAGTGATCTTATTTTGGGGCTCATGTTTATATTCAATGTGATAACATATGCTGACAATTACTCTATTAGCTTGTGATCAGCTATCAAATATATGGATTACATATCTGGGCTACTATGATGGCAGGTGATTCAGTGATCTGCAGTGCATAAAATATATATACAGTCTCCTACATACAGGTCCTTCTCAAAAAATTAGCATATTGTGATAAAGTTCATTATTTTCTTTTATTATTATTTTCTATTATTATTTTATGTACTGATAAACCTTAGACTTTCATATATTTTAGATTCATTACACACAACTGAAGTAGTTCAAGCCTTTTATTGTTTTAATATTGATGATTTTGGCATACAGCTCATGAAAACCCCAAATTCCTATCTCAAAAAATTAGCATATTTCATCCGACCAATAAAAGAAAAGTGTTTTTAATTAAAAAAAAAGTCAACCTTCAAATAATTATGTTCAGTTATGCACTCAATACTTGGTCAGGAATCCTTTTGTAGAAATGACTGCTTCAATGCGGTGTGGCATGGAGGCAATCAGCCTGTGGCACTGCTGAGATGTTATGGAGGCCCAGGATGCTTCGGTAGCGGCCTTAAGCTCATCCAGAGTGCTGGGTCTTGCGTCTCTCAACTTTCCCTTCCCAATATCCCACAGATTCTCTATGGGGTTCAGGTCAGGAGAGTTGCCAGGCCAATTGAGCACAGTAATACCATGGTCAGTAAACCATTTACCAGTGGTTTTGGCACTGTGAGCAGGTGCCAGGTCGTGCTGAAAAATTAAATCTTCATCTCCATAAAGCTTTTCAGCAGATAAAAGCATGAAGTGCTCCAAAATCTCCTGATAGCTAGCTGCATTCACCCTGCCCTTGATAAAACACAGTGGACCAACACCAGCAGCTGACATGGCACCCCAGACCATCTCTGACTGTGGGTACTTGACACTGGACTTCAGGCATTTTGGCATTTCCTTCTCCCCAGTCTTCCTCCAGACTCTGGCACCTTGATTACCGAATGACATGCAAAATTTGCTTTCATCCGAAAAAAGTACTTTGGACCACTGAGCAACAGTCCAGTGTTGCTTCTCTGTAGCCCAGGTCAGGCTCTTCTGCCGCTGTTTCTGGTTCAAAAGTGGCTTGGCCTGGAGAATGCGGCACCTGTAGCCCATTTCCTGCACACGCCTGTACACAGTGGCTCTGAATGTTTATACTCCAGACTCAGTCCACTGCTTCCGCAGGTCCCCCAAGGTCTGGAATCGGTCCTTCTCCACAATCTTCCTCAGGGTCCGGTCACCTCTTCTCGTTGTGCAGCGTTTTCTGCCACACTTTTTCCTTCCCACAGACTTCCCACTGAGGTGCCTTGATACAGCACTCTGGGAACAGCCTATTCGTTCAGAAATTTCTTTCTGTGTCTTACCCTCTTGCTTGAGGGTGTCAATGATGGCCTTCTGGACAGCAGTCAGGTCGGCAGTCTTACCCATGATTGCGGTTTGGAGTAATGAACCAGGCTGGGAGTTTTTAAAAGCCTCAGGAATCTTTTGCAGGTGTTTAGAGTTAATTAGTTGATTCAGATGATTAGGTTAAGAGCTCGTTTAGAGAACCTTTTCATGATATGCTAATTTTTTGAGATAGGAATTTTGGGTTTTCATGACCTGTATGCCAAAATCATCAATATTAAAACAATAAAAGGCTTGAACTACTTCAGTTGTGTGTAATGAATCTAAAATATATGAAAGTCTAATGTTTATCAGTACATTACAGAAAATAATGAACTTTATCACAATATGCTAATTTTTTTAGAAGGACCTGTATATAAATCAGCTGTAAACGATAGCAAAAACCGCCGACAAAACCGATAACCAACAACATGCGGCAGGGCAAAACATGTTGACAACCTATATCAGGGGTCGTCAACCCCTGGTCCACGGCCCACTGCCGGGCCGCTGCACTTCTGCAGCCAGGCCACGGGTACGAGCAGGCGGCATGAGAGAGCCCCACATGCGGCCCGCGGCACTCTGCCATTCGGACCGCCGCGGTACCGCGATGTAGGAGACTTTTCTTGCTCCTGCCGTCGTTCTGTAATCCTCACAGAGCCGACAGCGGGAGGCGGAACAATTCTGGGTGGAGGGCAGAGCTGCCCAAGATTATCAAACAGGCGATTGGCTGCTAGGACTGTCCTTCATCCTAGCAGCCAATCACCTGTTTGTTACCTCGGCCCTCCATCCAGAACTGTCCCGCCTCCCTCCCTGCAACTCCTCTCCCTATCCAGACATGCTGTGCCTCCCTCCGATCTGTCTCTGGAGTGTGAGGGAGGGCTGAGGACTGGAGTGTGGGGGGGGACTGAGGACTGGAGTGTGGGGGGGGACTGAGGACTGGAGTGTGGGGGGAGACTGAGGACTGGAGTGTGGGGGGAGCTGAGGACTGTAATGTGGGGGGAGCTGAGAAATGTAATGTGGGGGGACCAAGACTGTAATGTGGGGGGACCGAGACTGGAGTGGGGGGACTAAGGACTGTAATGTGGGGGGAGCTGAGCACTGTAATGTGGGGGGAGCTGAGGACTGGAGTGTGGGAGGAGCTGAGGACTGTAATGTGGGGGGGCCTGAAGAAGTTAAATTGGGGTGACCAAGAACTGGCATGTGAGGGGGGGATGAGGATATTAAAGTGGAGGTTGGGAATGTAATGTGGGGGGTAGGCTGAGGACTGTGATGTGAGGGACTGAGGACTGTAATGTGTGGGGGGGGACTGAGGACTGTAATGTGTGGGGGGGACTGAGGACTGTAATGTGTGGGGGGGCACTGAGGACTGTAATGTGTGGGGGGACTGAGGACTGTAATGTGGGGTTATAATATAAATAGGGGCAGAGGACAGTACTGTTAATAGGGGAACCCAGAGTATGACAACACTACCAGTGACAGGGTGAGTGTGAGCAGGGACTGACTGGGACACATGTGTACAGGGCCTAGTGGGGACACTACTTTCATCTGTGGAGGGGGCCTATACCTTCATCTGTGGAGGGGGGCACTGCCTTCATCTGTTGAGGCCTTACCACATCTGGTGGCAGGCAGCATGGCAAGTGACAATCCACATCTGGTGGCAGGCAGCATAGCAAGTGACATTCCGCATCTGGTGGCAGGCAGCGTGGCAAGTGACACACTCAAAGCTCCCACTGATTCTGCATTATGGTGAGTTTAACTATTTCATTTATTACTACAATGTAATAATAGAAATAATGCGCTGACAAATTGCCCGCGAAAAATCGCGAACCCCCCCCCCCGCATGCCATTCCCGGGGATGACTGGATGCATGTGTGGAAAGTGGTGTTGTTGTGTGATGTTAGCCAAAAGGCTAATAAAGCTGGTTCTAGCTATGTGTCCAAGGACAATTTGGTATATATTATCCACTGTATGGTTGTAGAATTGTATATGTAAAATGTAAATGCACGGTAACCGCACTAAAAGAGTAAAAAAGTGGGGGGAACTAATGCGCAAACCAACCTAACCAGGGCAACTAAGGCTAATAATGAATATAAAATTAAAATAAATAAGCAGCAGCCACGACTAATAGTGCTCACACACTGATGACAGATATAAAATAGGGGGGGTGTAATGGTGCTTGCAAATAATAAAGTGAATAAAATATAAATAATACTAATAACAATTCATGTTAATAAATAAATAATGATCTTCCAAGTAATAAAATCCAATTTCAAGTGAGTATATCCACCATTTGCTGTGTGTCTAAATGTGTTCCACTCCAAATAAAATCAAGAATACCACCCAACATCAATAAGTTATGGAGGGTAATGGAGGGTAATAAGAGTGAATTAAAAATAAAATTGCCTAAATAGGTAACCCAACGTGCCAACGTAAGCATAGTGTAGATGTAGTCTGAATAAAAATTCATAGACCTCAATATATAATAATACATAAATATGCAGAAATCCATAAAGTGCTTAATCCAAAAAAGTGCGTAGTGAAAAAATAAATAGAATAAATAATGAATAAAGTCCAATAAAAATGTGTAAGGCAAAATTCCTTATAACAGAATTGTCCAATAACATGCATAGGGTGAATAAAAAAAACAATCAATAATAATTAATGCAGTGAAAAAAATGTCCCAAAATAATCCCCCAGGGGATCAGACACAGAAAATGTCATGGAAAAATAAATAAATAAACAGCGTGTCCAGTGCAGAAAAAATATGTCCAATAATCTTGAACACAAGATAGAATTAATTTGATCATCAAAATTTTCTAAGTGCAAATGTGCTCCAAAAAGTCCATAGAAGATACTTCAGTGCAAGATACCAAACATGCACACGTGATTGAAACAACCAACGCCAGGCTTTCCACAGTGTCAGATGAGTGTAATCACTAGCCCCTTACCTTAAAAAGGCTTATAACAAGCCTATAGGAATACTGCTCAATGCATGTCCCAGCATCAGCCAGCAGATCCGATCCCAAAATAGAAGGCTCACAAGGTCCCAGCACAGGCACTCAAAAGGAGAATAAGGAAGCCTCCATAGTGTAAAATCAATGGTATTTTAATAAATAAAAACAAGTATCACTCACAAAATAGAGCTGTAACGAACAGCATGTAACTGCAGCATGTGTCTCCGCTCTGCGGCCGCGAGCGGATGACGTCACCAGCACCCTCCTTCTTCCTCACGCGTATCGTGACAACCAACGTCACTTAATCATAGGATGGAGGGCAGCTGGTGCAGAGGTGACTCTTATAGTGCCTTACTGACCAGATGACAGAGGCAACAAACAATGAATACATAACTAGCAATATAGCTTGATAAACATATTGATAATTACACTGCTCAGATGCATAATTAAATAAAATAAATAATGTAACAAATAATCCTACGATCTGATTGCTCCCTCTAGTGGTGAAAGAGGACATAGAATGAAATAAATATTAAAGCTCACAGATAGCGGGTGCACCACCACCCCCTGCTGGATAATGGAAGAACACATGAGAACATCAATTCCTTGTATACTAACAGGTCTAAATTATGAAATAAGGAACAACATACATGATAAATTAATTTAAAACTTCCAAAATAAAAGAGGAAAGGTATCGATCCACTCAAAAATTGGCAACCCAGACCCAAAGTTGAGGATTATCTCAGGATGCAGGATAGCTCCTCATATTAATACATGACAATCAACAAATGTGATGAATACTCAGGAATGAGGACAGTAAAAAACCGCATACGATGTAATATCTAAATGATACCAAATAAAAGGATAATAATAATAGTACTATCCTAAAATGAATATTAAAATTTAAAATATTTTATAAATATTTTTTTTAAAAGGGAGAGTAAGATAAAAAACAAAAAATTTGATATAAAACAGTTAGGATCAAACTCAACATTATGCCCATGTGGCGTCAAAGTGCACAATTTGTGTATCCAGCGGGACTCCGCCTGACTAATCTTCTGCACTTTATTGTCTCCTCTCCAATGGGGTTTATATTTCTCTATACCCCATACCATTAATGAGGAGGAGTCTCTGTTATGGCACCGATCATAATGACGAGACAGGCTATGCTTTGGGAACCCATTTTTGATGTTTTGTGTATGCTCACGCAGTCTTTTCCGAAGTTTTCTTTTTGTCCTACCAACGTATTGAATTTTACATGGGCATTCTAAAAGGTAGACCACCCCTTCAGTCTCACAGGAGATAAACTCTTTAATTTTATATTCTTTCCCTGTGACACTGGATTTAAAATGTTCTTTTTTCCTTTTGCTCTCTTTGGTGTGTCTACATGTATAACATTTTTTACATGGGTAATAGCCTTTATGGATTTCTGCATATTTATGTATTATTATATATTGAGGTCTATGAATTTTTATTCTGACCACATCTACACTGTGCTTACGTTGGCACGTTGGGTTACCTATTTAGGTAATTTTATTATTAATTCACTCTCATTACCCTCCACATTAACTTATTGATGTTGGGCGGTATTCTTGATTTTATTTGGAGTGAAACACATTTAGACACACAGCAAATGGTGGATATACTCACTTGAAATTGGATTTTATTACTTGGAAGATCATTATTTATTTATTAACATGAATTGTTATTAGTATTATTTATATTTTATTCACTTTATTATTTGCAAGCGCCATTACACCCGCACTAAAAGAGTGCTGTAGCGGACATCGCCGCCTGTAAATGCAACCTAGACAACTTGTCTAAAATGAGACCTAGCTGTCTGTGCATGTATTAGTAAAACTATATATATATATACCCATTCCTTGGATCATAAATCAAATCTATACCAAAAATATCACCTTTTAAAAATGATAACTAGATCATGTAGACCTGTACAATCTACACATATATCAAATCAGAGCAAACATCCAACATAGAATGGATATTGGTACATAAAACATAATCACTAGACATAAAGATAAGTACAATTAACATTGCACTGGTTTGAAATTGTGCGGATATGGGTAAATTAATCCGACTCCTCAGATAGTAAATCATTGGTATATCAATGCTGATCCCTATACTGAAAAAAACAAAGAAGAGGGAAAAGAAAAAAGACCCATATAAACAGCAGAACTCTTATGTTGTGTGCATCCGTTTAGCCAACACTGATATTGCATATAAATGTATTTAAATGTATACGGATGCTAAAATGTACATGTATATAGGAGTCTTGGGTGATTCAGGAGTATATAGTAGTGCCTATATATAAAGCAGGCAACATTACATGAAAAGCCTCTTACCCTAGACATCCTAAAAAAACATGTGCATAAGAGCAACATGTGTGTGGGCATATAAATGCAAGGGCAACTACCATGGAAAGATTAGTTCAAGGACACTGTGCAGGCAATAAGGACTAATCATAAAAATGGGAAACGTCCCATTCAAAGTTTAGGCCGGCAGGAATTCTCATATGTAGCGAGAAGATCCAACAGACCTCACGCCTGCACAGTATCCTGAACCTGTCTCCCCCTCTAGCAGGGGTATTGATTTTTTCAATCCCCTGAATGGAGAGGCATGATACATCTTTGTGATGCGCAGAAACCCAATGTCTAGCGACATTGGTGTTCTTGTCTTTTTGTATGTCAAATAGGTGGTCATACAGCCTATCCTTAAGTCTGTGAGTGGTACGCCCAACATATTGGATGACTTTGCACGACTCACACTTGATGACATAAACCAGGAACTTGGTATTGCAATTGATAAATTGCGGTATATCAAAACCCTTGCTATTGGTGCTAGAATGTACAACCTTGCCTGTTTCGATGTGTTTGCAATAGTTGCATCCTGAGATGCCACATCTAAAAGTGCCCTTAAAATTCAACCAATTAGACACAAAGAGGCTAGGTGAAAGATGACTCCCCAAAGTAGGTACTCTCCGGGATACGGATTTAATGCCTTTGGACAATATTTCCTGGTAAACTGAATCATTTGTACAAAACAGTGTAGCGCTGGAATAAAAATGAACCATAAGTGACAATGGGTGAAATAACTATTGATATAAAATCAATCAATATAAATGATCAGTCCACATGTAAAAAAAAATCAATACAATCAAATAGACGCAGTCCACAAGTTAGGAATTCCAAAGGAGAAAACTTCAATATGTTCAAAGTAAAACATCCAATGTAAGGAGAAGTGTAAATGAATCCGATACATGAAGATAGCCCATCACCAGAGGATAAATTCAAGGCTTACCGGGATGATCCACAGGTGGTTATCAGGATGTGATGAGCATACACTCAAAAGTGCAAAGTTATTGAGGCCCAAATGGAAAAAGAGAGGCACTGATGATGTCAGTATGACAAAACGATCGTCAGGCGTCACGCGCAGGCATTGCACATGCGCGAACAGCCTCAGCTAGACTGACACAACACGGAGCTTTGTCTTTTCTCTCCTTGCAAGGATTGTTTTTATTTCTCTGCCTAAGAGAACGTTTTTGTACTACTTTTCTTATTTTTTTGTTTTACTAAATCAGTTTTTGAACGCCTGCACTATGGGAATTTCCTCTCTTTTTTCCATTTGGGCCTCAATAACTTTGCACTTTTAAAGTGTATGCTCATCACATCCTGATAAGCACCTGTGGATCATCCCGGAAGTATCCGTGAATCACCTGAGCTGTGGATTTGAGCCGTTCGGTCTGGGAGAGACGGAAGGATTTCCTAATGTCCCTGCGGGACTCATCCATCTATTTAGCCTGTTTGACCCCCCTAAGAAGGGCGGTCACTGGCTATCCGGTAAGCCTTAAATTTATCCTCTGGTGATGGGCTATCTTCATGTATCGGATTCATTTACACTGCTCCTTACATTGGATGATTTACTTTGAACTTATTGAAGTTTTCTCCTTTGGAATTCCTCACTTGTGGACTGCATTTATTTGACTGTATTGATTTTTTTCACATGTGGACTGATCATTTATATTGATTGATTTTATATCTATAGTTATTTCACCCATTGTCACTTATGGCTCATTTTTATTCCAGCGCTACACTGTTTTGTACATATTTTTCTTACACTTTATATCAAGGTTGTAGTGTTTAGCAGCAGGACTAGGGACTATTTGGGACTATTTGTATTCATTTTTTTCACATATATCTTCCACCTAGCGCACATTTTCCACTTTCCCTTTCCCCTTTCACTCAAACTGAATCATTTAACAAGATAGGGAGATATTTCTTGATGGTTAAATTAATCTTGTTATATTCCAGGCTATAGGGGGTAGAGAAAACTGAAACTCTGTTAAAGGACATGGCTAGTTTATGATCATGTTTTTTCATATGATCCTGTAATAATACCTCTCTTGGAATAGTACTGGCTGACGTTAAAGCCTTCTGAACTACCTTTGGGTGATAACCTCTATCGATAAACCTCTGTGTCATATTGGCAGCTTCACAAGTGAAATCCCCAGTTCTGCTGCATAGGCGGTTTAAGCCTGAGGAATTGTCCATAAGGAACACCACGGACCGTATGGCTCGGATGGCCTGAGTCTGATCTCAAAAGTGCGTTCCCCGCTGTGGGTTTCCTATAGATACTATTGGTCACCGTGCCATGATCAATTGTAAGGTTGACATTCAGAAAATCCATGGAAACAGTGCTAAGTTTTCCTGTAAACTGAAAGTTCATGGAGTTGTCATTGAGAAAAACAAGCCACACCTGCAAGTCAGTGCCCCTATCAGATGTCACAAATAAAAGGTCGTCAACGAAACGTCAAAATAAAAACCGTATCCAAGTGGCGGGGGCTATCATGTCCAAAGATGCGGGACCTCTCCCACATCCCCATTTAGAGGTTTGCAAGGGAGGGCGAAAATTTCGCCCCTATGGAGGCCCCGCATCTCTGGAGATAATAGCCCCCATCAAACATATAGAAGTTGTTAATAAGTACTCAAGGGATAATAAAATAAACTCCTGGAGAGCTAGTGAAAACGTCCCTGATTCCTTCAGAAATACAGATACCGCTAATATGCCTTAATGGTGTGGGATACTGGAATAGAGACTTGTGACGTCACATGTGACCCATCTGTAGTTATTTTTCCATTGAAAGTCTTTGAGTTTGACTAGAAGTTGTTTGGTGTCGCGAAGCAAGCCTCGGAGATTGATCACCAAAGGTTGAAGTTGGCAATCTACCCATTCCCCCAGGCGTTTGTTCAAGGACCCAATACCTGCCACTATTGGCCTGCCTATAAGGGGGTCTAGCTCCTTATGTGTTTTTGGCAGGTGGTGAAATACGGGCATAATAGAATTATTAGGAATAAAGAGCAATTTTTCTTTGTCTAAAAAAATGCCTACATGGACTGCCTTATTTAGTAAAGAGGAAAGTGTTTTGGTGAAAGGGATGGTGGGATCAGTTTTAAGGAGTTGATAAGTGTGGCTGTCTGACAGCTGGAGTAAAGCTTTACTCTTATATTTTTATAAATTTCGGCTGGAGTTCCCCTTAAAATCCATACTAGACCTGATGGGTCTGGAATTGATATTTGGGGGGAACCTCACGCCTTTTTTTTTAAATTTGATGCAGGGTTCCCCTTAATATCCATACCAGACCTGAAGGGCCTGGTAATTGAATTTGGGGGGACCCCCACGCATTTTTTTTTATTTTTTTGAATAATTTTTCTACTGTATTGCCGGGAGCCGACAATTCATTATAGCCGCGAGTGATTTTGAATTACTTTTTTTCCTTCAGAAATGACACTTTGTGCAGGGACAATTCTAAGCACGGGAAACAAGCGCTGCTTTGCAGGTATACAGGCATACTATACACTCCCCTTAGGTACGAAATTTAAAGGAATATTTTACTTTTATTGTTTCACTTTAAGCATTATTAAAATCACTGCTCTCGAAAAAAACTGCCTTTTTAAAACTTTTAAAACTTTTTTTGCATTGATACATGTCCCCTGGGTCAGGACCCAGGTCCCCAAACACTTTTTATGGAAATAACTTGCATATTAGCCCTTAAAATTATCACTTTAGATTTCTTACATAGACTTTTACAGGGTGTCCTCAGCTTTTCGAATTTGCCGCTGAACAGGCGAACAGGCAATGTTCGAGTCGAACATGAGTTTGACTCGAACTGGAAGCTCATCCCTAATTTTCACCAATTGCACATGTATTTCATTTTTTTCAACACTCAACACCAGGTGAAAGGTGTGCAGTTCCTTTACCCACACATATTTTTCAACACTCAACACCAGGTGAAAGGCGTGCAGTTCCTTTACAGTATCACCACACATATTAAACCCTTTTTTTATATCTCACTCACTATTTAATATTTCACTCACTCATCAATATTTCTTACGCCTTCCCACATATTTTATATTTTATATTTTTCACATTATATCCCTCTCACATAGTCCACTTCTATGTGGCTTTTAATATAATTCACACACAGTTTTTCATATCACTTTTTGATCACATGACTTCTTAATAAATTTAACTCAATTTTATTATCATGTACAATCTTCATAAACTAACTATAATGAATATATAGTAGAATTTATATTCAATAATTAACCAATTAATAATTACATTTTTGATATAAATATAATCATAATTTGAACTTAGTCACTGATATATATGCTGGGTGCCCTTGGTTGGGCTTTCAGGTATGTTGGACTGGACATGGATCCACCAGTCCTCACGCCGGGGAGAACAACCGGGCATACCAAATATGATTAACTAATGATTGTGGGGCCTGTCTCCCCTGGGCTGGGGGTGGGCGCTTCTACCGGCACGGACCAGTATCAGACCTGGGGAGGTCATATGGAATTATCTTTTAACAAAGTCTCTGGTCTAGCGAATTCTTTGTGGCAGGAAGGGTAAACACGCAATCAATGCAAAACTGAATATACAGTATGATAGTACGTTTTCTGTCTTTATAATGCAAAACGTAATTGCACCACACATGTATACTATAAATAATAAGACGTAAAAGTGTGCTATGTTGTAATGTACCCTGTTTTTGATGTCCTATAGAGATGTAAAATCCCCCTGAGGAAGACCTAGAATTTCACAGGTCGAAATGCATTGGGGCCTCTCCGTGCATCAAACAGCGTTGAAGTTGTTTTACTTGTAATTCAATGCTATATATATGTATCTCCCTGTAAAATCATTGTTTGTATTCGCCTTTTTGTACTTACCAGAGCTTATAAATGTTTAATATTTGTACATGTGTCATTTGCTATTTCCCTTTTTTCACTGATAAAATCAGTATATTTGATCTAATATTGAATGATTATTTGCTGCTAAAAAAAAACACGGGAATTGTTCTCCTATTTTCTAAGTACCTTCATAAAAATGAATCAGTCTTCAGCAGCTACCAAGCACCTGATGCTGATGTAATCGATTAATTTTCTATGAATGTGAGGTCCCTTGAAGACTGCCTATGCTGATGCGAGTGACTATCCTGTTATGCTGAGTGACTATCCTATTCCTCCTCAATGCTCATGTTGTTAGCTAAGAACATTTTTTTTTCAGGGCACCACCTAAGGCCTAATTTTTTGCCCCTGTTTAACAGGGCGTGTAATTACAATTTTTGCTGTAATATTTTGCAGCAGGGCTCATTCCTGCACTCAACTAGAGTATATGTGAGGGGTTGCAGTGTTGTGGCACCACCACCAGTGCCTAAGGCCCAATTTTTCTGCCCCTATTCAACAAGGGCGTGTAATTACAATTTGTGATCTAATATTTCACAGCAGGGCTTGTTCCTGCGCCCACCAAGAGTAACTGTGAGGGCTTACAGTGTTGTAGCACCTCCACCACCACCACAGGCCCAAATTTTCTGCCCCTGTTTAACAGGGGCATGTAATTACAATTCTTGATACAATATTTCACAGCAGGGCCCCTTCCTGTGCTCAATAAGAGTATCTGTGAGGCTTTACAGTGTTGTGTCACTACCACCTAAGGCCTAATTTTTCTGCCCCTGTTTAAGGCCGCGTACATATGGTCGGTCCAAACTGATGAAAACGGACTGAAGTTCAGTTTCATCGGTCCAAACCGACCGTGTGTACGGCCCATCGGACTTTTGTCCTTCAGACCAAAGTTTTAGAACTTGCTTTAAAATCGAACCGATGGACGGCTGACCGATAGGTCAAAACCGATGGTTAGTACACAAAAACATCGGTTCAAAACCCACGCATGCTCAGAATCAAGTCGATGCATGCTTGGAAGCATTGAACTTCGTTTTTTTCAGCACGTCGTTGTGTTTTACGTCACCGCGTTGGACTCGATCGGTTTTTGAACTGATGGTGTGTACGCACATCAGACCATCAGTCTGCTTCAACGGTAAACCGATGAAAACGGTCCGTCGGACCATTCTCATCGGATGGATCGACCCTGTGTACGCGGCCTAACAGGGACGCTTAATTAAAATGTTTGATCTAATATTTCACAGCAGAGCCCGTTCCTGCGCTCAGCAAGAGAATTTGTGTGGGGTTACAGTGTTGTGGCACCACCACTGCCTAAGACCCAATTTTTCTGCCCCTGTTTAACAGGAGCGTGTAATTACAAATTTTGATCTAATATTTCACAGCAGGGCCCATTCCTGCACCCACCAAGGGTAACTGTGAGGGCTTACAGTGTTGTGGCACCTCCACCACCACCAAAGGCCCAATTTTTCTGCCCCTGTTTAACAGGGGCATGTAATTACAATACTTGATATAATATTTCACAGCAGGGCCTGTTCCAGCGCCCACCAAGAGTAACTGTGAGGGCTTACAGTGTTCTGGTACCACCAACACCTAAGGCCCAATTTTCTGCAGAGTATATAGGGTAGGCCGTATAGTATATACAGGCAGTCCCCTACTTTCAAACATCCGACTTACAAACGACTCCTACTTACAAATGGAGGGAGACAACAGGAAGTGAGAGGAAATCTACCCCTAGAAAGGGAAATTCTCTCCTGTAAGAGTTAATATGGGAAAAAGATATCTCCACTGATGCTTTATCACCAATCCTTGTTTCCCTAAAAACCCCACATTTTCAAAATCCAATTATCATTGGGACAGAAAGTGAGGTGAAATCTTCAGGGGCACAGGCAGAAAAACAAATGTTACAGGGGTGATAACCCTTCCCTATGTTATCCAAAAAGCTTAAAAATAGATTTTTTTGTCTGGAGCTACACTTACAAAATGTACCTTTTCCAAATTACAAACATATTCAACTTAAGAACAAACCTACAGTCGCTATCTTGTTTGTAACCCGGGGACCGCCTGTATACTGCTGTTCAGAGTATATAGGGCACCTTTTCTTTTTTTAATTTGTAATACCCATAGAAGACCCAAAGGGCCTGGTAATGGGCTGGGGGGAGGGGGGTACCCATGCCGTTTTTCTCAATAATTTTCATCTATATTGCCGGGACACAACATTACATTAAAGCCGCAAACAGTTTTAAATGACTTTTATTCCTTTAGAAATATCATTTTGTGCAGGGTCTGTTATAAACAAGGGAAAAACACGCCAATTTACAGGCATACTATAGACACCCCGCAGGTATGATAATTAATGGAATATTTCACTTTTACTTTTTCACTTTAAGCATTATTAAAATCACTGCTCCCGAAAAAAACTGAAGTTTTTTTAAAACTTTTTTTGCATTGATACATGTCCCCTGGGGCAGGACATGGGTCCCCAAACACTTTTTAGGACAATAACTTGCATATTTTCCTTTAAAATTCACACTTTTGATTTTTGACATTTGAGTCCCATACAAATTGTTTAACTAGGGATTTCGGACCATCCCAGATGATGATGACATCATCAATGTAGCGGCCATAAAAAATCAAGCGTGAAATTAAGGGGTTATTGTAACGGTCACCACCGTTTATGACCTTCCATCAACCCACGACAGCTTATCCGACACACAGACAAACCAGCAGGCACGATCCATATCAATTCCCCAGAAAATGAGACTGACAGCTCTATTCTCTGCTTCAAAATGTATGAACACTTTTAATGGTTAGCTCTCAAGTTTATATACAGTTCAAGCATGAAAGAAACAATCAAACTCTCCACCCACACATCACACACTGGGGGGCTTCAATACACCTTCAGATGGCTAATTACTAAACATTCCAGACATTTTGGCGCCGGTCTATAATTAACATGACCTAATCACTACACCTGAGAAGTCACACTCCTTTATTAATAGAATTCAAACAAAACACCATCACACAATGATTTCCCCTCAATCCACATCTTTAGACAGACAGTCTGTCTCCGACAGAAAGGTATTCACACCTGATCATCAATAGGCTTTAAACAGTGTTATCACACAATGAAAGGCCTTTCAGGAGCCAGCCCCATTTAACAACTCAATAGCCTGGGCTACGCATTGAAAGAGTCATTCTATTGACTGGTAGGATCAGAATAAACCAACACTTAGATCATATTACAGGATCTTGAGATATTGCAATCAGTAATGTCCCCTGTCCTGTAATTTAGGATATAATTTCACAGTCACCCTATGGCCCTATTGGACATACGGTGACCCTAGACATAAGACTCCTTGGTGACGCCGGTACAGGAGTACCCCTCATCCTTCCAAAGTCTCTGTTTGTCACGGGTCATTCTGTTACAGTTATTATTCCAGATTTATCGGTTCTCCCACATGCCCATGGTGAGAGTGCCATAGCTGGGGGCAAAATTTGCCCCCATAGCTGTGCCATGGGTCTGTAGGTAGAAGTCACCATTGAATTCAAAATAATTGTGTGTAAGACAGATTTTTGTAGCTTCCAGTATGAATTGGGCCTGGCTGGTGTTAATCATGGGATCATCATTGAGAAATTGTAGTACTGCTCTTAAACCTATCTCATGTGGTATGGAGGTGTATAATGAGGCTACATCAAAACAAAGCCATAAAGAGGGGGGCGTGGCGACCGAGCTCCGTTATGGCCGCATAGTCTGTGAGCTCCGCTCGTCCGCCGGAGAAATCCAACCGCATCCGAGCCTACCAGCCCCATCCTAAGTCACAAAAGGCACCATCTGATAGCCTACCTTCCGAGGCACCTGCCGAGGATGGCTAGACGACGAAAGGCCCCGCTGCAGCCACGCAAGCTGGAAAGCTACTTCACCTAAGTGCACCAAAATATCGGCGGCGCGAGGCCTCAAAGGCAGGATCCGACAGCAGGAACAAACACAGATCGCCGCGGTATGCCATCCGAAATCATCCAGCGCTGCCATCCCACACAGTGAGCCATCCTCTGGGACCCAGAGCCCCACCACGAGAAGCCCGGCGAAATCTAAGCCGTGGAGGACCTCCCCTGCTAGGCCACAAGTCGATCCACAGATGGAGGTAAGCGGGCCACAATGTCACACTGCTGCACTGGGGATGCCTGAGAGAGATCCCATTACTGAATTATCAACCACAGATAAACCCATATCTGACACAACACTGAAATAAATGCTGCTGTCACTGAGGGCATCACTACATGCTGATTTGGTGAGGGGGATCAACAACTGCCATAATGAAGTACAAGCTCTGGGCACCAGAATAGATAGAGTGGAACACAAGATGGAGGATTATGCCTCATCCTATAATGTAATGGTGGAAGCCCACAGGGACAGGGGGAAGACATACAATGGATAAAGGACAAAATAGCAGACATTGAGGATAGGTCCAGGAGGAACAACCTCAAACTGCGAGGTATCCCAGAATCTATTCCTCCTAACCAACTCCTGCAATTTTCCCAGGCCATGTTCTCCACATTAGTGCCAGAAATGATAGTACAGGACCTCATTGTGGACAATGTGGTCATTACTATCATGTAAAACAAAAAATATTGCTGGCATCCCATAAAAAGAAAGCCATAAAAAAGATGGTTCCCAGGAGTCATTTTGTAGGGTTTGTAATAAATGTATAACATCTTTGATGTAAGAAGGTTGCTGTTGCGCTAGTGGCTTTAAAAAATAGTCTATATAAATGGAAAAATAGCTGGTAATGCTCTCCATGTTGGCCACAATTGGTCTACCTGGAGGATGTGTGGAATCTTTATGGATTTTGGGTAGGTGGTAGAAATATGGTCTATGGTAAAAATTATGTTTTAGGAAAGAGGTTTCTGATTTATGATTATGCCTTTTGAGGAGGCCCTATCTATTAATTCATGAGCTTCTACAATAAACGATGAGAGTGGTTTTTTGGACAATTTTTTATATGTGTTGGTGTCAGAAAGTAGTCTTAAAGATTCCTGAAGATAATGTGACTTGTTTTGGACTACTAGACCGCCACATTTGTCCGCTGTTTCGATGATTAAGTAGGATTTTTTTTGTAAGGTCATTGAATGCAGTGAGTTCAGATGGGGAAATATTGGATGATGAAGAGGGAGTTTTGGGATTATGTTGACACAGGTGGAGTATGTCTGCATACACAACTTGGTAGAAAGTTTGAATGCACGGACCTTTAGCTAAGGTGGGATTAAAGACAGACTTTAATCCCACTTTAGCCATTAGCCATTCCTGGTAACTTCTTGGTCCCTGCATTGTAAGTATTGATTCATTACATACAATGCACTGCATGCAGAGATTAAGAAGTCACCAGAAGTGTAGTTGTTGCTGTGTTGTTTGAAGCCTGTTAAACAGTGAAGCATGAAGAGCAGAGGGTGTGTGCTGCTGAGCTCTGTGGTCCCCCATGTCAGCAGACTAACTGCAGATTATGGTGTATCCCCCAGAACTCCCTGTGATTTAGGGCCGTTGATCTGATGAGAAATGTCCCCTGTCGAGAAATGCCAGCCCCATACTGCGCATGCACAGCGCATGCGCAGTACGGAGCCGCCAAAAGCCGCCGAACATTGAAATTTATGATCAGCTGTAGATGGTGCCTGCAAACAATAGCCGACATTGTGCCACACCCACAACCCTTTACAACCAATTTAGAATACAGGTAAGCCTAGATTAAGGCTTACCTGTAGGTGCTTGAAATATCTTCCAAACCTGCACGGTCTAGAAGATATTTGCAAATCGGCGTAGGGTGATTTCTCCTGCGCATGCAGAATGCCCCCCGAAAGAGCGGAGAAGTCGGAAGAAGACCCCCAGAGCTGACTAATAAATTACTTTAAAAATCTGTGTAGTGTGTTTTTTGTAATTTTTTTCCTCCAGGTGAATGGGTAGGGGTACGATGTACCCCATACTCATTCACCTAGGGTGGGGGTGGGTGGGATCTGGGGGCCCACTTATTAAAGGGGGCTCCCGGATTCTGATAAGCTCCCCGCCCGTAGACCCCCACAACCAATGGCCAGGGTTGTCGGGAAGAGGCCCTGTCCTCATCAACATGGGGACAGGGTGCTTTGGGGTGGGAGGCTGCAGGGTGCCCCCTGCCCCAAAGCACCTACCCTCCCATGTTGAGGGCATGCAAACTGGCATGGTTAAGGAGGGGGGCGATCACTTGTCCCCATCCCCTTTCCTGACCGACCGGGCTGCGTGCTCGGATAAGGGTCTGGTATGGATTTTGGGGGGGACCCCACGCAGTTTTTTCGGCGTACGGGGGTTCCCCTTAAAATCCATACCAGACCCAAGGGCCTGGTATGCTCTTGGAGGGGGAATCCATGGCGTTTTTTTATTTTAAATCTGGCGTGGTGTTCCCCTCAAGATTCATAACAAACGCAGCTGACACAGTGCACTGCGATTATTTGCGGTTATGTGCCGATAGCTGCGCCAGGTCGCACCTGGATGCATTCAATTCTATTTTTTCTATTCGCACAAAACCGCAGGTAACTGCAATGTGTGAAAGGTGTCATAGGAAAGCATTGTGTGCTTAAAATCCGCAGCTGAAAGCACCATTCTATCCGTCCGTGTGAAAGAGGCCTTAGGGACGGGTCATAGCTCCTACTCTGCCCACACTGCTGAGCTTTGGAAGGGACCTGTTCAGCCTTATCTGTGATCTGTATATGCAGACTAATTGCAGAATAATCATGATTAAAGCAGTAGTAACCCGCTGGAAAAAAACAAAAAAACAAAAAAACCTGCAAGACAATGGCATAATGTGCTAGAATACGTCTGCGATTGAAAAATTACAAAAAAAAATCTTTACACAAAGTTGTCATTGAAATGATATATTGCTCACACATGCCATGGGCATATGTGGAATTACCCCCTAAAATACATTCTGCTGCTTCTCCTGAGTACGGGGATACCACATGTGTGATGCCTAGTACACACGAGAGGATTTCTCAGCGGAAACGGTCCGGAGGACCGTTTCCGCGGATAAATCCTCTGTCGGATTTTGATCTGCTGGTTGTACTAACCATCAGATCAAAATCCGCGCGGAATTCCCTCCGCGGTGACGTGTTGCGCCGTCGCCGCGATGATGACGCGGCGACGTGCGTGACGCTGAAATATAAGGACTTCCACGCATGCGTCGAATCATTACGACGCATGCGAGGGCGGGAATCGGACGGATTGATCCGCTGAGTCTGTACAGACCAGCGGATCAATCCGCTGGACTGGATTCCAGCGGATAGATTTCTTAGCATGCTAAGAAATTTTGATCCGCTGGAAATCCATCGCCCGGAAAAATATCTATCCGCTGAAACCGGTCCGCGGATAAATTCCAGCGGATAGATCCTCTCGTGTGTACGGGGCCTGAGACTTTTTGGGAGCCTAGCCATGTACAGGACCCCGAAAACCAAGCACCGCCTTCAAAATTTCTAAGGGCACCCAGTTTTAAAGGCCCTGAAATGTGAAGATAGCACAAAAACCCCGCCAAATGACCCTATTTTGGAAAGAAGACACTTTTTAAAGAAAGTTGTCACTAAATGATATATTGCTCAAACATGCCATGGGCATATGTGACATTACACCCCAAAATACATTCTGCTGCTTCTCCTGAGTACGGGGACACCACGGGGCAGATTCAGAAAGGAGATACGACGGCGTATCTCCAGATACGCCGTCGTATCTCTGAGTCTGGCCGGTCGTATCTATGCGCCTGATTCATAGAATCAGTTACGCATATATTTCTATTAGATCCAACCGGCGTAAGTCTCTTACGCCGTCGGATCTTAACTGCATATTTACGCTGGCCAATAGGGGTGTGTACGCTGATTTACGCCTAGAATATGTAAATCAGCTAGATACGCGAATTCACGAACGTACGCCTCGTTGGGGAATAGCTTTCGTCCGAAAATCCAATAATACTTGGTTTCTGTCGAATGGTCAAAAGAATATTCGCCGGAACGTCGAATCTTTGTTGGTTTCTGTCTAATGGTCAACAAATATTCGACGGAACGTCGAATCTTTACGCCGAATCGTACATTTCCGCTCGAATATTCTGCCTACAAGAATTCTAATGTTGTATGACTAGTTATAATGTCGAATCTATTCTCTATAATGTAGAATCTATTTTCTCATAAATCGAAATCTATTCTCTGTAATGTCGAATCTATTATTTCTATAGTGTCGAATCTTTTCTCTATAATGTCAAATCTTTTCTCTATGATGTTGAATCTTTTCCCTATAATGTCGAATCTCTCTATATCGAATTTTTACCGCAACGAAAACGAAAATAAAGCATTTTTTATGTCGGATCTTTCGGTTTTCGTTTCTTGCACTTTCGTTATCGTTTGTTAAAACGATAACGAAAAAAACTGATTTTCGGACGAAAATGCATTCTAACGAAAACGAATGCACATGTCTAATAGGTAGTGAGGAAGTGAAATCACCAATTTATGCCCTTAGAAAGTCTGAAGGCAGTGATTGGTTTTGGGGTCTCATACGCGGCTAGGCTCCCAAAAAGTCTCACACATATGGTATCCCCATACTCAGGAGAAGCAGCAGAATGTATTTTGGGGTGCAATTCCTTTATAGCCATGGCATGTGTGAGCAATATATCATTTAGTGACAACTTTCTGTAAAAAAAACTTGTGGCAAGATATAAAATATTCCATGGACTCAACATGCCTCTCAGCAAATATCTTGGGGTGTCTACTTTCCAAAAAGGGATCATTAGGGGCATTTTATGCACAACATTAGAAACTTATGCCACACATCACCCAATCTTCTAACCACTTGAATCACCAAGTCCTTTCTGACACTTTTTGTTTACATGAAAAAAAAAATCTTTGCTAGAAAATTACTTTGAACACCAAACATTATAGATTTTTTTTTAAAGCATAGGCCCTACAAAATAAAATGGTGGGTGTTGCAATTTTTTTTTTCACACCGTATTGGCGCAGAGATTTTTCTAACGTAATTTTTGGGGATAAAACACTTATCGGCACTAATAGACAACACTGATGAACACTGGTAGGCGACACTGGTGGAAAGGGCCGGGTTGCGATTTTCATAATTTTGGGCCATTTTTGAGCTAAAACAACCAGGGGAGCGATTTTGTTAATTTTTAACTATTTTCAGGCTAAAAGGGCCACAAGTGTGATTTTAGTCAGTTTGGACCATTTCTGGGCTAAAAGGGCCGGGGTGCGATTTTGGTAATTTTGAACCATTTTCAGGCCAAAAGTGTTGGGGTGCGAATTTTGGACCATTTTCAAAAGGGCCAGGGGTGCGATTTTAGTAATTTTTTAACTATTTTCAGGCAAAAAAGGCTGGGGTGCGATATTGGTCATTTTGGACCATTTTCAGGCTAAAAGTGGGTGGGTGCAATTTTTTTTTAACATTTAGGTCATTTTTGGGCAAAAATGGCCGGGGGTGAGATTTTGGTAATTTTAGACAATTGTTGGGGCAAAAGGGCCGAAAGTTTTCATCATTTTGGAAGATTTTTGGGCTAAAAGGGCCAGGGTGCGATTTTGGACCATTTACAGGCTAAAGGGGCCGGGGGGGGGGGGCGATTTTGGACCATTTTTGGGCTAAGAGGGCCGGTAATGCGATTTTAGTCATTTTGGACAATTTTGGGGATAAAGGGGCCAGGGGTGAAATTTTGGTATTTTGGGACCCTTTTGGGGTTAAAAGGGCCAGGGGTGCGATTTA
The DNA here is from genome assembly GCF_905171775.1 of Rana temporaria. Taxonomy (NCBI): domain Eukaryota; kingdom Metazoa; phylum Chordata; class Amphibia; order Anura; family Ranidae; genus Rana; species Rana temporaria. Next base: position 164,255,667 of record NC_053496.1, read on the forward strand.
GGTGCATTTTTGGTCTAAAGGCGCTGGGGGTGCGATTTTGGAGCATCTTTGGGCTAAAAGGGGCCAGGGGTGCAATTTTGGCCATTTCGGACTATTTTGGGCTAAAAGGCCTGGAGGGGTGCGATTATTGTCATGTTGGATTTTTGGGCTAATAGGATTCAAGGGTTGCCATATTAACCACTTCCCACCCGTGGGATGTCCATGGATGTCCTTGGGTTTCAGTGGTTATACCGGGATGATGCACCTACAGGCATCTTTCCGGTGTCAATCTTTTCAGCCAGAAATTCCCTAATATACAGAAGTGATCCGAGTGGCTAATTAGTCACTCGGATCACTTCTGTGAGTGGCCTTTCCTGGGCTCTCCTGTCCCATCGTGGAGGCCGGTAATGATGTGGCCGGTGGTGATGGCTTCCCTGTACAAAGATAGAGGAACTGATGTTGTTCCCCTCTCTCTGTAACCCCAGAAAGCGGGAGCGATGAGTAGTTCATCACTTCCAGTTCAGACCCTTTGTTCACCTGACCAACAGCGGCCAGGAAAGCAGCCAATCAGACCGATCTGTGTCTGATCGGCTGTATGGGAGGCATAGTAATATATTAACAATTTGTGAAGAGACGTTCACCAACCCATCTTCCTTTTCAATGCCAACATCAGGTACCGTCCAGTTTTATAAAGTTCACTAACTGATTATTCTTTGCTCGCTCAAAAGATTATTTCTGATGGGTTGTTTTGGGTTACTTCCACTATTCATTATTTCATTATTTCTCTTTGCTGGATTGCTAAGCATTTCTAATACTGGTACATTTTTTCAAAGAAACAAGACAAAAATAGAAACAAGATGAAATTGTATTGTAAATAAGATGTAATGTTTAATAAAGTTACATGCATTTAACGTTTTTAAGGAAAATAATGCTTGTTAATTGGAGGCACCCAAGAGAATAAAGGTAATGTGGCCTCTAAAAGTTCAGTTTTTGAAAAACGATCAAAGGCGCCTTTGAAGAATAGAAGAGGTGCCTTCATGGATTCACAGAATCTTATTTACATTGATTTAAAACTCACAAACAAAAAGTCGTTTTTCTGCGCAATTCTCGTCATTCCACTTTCCAGTTTCACGCATCTCCACGCAGTGCTCTTTGCCACGAACATTGTTGGGTTCACCTGGGCCCCAGTTGGAGTAGATGATGGTTCCTCCAGACGGATATCTAAAATCACCCTCTTTCTGCAGGTCGTTCATACCCATGAATGCATGCTTATCAACTTGCTTACGGAGAGAGAAGATGGCTTGGTTTTCTTCGGGGGTCCGAGGAGAGGCCAGCTGACCTCCACTACTGGCACAACTAGCTTTGGCATCAAAATAAGTGGCTTCAATGCCGTTTATAATATAGATTTTGTCACCACTTCTAACAAATCCTTTTGTAAAGGATAAAGCTGTAACAGTGGGAATAAGAGAAAAAGAAAATAGTTTCATCAGGAGACTTTATTGGACATATAGTAGAAAGTAAAATCTGCCACTTTTTGTTAGGTTTAAAGAAATCCTCTAGGTGGACAACTGTGGCAACCATTGACGACCCCCTATACAAAAATTATCATTTAGAAGGCTCAGCTTCCTAAAATCTAGAGATCTAAACTGAAGGCCCAGCAGAAGCTCTTGTGCACTTAAAGCTGAACTCAAGGATCCCTAAAAATCCTTCCTTAACGTAAAGCTGCGTACACATGATCAGTTTTCTCGTCGAGAAAACTGTCATGTTTCCTCTTGGACGAGAAAACCGGCCGTGTGTGTAGGCTCTCCAGCAGTTTTCCCGATGAGAAAACGGCCGAGAATCACGACGAGAAAACGTAGAACATGCTCTTAATTTTTCTTGTCGCGAATCGCGGCGGTTTTTTGCTCGTCAAAACACTGCTAGGGAGCCTACACACGGCCGGTTTTCTCGACCAAAAGAAAACCTGACGGGAAAACCTGTCGTGTGTACACGGGGAAAAAAGACCAAGCCGGTCCTCGGTTTTCCCGTCGGGTTTCTCGGGGGTGTTTTCACCGCAGAGAAACTCGATCGTGTGTGCGCGGCATAAGGCTGTGTCCGCACTGCAAGGGAACATTTTTAGGTTTCCTGGAGTTGGGCTTTAAAGTGGAGTTTCCATCCCAATTTTTTTTTTCATTATTGTGCTCATTAGACCTAAAAAAGTAAAAAAATAAAATAAAACATTTTTTTTTACTCATCTGGAAATGCCTGTTGCTATGCGGTCCCACAAAATCTGCCTTTGAAACCACCTAGGATTCTGACATCATCTCCCTCTAATGCTCCTGGGAAATGTGTGTCATAATTTCCCAGGATGCAGTGCGCTGTCCAATTATCACTCCCCATCCAATACTTCCAGGAAGTAAGTGCTTGTAGGCTTCACAATGCCCACAAGAAAAATGACAACGGTGTAGACATAGTTTTATAAACTATCTTTTTTAAAAATCTATGCGGATTGGCGGCGGATTGTAAAATAGTAAGTGACCAGATTTATATTATAAAAACGCAGGATGAAGGGACATACATTAAAAAAATGCTAATTGTGGTTGGAACTCCGCTGTAAGTTTGTAATTTTGAGCATTTGTATTATAGTAAGGCCTGGAGCGAGAGAAAAATAAAATGAAAGATAGTGCAGGGCTGGCATGACAGCGTGAGAAGGGGTAGCAACTATGGGGTTAAGGATTGTAGGTGGAGAATGGGGGAGAGGTGGATTGGTTAGAGCAACAGGATGAGGAGGGGTTTGTGGTAGTTAGTTAACCACTTGCCAAACAGCTCACGCCGATACACGTCGGCAAAATGGCACGGCTGGGCATATTAACGTACCTGTACATTGCCCTTTAAGACGCGGCATTGTGGGCGCGAGCGCCAGCCACAACCTCTGTGAAACTGACCGCCGGGAGTCCCGCGATCGTCTCATGGAGAGGAAGAATGGGGAAATACTGAGGTAAACAAGCATTTCCCCATTCTGCCTTGTGACATGACACTGATCACCGCTCCCTGTGATTGGGAGCGGTGATCAGTGTCATGTCACACGTAGCTCATCCCCCAACAGTTATAACACATCCCTAGGACACACTTAACCCCTTCAGTGCCCCCTACTGGTTAACCCCTTCACTGCCAGTGTATTTTTTTTTTGCAGCAATCGGTGCACTGATAGCACTGATCGCTGTATAAATGACAATGGTCTCAAGATGACATCAAAAGTGTCCATAATATCGCCGTCATTACTAGTAAAAAAAAATATTATTAATAAAAATGCCATAAAACTTTTCCCTATTTTGCAGACGCTATAACTTTGGCGCAAACCAATCAATAAACACTTATTGCAGTTTTTTTACAAAAAATATGTAGAAGAATACTTATCGGCCTAAACTGAGGAAAATTTTTTTTATATATATATTTTTGGGGATATTTATTATAGCAAAATGAAAAAAATATTGCTTTTTTTTTCAAAATTGTGTCTCATTTTATGTTTGTAGCACAAAAAAAATAAATGCAGAGGTGATCATATACCACTAAAAAAAAGCTCTATTTGTGGGAAAAAAAGGACGTCAATCTTGTTTGGGAGCCACGTCGCACAACCGCGCAATTGTCAGTTAAAGTGATGCAGTGCCGAATCGCAAATAGTGCTCTGGTCTTTGGGCAGCCAAATGGTTCGGGGCTGAAGTGGTTAAGGGATCGCTGGAGTCCCCTGGACAGCAGAGAAGGGATAAGTGACAAGCAGGCAGTTAGCAAACCCACCCACCCTCCCTGTGTTTTGTTTGGTTGGTTTGTTTTATCTCTTTTCAGGTGCAATATGAGCAAAGGACGTCATGGCAGCTGATCGTGTGGCGGTGGTTGGTCTTTTGACGGTGGAAGAAAATACGGTTGAGATGGAAGTGTGGGGGCTCATCTGTTTAATGCACCCCTCTGGTGTATTCCAGTTACTATGATAGCTGGAATATGGTCATGGTTGCACTGCGGGTGTGGGTTGTCTCCGAGCTGGTGTGTCACAGCTGGAGGCCTGGTATGGTAAAAGGTCCCGAAGTGTTACAAGTGGAACAAGTTGAAATTCTGGGTGCCATCATAAGATAAGTTGTTTTTGTTAATAAAAAGGCTGCTATGGCCATTTATACTCAATTAATGTGTGGTCTCATTAATTTAGTTAATATCAAGGGGCGTGGTGAGTACTCATGGTCGGGCAGACACAAAACAAGATGGGACATCTTATCTACACTGCTCATGGGTTAACAGACTGCTCCTAACCATGCCATAAGTTGTGGACTGCTTCTACAGCATAGGATGGGCTTCCAATCCTTTTAGCTTTCCTCCCCTCACTGAAGAGCTCAAGGCAACATCTGCCTACCTACCCATTGGCCCCAAAGACGACATGTACATTACCCAGGTGAAAGTCACCCACATCTAAGGCATCCAGCTAACCTTTTCCATGCTTCTCAAGGTTTGATTGCAGATCTCTCATCCGTCTATCCAAACCAGTCACTTGTAATTTAAGATTTTCGATTGCTAAGAAAAAAGTTGACATGATTAAGGTGTGATTAAGGAATGTAAGACAAGCTAAATAATTAGTTTTTTTCTTTTACATGCTCAGGGCCAAAAATTGTAACTTTGTTTATTTCTCTTTGGTCAGGAAACATTGAGAATTTGAGACAAAACTTTTCATTACAGTCTTCCAATCTGTACCTCTAATTGACTAATGGCCAAATCTAATGAGCATTCCCACCATATTACCCAAAGCAGAAACAATCTATAGACATGTCTAGACTAAAAAAATACCAATATATCACGGACTAGAACAATGCCTCACATCGATAGACAGTGGGATGACGGAGAGTTCTCTCAAACTTAATGGATCCAAAACAGAACTTCTTTTACTTCATGCAAACTGGAAGACAAACTCTAGAACTACATGAACACCACCCCCCATCCTGGGACAAACCATCACCCCAAGCACCAAAGTCAAAAGTCTAGGAGTCACCTTTGACTGAGACATGACCATGGATGCCCAAATAGGATCAGTAGTCAGCAGATGTCACCATCTTCTCCACTTGGACAAAGACTCATCCCCTTCATCCCGGAAGAGGATACAGCGGTAGTAGTTGGAACAATTATCAACACCCAACTCGACTACGCAAACTCTCTCTACATTGGACTACCCAAATACCAGATTTCTCATCTACAAGTTGTCCAGAACACGGCAGCCAGACTGGTAACAGGGAAAAAACCATGGGAATCAATCACCCCGTCCCTCAGGACCCTCCACTGGCTAGCCATTAAGGATCGGGTTACTTTCAAGATCCTCTGCCTCACTCACAAATGTACACAAGGAATCGCCCCTCAATATTTATTCGAGAAAATAAAAAACTACAACCCCAATCGGGTTCTTCGATCAACCAACCAAAACCTCCTCCAAATCCCCAAGTCCAGCTACAAGTCTAAAGGAGAACGAAGATTTGCAATCCAAGGATCACGGCTATGGAACGCTCTACCAACTAACATCCTTATGGAAAAAAATCATCGGGGCTTCAGAAAAAAAACTTAAGACCCACCTCTTCTAAAGGTTAGGAGGACTATGGATACAAAGCGCCTTGAGGCGATTTAGTTTACATTTGTAGCGCTATACAAGTTATTCACTCACTCACTCACTATAAAACTTTTGACTCTTTACTATGGTCAACTATTCCATTTGACTTTTGTGGTTCCCAAGATCTGAGCATTTAATGTATGGACTGCATGTGTTCTTATGCCGCGTACACACAGACAGACTTTTGACCGGACAAAACTCTGTCGCAATTTCCGACGGAAAAAATAGAAAACCTGCTCTCTAACTCCGTTGGAAATTCCGACGGAAAAAGACCGATGGGGCATACACACGGAATTTACCAGATGAAAAGCTCCCATCTGACTTTTTCAATCGGAAATTCCGACCGTGTATACGCGGCAATAGGGCTTTAACATCAGTAGCAGAATTATAAAACCATTTTACAGGTTACTTCTTTTTTATCCCTGAACATAATAATAGTTTCTTCGGCCAGTTAATTGTCAAGCAAAAAAAGAAGGATCCTTGAACCCAAAAGCAATGTCTTGCGTGTTCTGCCAGTGAGATCTCCCTGCCATAGTTCCTAACATAGCAAACAGGTCATGAAGGCTTGACAGACTCTGAGAGCCGCTTGCAGCACCTTGCGTCTTAAACTGGCATGGGATGAGGCCCGAACATTCACCTGGTAGAACTTAAACATGTGAACAGAAGCCCCGCTGCTAAAAATCTCATGAAGCAATAACAGATCTATTTGAGTGCACCTTAACAGGCTCAGGGAGTGTAGCCCAGCCATGGGAAATAATCCCTGTGTATGCCTGGGACAGCAATAGGACACCATGACTGGCTGCAGGATAGCCTGGGAAAAGGTAAGCCTGCCAGTGTAACGCTATTAGCGTTAATTTGTGTACAAGGAGCGCAGCTTTACCTGCAATGACAGCTGCGCTCCATTCAAGAAGACATCCGCGTCACTTCCGGTACGCGGACGTCTGCGCTCCACGCTGGAACGCGGAAGTGCGTTCCAGTGTGTGGCGCTCGGCGTGGATGGGAGACCGGGCTATTTAAACCTCCAGCACTGGCGGCAGGTTGTTGGAATATTCCTGTTGGACCCTGCCGCCACCTGGAGACCCTCCACCAACCCACAGCAACCTTGAAGTTCCCCCTTTGTGGGACACTTGGATCCAAATCTCATTGCTATACTGGATAGAAGGACCACCACCGCTGCATACTGCTAAGGAGATACCATCAGCACCTGTGCTAACTTTCCCAGTCTGGACTACCTCCTAACCGCAAGTATATTCTGATCATATTACTGCATATTGGGATTACCATCTGCTCCTGTGCAAACAGACCTGGTCCACACTACCTCTTAAACTGCATGAGTATATAGACCATATTACTGCATATTTGGAAATACCATCTGCTCCTGTGCAAACAGACCTGGTCCACACTACCTCTTAAACTGCATGAGTATATAGACCATATTACTGCATATTTGGAAATACCATCTGCTCCTGTGCAAACAGACCTGGTCCACACTACCTCTTAAACTGCATGAGTATATAGACCATATTACTGCATATTTGGAAATACCATCTACTCCTGTGCAAAGAGACCTGGTCCACACTACCCCTTAAACTGCATGTGTATATAGACTATTTTGCCACATAGATAGTGTTGCTATCCATACTCAGGACTGTCTCCTTCTCTCTCTCTCAGAATGCATATTAACTATTGAGATACTTGCTCTAATTATATTGGGGTTCTTTCTATGTGTTATATCAAGAGTGCTAATTTTCTACATGACTCAAGTTCACTACCTATATATGCAGAAAGCACCTACTAAAGACTTATCCTTGTTATTTTCTAGATAAAAGATACAACATAGTTTAACAAGTATTAAACTATTACTACATGTTTTGCTCCAATCAGAGGATATGATGATATAGACCCCATACTCTTATAGTTCAGTGAGAGTGAGCTGGCGGTTAATTCTGATAGGCCTCTACAGCTGGAGTCTAAACTTGAGACAGAGTGTTCTCAGAATCAGGGTCGTAACATAATATTCCAACCCTTAAAAAGAAAAAAGGAACATTCAAGATGGATCCAGCTGAACTTGCAAATCATTTAGTTACACTCTCTCAAAGAGTGGATAACCTTACTGCTAACATGAATGAATTGCGTGTTCAGAATGATACCTTACGCAATCTGAATCATGCACAAGCTAGAGACAGACCTGAAGCTAAGGTCTGCCCACCAGAACTTTTTTCTGGTGAAAGGAAGAATTATAGACAATTCATTAGTTCATGCCGTTTGATGTATGAATTACGTCCGCGCACTTATTACTCTGATAGAATAAAGATTCTCACTTTAATTACCTATCTCAGAGGTGAACCCAGAGTGTGGGCTGATACATACATAGAAGAACATGGAGATCTTTTGGGAGCTTTTGATACTTTTATTAATGAGATGTCTCTCTTATATGAAGATCCTAACAAACAGCTAACAGCTGAAAATTCAATCAGAACCCTCAAACAGGGAAAGAGGCCTGTGGAGGACTTTATTTCAGAATTTAAATGCTGGAGCAGGGAGACCCAATGGTCAGATATTGCTCTTAGAAATCAATTTCGTTTGGGATTATGAGAGGCCATGAAGGATGAGCTTGCTCGCGTTGTGCTCCCTGATACTCTAGAAGATCTCATGCACCTATCAGTGACTATTGATCATCGTCTGCGTGAGAGAAAGGCGGAACGTGCAAATACATACCCAGTCACTTCCTTCAGGAGATTCAGATCGCCTTCAAAAGAGTCTCCAATGGAACTTGGAACTATAAGAGGACCTTTGACTCCAGCAGAAAAGCAACGCCGTAGAGCCAATAATCTATGTCTTTATTGTTCAGCTCCAGACCACATTGTCTCTACCTGTCCTCTACTTAAGAAAAACTCTGAAGGTAAATTTTCCCACATTAATAAATTAGACTCATCCCTTTCCACATCTAATCGATATATCTTTATCCTTCTTACTCTACAGTGGGATCAAGAAGAGATTTCCATTGAAGCAATGGTCGACAGCGGAGCCTGCGGCAACTTTATAGATTCAAGTATTGTAGAATCAAATAAAATCCCCTGTGTGTTTAAGCAAAATCCAGTGTCACTCACTTTTATTGATGGGTCCAGTTCAACTCATGGTCCTGTTATATCTCAGACATCTCCCCTAAAGGTTACATGTGCCACTGGTCATTCTGAGACCCTCAAATTTGATATTATTTCATCACCTGTCTTTCCCATTGTTCTAGGCCTTCCATGGTTGCTTCTCCATCAGCCTATTTTTTTATGGTCCACCAAATCAATTTCTTTGCAGTCTGATTATTGTAAAGAGTTCTGTTATTCGCCATGTATCATCTCTTTCTCTGACGCCATTCCACATGACCTACCTGAATATTTACATGACTTCATTGATGTATTCAGTAAGACTAATGCAGATAAACTTCCTCCACATAGAATTTACGACTGTCCCATAGACCTCATCCCCGACAGTCCTATCCCTACTGCTCGAATCTACCCCCTCTCACAACCAGAGCTTGTACATTTAAAGAGTACCTCGATGAGAATCTCAAAAAGGGGTTTATTAGGAACTCCACCTCTTCAGCAAGTGCAGCTCTCTTTTTCGTAAAGAATAAAGATGGTTCACTCCGACCAATCATTGATTATCGTTCTCTCAATAATATCACTATAAAAAATAGATACCCATTACCACTCATTCCAGAACTCATTGAGCGTTTACAGAACGCCAAGATCTATACAAAACTGGACCTCAGAGGTGCATATAATCTGATCAGAATCCGTTCGGGTGACGAATGGAAAACTGCCTTCAAAACCCGATATGGACTCTTTGAGTATTGTGTAATGCCTTTCGGTTTATGTAACGCTCCAGCAACTTTTCAGTGGTTCATTAATGATATTTTTCATGATCTACTTGATATTTGCGTTGTAATTTATTTGGACGACATCTTAATTTATTCTGAGAATCAGGATGAACATCACAAACATGTGCGCTGGGTTCTGGCTAGGCTTAGGACACACTCTTTGTATGCAAAACTTGAAAAGTGTGTATTCAATCAAACTACTATTTCCTTCCTGGGATACCAGATTACTCCTAGTGGAGTTCAGATGGATCGATCTAAGGTAGATTGCATTCTGTCCTGGCCTTCACCACAAACTAGGAAAGCTCTTCAGAGATTTCTCGGCTTTTCAAATTACTACAGAAAGTTCATAAAAAACTTTTCAGCTATTGTGAGACCACTAACCAGCTTAACCAGTTCAAAGATACCTTTTGTTTGGACTGAGGATGCACAGAAATCCTTTGACACACTCAAGAATAGTTACACTTCAGCTCCTATTCTTCAATTGCCAAATCCATCATACCATTTCACATTAGAAGTAGATGCTTCGCATTTTGCTCTCGGCGCTGTACTCTCCCAACAACCAACATTATCAGAACCACTACATCCAGTTGCTTTTTTTTCCAGGACACTCTCCTCAGCGGAAAAAAATTATCCTATTGGTGAGAAAGAATTACTAGCAATAAGAGATGCTCTCTCTAACTGGAGACATTTGCTGGAGGGTTCAACACATACTATCACCATCCTCACTGATCATCGAAATTTACAACACTTAAAATCTTGCAAAACTCTCTCTGCCCGTCAAGTCAGATGGAGTCTATTTTTTGATAGATTCAATTTCGTTATTTCCTACCTTCCTGGTACTCAAAATACTAAAGCAGACTCTTTGTCTCGTATGCATGAAGAACAAACATTGGAGATTCCACCACTTTCAATTATTCCATCCAATAGGATTCTGGGTACTACTATGACCTTTAATAAGTTGCTTATTCAAACCCTTACTAAAGAGAGATCTCATTTACCTATGGGTTTACAACAAGAGTCTAACGGACTATTAACTTTTAACAACAAGATATATGTTCCACCAAAATTGCAACTTATGTTACTAAAACAACTTCATGATGCTCCACTTGCAGGACATCCTGGAATTACTAAGACCCTTCATTTAGTCAAGAGAAATTACTGGTGGCCAAATCTCACAAAGACAGTTCAGGACTATGTTAATTCTTGTCAGACCTGTGCCACCAACAAACATTCTAGAAAACCTCCCTATGGCCTATTAACTTCTATCCCAATACCAAATAGACCTTGGGACATTATTTCTATGGATTTCATAGTTGACCTCCCAAGGTCAAATGGAACAAACACCATCATGGTCACAGTTGATGTTCTAACAAAGATGGCCCATTTTGTACCTTTGAAGAGGTTACCAACCTCTCAAGAGACTGCAAAGGCTTTCATATCCAATATTCTTAAACTTCATGGCTTACCATCTCAGATCATTTCAGATAGAGGCTCACAATTTATTTCTAGATTCTGGAAAGCTCTCTGTCAAACTCTACAAATAGATCATCGCATGTCTACCGCCTATCACCCCCAAACTAATGGGCAAACAGAACGGGTAAATCAAACACTGGAACAATATCTGCGCTGTTACTGCACTCATCTTCAAGACGACTGGTTTCATTTACTTCCACATGCAGAATTTGCTTACAACAACGCCTCCAGTTCATCCTCCCAGTTTTCACCTTTTTACGCAAATTATGGTTTTCATCCTAATAATTTACCGTCTACTTTTCCTTCAACTAATGTCCCTGCTGTTCAGAATCTTTTATCAACCATAAAGGATACTCTAGATACTCTCCGTTCTAATCTTGAAGATGCACAGATTAGACAAAAGAAGTATTATGATTCTCATAGAACAAAACCCCCTTCATATAAGATTGGAGATTTGGTATGGTTATCTACTAGGAATTTACGACTCAAGATTCCTTCAAAGAAACTTGGCCGTCAGTACACGGGACCTTTTCCAATTTCCCACATCATCAATAATAATGCTGTCAGATTAATTTTACCCTCCGATTGGAAGATTCATCCATCCTTCCATGTTTCATTAATTAAACCTTACAAACCAAACCCTTTTCCAAACAGAGATCCACAACCTCCTCCACCAGTTCAAGTTTTTGGTGAGACTGAATATCAAGTAGAGAAGATTTTGGATTCTAGGAGGAGAGGTTCTTCCATTCAATACTTGATTCGTTGGAAAGGCTATTCTCCCACAGATGATTCCTGGGAACGTTCATCAGATATTCATGCCCCTAGACTCATTAAGCAGTTCCATCACAAATATCCTGATAAACCATCTCCTATTAGGCGCCCCGGATGGGCCCCCTTGAGGAGGGGAGTATGTAACGCTATTAGCGTTAATTTGTGTACAAGGAGCGCAGCTTTACCTGCAATGACAGCTGCGCTCCATTCAAGAAGACATCCGCGTCACTTCCGGTACGCGGACGTCTGCGCTCCACGCTGGAACGCGGAAGTGCGTTCCAGTGTGTGGCGCTCGGCGTGGATGGGAGACCGGGCTATTTAAACCTCCAGCACTGGCGGCAGGTTGTTGGAATATTCCTGTTGGACCCTGCCGCCACCTGGAGACCCTCCACCAACCCACAGCAACCTTGAAGTTCCCCCTTTGTGGGACACTTGGATCCAAATCTCATTGCTATACTGGATAGAAGGACCACCACCGCTGCATACTGCTAAGGAGATACCATCAGCACCTGTGCTAACTTTCCCAGTCTGGACTACCTCCTAACCGCAAGTATATTCTGATCATATTACTGCATATTGGGATTACCATCTGCTCCTGTGCAAACAGACCTGGTCCACACTACCTCTTAAACTGCATGAGTATATAGACCATATTACTGCATATTTGGAAATACCATCTGCTCCTGTGCAAACAGACCTGGTCCACACTACCTCTTAAACTGCATGAGTATATAGACCATATTACTGCATATTTGGAAATACCATCTACTCCTGTGCAAAGAGACCTGGTCCACACTACCCCTTAAACTGCATGTGTATATAGACTATTTTGCCACATAGATAGTGTTGCTATCCATACTCAGGACTGTCTCCTTCTCTCTCTCTCAGAATGCATATTAACTATTGAGATACTTGCTCTAATTATATTGGGGTTCTTTCTATGTGTTATATCAAGAGTGCTAATTTTCTACATGACTCAAGTTCACTACCTATATATGCAGAAAGCACCTACTAAAGACTTATCCTTGTTATTTTCTAGATAAAAGATACAACATAGTTTAACAAGTATTAAACTATTACTACATGTTTTGCTCCAATCAGAGGATATGATGATATAGACCCCATACTCTTATAGTTCAGTGAGAGTGAGCTGGTGGTTAATTCTGATAGGCCTCTACAGCTGGAGTCTAAACTTGAGACAGAGTGTTCTCAGAATCAGGGTCGTAACAGCCAGTTGAGTATGGAAGAGGGGGTCAAAGAGTAATAGGGGATTTAGCTCACAGGAAGGTAGATACATTAGTAGAAGAACTATGTGGGACTACAAGCCCCAGAAGTAGGGTGAGCTTGAGCAGCTAAATTTTTTTGGAAACTACCTGATAAGGAAATTCTCAAATGGAGAGCCAGGGCTGCTGAGGCTGGTGACCCTGCTAATTACCAGTTCTTAACTGTGTTACTAGATTGGCACTATGCTGTTACACCTGTCTACAAACCACTGCTGCTAGAGGGACCATTGAGTGTGCACAGAGGACTTTTCTTTGGATGTTTTGGAGCAAGATATAAAGAGGGAAGGAAAATATCCTGCATAAGGTGGAAAGCAGAGGCCGCATTTAGGAAGAAGGTGGACTTATGTTTCAAGATTACTTTGTCCTTGTGCAATAGTAAGAATGCCTCCTTATAGGATAAGGCTGCTAACCCATAAATCATCCAGCTTCTCACATGACCAGTTTAAGACCCTAAATGGACACCAGAAAGTCCACAGATGGAAAAATTTCGGACTAGTCCCTGTACAAAGGTGTAAGAGTCCAAAGGTCTCTGAAAAAGAGAGGCCAAGTCTGATGCCACGTACACACGATAATTTTTCGGCATTAAAAAAAAAGTCGTTTTTAAAAAATGTAATTTTAAATGATCGTGTGTGGGCTTCACATCATTTTTCAGGTTCTGAAAAACGACAAAAAAAAAATTCGAACATGCTGCATTTTTCAACGTCGTTTTAAACAATGTAGTTTTTCGGGTTGTAAAAAATGATCGTGTGTGGGCTAAAACGATGTTAAAAAACCTGTGCATGCTCAGAAGCAAGTTATGAGACGGGAGCGCTCGTTCTGGTAAAACTACCGTTCATAATGGAGCAAGCACATTCATCACGCTGTAACAGACAAAAAAACGCGATTCGTCTTTTACTAACACGGAATCAGCTAAAGCAGCCCAAAGGCGAATGGAACTTCCCCTTTATAGTGCCGTCGTACGTGTTGTACGTCACCGCGCTTTGCTAGATAATTTTTTAAAAATGATGGTGTGTGGGCAACGTCGTTTTAATGATGAAGTTGAAAAACATTGTTTTTTTTTTTCATGCTGAAAAATTATCGTGTGTACGCGGCATGAGATTTGGCATTTGATGGTACTCCAAGCCAAATGCTAATCCAGAAGAGACTGGAGGAAAGACAGGATGCATCACACAGACTACTTTCTGGAATGATAGTTTCTTGACTCTCGCACAAGAAAGTAGGATGACAAAGTCTAAATGGCCCTTGTCTCTCAGGACCCTCACTTCCACAGTCATGCTACTAAAGCTAGTGACTGAGAAGCAAGATGGAAAACTATGCTTTTGGTACAGATGATCCATTCAATGCAATAAGAATCACCAGAATGCCCTTCAACTCAATCCTACAGATTAGATGAGCGAGGATCTAGAGGAAAAGAAAGGCTAAACCAATGAATGTCACCAGAAAGTCCACTGCAAAGGCATGGGGGTCCCTGGACCTGGCAAACACCTGTCCAGTTTGACGTTGAATCTAGACAGTAGCAGATTTATGTTTTGTGTCCACCACCTGTGGCTACAAGCTTGAAATACCTCTGGAAGGGGGGGAACATTCTTCTGGATCCCAATGCTGACAATTGAGAAAGTCTGCCTGGCAAGTTTCCATGACTGGGATGTTTACTAAGAACAAGGTTGAAACCTGCAGTTCTGCCCAAGAAAGGATCAAGCCAGCTTTCTTTTGCGTGGCATGACTTTTGATACCTCTTTAGTGGCTGATGTAGGCCATGGCCATGGTATCATCTTACATTTATTGGGCGACCTCATGAAAGTGGAGACATCTGAATTGCTCTGAGCTCAGGAATTTTAATAGGAAGGCGAGAAACCATCAGAGTAAAGGTTACAAGAGTCCTGAGTAGGTAAACTACCACCAATATTAGAGCTAACAGCTGAGCTTGAGCTATCAAGACCATCTGATCTTTTTTCCTTGCTCTTAAGATCTGCCATGCTAGTGAATATATGGCCCCCAGAGGGGTACTCATTGTAAGGGTTTAAGGTTCTAAAGCTAGTGTCCTTCCTTAACTGTTACACATGATTGTAAGGGGTTAAGACTTTTAGAGCCAGTGTTATTTCACTCATTATTAGTAGAATTCTAAAAGGCCTTACATACATAATTTCTTGTAGTTTTTATCTCTGAACAAAAGATTATACATGCAAAACATTCCTTACTAATTGCTAGAAATGTATCTTTCCTTTTTGTTATTGTTCTCACAGGTGTTGTTTTTATATATTCTATTACATGTGAGACATTCCTTTTTAATTGCTAAAACTGTATTATATATTTTGTATCTATATTTTCCCTATCTTGTACTTTATTATTTAAAATTTAAGGTTCACATGCAAAATATTCCTTACACATTGTTAGGAATGTTTCCTCCTTTCCCAATTATATTATGCAGCTGTTGTTTTTTCACTTACTAAGCTTTTTTAATTAATAGAAGTCTGTTTTTAACGAGTAAGCCATAATATATTATCTTTACAGAACATGTACGTAGTATTTGTATTAACCAATCACATATTGCCAACATAATAATTCTTTATTTCTTACCCAAATTAATGTATTTCGTTTCCTGCCCTTTTTTGTAATGCATATAACTGTCTTAATATTATCAGTAAAGTTAGAAAATGATTTCAGATACATCGTGTTCAATCTTTTTCAATTGTGTCTCAGGGAGACACCTTAAAAGTTTCAGGGAAACTTAATCTCTTTCCAGGAAGGAGATATGACTGGGAGTCTCATTGGGGCAGATTCACGTAGAATCGCGAAAATTTAAATTTCGATGCGGGAATGACGGCCATACTTAACATTGGCTAGACCACCTAGAGGGCAGGTTTAGTTTTATTCCGCATATCTCTACGGAAACTACGTAAGTTTACAGCGACGGGCAAAGCGTATGTTCGTGAATCGGCGTAACTAGTCATTTGCATATTCTACGCCGACCGCAATGGAATCGCCACCTAGCGGCCGGCCTAGAATTGCAGCCTAAGATCCGACGGTGTAAGTCACTTACACCTGTCGGATCTTAAGGAGATCTATGCGTAACCTGATTCTATGAATCAGGTGCATAGATACGACCTTCGTATCTCAGAGATACGACGGCGTATCAGGAGATACGCCGTTATATCTCTTTTGTGAATCTGCCCCATTGTGTTTAAAACCTGCGCTTCTTTTTCTATCGCATAAAGTGTAAGATAATTTGTTTGTGTGATACGAGTGTCACAGACCAGGATCACTGAAATTATTGTTCTTTTGTACTATCCCTTGTTGAGAATGATTTCAGATACATTGTGTTCCTGTGTCTTTACTATTCCTGTACTGAAATCTCTCTCAACGGGGGGCACCCGAACAAACACACTGGGACTGCCTAAAGTCAATCAGCGCCAGTCTGCACCCCTACACTCATGATCTCCACAGCAGTAGAGAAGGATGCCACAGTAACAAATGAAGCATGACAACAACTGCTATATTGTGCCCATAGGAGAAAGCCAGGAGACGTTGCCGTTCCAAAGTCCTACCCAGAAAAAGGAAAAGGCAGGGAGCACAACAACCATAATAACCCTACTGAAAGAAAGACAGCACAGGCACAGCGTGTGCCTAGTTTGCAAAGGCACACTTGGTGCCACAAGGGGGGGATCCAGTCTTAACAATGCCAGTGACTGAAAGGGGCTACTCAGACCACTTCTTACAGGTGTGCAGACATGCTACAAAACAAGTTAAGAAATGCGCTAAAGAAAAGCAGACCAAACATTGCAGATGTGAACCTGGCCTAACCGTTTAATACGGAATGAAATCAATGTAATATGTGATTATGTAAGGAACAAATTACATGGCCTGTTACCTGGAGCCGCGCTGTCTCCTCTTTCCCCTTTCGGTCCTTGGGGTCCTGTCAGTTATAGAACATATTTATTGAAAGAGATAATTAAACAAAACCCATACAGTTAAAACTATAAATAATCTGTGCAGAAAAAGGTCAAAATAAATTGTAGCCTATGAATATCTGTTGGTCGAAGATCAATATTTTAAACAAATGCATTGATGATAGGCTGTCTGTTTACTTTCTGCTAATGGATGTGTGAGGGTGTCTAGGCATTCTTGCACCTACTGCCCAATAACTGTATATCTGCAGTGTGAAATGTAAGGCACTGCTGCCTCTAACTATGTCACCAGGTAGGGAGTGAGATTTGATGATATTACCACTGTGCTACTCACTTTTCTCCTTGCTGAAGGCCCTGCCACAAGAAAGCAAAGCCCTGCCTGTAGCAAGGTGGCCACCTCCATACAGAGACACAGTACAGAACATGGACTGGCAACTCAGTAATGGGGACAATCTTTTGCAGAGAGACCACAGGCCATGCTGGTGATCAATCTTTTGTCCTCTCACTCTCGTTTGGTCTATTACATTTACCATTGAAAGCATTGTGTTATACTGTATCTATTCAATAGGTGCAGATCCCATTTTCTAGAACCCATTTAACCCTAAAGAAAATTGATTTCCCATGACTTCTTGTCATGAAAAGTGAGGGATGAATTTAACTATTAGGGACACAGACAGCAATAAAAACAGAGGCTCTCACAGTGATGATAATAAGGTGTGATGAACCTCAAATTGAGGGGGTAGCTTTTTATCCAAGATTCAAAAATCGGTAAAACAGTCAGATTAGAATATCCTGTTTTCGCTAAGCAGTCATGGAAGGCACATATTTCACAAAGGGCATTCCAGTGCAAGAGAATGCTGAGACATCTGCCTTCTAAGGACTTCTACTAAGGCCCTGTCCTAAAATGGTCCCATTGTATATGGTCTGTTGTGCAGTTTAAGAAATATATACCGTATTTGCCGGCGTATAAGGTGAATGGGCATATAAGACGACCCCCTAATTTTCCAGCTAAAATTTGGGTTTTGGGATATACTCGCCGTATAAGATGACCCCCTCCCCCCCTCACTGTGCCATTGCCTCACCTCACCCCACTGTGCCATTGCCTCACCTCACTGTGCCATTGGCTCACCTCACCGTACTGTGCCATTGCCTCACCTCACCTCACTGTGCCATTGCCTCACTGTGCCATTGCCTCACCTCAATTCGCCGATCTTCATTATGTCTGGCAGAGTGAGTCAGACTGCGGGCGTCCATTTTTTCAAAGCCTCCTCCTTGTGCTGTTCCGTGATAGGTGGAACACTCGGTTTCCCAGAAGAGCCTGTGTTCAGTTCTTCTGGGAAATCACGGAACACCACGAGGAGGCGCCTCCTGCAGTCTGCATCCGGTGTATAAGATGACCCCCCTTTTTTTAGTCATATTTTTAAGTGTAAAAGGTTGTCTCTTATGCCGGAAAATATGGTAACTATGAGGCTAATGTAGTAACCTTTACTGATTTCGAGCTGAACTCCCCAGAACTAAATTTCATAAATTTTCTATCATTTTTACCCTAATGAGGTTCCCAAAAAGTAGTTACATTCATTTAGTAGAGAACACCACTCTCACTACTAGAATGCTAGTAGGACTAATTAGACCTCCTAGGAGAAATATACATCAGATACTGTATACAGCATATCAAGTTGTATCTCTTACAAATCATAAGTTTCTTCTGATGAAGGATATGATGCTTTTCTGACTGTGGAGCATTGTCCTATGAAAATAAAGTATAGACTTACTCAGGACTGTGGGCAATAACTGCCTCCCGCCTACCATATTGTCAAATGATGGGCAGGTAGTGGCTCTCTCGTTCTAGGAGCACATCATATGACGCCCTTCCACTCTTGTCACGCATGTGCGACCATGGAGGCGAGTGGCTCTATGATCGGCGGTGGGTTCTGACCCTGAGACACGGGGCATTACCAATCCCTGTAAAGAACCGATCACAAGGCTCTTTACCCATGTGTTCAGCTGTGTCAAACCACAGCTGATCACATGTAAATAAGGAAAGGCCGATTATCAGCATTCCTCTCCACACGCTGACAGCGTGTGACAAGAGGAGAGTCGTTTCGCGGCATTTCCTTACTGGAGAGATCTGCACAGGAATTGAGGGCACTGATGATCAGTGCCCTGATTATCAGTGTAGCCCCAACAGTGCCCAGCAGTGCATTCTCATCAGTGCCACCAATCAGTGTCCATAAGTTCCACCCATCAGTGGCCATAAGTTCCAGCTATCAGTGCCCATCAGTGCCACCTATCAGTGTCTATCAGTGCTGCATATTAGTGCCTCCTCATCAGTGCCACCTCATCAGTGCCCATCAGTTAAGCCTCATCAGTGCCCATCAGTTAAGCCTCATCAGCACAAATCAGTGAAGGAGAAAATTACTTAGTTACAAAATGTTATAACAGTAACTAAGAAAAACTTTTTCTTTCAACATTTTCATTATTTTTTTTGTTTGTTTTATTTATAAAAAAAAAAAAGAATCCAGTGGTGGATTAAATACCACCAAAAGAAAGCTTTATTTGTCTCAAAAAAATTATAAAGCTTTTGTTTGGGAGCAGTGTTGCATGACCGCAGAATTGTCAATCACTCCAGCACACCTACAACACACCCCTCGGACCTTTTGATTGGGTGTAGTTAGCTTTGCACAAATGGCTGGGGGCACTAATTTTACCATTGGAACCAGACTCTTCTTAACTATTTTTTCATTTTTTAACCCTTTTATTTTACTGTCGCTTATGTCTGTTTTGTAAAAACCTCTCCCCTTCCTAGTTGGGCACTTTCACAAAGGAAGAGCCGTGGGCCGAATACTGGACGCTGCAGTGCTCAGTCCTTCTCCTCAGTAGGGATGAGCTTCGTGTTCGAGTCGAACTCACGTTCGACTCGAAATATCGTATGTTAGACAGTTCGTCGAAATAAGAACGTTACGGGCCGTTCGCGCCAATTTCGAGTGGCGTGTCACGGCCCATAATTCATTGCGGCATCGCAGTGCATTACTGGCTGATGATTAGCCAAGCCTGCATTATGACCCGCATGCTTGGCCAAACAAAACTTGCAAAAAACGGAGAGCTATAATTGGCCAAAGCCAGGGTGTTTAGGACACGCCCCACACTATAAAAGACCGCCTGCAAGTCGGCCTTGTGTAGTGTGTTGCGGCAGTGGTTAAAGATAGAGACAGAGAGAGAGAGAGAGAGAGAGACAGTGTCATTTCAATTGAGTTAGATAGAGCAGGCAGGCAGGCAGGCTAGTCAGTTCGAATTACAGTGTGTAGAGGATATATATGCATCCTAGGTGTTGTATATATATTTATACACTGTATAGTTTAGCTAGATCCGCTCTTCCTAATTTACTGACAGGCAGGCAGGTGATTGTGCTAGCTGCAGTATTCTCACGTGGTGTACTGTCTGTATCCTCTGCAGTGTGCACCTAAAGCTACGTGGTGTGTGTACTGTCTGTGTCTGTGCTATTTTTCTCAATGCTTTTCATCCATATTGCAGGGACCAGACATTACATTAAAGCCGCAAGCAGTTTTAAATTACTTTTTTCTTATAGTAATCTCATTTTGTGCAGGGACAGTTCTAAACACGTGCCACATCACAGGCATACTATAGACACCCAGCAGATACGATATTTAAAGGAATTGTTCAATGGGGTTCTAAATGTTCGCACGAACGTTCGGACTGTTCGACGATTCTGGTGCGAACCGAACGGGGGGTGTTCGGCTCATCCCTACTCCTCAGTGTGTTACAGACATTAAGTACCAGTAGTTCCCTATGGCTGAATTTAGTATTGTGCATGGATTTGTACATATCGAGTAGGGGAAGCTCATTTTAGAGTTTTAATTTTTTTCTAAAGTATGTTTTTTTTATATGTAAATTTAGTGCCTTAGATATAAAGAGCATTTGTTTAATGTATGTTAGCCGAACATTGAAAGAACATTTACATTCATTGGCCCGGATTCACAAAGCACTTGCGCCGACGTATCTCGAGATACGCTGCATAAGTGCAAATATGTGCTGTCGTATCTGTGCACCGGGCCAACAAAACTAAGATACGCCTAAAAACAGGCTTCGTTCCACCGACGTAACTTGCCTACGCCGGCGTAGAGTGGGTGCATATTTACGCTGGACGCATTTGGCGCTCCCATTGATTTTCTATTCAAATATGCAAATGAGGAAGATACAGTGATTCACGATCGTACGTGCACCCGACGCAGGCATACGTCCGGCGTAAAGTGAAGCCCCATAAAGGAGGTGTCACTTAGCAGCATACATGCAAAGGTCTGCACCAGGGAACACAAGCCGACGTGTTTTACGTAGTTTACGTTGGACGTGAATATGACTAGATGTAGGTTACGTTCACGCCGTAGGCAGCGATCCAGCGTATCTTAGGCAGTTGTTCCGACGTATTTGTGAGCATGCGCACTGGGATGAGTCCACGGGACGGCGCATGCGCAGTTGGTGATACGTATCTATCTGGCGCTCGGCCCATCATTTGCATGGGGTCACGCCTCATTAGCATGGCTCACGCCCACTTCCACTTACGCCCACTTACGTCTTGGAAACCCAGCGTAGTTTTGGGAGGAAGTGCTTTGTGAATTCCATGCTTGTCTCTCTGCGCTACGTCAGCGTAGCATACAGGAGATATGCTACGGCGGCATAAATGTGCGCCGCTGACTGTGAATCCGGGCCATAGAATCTAAGTGGCTGCCTGCAACTGTAATGTCAGGCTAACATACATGAAACAAATCCTTTTTTCTATGTAACGCACTAAAGTTGCATATAAACCTCCACTCCACTCTCAAACACGGCCATCCACCGACTGCATTGTAAGCCGAGTGACATTTCTTAAATCAGCAAGGGGCGGGGCCACCCGGTGACATCACATGGTGGCACCGCCCCCTTGTGACGTTACCGACCGTTGCATGCTGGGGGGAGGGGTCTCTGAATGTCAGTTTGGAAATGTGGTCACCCTAGACCAGGGGTCTCCAAACTTTATAAATAAAGGGGCAGTTTACTGTCCTAACTTTAAGGGGGCCGGACTGTGACCAGTGGGGCAAGAAAATGTCCTGGTGTCAGCGGGACTAAACAATGCCCCACCATCGGTATTAGGTGGAAGAATAGTGCCCCATCATCGGTATTAGGGGGAGCAATAGGGCCCTATCGTTGGTATCAGTGGGAGATATATTGCCCTATCGATGGTGTCAGTGGGAGGAATAGTGTCCCATTGATGTTGTCATTGGGAGGAATAGTGTCCCATCGATGGTGTCAGTGGGTGGAATAGTGTCCCATTGATGGTGTCAGTGGGAGGAATAGTGTCCCATCAATGGTGTCAGTGGGAGGAATAGTGTCCCATCCATGGTATCAGTGGGAGGAATAGTGCTCCATCATTGGTTTCAATGGGAGGAATAGTGCTCCATCGTTGGTTTCAGTGGGAAGAATAGTGTCTTATTGCCAGTGGCACGAGTTATGCCCTACTGTTGCTGACAGTGGAGGGAATAATACCTCAAGGGCCGTATAAAAGCATGCAAAGGGCCACATTCGGCCCCGGGGCCGCAGTTTTCAGACTATTGCCCTAGACTGACAATGTGTACCTCACACTGACCTTCCCTTGTTCTATCCAAAGCAAAAGATTTTTTTGCTGAAAGTGGGTTTTGAGTTACAGCAGAGTTTGGTGAGATAGCATTAATGGAAGAAAAACAAGAAATTAGTTTTAATTTCCCTTATGTACACAAACAATATGTTCCTTATTTACCTGAAGGCCCACTGTTTCCTCTTTCTCCTTTTGGGCCTGCTGGTCCGGCAACCCCTAGTGTACCAGGTGCTCCTAAAAAGCCATGCAATACAGTGACCAAATGAATTAAAGATAGAATAATATATAGAAAAATATTTCTATACAACAAAAATATTGCAACAAGGATTGCTAAAATAGTATTTACCAAAAAAACTTAAATGCAAACTACAAATTCCAGGACCCTATAGCAAAACTTTAGTTGCCCCCATCCATACCACCCACCCAACTCTAATTTGGTGGCCAGTAGATAATGTTGCAGATCTAATGATAGCCACCTTTAAAACATTACACCTACAGGGATCGCCAAACTATGGCCCTCAAGCTGTTGCGGAACTACACGTCCCATGAGGCATTGTAAAATTTACAGACATGACTAGGCATGATGGGACTTGTAGTTCCTGAATAACTGGAGGGTCATAGTTTGGAGACCCTTGCCCTAGAATAAGCCCCCCATGAACATCGGGGCCCAAGGGCCTATATTGCAGACCTAGAAATAGCCTACATTCATCTTATTTATTCTAATATGAGACCTCTCAAAATGTTGGTAAACCCTAAAAATGAACTTCTCTTATTTTAATTGCATTTGTAACAGGCCAAACTAAATCAAAGTGTTTTATTATCTGTTCAACAAGGCAAAACAATGCCCATTGATTATGTCAGACATTCAAAGCTGTCCTGTGCACTTTTCCTGTGTTAGTTCAATGAGAGCAATTAGCCCTCCTAGTTGCTAGGGCTAAAGCGGAGGTTCGCCGGTAAAAAGCTGTTTTTACCCTTAGATGTATGCTCATTTAGTCTAGGGGAATCGGCTAGTTGTTTTCAAATCCGAGCATTACTTACCGTTGTAGAGGGCGATCTTCTCCGCCACTTCCGGGTATGGGCTGCGGGACTGGGCGTTCCTTCTTGATTGACAGTCTTCCGACAGGCTTCCGAAAGGCTTCCGACGGTCGCATCCATCGCGTCACGATTTTCCGGAAGTAGCCGAACGTCGGTGCGCAGGCGCAGTATAGAGCCGCACCGACGTTTGGCTTCTTTCGGCTACTCGTGACGCGATGGATGCGACCGTCGGAAGCCTGTCGGAAGACTGTCAATCAAGAAGGAACGCCCACTCCCGAAGACCCATACCCGGAAGTGGCGGAGAAGATCGCCCTCTACAACGGTAAGTAATGCTCGAATTTTAAAACAACTAGCCGATTCCCCTAGACTAAATGAGCATACATCTAAGGGTAAAAGAGCAAAAACAGCATTTATGGGTGAACTCCCGCTTTAAATAAAGATGCTGGAAAAGTCCCTTTTTACCAATAGCTGCCAAATGGCCAATATTGCAGACCTAAAAATATCCCTGATTTGCCATATTATCTCTAATAAGCGCTCTCATAAACACTGATGCCCAAGCGCCTATTTTACAGACCCAGCCTCCATACCATATAACCTGTAATAGAATATAATAAATATTGCAAACACAGTTATACCAGTTCACATCCAGCTATGGTGCATATATTCCTCTCTGTGGTTTCATTTAAAGTCATACAAATCATTCATGTAAGCAGAGAGGGTTCACTTTATTGGGCAAAGTTCCCAGTTACCTGGTGCCCCATTGGCTCCTTGTTCTCCTTTTGCTCCAGTTGGTCCAGAAATTCCTTGTAATCCAGGAGGGCCTAATTAGTCAAGAAAGAGTAAAAGCTTTAGTTTAATCTGCTTGGTTTTTTACTTCCCTGGTTTCTTCTTCATCCCCAACAAGTTTCTAATAGGCAGGGCTGGACTGGGACAAAAAATTGGCCCTGGACTTCATCCAGACTGGCCCACTTTGACAGGTCTCTCCCATGGTGGCAGGACAACTCCCGCACCCCCCCCCCCGGCCACCCAAGCCCCCTCTCACCCTTCACTAGCCACTAGCCGTTCTACTTTATTAGAGTAAAACGGCTGGTACTGGTACTTTTATAGGCAGTACCAGTGGGAAAACTAGACATTATTTCTCTCGGGGCAAAGAATCAGTTTGGTTCCCCCCCTTATGGGACAAGATTAGGCAGAAGTGAGAAACTCCCAGGCCATAGCTGTTGAGTCAGCTGTCTGTCCCCTTCCCCATGCTCCTCTGGTCCTCCCCCTGCTTCTCTGTTCCCCCCAGGTGAGCGCTGCGGGGAGGGAGAGGAGGTGAGCGCTGTGGGAAGGGAGAGACAGAGGAGCGGAGGGGGTGGCGGTCTGCTGTCACTGAAGCTGGCCCACTGAGCCATCGGCCACCCAGGGAAACTCCCGGTAGTCCCAATGGCCAGTCCATCCCTGCTAACAGGACCTGTGGTGCAAATAACCTCTCCTCATAAGCCTTCAAAAGAACCCTACAGTTGTGTAAGCAGTGGAAAGGAAGCGGTCTTTACGCACTAGTGGATACAACATAAATTATGAACAATATATAATGTGCAATGTTATGTGTAGACAATAAAAAAATCAACTCTAAAGTGCATATGTGTGTGTGTTTGTATGTTTGTATTTGTGTGTGTTTTGTATGTTTGTATTTGAGTGTGTGTTTGTATGTGTTTGCATGTATTTGTGTGTGTGTAGAGGTTATGGCTGAGGAGAGGTGCAATAGTGAGAGGTGAATAGATGAATGGATTCTGTACCTAGCGCTCTCTTAAATCCTGCAGCCTGTGTACAACTTACTCCAGAACCCTGGTGGGTGTCCTACATCTACCTGATCATGTGCAATTATTAGCACATATAAATATCACCTTGTGAAAAATAAAAATAAAAATGTCTTTCTTCAAAAGAAAAAAACACATAAATATACCATGCACGTGTTAATGGCCCAGATTCAGGTAGAATTTGCCCCTTTCTTACGGAGGCACAGGGCAGCGTTTTTGCCTGCGCCCCCGCAAATTTACTGCGCTACCCGCGATTCACGGAGCAGTAGCTCCGTAAATTGCGGGGGCGCTGTGTAAACTTGCCCTGCGTAAGGGCGCCTAATGTAAATGATCCCGTAGGGGGCGGGAATCATTTAATTAGGCGCGCTCCCGCGCCGAGCGTAGAGCGCATGCTCCGTCTGGAAACTTTCCCGACGTGCATTGCGACAAATGACGTCGCAAGGACGTCATTTGCTTCAAAGTGAACGTGAATGGCGTCCAGCGCCATTCACAAATTACTTACGCAAACGACGTGAAATTCAAATTTCACGACACGGGAACGGCGGGTATACTTTAGCATTGGCTGCCCCTACTATTAAGAAGGGGCAGCCTTACGCTAAAGACGCCGTACGGAAACTCCGTAACTTGCGTACGCAGGGCCCGCGCAACATTGTGAATCGGTGTTAGTATGCAATTTGCATACTATACACTGAGCACAATGGGATCGCCCCCTAGCGGTCATCGCAAGAATGCAGCCTAAAATCTGCGTGGCATAATAGCCTTATGCCACGCAGATTTTAGGCTGCAGTCGGCGTTACGATGTTCCTGAATCAGGAGCATTCGTAACGCCGGAGCAAGTCAGCAATTGCGCTGCGTAACTATGGTTACGCAGGCGCAATTGCTCTCTGAATCCGGGCCAATGTGTCTAAATAGTGCTCTTTACATTTAAAAAAGCATGCACTACCCTGCCACGGGTTCACAAAGAATATCATGTCACAAAACCACAAACAAATACATATAATAACAAGTAAAAAAATAATAAATATTTGGGGAAGAATTCCTATATGAATCCTTTCATATAGGAATCAGGAAGCTTCATTTGCGAAACGCGTAGAGGCTGCTGATACCCACAGGACAATATGCCGATCGCAAGAAAGGCTCGGGGGAAATACGAGAGAGGTACACTTTTTCTTTCACATGTTTGCATACACGGCTGGAGAAGCTTGGTGCCGGCATACAGGCACAACAAAATGTGAGTGCAATATATGCGTTGTATTTTAAACTAATAAATTCTTTTACCTATTACACTATGAGGGGCACTCTTTTTCTGTGAGCTTTTATAGAGAAAGAGAGACCATACTATGATACCCAAGACATTTGACAGCTGTGGTGACGCATAATAGGAGTGGTTATCCTGGGAATGAACCAAAGGCATTTTTTGAGTAGGATCTGGTGAGTGGCCATTTTTAACGGTGATGGGATAATCATGGAAGTGGTGAAATCGCGTTGTTTTTGAACACCCCACAGGAGGAACATTTATTTCCTAGGAGCACTTGGCTATCACATTGGGACTCTTATATTATACAGTATTAAAGGGAAGAGGATTCATATAGGAATTCTCCCCCACATATCTATTATTTTTTTACTTGTTATTATATATATTTGTTTGTGGATTGGTGACACGATATTCTTTGTGAACCCGTGGCAGGGTAGTGCACGCTTTTTTAAATGTAAAGAACACTATTTAGACACATTAACACGTGCATGGTATATTTATGTGTTTTTTTCTTTTGAGTTAAGAATTTTTTATTTATTTTTTCATATAGATCCACGGTGGATTGTCATTTAATAGTAAAAACTTGTGGTGGAATAGCACAAGGTGATATTTATAGGTGCTAATAATTGCACATGATCAGAGGGATGTAGGTCACCCACCAGGGTAGCGCAATCCATATACTACATTAATTATACTTTGGGCGAGCCACCATAGAGTGACTTGCACATTTTTTTGATTGCAGCAAACCATCCAACATAGGCCTAGTACACACGAGAGGATTTATCCGCGGATACGGTCCAACGGATTTGGATCCGATAGAGTGTACTCACCATAGGATCGAAATCCGCGCCGAAATCCCATCGCGATGACGTGTCGCGCCGTCGCCGCGATGATGACGCGGCGGCGTGCGCGACGCGGTCATATAAGGAATTCCACGCATGCGTCGAATCATTACGACGCATGCGGGGGATCCATTCGGACGGATTGATCCGGTGAGTCTGTACAGACCAGCGGGTCAATCCGTTGGGATGGATTCAATCGGATAGATTTGAAAGCATGTCTTAAAATTTTTATCCGCTTGAAATCCATCCCGGGGGATAAAAATCCGCGGTAACAGATCCGCTGGATTGTACACACCAGGGGATCTATCCGCTGGAGCCGGATCAATTCCAGCGGATGGATCCTCTCGTGTGTACGGGGCCATAGAACAAATTTGTTTTTTCCATTTGCGCCAGTAACATCCGTCCCACATTATTCCAGAACCCACCTTTCTGTACATAGCACACTCCAGAACGCTGCACTCTGTACGTAACAATCCAGAACCCTGCATTCTGTATGTAACACACTCCAGAACCCTGCACTCTATATGTAACACACACCAGAACCTTGCACTCTGTACATCAGACATTCCAGAACCTTGCACTCTGTACATAACACTTTCCAGAACCCTGCACTCTGTAGGTAACACATTCCAGAACCATACACTCTGTACGTAACGTACTCCAAAACTCTGCACTCTGTACGTAACACTCTCCAGAACGCTGCACTCTGTACGTAACACACTCCAGAACCCTACACTCTGTACGTAACACACTCCAGACCCCTGGACTCTCTACGTAAAACATTCCAGAACCCTGAATTCTGTACATAATGCACTCCAGAACCCTGCACTCTGCAGGTAATGCACTCCAGAACCCTTCACTGTGCCTAGCACTCTCCTGCACTCTGTACATAGTGCACTACAAAACCCTGCACCCTGTGCATAACATTATCCAGAGCCCTGCATTTGTACATAGCACACTCCAGATCCCACCTTCCTGTACATACAGTAATGCACTCCAGAACCCTGCACTTTGTACCTAGCACTATCCTGAGCCGTGCACCCTGTGCATAACACACTTCATAACCCTGCACTCTGTATGTAGCACTCTCCTAAACCCTGTACTCTGTACTCATTAAGCCCCTTCCACTGTTACAAGTTTGGCCACACCCACATTTGCCGTTGTGCATGTATAGTGCTGCCAGTCGCTTCCTCCCTTAAGTGACTCTCATTCTGAAGTTCAAAAGTTGGGAGGTATGCAAATATCAGAATTATTTGATGGATGAATGTCAGTCTGGAGGCGTGGATGTTCCTAGGCAGACTGCATTTGCATGCAGACTGCACTAATTAATGTGCACATGTGATGTTGAGCCACAATGATTAAAATAACTGAAATCTAAGGATTGAAAGCGGTTTCTCCTGTTTTCCACCAATGAAAACTTCTATACCATGGATTTAATTTTTGAGTTGGCAGGAAATTTACAGTTCAGAGATTACCTGAAGCTCCTCTCTCTCCTCTTTCTCCCTTTGGTCCTGCTGGCCCCTGCTCTCCTCTTGGTCCAGTTTGTCCAGTTTTCCCCGGTGTTCCAGGCAGACCTAATTATGAAATACATGCAAAGAGCTAATGTGGACCTCCCATCAGATATCATTTTTCAAGTTAAGCAGGGGCATAACTACAGCTCATGGGGCCCCATGGCAACATTTTAATGAGGCCCACCTCAACGATCTAATACACAAAAAATACATTTTAATGAACACAAAGGCAATTTAATTAAAAAAAATAAGATAAAATAAAAGATGAGGTAGTGTCAACTAAATAGATGCTAAACATGTCAAGCCTAAAAACTGCATGCCTGTGAAAGGGCAAAAAAATTACCAAAATCAAATTTATTAATAGGTAACTCTTTAAATGCCTTCACAGCTCAGCAGTTTGGTTAACCATAAATGGAGGACATTATGCATTTTATGTCCCCAAAAGAATATAAAAGTGATTTGACAACTCTATAGAGGTCCAAATCAATTTTAGACAAAAGCGCAGAGTCTGCTGAGCAAAACTGATCCATTTCAGACTTTCAATTTATTAGACATGTCCAAAGAGGTCCAACTATGTTTTTTTTTTTTTTTAACTACAAACATGTATAGATTTTAAGGAAGACTGTGTCAAGATGACCAGAATCCCTGAGGACAATAAACCTACATTACTAAGACAGGCTCTTCCTGTACTTTTGACATCAGCTCTTCTTGATTGAATTTGTCACATACAGGGTCTTGTGTTGGTACTACTTCCAGGGGCATTTACTAGCCTCCAGAATCCACCTGCTGGATTGTGGTCTGGCTTGGGCTACAGGTCTTAAATTGTAATAAAATTGTGTCTATTTTTACCTGGTTCGCCCTTTTCCCCTTTCGATCCATTTATTCCATTCATGCCTGGTAGACCATCCCTCCCGGGAGCGCCACATGTGATGATTGAGTAGGCATTCTCATCAGGGTCTTGGCATATCTGTACACCTGGAGTAACTAAAGCCACATGGAGCAGAAGTAGACCAAGAACCTTGAAGATTGACATACTCCAAATGCAGCCGGTCTACAGGGGAGAAAAAAAAACATTTTGAGGTAATAATAATGGTATATAAGCGATTATACTGCTCTAGGACTACTCTAGGACATCTAAGACTACCCTAGGATATCTAGGGCTAAGCTAAGACATCTAACATGACTCTAGGACATCTAGGGCAGGCAATTGCTTCCCCCGAAGCTTAAATTCACATTCTGTTTGCTCCTCTGCCATACTGTTCACCCACCAGAGACAAACTGATGCTTTTGTTACAGTAGAGTATGGGTCTCATTATCTTACCTTTTATGGCACAATGCTAGGTGCCTGAATATCACCAGGCATGAGCACCATCTGTTAGGCCTCGTCGAGTTTTGGGATGAAGCCGCCGAGGAGCTCGGCGGGCCGCCTTCTCCTATAGAACAACGAGGACAACGAGAAAATAGAGAACATGTTCTCTATTTTCTCGTCGAGTTCCTCGGCGGCTTCATCGAGCCAAAACTGTACAGACGACAGAGTTTCTCGGCAGAATCCGGGTTTTGACCGAGTTTCTCGGTGAATTCTGCCGAGAAACTCTGTCGTGTGTACGAGGCCTTAGGGTTATATCTGTAACCTAGGGCTTATATCAAGGGCTTAAAGCTAAAGTTTCGGTATTGCAGATTTAATTTAGTTACATTGGTCCATCTACTGATCATTGAGAAGAATGTCCCTTACATTGGTGATCATTGGAATGAATGCCCCTTACATTAGTGATCATTGAGAAGAATATTACTTATATTGGTGATCAGTGTGAAGAATGTTCCTTACATTGGTTATCAGTGGGAAGAATGTTCCTTACATTGGTTATCAGACATGTGCACTCGTTTTCGCCTAAATGCATTTTCGTTCGAATTTCGGGTATTTTCGTTATCGTTTTAACAAACGAAAATTAACGCCCAGAATTCGAAATCCAAAAGATCCGTTTTCATTGCTACAACAGTTCGATATAGATGGGATATTCAACATGATGCTGACAATAGAAATCTTGGGTCTATCGAACCTGTGGTCAAATGTGCCTAACCTAACTCTATTAGTCCAAGATTATTCTACATTGAGAGACAGTGTTGAGGTCGACCATTCGACATGAACGACGAAGATTCGACGAAGCAGACAAAATCATACAAATGTTGAATCTGTTATTGAAGGCTTATGGTGTCTGTCGAAAGTTCTAAGAAGATTTGACAAGCAGCTAAACTGTACAACGCCGCAATCGTACATTTACGGTCAAATGCTCGGCTCATAGACTATAGAAGAATTTGAATGTTGGTTGACTAGTAATAATAATTTATAAATATAATTATTACTAGTGTCATACAACATTAGAATTCTACTATAGCTTGTTGGCGGAACATTCCACCGGAAATGTACGATTGTGGCGTCGTACATTTTAGCTGCTCCGTCGAATCTTCTTAGAACATTCGAAGGAAAACCATAAGCCTTCAATGACAGATTCAACCTTAATTAATTTGGATTTTCCGACGAATGCATTTTTTAACGAAACAAAAGAAATAAAAACAAATTTCGAGGGTAACTAAGTAAATTTGTTTTTCAGACGAAAACTAAATTCCGAAATGAAGTATTTCAGTGTGCACATGTGTAGTTATCAGTGGGAAGAATGCTCCTTACATTGGTGATCAGTGTAAAAAATTTACCTTACATTGGTGATCATTGGGAGGAATGCCCCTTACAATTGGGAAGAATTCCCAGTGGAAAGAATGTCCCTTACATTGGCGGTCAATGGAAAGAATGTTCCTTACATTGGTGGTCAGTGGGAAGAATGCTCTTTACATTGGTGGTCAGAATGGCACACTTACCAACAGCTAAAAAAGTTAATTGGCATTATACTGATGATTCTGCCAAATGGCATTGGACATTGTGGCAGTGGACCTGGAACTATAATGCAAAATCAGATGGAAGGTCAATCAGCCACAGCTCAAGAAAACCTCAGCAATCTCTGGAGGAACCCTGGTTGGGCATGGCTGCTCTATACAACTGCTATAATAACAGTTAGTATTTTGTATCACTAGAGGAATAGTCTTCCAGATTAAAGTTAATGGGGGGCCCCTTTATTGGTTTGGCTATGGGGCCTCACCACAAATATCTACAGATTTGGTCCTTGTATAAGCTTCAACCACATCAAATTG
The DNA here is from genome assembly GCF_905171775.1 of Rana temporaria. Lineage (NCBI taxonomy): Eukaryota > Metazoa > Chordata > Amphibia > Anura > Ranidae > Rana > Rana temporaria. The sequence goes on from NC_053496.1 coordinate 164,287,838, forward strand.
GAATGGGCAAAGTATATGTTGACTTTAAGCCAAATTCAAACTAACTAAACCATCTAAAGAATCAGTAAACTAAAAAAATGTGACCGTAAATGTAAACTCAATCACTAAAATATTATAATACATTTCTAAATTTTAATGTAATTTTAAAAGTAATTTTAAATTTTCTCAAATCAGCAGTTTTCCGTAAAATAACCCCTGATGATCCTGCCATGAAGGTCTTTTCTGAAACACTAATTGTTAAGGGTGACAGGATTCATTGCTCCTGCTTTGTAACCCCATCACACAGGCTTCCAACAGAGCATGATCTACTCTTGTCACCATCTGGAAACCATCCCATGTTGGAGTGCATGTTTAAATGGTTAGAAAGAGGTTTCAGGATTTATTCTGTGTTGCAGCTACAGCACGTAGAAATAGAATCATATAAATATAATTCAAATAGTACCTGATCGTGTAATTTTACTCACCGACATACGCAGTTAGAAATCTGAATCAGGTGTAGCACAACATCTCCAACATACCTCTATATATACACTGATAAGTTATTGGCTTACTTGCATAATCCAACTAAACAAAAGACTGTTAACAAACATGATGTAGAAACACAATCTACAAATATTTATCAGGAAATACTCTCTAGTGGATGACATTTCCTATAGAGTTATTGTGTCCCGGTAATGAGGAACACACCCTTTTTCAGGAATGTGTGTAAGAAAAACGAAAGTGAAAATTGTTCTGATCCTTACATGAAATGGATGGCATTAAAGGTCAAGTAAATCAGCAGAGGTAACTAGATACATCCCAAAATAGGTGGACGTACCAACGGGAGATACATTTTCAGTCCAGTAGCTAAACAGCTCTCGTCTAAAAAATAAATTCTCAACCCTACATCCCACCCCCTCTCCCTTACCTTGTAATGACCGATACACTCACCTTTTCCAGTTTTCTTGCCACTGCCAACTCTGGGGGACTGCAAAACCATTTTGACAGTCCCATACTCCCCCCCTTTGATGTCAGTCCTCTTCTGGATCATGACAGGTCCCGACCCCTGGACATCCAATAGGAAGTCTACATAATGAAGGCAGTTAAAAACCCAAGCAGAAAGCAAATAGAAGAGAAGACTTGGGGTTGTGGCAATGCATGACCATAGCTTAAGGTGAGTACAAATGAGCATTTAGATAGGGATTTTTTGTCCAGCAATCAGATGGGGGGGGGGGGCACCCTAAAAAGTATTCAAAATCTCAGTCTAAAATGTAAATGTTACTTATGGGAAACCTGGGCCTGGGACAATGTATAGAACTACCTTGATGAAATTACTTCAGAAGTCCCCTTTACATCAGAGGTCTCCCATCATGTTGGAGGTCCCGCCATCATGTCAGAGTCCCTTCTTCACACCAAAGGCCCCAATCACATCAGAGGCCCCCTCTACATGAGAGTCCCCCATCACATCAGCCCCCCATCCATGCGCCCCAATACATGCCTGATGAAGGGGTCATCTGCGGCTCTCAAATGTTGTACTCTTCTGTTTATGATATGATCGTTCTTCAATAAAGAATCATTTGGACTCAATTTAAGATAAATTTTGTGCTGCCAATTTTTTTCACTCCTCCTTTACATCAGTTCCTCCCAACCACATCAGAGTCCCATCAACACACAGTCCCCTATCACAGAGCCCCCAATCCCATCCAGAATAGAGCCTTTCAATCACACAGTCCGCTCTTCACATCAGAGCCTAAACATTTGACTCCAGTACAGTAAAAAAGGTTGGAGGGTGCAGGAGGCCCTGTATCAAAGTCATAAATTGCCATGGTCCTAGTGAGCTGACCTCCATCCCCATAGTGGCCAATGATGCTGTTTGTCCTGACACATGTTGTTTTAGTGCTGGCAGCTGGCCCACCTGCACCATGGCAACTCATGATGCTAAACCAGGGCAAACTGGGTTCTGTGCTAGCGGCAAACTGGGAAACCCAGGTGGCACCCTGATTGAGAAACACTGGTCTAAAGAAGGTACAATGACCATTTCATGAGAAACTGGCAAGACATACAGTGGTTAGTGAGAAAAATATTAATATGTACTGGGGAAAAGAAGTGGGTGATGAGATGAACACGGTTTGTTTTGAACATATGATCAGTGAAGCACTGGGGAGGAGTTACAAGCACCGATCTCCCTGTATACATTTCAATAAAGCTGCTGACAGACGCTTTTCCTCCTCTCCCTCCTGCGGCTTTCAGGTGATTGAAATCTATACAGGGAGATCGGTGATTGTAACTCCTCCCCAGCACCGCACCGATCACCCCTGACTGTCCAGGTATTGGATTAGGAGCATTGGAGCATTCGCTCTGAGTACAAGTACTCGGGCAAATGCTCGGTATCGGCACCGATACTGATACTAGTATTGGTATTGGAACAACCCCATTTTTGGCGATCACCCTCCGTTTTCCGGTCCCCTTTCATGCTCCTTGGTCCCCCGCGGTGCTCCAGTCCTAAACCATGCTTCTTGGTCCCCCTCTGTGCTCTGGTCCCCCTCTGTGCTCCGATTCCCCTCCATGCTCCTTAGTCCCCCTGTGTGCTCCGGTCCCCCTCCATGCTCCTCGGTCCCCCGCCATGCTCTGGTCCCCCCTCCGAGCACCTCGGTACCCCTCTGTGCTCCGGTCCCCCTCCATGCTCCTCAGTACCCTTCTGTATGCCGATATCGGCATCTGTGTCGGCGTAAGCCCGCCTAATTCAAATGTGGATAATGTGAGTGTGTTTTATGTATATTAACTGTGCCCCCGCGTATTTGACGTTTGTGAAAAAATCCCAGTGCGCATGCTCGAAATTCCGCCGCAAATCGTCATTGTTTCGACGTAAACGTAAATTCCGTCCAGCCCTATTCGCGAACGACTTACGCAAACTACATAAAATTTTCAAAACTCGACGCGGGAACGACGGCCATACTTAACATAGGATATGCCTCATATAGCAGGGGTAACTATATGCCGAAAAAAGCCTAGCGTAAACGACGTAAAAAAATGCGCCGGCCAGACGTACGTTTCTGAATTGGCGTATCTAGCTCATTTGCATATTCCTCGCATAAATATACGGAAGCGCCACCTAGCGACCAGCGTAAATATGCAGCCTAAGATACAACGGTGTAAGACACTTACGCCGGTCGGATCTTAGGGAAATCTATGCGTAACTGATTCTATGAATCAGGCACATAGATACGACCCCGCACACTCAGAGATATACAACGGCGTATCGGGAGATACGCCGTCGTATCTTCTCTCTACCCCATAGTGTATGTTGTTGCCCACTACTTACCCTTCTCCCCAACACATAATGACACTCAGCTTGCTTCTGAGTTCAGTCCAAACCTAAATTCAGACCAAACTCGTGTCATCTCTACTTAACACATGGAATAACTGAACGACTGTTTTGGCGTCCCCGCCCTTTCTCAAGTTCGCCTTACAGATATACCCATAGATATCTATAAGGATGTATATTTTATACAAAATAGCAGATACAGTACTGTACATGTCTTTCACAAAAGTCTTGCTAACCTACAAATATAACACAATTGTCAATTAGCTGGATGGGTGAAGGGTGGTTATTCTTATTGCACTGTTTCTATAGTGCATATATTAAACCTATAAGCCTAGTATAGAGTCATTTAGATCAGATGCAGTGAAATAGTTCCAATATGCTTTTAAATCTACTGATACGTTATTTACTTACTTGCATAATCTAAACTATACAAAAGATTAGCAAATACCTACAAATTCAATATGCAAATATTGACAATGGAATTACCGGTAGCTCCAAGAGGTTTCATTTCTATCGATTGTTTGTCATTTAGCTGAATGGTTGAAGGGTGGAATTTCTCTTGTGCTGTATTTATACCGGGATATCTCTGTGTACACAACCCTCCATAATCCTATTAAAGGTATTCTCCATGATAAATGCATTAGGGTGAAAAGTGTCCTTATCAGAGGTTATTCTAAACATTCTCTATTTCAATTCTAGAAATAGCTTCAGTTGCCACCAGTAAGATCTAAAGTGTTAGCAGAGAACACCATTGTGTTACAAGAGATTGATAGTGTACCATCAGAGTGCTTCTGTGTTACCAAAGAGTTCTATTGTACAATCAGAGTACTGCTGTGTTATATGAGAGTGCTACTGTAATATAAGAGTGCAGTTATACAGAGAGAACTGTCATGTTACCAGTGTAGTGCCCCCTTACTTTCAGTATGGGCACTACGCTAAAGTTAGTGGGGAATGGGAGAGTTAGTTTGCTCCCATTCACAATTTACTAAATTGGGACTTTCTGTCATTCCAGAAATGTCCACTGGGTCAGTCTGTACTCCAGGGATGTGGTGCCATCCCTGGCCAGCAGTTGGCACCAGAGGGGTTCTGGCAGAGCAAGTTTTTCCCCAGCAGCCAATCAGAGGAGTTTTTCCCTCGCGGGGCATGCTGGGGGAGAGTATATCTGTGACAGGTGTCATGTGCTCAAAAATCTTTGCGGGGTCCCAGTTCCAGGTGCAGCATCCACCTTCAGGGTGCGCGCATCCATGGACCCCTCTGATGTGGCCCATCTGGCCAAAATTGCAGGCTACACCGAACCTCATCCGGAGGTAAAAGGGGACTCCAGTGACTTACTGGGTCCTCAGTTCTATTGAGAGGATCACAGGCTGGGTGCCGTTCGATTAGGGTGTCGGCTTGAGGGGAACCCGGATGGCAGGTTGTCCAACAGGGCTTGAACGAACCAATCAGGGATCTGGTGACCGGAATGCTGACAGGTACGCATTGCTGTCATCTGGTGACCTATGCAAAAATCTACTGGGAGGATTCGCTCCATTCATCGATTTAGCTCACTTAAAGTAATTGGCCTGTGGCAGAGGCCCTAGAGCCAGGTCTGTGAGAGAGATCTGTTCCTCCCAGAAATCCAAAGTGACACCTCGGCTGCCAGGCTTACGATAGGGGTCTGTCCGGGTGCACTTCACCCACTCTGTCTAGAGTGGCGACGAATTACAATTTGATACTACTGAGAGCAGGACTGCTCGGTTCATATCCAGGCCTGATACTGCAAGGTTCTCCCTTTCTCTTCATCAACCTTTCCTTCCTAGTTGATGTTGGCCATGTTGGCCTGGAAATAAAGCACTGGAAAACTTTTATTCACTGTCTGGACCTTCGCTCACTACTTTGTTTCTACAACTGCACCTCTGGGCCACATCAAGGTAACTTAATATGCCGATCCCAACAACAAATCAGCGGCTCCTTCGGGGGTAGCGCTACACCAGAAATAAGAGACTGCTATAAGAGCCTGATGCAACTTTAGACACGTGAGGTTTTTATGGCACAAACCTAAAGGACTACTGCCATGTTACCAGAGTCTGCTAAATGGGTTTGCTATGTTGCTACAAGGGCCATTGTAATTTGTTCTGGGAGAAAGCAATGTGAGCTTGCCAAGACTTGTCCATTACTAGAGAGATTTCCATACAGGTAAGGCTGCCATGTTCATAGAGAAACTGCAATGTATCCAGAGACTGTTATGTAAGGCCACCATGTTCCAAAAGACTGATTCTGCCATATTTACCAATGTCATGGAACCCGTTGCGACCTATCTGCAGACTAGTAATTTACCAATGTCATGGAATCCACTTCCATCTGTCAGTAGAATGGTAATGTACCAATGTCATGGAACCCACTTCCATCTATCAGTAGAATGGTAATTTACCAATGTCATGGAACCCACTGCCCTCTATCTGCAGACTAGTCATTTATCAATGTCATGGAACCCACTGCCCTCTATCTGCAGACTAGTCATTTATCAATGTCATGGAACCCACTGCCCTCTATCTGCAGACTAGTCATTTATAAGGCTCCATTCACACCTAGGCGTTTTTACGCCTGACGCTATTGCAGCCTGAAATACACTGGAGGGGTGATTTAACATTGTCGGCTATGGAGATGGTCCACAAACGCCGTACGCCTGAAGCTCAAAACAAGTCCCGGACCCTTTTTTTCAGGCGGCTTAGGCGTTCGGCATAGCCGACAATGTTAAATCACCCCTCCGGCATATTTTAGGCTAAAAAACGACGCGTTTTGTCGCGGCAAAACGTGGGATAAAACACCTCAATTTGTCGCGGCAAATCACGGTACAATACGCCGCGTTCAGGTGTGAATGCAGCCTCAATGTCCTGGAACCCACTGCCCTCTATCTGCAGACTAGTCATTTATCAATGTCATGGAACCCACTGCCAACTATCAGTAGACTCATAATATACCAATGTCATGGAACCCATTGTCAACTAACAGTAGATTCGTAATTTACCAATGTCATGGAACCCACTGCCAACTATCAATAAACTTGTAATTCATAAATTTTATGGAAGAGCATGAATTGTGGTAGTTTGAGACTGCAGCCATACAATGGGACCAGTGGACTATTATTATTTTTATTATTATTATACAGAATTTATATAGTGCCGACAGTTTACCAAGTGCTTTACAACTTGAGGGTAGACAGTACAAATACAATACATTTTAATACAGTAGGAGTCAGAGGTCCCTGCTCATTAGAGCTTACAGTCTATGTACACTACAGTTCCCAGGAGGCACTGAGGAGCAGAGGGAGTGGCGAGACAACTTTTACTGAACTGCCCAGAATAACTTTGCTCTTTTGGCGCCACAGACTTGGGAAGCGAACATCTTCAGGTCCTGACAGACTGTAGCAAGGCCGAGTCCTAGGGAGGACGGGAATCAGGTGGAGGCCCAGGAAGAGAGAGATGCCTTTGCTGTACATCACCTACCACTGTGATAGCACTGTACCATTGCTGTAGAGCAGGCATATCCAAAGTCCGGCCCGCGGGCCGAATGCGGCCCTTGTTCCGGTTTAATGTGGCCCCCCTGATAATTTGGATATATATATCTTTTGCGGCCCCCGGGCTACTAAAGATACATAGCCAGATTCAGGTAGAGCGGCGTATGTTTGAGTCGGCGTAACGCATCCCATTTGCACTACGCCGACATAACATAGTAAGGCAAGTACTGTATTCACAAAGCACTTGCCTCCTAAGTTACGTCGGCGTAGCGCAAATGGCCCGGCGTAACCCCGCCTAATTCAAAGTAGGCATGCAGTGGGCGGGCTACATTTAAATTACCCGTGACCCCATGTAAATGAGGGCCGTTCGTATGGCGCATGCGCACGCATGCTCAGAATCACGTCGCAAAAACTCCTTACGTCATGACGTCGGCTCAATGCTTTCGACGTGAACGTAACCTACGCCCAGCCCCATTCACGTACGCTTACGCAAACGACGTAAAATACAACGGCTGTTCCGTCGTCCATACCTTGCATGGGCTGCACCATCTTTTTGGTGGTTTATCTTTACATCGGCGTATGTCTTACGTAAACGTCGTATCTTACTGTGACGGGCGTACGTACGTTTGTGAATCGGCGTATCTTGCTCATTTACATATTTGACACGTAAATCCACGTACACGCCCCTAGCGGCCAGTGTAAATATGCACATAAGATACGACGGCGTAGAAGACTTACGCCGGTCGTATCTTAGCCAAATTTAAGCGTATGTGGTTTCCAGAATATGCTTAAATATACGACGGCGCGCATTCGGACTTACGACGGCGTATCTACTGATACGCCGTCGTAAGTCTACCTGAATCCGGCTAACATACTGCATTTATCAGCGCTACCTCAGAGGGGACAGGGAGGGGGCATAACAAGTGTTTACTCAGCGGCATCTGTACTAGGAAGTTCTGTCTCCTGGGCTGTCATTGGAAGACTGTTCTGTCTATCATAGAATGTAGGACTTGCTATTAAAAGACGCCGCTGAGAAAACAGGAGATTCTCCTGCATGTAATCTGTTAGCGCTCGTCCCGCCTCCTCCCTGTCCCCTCCGAGGCTGCAAATGGGCATGGATCAGGTTGCACTGATGGCAATAGTGAGGCTGCATTCATGGCAATGGGGAGCCTGCATTGATGGGGACTGACCCTTATTTTTCTTCACAGTTCTTAATTTAAAATTGTTTTTTCCCCCTGAAACTTCCCTCTTAAAGTGAAGGTGCGTGTTATACACCGATAAATAAGGTATACATAAAATAACACTCCCGAGCTCATCCTTAGTCTTGAGTGGCGCTCGGGGATTCATTGGGGCCACAAAAGATATATATCTATATAGATATCTATATCTACAGATAGATACAAATAACACGCCCAAGCTCAACTCTTCACCACACAGCCACAAAGGCAGGAGAATTCTTATTGGGCTGTGTATTAGTGCTCGGACAAACACACTTAGAGCAAATTTTAATAGTTCAAAGAATGTCAGGCAAAAATGGTCGGCCCTCACGCATGTTCACTTCATCAAATCTGGCCCTGAAAAAAGCTTGGACACCCCTGCTGTAGAGGGACCAGAATGTGTGCTCACCTGCTGCTTTTCACCACTGGATTTCAGAGGCATTTCCAAGGGAGAGAGTTTTTTCAAGCAAAGCTCACAGCCACATTACAGAGACTGGTGAGGGGTCTCATTGCCTGTCATTCAAACTATTAGCAGGAACTAAGTCATTGGAGCAAGACATTAAATATATCACATCCACACTGCTCCTGTGCTTTGTCTAATCCGCAGTTATACACTACGTCTGTGCCATATACTTTGCACTATTAAAGGAGTAATCTATGCATTAAGGTGAAAAAACATCTGATGCTGCCGAGCCCCCGTTATACTTACCTGACCCCTCGAAAGTCCCGCGCGGTCCGATATCCTCTTCGCCGCTCAGCCTGGCCACTGATTGGCTAGAACGGATGGATTGAGAGCAGCGCAGCCATTGGCTGGCGCTGCTGTCAATCACATCCAGTGATGAGGCACGCCGAGGGGCGGGGCCGAGTGATACAGTGAGCAGCTATGGCCGCTCGCTGTATCACGGGAGCGTATACGCAATTAGTGACCACCATGCGAGCTCTCGCATGACTGTGGTGACTAATTGCGGGGAGGACCAGAGACAGCCGCCAAGGGACCCCAGAAGACATGGAGGTTAGTATGACATGTTTGTTATTTAAAAACAAAAAAAAAATTCCTTTAGTGACCCTTTAACACCCTATATAGTATGCTGGTTGGTTAGGATGACAGATAAGTGCACCAACGCTTCCTAAAGGGCTCCAATGATAGCCAGCAGAAGAATAGTTTAAAAGACTGCCCCTTGTGTTTAATCATCCTACAAGTCCCTTTGTGTTCCCCTTTCTACCATTTCTCACTTTCAGTGAATACCAGTCAGTCTAGGCCTACTATAACTGTTGATAATGCACTATGGCAATATAATTCCTGTATTTGCTAGCTTAAGTTTTATTACTGTTTACTGCTGCACCTAATGTGGCCTTGCTACTGCTTATGGTGATCTGGACACCAAACATTATCTTAAGCTTGGTCCTTGCCACGTATCATTTTGTATTCTAAAAAGTGTTATTACCATTGTTGATTCAATTTAATACTTGCTTTGTTTAGTGACAATATACCATGTTTGCTTTTACTAGCTTGCCTAGTGCCTGCTTCTTTTTACAAGGTACTACTGCTGAGTGCCAATTGCTATTTAAATGTATTTGCTGTGCTATTGCATGTTTATACATTCAACCTAGTGTTTAAGAAGGGCTGAGGCTCTTGAGGAGGTCAAGTAAGGAACAAACAACCAGCAGCTCTTATGAGAGTAGTGCTACACTCACATCTTGTTTAATGTCAACGGTTCAGTAAGTAAAGGAACATATACTAAACAAGGACACAAACAGAAATGAAAACCCAACACAAATACTATTCCATCACCCCTCTGTCCAAAACTTGAAACTAATATTTTGGTTTTGTGATGGAAGCATCCAGCACCCAGCTTGGGCGCCTCCGTCAAGATATAGCTTCCTCCAGTCTGGACCCAGGAACTGGGTATTGTAGCTGAGCACCCAAGACTAGGCGACACTAATTTAGATGCAAACTGGATTTCACTTTATTGAAAACTCACACAGAATTTATAGCACAGAAGATCAGGTAGAACTTAATCACATTACCCTAACAATGCAAACTGTAAACAGGAATATAATGAACATAGCTAAGAAACAGACAAAATGAGCAAACTACATTGAAGTCTATAGGACCAGAACTTGAAAAATCAAAAGTCCCCATTTCTAAGGCTTATATGCAAATTATGGATTTTAGGGGAACCTCACGCCAAAGAAAATGGCGTGTGATCCCTTCCAAAATCCATACCAGACCCTTATCCGAGCATGCAGCCTGGCAGGTCAGGAAAGGGTCGGTCAGTAGGCAGGGGGATATCGGACCCCCCGCCATGTGAATAAGTTTGGGGTATATAGTACCCCTACACATTCACCAAAAAAGTGTCAATTCCTTTATTAAAAACAAAACAAAAAAAACAATGTCCCCCGATGTAGATCCATTATCAATCACGACGCATATATGTGAACCCAGCCTTATTGTCCTTATACAGAGAATTAATCCAAGCCTCATGTAAAGAATAATCTAGTTTCTCCATGGGCCATAATTAGTGGGTAAGAAGCTTGCTCCTAGTCCCCTTTAAAATCCTCTGTCCCAGTTGGGTTTGTCACAGGCATATTTCCCTTCACACATTTAGGCCCATAGTGAAGTCAGTGCACGGTCACTGCAAAATATGCATTCAGCCTTGCCAGTCATGAAGAACTGCGTATCTATGGAGATCAATTCATAAAGATAATACATTTATTGATAATCCATCGGGTAAATAAAGAATTTGCCAATGGCAAGTCAAAACAAATTATTTGACAATCACAGGAAATTCTCCATTAGCTTGTCCGTAATCTCTGGCAAGATTGAAGGCTTCATTAATTAAGTATACATTCCCAACAGTGTTTAATGAATTGTATTTACATGCCATCATACCAAGACAAACATTTATCAAAAGATAATAGAAAAGTTTATGGAGTGCCCATTGTATAGAATGGTGTTATGTAGTTACATAGTTAGTCTGGTTGAAAAAAGACACAAGTCCATCTAGTTTAACCAATAAAAAGGAAAAATAAATCCTAAAATATAATCCCATATACACAATCTTATACCCACCGTTGATCCAGGGGGAAGGCAAAAAATCCCAGTAAAGCATGATCCAATTTGCTACAGAAGGAGAAAAATTCCTACCCCAAGAGGCAATTGGATATTCCCTGGATCAACTTAACCCCTAAATGTCAGTATGCATTTATATTTTGTACATTTAAGAAAGAATCCAGGCTTTTTTTTAAAGCAATCTCTACTGAGCTGGCCAGAACCACCTCTGGAGGAAGTCTATTCCACATTTTCACAGCTCTTACTGTGAAGAAACCTTCCCGTATTTAGAGATTCTGGGGTAGATTCACGTACCTTTAGGCGGGCGTATCGTATCTCCTATACGCTATGCCGCCGTAACTTTGAGAGGCGAGTATGGTATTTTCAAAGATTTTGCCGCCGAAGTTACGGCGGCGTAGCGTATTAGGGTCGGCGTAAGCCAGCCTAATTCAAATGTTGAAGCTGTGGGCGTGTTTTATGTATATTAACTGTGACCCCACGTAAATGACATTTTGATCGAATGGCGCATGCGCCGTCCGTGGACGTATCCCAGTGCGCATGTTCCAAATGACGTCGGCAAATCATCATGCTTTCGACGTGAACGTTAATTTACGGCCAGCCCCATTCACGGACGAGTTACGCAAACGACGTAAAATTTGAAAAATTTGATGCGTTCCGACGTCCATACTTAACATTGGCTGCGCCATCTTTTTGGTGGTTTATCTTTACGCCTGAAAACCCCTTACGTAAATGGCCTATCTTTACTGCGACGGCTGGGCGTACGTTCGTAAATAGGCGTATGTAGCTGATTTACATATTCTAGGCGTAAATCAGCGTACACGCCCCTAGCGGCCAGCGGAAATATACAGTTAAGATACGACGGCGTAGGAGGCTTACGCCGGCCGTATCTTAGCAACATTTAAGCGTATCTCAGTTTGAGCATACGCTTAAAGTTGCGACGGCGCGGATTCGGACTTACGACGGCGTATCTACTGATACGCCCGTTGTAAGTATTTGTGAATCTACCCCTAAATCTTTTTTCCTCTAGACATAAAGAGTGCCCCCTTGTCCTTTGTGTTGACCGTAAAGTGAATAACTCAACACCAAGTTCACTATACGGACCCCTTATATATTTGTACATGTGGATCATATCCCCCCCTTAATCTCCTCTTTTTAAGAGTGAAGAAATTAATTTCCTCTAATCTTTCCTCATAGCTGAGCTCCTCAATGCCTCTTATCAGTTTGGTTGCCCTTCTCTGCACTTTCTCCAGTTCCCCAATATCCTTCTCCGATATGAATTTGGTGCTGTAAAAACATCTTACATGGTCTTTCACACATGGATTGCATTGACATTTCTTGAACACGACAAACTCTATCAGAAGTTTGGCCCCCTCCTCCTTTCCCCACAGCCGGACCATTCACGTGATTCGCGCATGTGCATTAGGGAACCGGCTGTGTGCCGGTTTCCTATAGTGGAGTTGGCGGCGGCAGCACCCGATAGCCGATTAAAAAAATGGCTTAAGTGAAGACACTGCTGGATCCCTGAACAGGTAAATGTCCTAATATTAAAAGCCAGTAGCTACAGTATTTGGATTTTTTTTTTCTGAAGGAGCCTGGATATAACATAAAATCTTTTCTTAATTAAAGTGTTACTAAACCCACAACAGTAAAATCAGTGTGTATATGCAGTAAAGCATGCGTGTTATACTCACTGTGGTACCTAAGGGGTTAATCTTCTGCATTGTGTAAAAAGGCTGTTTGGTCCTGTTTTCTCTGATCCTCCCCTCCTTCCACTGTCCCCTAATAATTTCCTGATAACACAGAGTCTATGAAGTCAGGCTGCGCATGCTCAGTTTGGTGTGTATTACTAGAAAGCAGTGGCGGGTGGTGCTCAATATTTTGAGGGGGGGGAACCAATGGCACCCCCCCGGCAGGGGAGCGGTAGACCCTCCCCCATCCCACCCCCCCAACGGGAGAGGGACAGATCTATCTGAGGCCTCCTTGCCTTAGATGATGAGTCCTGGCTGGGATGACACGCTGATCTCCCCTCCTCCTCTCTCCACTGTCCGAGCCAGGGAGTGCTGGGTGTGGCTTTGAGTGAGCCGTTGCTGAAGTACAAACTCTGGGGGCCTTCGCTTCTCCTTCAGGCAAAACAGGAAGTGGGCCCTGGTCAATCGGGTATTAGGACCTTCTTCCTGATTGGCTGGGAGGAGAATCAGTAAGACAATTGTGAATATTAATTTGCTTTTGTGATGCAACTGGGTAGGCTCAGGGTGCAGTGCTCTACACCCTAGCCCACTCTTTTTTTAAGCCAATTGGAGCCTCCAGGCTCTAATCACGTGCTTAAAAAAAAGGATTGAATCCATGTGTCCGGGACCCTGCATGTAGATTACGGGCCGGGAGCATGGGTTAAGAGGGCGGCGCCCCTGCACCCCTTATAGACGGGCCGCCACTGCTAGAGAGGTTTTCGTTTTTTTTTTTCTTGGGATGCATGTGATCAGCACAGGGCCAATCAGCACTGTCCAGACAGAGGGTCAGGGGTCTCCTACAAGCTTTAACCAGTGCTTGGCTGGACACTGAAAGAAGTCACAAGACTGCTTTATACTGCTGATGAGAAAAGGTTTTTATCAGTTTATATTTACTAAAATAATTGAATTTCCATGTTCTGTGTACTATGGGAGACCAGACATAGTGAATGCAGGTTCTGGGTTTACTAACACTTTAAATTGGAAATAGAAAACTTCTGAGACTGTAGATGCTCCTATACTGACGGTCAATAATGCACTGTGCATTGAACATGAGACATTAAGTGCAAGTGCACCTAATTTTAGTAAATGTGAAACATTGCATACAAAGTCGCATGAATTGTTAAGGCGCACAGCAGAGACATGCATTTAAATCAGATGTGAATATTTACAGTTATTTCCTTTAATATTAGGTGCTATTGAATTATAATGGTGTAGAGGTGGTTAGCACTTACACCTAGCAGCAAAAGGACCACTGGTTCAAATCCTTACCACACCACAACACTACCTGCCTGGAGTTTGCATGTTCTCCCTGCGCCTGCGTGGGTTTCCTCTCACACTCCAAAGACAGGCTGGTAGGTTAATTAGCTCCTGTCTAAATTGGCCCTAGTATGCATCACTCCCAACTGTCTCTGATTTGGAACAAAGTCCCTCATTTTGGTCTGATCTATATAGTTTTAATAATAAAATGCATGTTTTATCTTTCAAAAAAGTGTTTCCCAGTGCTAAAAAGGTGTATTTAGTACCTTTGTAAATTTCATAAAGCCAGTTTAAAGGAATAGTATTGTTAAAAAAAAATCACTTGTGGGTTTAACCAATCATTTTGTGTTTAATTCGCTAACAGGGTTGACAAGGGGTGTGTCCTATATTTACATATTTTTGATAATAAACAAGAGAGTTTCACCAGATTTTTGCCAACATCCCGCTATTGCACATGTAGAAAAGCGCCCTCCATAAAGGGTTGGGACTTTACCGGCAATTAAAGGGGTTGTAAAGGTAATTTTTTCCCCCTAAATGACTTCATTTATTTTAGTGCAGTCCTCCTGCACTTACCTCATCCTTCGATTTTGCTTTTAAATGTCCTTATTTCTTCTGAAAAATCCTCCCTTCCTGTTCTTCTGTCTGTAACTACACACAGTAATGAGAGGCTTTCTCCCTGGTGTGGAGAAAGCCTCTTGAGGGGGCAGGGGGCGAGCAGGCAAGTCAGGACACTCTCTACTTTGCAGATAGAGAAAGGAGCTGTGTGTTAGTGGGCGTCCTGACCCTCCTGCTCACCCCCTCAAGAGGCTTTCTCCACACCAGGGAGAAAGCTTCCCTTTACTGCGTGTAGTTACAGAAAGAAGAACAGGAAGTGAGGATTTCTCAGAAGAAATAAGGACATTTAAAAGCAAAATGGAAGGATGAGGTAAGTAAAGGAGGACTACACTAAGGTAAAGGAAGCTATTTAGGGAAAACAATGTTTTACCTTTACAACCCCTTTAAGTGTGAACTTCAAGAACGTAATGTAAATATAACAAAAGGTTTTTATTCAATTTCTATTAAAAAGTCAATGGGCCAGATCCACAAACGAATTACGCCTGCGTAATTTCAAAGTTCCCGCGTCGTATCTTTGTTTTGTATCCACAAAACAAGATACGACTGAATGAGGGATCGTAGGTGCATATTTACGCTGGTCGCCAGGTGGCGTTTCCGGCGAATCCCGCGTTTAGTATGCAAATTAGCTAGATACGGCGATCCACGAACGTACGTCCGGCCGGCGCATTTTTTTACGTCGTTTGCGTTTGGCTTTTTCCCGCGTATAATTACCCCTGCTATATGAGGTGTATCCTATGTTAAGTATGGCCGTCGTTCCTGTGTCGAATTTTGGAAATGTTACGTCGTTTGCGTAAATCGTTCGCGAATAGGGCTTTGCGTAGAATGACGTCACCGTCGTTAAAACATTGGCTTGTTCCGGTTTAATTTCGAGCATGCGCACTGGGATACCCCCACGGACGGCGCATGCGCAGTTGAAAAAAAACTTAATTTACGTCGGGTCAAGACGTATTTACATAAAACACTCCCCCATCACATCCATTTGAACCCTTACGCCGCCAAAGTTACACTACGCCGCCGTAACTTACTGCGCGCATTCTTTGAGGATACAAAAAAAATGTAAGTTACGGCGGCGTAGTGTAACAAATACGCTACGCCCGACAGAAATATGCGCCAGGGTACGTGGATCTGGCCCAATATGTGCATACATCACCCTATTCGACTAGTTAAGAACAATATCAAATACAGTGGATATAGTATAACAGTGAATGAGTTTCGTTTGCAGAAATTAAACCTGACGCATTTCAGGATTTTGTCCTTTCATCTGGGGCATATCTTTAAGGAGAAAAAAACTTACTGTACATCTATAACAACGAAACAAAATATCACTGAGAACAAGAATACAAAGACAGGAAATGAGCATAGTTGAGAATGGAGAAGAAAACACAAACCCACCATCTGTCTAGATACATAGCATACCTACTGTCAGATATAGGTAGAAAAGGACTGTAAACTGAATGGTATCGCTCACTACTATCTACAAGGCGAACGTAGAGTCAGAGATCTCACATCACCGGGCTACGGCAACCCGAGAGTTAATGGTTCCAATCTAAACTGGATACTAGCTGTATTCATGTTCTCAGTGATATTTTGTTTCTTTGTTATAGGTGTACTGTGATGGAGCTAAATAAAATGTCTATGTTATCTTTCTCTTTTAACCACTCAAATATTACTTTCCTTTCTTTTATTCTTTTTTTTATATTCTTTTCTTTCATGTTGCGATCTGTGTGTATATATATATATATGTGTGTGTGTATTTTAGTATTCATGTGACAAGACAGTGGTATTTGTCTTGACCAAGATATATATAGATGAAAAACAGATGTTCTTTTCAACCCCCTCCTTTTTCCCCCACTCCTTAAACCATTCCTCCCCCCTCCCACTGAGCAAAGGAATATGGCGACTGAATGCTTGCCTCGTGGCCAGGAACAGATGTAACAAGAGAAGACCATACGTGGATGAGCCAATCAGATGCACCCATATGTGATGACGTTTGCTTATGTCACTTTGGCTATAAAAGCTGTAACCTGAATAAAGGGTTGCCTGTTGGAGTTGATGATGGAGACTGAAGCAGTGTGATTTCTTATACATGCATGTATGCTCACATCATCATGGATTTGGCTCAGTGGCAGAATAGAACATGTATCCTGGAATTGGACCAGGGATAAATCTATTACAGTACGTTGTTTTCTCTTTAAAGAAATGCCCCTGATGAAAGGACAAGATCCTGAAACGTGTCAGGCTTAATTTCGGCAAAGGAAACTCATTTACTTTTATACTATATCCACTGTATTTGATATTGTTTTTAACCAGTTGAATTTGGTGATGTGTGCACATATTGACTTTTTAATAGAAATTTTATAAAAAAACTTTTGTTATATTTACATACGTTCTTGAACTTCACACTTAGTTTCTTTTCCTTTATGGGGGGTGCTTTCCTACATACTTTTGATAATAAATGTCCCTCGTCCCCTTCTCAAAAAGTTGGGAGGTATCCTAGCATGTGTATGAATGGGAGTTACGGACCGTAGATTGTAAGCTCCTTGAGGGCAGGGACTGATGTGAATGTACAATATACAGTATATGTAAAGAGCTGCGTAAATTGACGGTGCTATTCGGGTTGCCACTTTTTCTTCAAGTCAAACAATTTAGCGACCCAAAGGGGACACCTGCGGACAGCATCGCTTATCAGCTACAGCAGACCAGAGGCTGTTCCAGGTCTTCCAGCGACGCCTACACTTCAGATCCAGGTAGGCCGTGGCGGGGTGTGACGGGAGTCAGATGCCATTCCCAGAGCCAGGATAGAGAGGGAGTCTTCATTATTACCTGCATCACTGCCAGAAGCTTCTGTAACCAGTGTGGTGAGTGGAGATTTTCCAATTTAGTTCTTTAAGACACTGCATATAGACATCACTTATTTAGCCCAGTTTCCTAGTACTTGTGGTGCTACTGGAAGCCAAGCTTATTCACTTCACTGAACATTGTATGCATACAGTACATCTGTGCCCTATTTGCGTCCTTATTGTATCTCGTGTAGCGCTCACCCCCGAAGGAGCTGCTGGTTTTTGTTTGGGATCGGCCTATTAAGTTACCTTCTTGACCTGGTCTAGGGTGATAGCTGTGAGTGTGAGTAAAGAGCAAGTTTCCAGGCGTCAATTGAGTTTTCAATGCTTTATTCCAAGGCCCAACATGGCCAACATCAACATGACACACAGTAGAGAAAGGTTGATGAGCGTAGAGAAACTTTAGTATCAGGCCCTGGATATGAAAGAGAGAGCAAGCCTGCTCTCAGCAATAATGTAACCCAATTCGTCGCCACCACAATCAGGGTGGGTAAAGTGCCCCCGGACAGGTGTTTATCACAGGCCTGTCAGCCGGAGCGCCACTTAAGGATCACTGGGAGGAAACAGGCCTCTCTAAGTTGGGATGAGGCTCCGCATGTTGCGTGACCTCAGTAGAGCAGGCCACGGTGGCGGGGCCCATGGATGCGCGCACCCTGAAGGATGATGCCGCACCTGGAACTCGGGCCCCGCACAGAACAGAACGGCCCAAGGGCGGTTGCCCAGATATATCCCCCCTCCCAGCATGCCCAATGAGGGGGAACTCCTCTGATTGGCTGCTGGGAGAAGGTGGGTCTGTCAGATACCCTCTAGCGCCAGCTGCCGCCCGGGGGTGATAACGCACCCCCCCGGAGCGCAGACTGACCCACAGGACAAATTCTGAAAATGGCAACAGCCTAAACTTCCATAAACCGTGAATGGGAGTAAGTTAATCCTCCCATTCCCCACTAACTTTAGCGTAGCGCCCATACTAAAAGTAAGGGGGCGTTACACTTATTTGTAATCTTACTAGATACAATCATACATAAGCCATATAGGAAGAGTTTGAAGTGAACAAGGATAGACCACCGATCAACTCAATTTGCTCTACCTTACCATTAAGGATTACTCTATTCTTAATCCTTCAAAGATAGCTGAAGATTTACCGGATTCCAAGGAGTTATGCCGCGTACACACAATCATTTTTTTCGGGATGTAAAAAACAAAGTTTTTAAAAAATGTAATTTAAAACGATCGTGTGTGGGCTTCACATCATTTTTCGGGTTCTGAAAAACGACAACATTTTTTTTTTCGAACATGCTGCATTTTTTAACAACGTTTTAAACTATGTCGTTTTCCGGGTTGTAAAAAATGATCGTTTGTGGGCTTAAACGACGTGAAAAACCCGCGCATGCTCAGAAGCAAGTTATGAGACGGGAGCGAGTTATGAGACGGTAAAACTACCATTCATAATGGAGTAAGCACATTCATCACGCTGTAACAGACTGAAAGCGCGAATCGTCTTTTACTAACACAAATCAGCAAAAGCAGCCCCAAGGGTGGCGACATCCGCATGGAACTGCCCCTTCATAGTGCCGTTGTACGTGTTGTACGTCATCGCGCTTTGCTAGAGCATTTTTTTTTACCGATCGTGTGTGGGCAACTTCGTTTTAATGATGAAGCTGGAAAAAAAAGTTGTTTTCTAGAGGCTGAAAAACTTTGTTTTTTACAAGCCGAAAAATGATTGTGTGTACGCAGCATAACATGCAAAACCTTTTTATTCTCTCTTTATTTGCTCAAGTGATGTAAACTGTTGGCGCTATATAAATCCTGTATAATAATAATAATAATAATGATAAATTGCCTCTCTGATTTACTATGTTATGTTATACACTTGCATGTGTTCCTTTTACTACAGTAACCAAACTTGAACTGTTTCACTGATATTGTGTAAGCTTCTTGTTATTGGTGACAGTCGGTAAAGACATAGCTCATTTATCTTTATAAAAAAAACACTCTCAAACCAAGTTACTCTCAATCCAAGGTTTTACTGTACCATAATCTCTGAACGATTGTATCTGTAATAAAATTTAATTTTCCAGCATGCACACATGTATTATCTTTATCTGTGCACAGTATTACATTTTATTTTTTGCATAATGCTTGCTCGGGGGCCATGTTATTTTTTTAGTGCGCTTGTGTTGTTCTGGGCATGCTCAGTGACTTAAAGCGGTTATAAAGGCAGAAAGGCTTTTTATCCTAATGCATTCTATGCATTTAGATAAATAACCCTGTTTGCAGTAGCCCCCTCAGCCCCCCTAATACTTACCTAAGCCCCATCTCAAACCGGCGATGTTGCACCAGAGAGGAGAGACTCTCTCTCCTCCATTGGCTCCCACTGCTGTCAATCAAAGTCAGTTAGTTAATGAGGAGAGAGAGGGGGTGGGATCGGACTGCGGTTCCGTGTCTGAATGGATACACAGAGCAGCTTGCTGTGGGGGCACTTAGCAGGAGGGAGGAGTCAAGAGCACCGACGTGGGACCCAAGAAGAGGAGAATCGGGCTGCTCTGTGCAAAACCACTGCTCAAATAAAAAAAAGGGACTGTATTTTTCAGTGTGCTTGTGGTGTTCTGGGCATGCTCAGGGACTTAGCCATTTTGTGTTTGTGTTGTTCTGGGCATGGCGTATCCTCAGAGACTTAGCACATACTAAACAGGTATTGCTATGCGGAGACACAGGAGAAATATCATGTTGGTGTTTCCTGAACTGTGCATGTGTAGCTGATTGGCTTATTAGCAAGACAACCTGTTGTACAAAGCACTGAAATATTTTGGATAGCTTTGTCCGAGAGGAGGCCTGATTGTTTGCTTGTTTCTTCCTTGATGTTTGTAGCACCCTGGTGTTTAGGCAGGGTTGCTAAACTTGCTAACAAAATTAGTTTGCCAGGTAGTAATTGTCCTGGCTAATTGTTAGGAGATCCACTGATTTCCCCCTAATTCTGAAATTGCTGCACTTTTCTCTTCTGTCACTAGGTGGCATTGTGGCTGGTGACATTAGATCGACAAGGGCCTAGCAAGGACAGATTATGAATGGATATGGTGTCTCAGCCAATAGGCAGGGGTTTCTTTAGTCTCCTGGACTGCTGGGAAAGCCTATTTATTTGGTTGGAGTCGGTGATCAGGGTTCTGTGCCACCTGGACAGCTGTCTAGGTGGATGTGTCTTATGTCGCCCCGGGCTGCTAGGTCGGAAGCCTGAGGCCTCTCCTAGGGACACCTGGTTGCTAGGCGGCCTGATCGAGGCCTATCGAGGAGCAGGAGAAGCAGTGTAGGGTTGGGACTGCAGGATTTGAGTCCAACCGAGTTGTGAAGGTTCAGCCAGACAGGGAACCAATTGTGGTCGGAGGTAAAGGGGAAGCAGTCGCCACTATGGGACCATCAACCTTATTACCGGAAACTACAGTGAGTAAGCTTGACAACGTACCAGAGCAGTCTTCTCACCAGCCGGGGACGGTGAAGAAGTCGGAAAGCTTCAGCAAGTGCCAAGCCAGGGATGAAGCAGGTTAGCAGAGGTGACTCTTGATGAGTATGCAAGCAGGATAGCTGTGGAAGAGCTTAGGAGATTCAGTGACGACTGGAAGCTCAGTGATTGAAGACCTACAGTGGAATACTGTGAGATACGAAAACGGACTGTTCTGTGTTACCAAGAGTTATGTGCTACTACCTTTAGTGACTTTTAGTTCAGTTAAGTGCCATAGGAGACAGCGGTCCTACCTATACAGAAGTGCCATCTGGCTGGTGGCCTTTCGGAGTCTGCCAATTACCATTGCATCTACCTAAGGGTGTCCTGGCCCTAACCCACTCTCCCACAGATCTTGTTGAGAGACAATAAATCTCTCATTCGCATTCAAAAAGTGACTGGCGCCCATCATTTTATCGTGCATTACACTCATCATGCCTGGTAATCCCCTTTATAAGGAAGGATGCCAGCTCTCCCTAAATCTTGATGTCACCATTAGGCCTCTGGGGGGCCCGGAACTCTGCTACAAATGGTGCCCAACGTGGGGCAAAGGTGTTATTCCAGCAGCTAAAAGTAAATGTGGGTGATTCTGTGCAAAGGAAATAGACAAATGCAAAAAAAGGGAGAAAAGAACTGCTGCCCCTACGGTTATTACCACCTGAGTGGCGTACAGATAATTGGTTAGGGAAGGTGTAGGTATGGCGCTGTTCCTCTAGGATCTTAAAAAATGTCTGTGTGGTATGGCCACAATGTTTGTGGGAGGATTGGGGTATTTATTACTTTGACAGGTGTTTAAATGGAAAAAAACATATGGTATGCGATAACCTTAAAATGAAGTACAGTGTACAATCTAGTGGTCCAGTTGTGAGGCTAAGAAGCTTGGTTCACTAAATGACTGTTCAACTTTTTTTTTTTTTTTTTTTTTTAAGTGTATTTTGTGCGTGTACTCGAGAGAGGAGCCGGACTGCAGGAGTTGGGAGTAGGCAGGCCTCCCCCAGAGGCAATCTGCCATCTTTCTTCATGCCCCGGGTGGCAATGGCGGGTGCGTGAGGGGGTCCTCCCACACAGCCCGCCCTACCTGCTCCGCTTTGAAGCCCAACGGGGCAGAGGGACACCCTATAAGGGAGTGAGAGGATCTAGCCCGCTCAACCAGCCCCCTTAGTCCTTCGCCTCTCTTTTTAGAGACCACGTGGTCAAAGTGCGTGCATGTTAACCCAATTTCGAGTGCGTGTAAGTGTGGTGGTTTTTGTGGGAGGGGGGTGGGCGTACTAAGCGCAGGCTTACCTCGCATAGCACACCCACCGGGAGCCGGGCTGAGACCACCAAACTCAATTCACATGTAGCCGAGACCGGGATCCGAACCCCTATGCGTTGAGCCACCGCAGCTCCTACTGTTCAACTTTTAATCAAGATTGATTCACCTATTGGGTGCCTCTCAGGATTGATGGACGTTTTCTTTGCTACTCAGGTTATTTAGGTGCTGCATTTCTCCGTTTCATACTTGTACATTGTTGCCGACAATTTATGGTAGCTGCTGTCCGTCTGTCGTTTTTAAGCTGAGCGCAGTATTATCTATTTTTAAAAGCCACACACAAGGGACCAAATTCTTCTTGTCCTCACCTTTCATGTGTAATCCCACTATATCTCATAACTTCTCAGTAGCCTCCACTGAAATTGATGGTAGTATAGCAAAGGGTCCTTGCAACACGTCAACCAGCAGCACACCACTAGCTGTAGAGTATGGCAGGTGAATTTCTCTGCCCCGGCTGCAGCAGCACAAATAAAAAAAAATACACTCCCTGCCACCCACATGCACAGCTTGTCAAAATTTCTGGCTTTACAACTCCAGCCTTTCCATCTGGTGGATTCTGCTTTGGTCATTGCACTGCTTTCCATAACCAACCAATCACAGGTACACACCCACCAGACTATTTCTATTGAGCCCTTTTTTTTTTTACCTAAGATGCCCAACAATGGTAGGGGCAGGGCTTGAACTCCTTATCTATGATACACCCAACCCACTACTCTGGGGACCTCCAGCAGCTCTTACACTTAGGCACTTGCGCTGCCTATCCTTTACTACAGGGTTCTCAACCCTAACTATGGTGATATCTGGTGGCCAATTTTGGGGGACTAAACTGGATACCCTCCACCCTAAAGAACCCCTTTCTTTAAGGCCTCGTACACACGACCGAACAGTCCGCTGAAAACGGTCCGCCGGACCGTTTTCAGCGGACATGTCCGGTCGGAGATTTCTGTCTGATGGTTGTACACACCATCAGACAGAAATGAGAGACAATCCGTGCGGACAGACAGCGCGGTGACGTGTCTGCGCAATCGCCGCGACGATGACGCGGCGACGTGCGCGGCGCTGAAAGGTCAATGCTTCCATGCATGCGTCAAAGTCATTCGACGCATGCGAGGGATGGCGGCCGGTCGGACATGTACGGTGAGTCTGTACAGACGACCGAACTTGTCCGACGGACAGGATTCCAGCAGGCATGTTTCTTAGCATGCTAAGAAACATTTGTTCGCTCGAAAACGGTCGGGCGGACAAATGTACGCTGGAAACCTGTCCGCTCGGCTGTACAGACGACCGAACATGTCTGCTGAAACTGGTCCGCAGACCAGTTTCAGCAGACATGTTCGGTTGTGTGTACGGGACCTATATATATAACTAAATATAACTAAATATTATCAAGAGTTTATCACCAACCCATTTTTCCCCTCAATGCTAAGATCAGGATTGCTCCTATTTAGTAAATTCAGTAACTGATTAGTCTTTGCTTGCATTATCAATATATTATTACTGATTGGTTGTTTTGGCTTACTATCACCATCTATTATTTCCCTTTGCTGGGTTTCAAAACTTTTCTGCTAGTGGTACTTATTCAGAAGAAGCATCAAAACTGGAGATACAACAATAAACTGTAAATAAGATGCTATTTTTAATATAGTTACATGTATTTTAATGTTTTTTCAATAGAATACAGTAACTGAAAACAATCATGAACATATATTAAAGTGGTTGTAAACCTGTAATAAGAAATATGAACAAAGCAAATCCCTCTAGAGCTAAAAAAAGGTTATGGAGAGGAAGCTCCAGCACACAGCCTGTGATTAACAGCCTCAGCTTGGTTCCTGTGTGTTGTGTGAAAGGGGGGGGGGTGTGCCTTCCCTCCAATGAGTGGCTTCCCTCCACTTTGAACAGTTGTAGAGAAAAGAAGGCTGCAAATAATCAGGTATAATTTATGTAGGAGGATTTGTTTAATCTCTGTGTATCATCTGAGGTCAGTCACTTCACTGGGTAAACATAATGGTTTACAAGCACTTTAATGCCTGGTAATTAGTGGTGCACAAGAGAATACAAGGAATGTAGCCTTAAAAGGTGCATTTAAAGAGGTAAATGGCTTTTTTGCTCTAATTTAAAACTCACAAAGAAAAAAAAATTTGGCTATGCAATTATCATCATTCCACCTTCCATCTTCCCACATAACCACACAGTCCTCGTCGCCAAAAGCGTTGTTGGGTTCACCTGAGCTCCAGTTGATATATTTGATGGCTTCTCCAGACTGGTCTCTAAACTCACCCTCTTTCTGCAAGTCATTTATACCCATGAATAAGTTACGATTGGCCTGCTTGCGGAGGGAGAACATGGCTTGGTTTTCTTCGAGGGTCCGGGGTACAGCCAACTGAGCTCCGTCATTAATACACTTGGTTTTGGCCTCGGAATAAGTGGCTTCAACACTATTTAAAATATAGAATTTGTTGCCACTTACAGCGATAAATTTTGTAAAGGAAAGAGCTGTAATAGTGGAAAGAATAGGAAAAATATATATTTTCATCACAAGACTTTCACGGAACACATAGCAAACAGTAACATCTGAGACTTTATTAGGTTAAAGGAATTCTGTAGGTGAACAACTGTGGGAGCCATTGATGATCTTTATCTAATAATTGTCATTTAGAGGGCTCCACTACTTAAAATCCAGATTCATGTACTTTTACGGCGGCGTAACGTATCCCGTTTACGTTACACCGCCGCAAGTTTTCAGCGTAAGTGCTTGATTCACAAAGCACTTGCCTGTAAACTTGCGGCGGCGTAGCATAAAGCCGTCCGGCGCAAGCCCGCCTAATTCAAATGGGGCGTGTACCATTTAAATTAGGCGCGTTCCCGCGCCGAACGTACTGCGCATGCTCCGTTTTGAAATTTTCCGCCGTGCTTTGCGCGAAATGACGTCGCCCCGACGTAATGTTTTGAACGGCGACGTGCGTTATGTCCTTTCGTATTCCCGGACGACTTACACAAAAAATTTGAAATTCGACGAGGGAACGACGGCCATACTTTGACATGGGCTGTCTATTTTTACACCACCTAAATAGCAGCTGTAGCTTTGCGACGGGAAAAGCCGACTAGCGACGACGTAAGAGAATGCGACGAACGCGCGTACCTTCGTGGATCGCCGTAAACAGCTCATTTGCATACCAGACGCGGAAAATGACGCAAACTCCACCCAGCGGGCGCCGAAGTATTGCATCCTAAGATCCCAAGACGTACGAAGCCGTACGCCTGTCGGATCTTAGCCAAATGCCGTCGTATCTTTGTCTGTGAATTCAAAATAAAGATACGAGGCGGCAAATTTTAAAGTACGCCGGAGTATCAGCAGATACTCCGGCATACTTTTTCTGTGAATTTGTCCCCAGATGTCTAAACTGTAGTCTTGTTCATCTAAAAATGCACTCCAGGACACCTTAAAATCATCTATTGTAGTGGGCCTGCAGGGGTAAATTCTTGTTTATGACAAAAGGACTTGGTAAAACACTTTTACTAACCTGATCCTCCACTCCTGCAGATTCCTTTGCATTGCTAGAGCAGTCCTGGCAGCCCTTTCTCTCCTATACTTCTACAGTCTAAGGTCTTTTGACCAGTGGTGGCCCTTCCATAGGGGGCGCACGGCCCTTTTACCACTTGCCTACCGCCGTATTGTAAAATGATGGTGGCAGGAACCCTTCTTCCCTCCGGGCGGACATCATATAACGTCTTTGTCTTCCCGGCATTATGGAGAGCGCCCGCACGCTCGTCGCATCACTGGGGACCCGATGCACGTGCCCAGCGGCCGTGATGTCCGCCGGGCACCCGCGATTGCTCATCACAGAGCAGGGATGTGGATCTGTGTGTGTAAACACACAGATCCACGTCCTGTCAGGGGAGAGGAGAACTGATAGAATGTTACTTGTATAGGAACACCGATCGGTCTCCTCCCCTCATCAGTCCCCTCCCCCCACAGTTAGAATCAATCCCTAGGACACGCATTTAACCCCTTCAGCGCCCCCTAGTGATAACCCCTTCCCTGCCAGTGACATTTATACAGTAATCAATGCATTTTTATAGCACTGATCGCTTTATAAATGTCAATGGTCCCAAAATAGTGTCAAAAGTGTCCGATCTGTCCACCGGACATGACATAAACCTATCCCCTATTTTGTAGACGCTATAACTTTTGCGCAAACTAGTCAATATACGCTTATTGTGATTTTTTTTTACAAAAAAATATGTAGAAGAATACATATCCTAAGAAAAAAAAAATGTTTTTTTTTTTTAAAATTTGATATTTATTATAGCAATAAGCAATTTGTCATTCAAAGTGTGACAGCGCTGAAAGCTGAAAATTGAACTGGGCAGGAAGGGGGTGAAAATGCCCTGTATTGAAGTGGTTAAAAAAATAGAAAAAAGATCCTTTAGTACAGTGTGTTCCGGCACCGGACACAGTGCACTATGGGAAGCGCCACGTCTATGCAATCACAACATTGCAAACAAGGCGCTTCATTTGCAGGCTTTAAACCTGCCTTTTGGCGCTATCTGTTGCGTTGACATCTTCTGCCCTATGGCTGGGTGCATTGATTGACAATGCACCGCCCTGGGACATGGGCGGGGCTTTCCATCTGAGTTACAACATCACTTATGGTTTTCCCTGTGCCAGGAATAAAACTGAATTGATGTCAGCAGCTCCATGGAACGTATGGCCCAAGCGGAGCACTCTGCACTTTGCATATCTGACAGTCACAGTTCTGATATCAGACAATTTGTGATCGGCTGATATCAGAGTACTCAGAGTCTGTATCTCACGCTGCTGCTCTCCCCCTCCCCCTTCAGGCAGACTGCTATGGCTGTCTCTTCTGCACGTGCAGTAACTCATGGCATGGCAGCTACTGTGTGGGACTCTGACTCTGTGATAATAAGATGGGTGAGTTTTACAGCAACAGGTTGTTTTAAAATGTGTCAAAACGGGCATTCAGGCAGGGAAGAAGTTACCAAACATTACTGTATGGGAGGAGAGAGAACATGGTCTGTGGGGGAGGGTAAGGCCCCATACTCACGAGCAAACATGTCTGCTGAAACTGGCCCGCAGGCCAGTTTCAGCAGACATGTTTGGTCGTGTGTAGGCGCGAGCGGGCCGAATTCCAGCAAACATTTGCCCGCCGGGCCTTTTCCCAGCAGACAAATATTCCTGGACTTGTTTTAAAACAGTCCGCTGGAATTCTGCCCGCTCGGACATGTACGGTCGTCAGTACAGACCTACCGTACATGTCCAGGCGCCCGCCGTCCCTCGCATGCGTCGAATGACTTCGACGCATGCGTGGAAGCATTTTAAAGGCGGGCCGCCCACGTCGCCGCGTCATTGTCGCGGCGACACCGCGTCATCGACGCGGCGACACCGCGGACACGCCCCGCGTATTGTTTACGCGCGGACTTCTGTACGATGGTGTGTACAACCATCGTACAGAAGCCCTCTGGCAGACATGTATGGTGAAAACGGTCCGACGGACCGCTTTCACCATACATGTTTGGTCGTGAGTACCCGGCCTAAGAGTAAGAACAACATGCCAACTCCATCCTATTACAGGGTAATTCATCCTCACTGACTCAGGTGCTAATATAATTAATGTGAGTGTTGCTGGATCCCCTCCACCTCTGTATATAGTGTGCTCTGTATGTATTGTATGTATTGTGTGTTCTGTGTTCTCTGTATGTACTGTGTTTTCTGTATGTACTGTGTGTTCTGTATGTACTGTGTGTTCTGTATGTACTGTATGTATTGTGTGTTCTGTATGTACTGTGTGTTTTCTGTATGTATTGTATGTATTGTGTGTTCTGTGTTCTCTGTATGTACTGTGTTTTCTGTATGTACTGTGTGTTCTGTATGTACTGTGTGTTTTGTATGTACTGTATGTATTGTGTGTTCTGTATGTACTGTGTGTTTTCTGTATGTATTGTATGTATTGTGTGTTCTGTGTTCTCTGTATGTACTGTGTTTTCTGTATGTACTGTGTGTTCTGTATGTACTGTGTGTTTTGTATGTACTGTATGTATTGTGTGTTCTGTATGTATTGTGTGTTCTGTATGTACTGTGTGTTCTGTATGTACTATGTGTTTTCTGTATGTATTGTATGTACTGTGTGTTTTCTGTACGTACTGTGTGTTTTCTGTATGTACTGTGTGTTCTGTGTATGTACTGTATGTATTGTGTGTTCTGTATGTTCTGTATGCTCTGTATGTACTGTGTGTTCTGTGTGTATTGTGTGTTCTGTATGTTCTCTATGTATTGTGTGTTCTATATGTACTGTGTGTTCTGGGTGTATTGTGTGTTCTGTATGTACCGTGTGTTCTCTGTATGTTCTGTGTGTACTGTATATTTTGTGTGTTTTGTGTGTACTGTGTGTTGTGTGTGTGTTCTCTGCATGTTTTATGTGTTCTCTGTATGTATCTCTGTATGTATTGTGTGTATTGTGTGTTCTGCATGTACTGTGTGCACTGTATGTATTGTGTGTTCTGTGTGTATTGTGTGTTCTGTGTGTATTGTGTGTTCTGTATGAATTGTGTGTTCTGTATGAATTGTGTGTTCTGTGGGCTCTGTATGTATTGTGTGCTCTGTATGTATTGTGTGCTCTGTATGTATTGTGTGCTCTGTATGTATTGTGTGCTCTGTGTGCTTTGTATGTATTGTGTGTGTACTGTGTGCTCTGTATGTATTGTGTGTGTACTGTGTGCTCTGTATGTATTGTGTGTGTACTGTGTGCTCTGTATGTATTGTGTGTACTGTGCGCTCTGTGTATAATGTGTTTGGGTATTAGGAGCCGTAACAGCCGAGGATGGGTAGGTGAGGACCTGGAGGAGTTTTTATCACCAGCCGCCACTGCTTCTGACTTTAAAAAGACCAATGCAGGGACCATACTGTAGCTCTGCAGTGGACATAAGGACACTGAGGAACAGTCCACTGCCAGTGCATGGGCGAGCAAAGTGTTGGGTAAGCAAACCTTGGGCTTAAGGCTTGCTGCACTAATTGTAAGCATTTGTATTGTTTGGTCTGTAGACTGCTCCTGACTATGAGCTGTGATCTGCTTCAGCACAGCAGAGATTGGACCTCCAATCCTTTTAGCTCTTCTTTTCCTGCTGAAGAGTCCAAAGCAACTATCTCTTCTCCCTACCTACCTATTGCCCCCAAACACAAGATATACATTACCCAGGTAAAAGTAACCTCCATATAAAGCATCCAGCTAACCTTTTCCCTGCTTCTCAAGGTTTGATTGCAGATCTTTTATCCGTTGATCCATACCAGCCATTTGCAATTTAAGATTATCGATTGCTAAGAAAAGAGTTGACATAATTAAAGCAAATATATCACATGCTAAATCATTAGTTTCTTTCTTCAATATGCTCAGGAGTAAAAATGTTTCTACTTCTTTTTGGTCAGGAGACATTGAGAATTGAGAAGAAAGGTTTCATTTCAGTGTCCCAGTGATTGGAGCTGGCACCATAAAAAATGTGCCTTTAATTGACCAATGGCCAAAACAAAGGAGCATTTCCACTATATTACTAAAAGTAGAAACCTTCTACAGACAAGTCTAGTCTATCGAACATTGACTAATGCCACATACACACGATCGGAAATTCCAACAACAAATGTTCGATGTGAGCTTTTGGTCGGATATTCCGACTGTGTGCTGTTGGAATTTCCGACAACAAAAATTTGAGGTCTGGTTCTCAAATTTTCCGACAAGAAAAGTTATTGTCGGAAATTCAGATCATCTGTATGCAATTTCTGACGCACGAAATAACACGCATGCTCAGAATCAAGCAGAGAGCCAAACTGCCTATTGAACTTCATTGATATCGACTCATCGCACATCACTAACGTTCGTAATTTCTGACAAGATTTGTGTGACCGTATACAACACAAGTTTAAGCCAACATTCCGTCGGAAAAAAATCCACGGTTTTGTTGTCGAAAATTTCTGATCGTGTGTACATAGCATTAAGTCAACTATTCCATTTGACTTTAGTGGTTCCCAAGATTGACCATTGTATGTGTTCCGATTTCAAAATTAAGGATGATGAAAACTGTAATAAAAAAAGAATAAAAAAAAATGAAAAATATTGAAGATGAGCATGCACCTGTGTATGTGTACAGTGTACCCATATATTATATAGCATATAATGAGCATATATATATATATATATATATATATATATATATATATATATATATATATATATATATATATATATATATATATATATATATATATATATATATATATCTGACAACATAAAAAGATAAAGTGAACATCAATAAGATACCGATGACTAATGAATCATAAAGACTATAGAATAGTGCTAGTTTCTAATTTCTCGTTCAAGCCATTAGGTGCAAGGATATCAAGGTTATATATCCAGAATGCTCACATAGCTTGGAGAAACGTTCTGCTTCAGATAGATTATTGGGGATGACTTCTTTGATCCAGACCTGGAGACCTATTGTGGATTTATTGTGAAACTATAAGAAATGTTATGGGAAGCTATGTTTATCATAGCCCTTTTAAATGAACAGCGGTGTTTGTCGAAACCTTGTTTCAATGGGCAGATGGTTCATCCCACATACAACAGCTTACAGGGACACGTGTGATAATATACCACATTATCATTAGAACAGTTGTAGAAATTGGGGCAGATCCACAAAGATCTGCCCCGGCGCATCGTATCCGAGATACGCTACGCCGCCGTACGTTACCTGGCTTTAAATTTAAATCGAATCCTGGAAGAATTTGCGCGGTAAGTTACGGCGGCATAGTGTATCTCTGGCGGTGAAATTCAAATCGGCGATTAGGGGGCGTGTTTCATTTAAATGAAGCACGTCCCCACGCCGAATGAACTGCACATGCGCCGTCCCTAAATCTCCCGCCGTGCATTGCGCTAAATGACATCGCTAGGACGTCATTTTTTTTAACATAGACGTGAATTACGTCCATCCCGATTCACGGACGACTTACGCAAAAAAAAAAATTCAAATTAAACGCGGGAACGACGGCCATACTTAACATGGCAAATCTAACTATACGCCGCAAAACACTAGCTTTAACTATACGCTGGAAAAAGCCGACTAGAGATGACGTAAAAGAATGCGACGGCCGCGCGTACGTTCGTGGATCGACGGAAATAGCTAATTTGCATACCCGACGCGGAAAACGACGCAAACTCCACCCAGCGGACGCCGAAGTATTGCATCTACGATCCGAAGGCGTACGAAGCCGTACGCCTGTCGGATCTAACCCAGATGCCGTCGTATCTTGGTTTTAGGATTCAAACTAAAGATATGACGCAGGTAATTTGAAAGTACGCCGGCATATCAGTAGATACGCCGGCGTACTCGCTCTGTGGATCTGCCCCAGAGTCTATAAATTAAGGTCTTATCCTTGTGTGTAAAGTTTTTTTGCACAAAGCCTTATGGCAATGGTACATCCCTTTAAGGGGAATTAGACATAAAGGATTGTTATCCTTATCCTCCTTTAATCTGGATGGGTGCTATTTAATTTTTTAGCATAGGGCCTCTCCTATAAGTACATTTTGGCCTATCACCCAGGATAGACTAGAGATGAGCATATTGCCTTAAAATATTCCAATATTTAGTTATGATCTTTTCCATTCTTTTATGTTGACCACGATACCTGGTGATGAATCCGACTGGAGGGTTTTTTGGAGGTTTTTCAGTTTTGGGTGATTTACCAGAAAGAAAGCTATTATAGGCTTGTCAACCAGTTTTTCTGGATATCCTTTTTCAAGGAATTTACACTTAGGATAGGTACTCTGAGTAATATAGTCACAGTCTCTAGTACAGCTTTGACTTAACCGGATGGTGTGTTTGGTATGTTTTTGACCCACTGCCGGTAATGGCAACTTTTAATATGCAGATACGAGTTGCCTGCAGTGGGTTTTTGTGCACTTACGGGCAAAAATCTGATCACATTCATAGCCTAACTCAAGGTCTAAAAAAGCCAGACTGTCTTTGTTCCAAACTGAGGTAAAGGAAAGACCCAAATGGTTGTTGTTGCAATGTGCGACAAATGACTCTATCAGGGTGGAAGGACCATCCCAGATGATGACAATGCCATCAATAACAATAACAAGTGTTAGGCAAAAGGGTTATTTTTCCAAATGAACAAATGTTCCAATACCCCTTGGTAAGATTAGCAAATGAGGGCGCAAAATTGGCCCCCATCGCAGTTCCGTGGGTTTGTAAATAGAACTTGCCTACAAAATGGAAATAATTATGCTTGAGGCAGAAGAAAGTTGCATCCAGAATAAGGATGTTTGTTTGGGATTTAGCATAGGGTCTTGTAGCAAGAAATATTGTATTGCTAGCATGCCAATATCATGGGGAATAGAGGTGTAAAGTGAATTTACATCAAGAGACAACCATAAATAGTTGTCTTCCCATGAATAGAGAGACAGAATTTCTAAAAGGTGTATAGAATCTCAAATGTGAGATTGGAGGTTCTGGGCTAGGGGCTGTAGGAAAGCATCAATTTATAGAAAAAAAACACTAGTGATACTATTGATGGATGCCACTATGTGCCTGCCTGCAGGACATTGTAGATCTTTGTGCACTTTTGGCAAATGGTAGAAGTATGGCGTGCTATAAAACTTCTTACATATAAAGGATGCTATCTTTAGCTAGCAAGGCCATCTGCACTATTTCCTTGCGCTTAAGATCTGCAATGCTTGTGAATATATGGCTCCCAGAGAGTTATTCATGATCTCCACAGAAGTAGAGAGGAAGTCCAAAGCAACTCAGGAAGCATGATAACTGCTATATTGTGTCTACAAGAGAAAACCAGGAGATGTTGCGGACCAAAGTCCTACCCAGAAAGAGGAAGAGGCAGGATGGGCAACTGCAGTAATTCTATTGAAAGGAAGTCAGGGGAGGTACAGTGTGTGCTCGGGTCATGCAGAAAGCACCTAGTTTGGGAAGGCACACTTGGCACCACAAAGGGGAGGCATCCAATCTTAATAACTCCAGCCACTGGAAGGTAATACTCAGACCACTTCTTACAGGTGTGCAGACGTTAAAAAATGCACTAAAAAGCATACCAGATAGGTGTGATCCTTGCCTAACAGTTTAACTTTAATACTGAATTAAATTAATGTAATATGTAATTATGTAAGCAACAAATGACATGGCCCGTTACCTGGAGCCACGCTGTCTCCTTTTTCCCCTTTTAGTCCTGGTGGTCCTGTCATTTTTAGAACATATTTAATGAGAGAGTTAATTACACAATACCCATACAGTTAAAATGTTAAATGACCTGTTGGTTGAAGATCATTATTTACTTTTTTGTTGTTTACAAAAGTTTTTATTGTCTTAAAAAGGTAAAATAAAAAATAAATAAAAAATCATACAATCATGTAACAATGTACATCATAAAATTGACATCCAAAGCATAACATTAAAAAATGTAAACAAGGAACAACTCTTGGTTTTTTCAAGGTTCCCATCTACAATCGAACAGGTGCATCCTAGCCTGTAGTGTATATAAAATCCTTTCCATAATGATCACCATATCAATTCTGTCTTGGATAGAGGATAGGGGTACAACAGGGGACTTCCAGTAAAGAGCAATGACCCATAGAGTAGATATACAAATAGTGTGTATGAGACATTCCACCCTGCAGAGGATCCCTGGGATTGTTGCTCAAAGTAAACACATTGGGATTTTGAGCTTCAGAGAAGTTCCAGATATTGCAGAGGCAACAACAGTCATCCTTCTCCATATCGAGGCAAGGAGCTAACAATCCCAAAATATGTGTTTGTATGTGCCCAGCAGCTGGCAGCCTCTAAAGCACAATCCAGACGTTCCTGGGAACATTACTTAGAGTCTGGAAGGAGTGTAGTACCATCTGGTCATTACCTTATAGGCCGTTTCCCTAACCACCAGTGATTTAGTGGCCTTACAAAGGTTTGCCAGCATGGCATCCCAATCCTCCGGAGCAAACTTCATTACAGTCAGTCTCCCATTTTATCCTATATGGAGGTTCACCTAAAAAAAAGCGAAGCTCGTAAGAGGAGGAGAAAGGGGTAAGACTACAATGGGAGATATAAAAGTGTCTTATTTTCATAAAATGAAAATATTCCCGAAGTGGAATTTGTTTTTGTGTGCGGAGGAGATCAAACGTAGTGAAAGTATCTCCAAGCTGGAGGTTCGCTAAGGTAGTCAAGGAGTTGGATTTCCACCAAGTGAATCTCTCAGGGTGATTAAACGCTGAGGCAATGGTTCCCCAAGAAAGGACAAGCCTGGAGGGGTGGGTGAAATTAATCCAAGTTTGCTTTTATAACAGTTCCAGAGGGTGAGAGAATGGTAAATGATCGAATTGAGGGGAGTAAGCTTATGCATAACGTTGGTGGGTGACGATAATATGGACAGGAGGCAATAGGGTTTAATGGAGTCGGATTCAAACCTGACCCAGGGTACTTTTGATTCCGGGATATTCCACTGCGCTATCTGGGAAAAACAGGCAGCCAAGAAGTAGAACCAAAGGTTAGGTAGACCCAGACCTCCGGCGGATTGGGATTTATAAAGAATGTTTTTTGAAAATCTGGGGTGTTGATTCTGAGAAATTAATCTGTTAACATCCTGTTGTAGCTTGTCAATAAAGGCTTTGGGGATATTTATAGGGAGGGAACGGAATCGAAACAAAAGTTTTGGTAATAGGGTCATTTTAACTGCCATGATTCTACCCAAGAATGATATGCGGTAAGAACTCCAAGTTTTAAGCAGGCTTCGTAGTCGAGACACACACATTTTGGAGCAGAAAAGATCAATGAGAATTGTGGTGTGATGAAGATGCCAAGATATATAATTTTGTCGTTCAACCATTGGACCTCGGAGTGTTTCACACTGGGCAGAGGGTAAATTAATGGGAAGAGCTGTGTGTTTAGTTGTATTTACCATAAGTCCAGAGATAGAGGCAAATTTACTCAGTATAGTGAATAAGTTAGAAAGGGAGATTTGGGGTTGGGTCAGAAAGATCATAACATCATCTTTATATATACAGAGTTTAAAGTGGGATCCCTTGCTCCCTTATCCAGATTTCCCCAGATTTCCCCTGTGGCGGACAACTTGCGGTCGGCTATGTTATACTCCGAAGCTGTTTTAGTGAAATCTAAACAGCGGTTATCGGTGCTTGTAACTCCCCCCAAAGCCGCACCGATCACTGCTGACTGTCCCTGTATCCTCCAGTTCCCCCATCCATGCTGCTCTCCCCCTCTGTGCTACTGCTGTCCTTCTCCGTTATTCTGCTCTCCCCCTCCGCGCTCCGTGTCCCCCCTCTGTGCTGCTGCTGTCCCCTTTCTTGCTCGGTGTCACCCTCCATGTCCCCCTCTGCACTCCGTGTCACCCTCCATATCCTCCTCCCCCTTCAGGATGGAGAGCAGAGGTAGGAGCCGCTAAACCTGGCACCTACTTTTTCCAAATGAACAGAGTCAGTGATCTCTGACTCTGTCCATTCATATAACTGAAACATCGTAACCTGTGTTTACGATGCTTCAGTTTATGAACGGAAAGGAGCCTCTGTCTCCTGTCCATTAATTTTAAGTGCAGCTGAGAAAGGGACTGGGGAATCTGTGTCCTTGGTCCCTTTCTCTGTCAGAGGGGAGATGTCAGAGGTCTGTTAAGACCCATGATATCTCACCAAAGCCCCCCAACAGGGCTAACAAAAAATTGCAATAAAAAATTAAAAATAAATTAATTGTAAAAAATTTAAATAAAAAACACACTCACACCATCCACTCCCCCCCCTCAAGAAATCATTGTAAACAAAACATAACGAAAAATAGTAAAAAATAAAAATTGTAAAAAAAATACTGACACATACCACTGTCCCATGACATAAAAAAAAAGTATCGGTATTCGGTATCGGCGAGTACTTGAAAAAAGTATCGGTACTTAAAAAAGTGGTATCAGGACAACCCTAGTTTCAACCAATGAAAACCACTACTGTACACCTTATAGCATGGAGTCAATTCCTGAATAGGCAGGAAATCTATTATGTTTTTCTACAGTTCAGCGATTACCTGAAGCTCCTCCACCTCCTGTTTCTCCCTTTGGTCCTGCTGGCCCCTGCTCTCCTTTTGGTCCAGTTTGTCCAGTTTGTCCCACTGGTCCAGGCAGCCCTAATTAAGGAATACATTTTAAGAGTTAAAACTGACCTCTCATCAGATATTTTTTCATGTTAAGCAGGGGAGTAACTACTATTCATAGAACCCCAGAGCAAAATGTTTATGAGGCCCACCAGCAAAATTTTGATGGGGCCCCCCAGAGACCTAATACACAAAATAAATTTTAGTGCACACAAACACAATTTAATCCATATCTATTTTTTACAAAATGCAAGATGTACTGTCGAGTTAATAGATACCAAACATGTCAAGCCTAAAAATTACGA
The DNA here is from genome assembly GCF_905171775.1 of Rana temporaria. Taxonomy (NCBI): domain Eukaryota; kingdom Metazoa; phylum Chordata; class Amphibia; order Anura; family Ranidae; genus Rana; species Rana temporaria. Next base: position 164,324,637 of record NC_053496.1, read on the forward strand.
AAGCCTTTGAAAGTGTAAAAAATGATAAAAGCCAAAATTATCAGTAGGTAACTACAGCTCATAAGTTTATTAACCATTAATGAGGAACCTTGTGCATTCTATGCTCTGCAAGAACATAACCGTGGTCGGACAACTCTACAGCTGCCCAAATCACTTTTAAACAAAAAGCTCAGAGCCTGCCGAGCAAAACTGAAACAGTTTAACCACTTCAGGATTTGGATGTACTGGACATGATCCAAAAAGGTTACATTTTTTTTTTTTTTTAAGAACTACAAACAGCTCTCAGTTTTAACTGAGGAGACACTCTAGATTACTTTTTTTTACCAGGAAGACTGCATTAGTCATACAGGGTACATTTCAGTGCTGGTCAGAAGCTCTGTGAACAATAAACCTACACTACAAAAAAGGTAGTCAAATTCTCCTTACTGTACGACCTGCATGGGCGTAGGAACCGGGGGGAAGACGGAAGAAAAATAGGGTTTTCTTCCGTCTGCAAATGCAGGTCTTTGCGGAGGTGGACAAATTATGGGTGTCAGCGGATGTTCATCCGCTGACACCCGTAATCACATAGGGACCCATGTATGTCCCGTTTTCATCCGCAAACGGACGGATGAAAATGCAGACATACGGTCCGATAGTGTGAAAGGGCCCTAAGGCTACTTTCACACTGAGGCATCAGCAGTAAAGTGCTGCTATTTTAAGCGGCACTTTACTGTCGTTTTGCAGCGCTATTCGCCTGCTAGCAACTCCCAGTTTACTGGATAAGAATATACCTGGCGAGTAAAAATGCTGTCCCCCCCAGATTTGTAAGGGTTCCTACACCCATGACGACCTGCAAAGGGGATCTGTGACAGATAACAACAATTCTGAAGGCTCTTCCTGTAGTATTGACATCAGTTCTTCTTGATTGGAAATGGCTATTGTTAAATGCGAGCCTGCTAAATAACGTGTTGGTAAAATACTAAAATAATAATAATAATAAAAGACGAGTTCCCAGACCTCCAGAAACCACCTAGTACAGTATTGGGCTACAGATTTTTTTTTTTTTATAAGCCGCAACATGCCGAAGACTTGGTAGAGTGGATGACCAAGCCGTCCTCATCCTCCTCATCCTCTCTCATCCAGGTTCAGGGTACTTTGTCTGGCAAAACAGCTGCCAACGCGGCCTCTTCCCTCGGCTCAATGGCATCAGTCACTCCTTCCCTAGCCCCACCATGTCGTCCTGAGGAGTCCCCCGATCTGTTTGACCACAGTGTTGGATACATGCTGCAGGAGGATGCGCAGCGTTTTGAAGGCTCCGATGATGGTACCCAGCTAGAGGAAGGCAGTAACGTGAGCCCAGAGAGAGGGGGTGCCCAAAAAGGACAGCAATCTGGCAGTCATGTTCCCCCAGCTGCAGCATACTGCCAGGTTTGCTCCAGTGATGAGGAGGGAGGGGATGATGAGGTCACTGACTCAACGTGGGTGCCTGATAGGAGAGAGGAGGAGGAGGCACATCTCCAACAAGGCAGGATGCCCTCCAGGGGCCAGCTTAAAGAGGTTGTAAAGGAATATTTATTTTTTCCTTTAAAATAACAAACATGTTATACTTATACCTCCACTGTGCAGTTCGTTTTGCACAGAGTGGCCCCGATCCACGTCTTCTGGGGTCCCTCAGCGGCTGTCTCTGGTCCTCCCCACAAGTACTGACCACAGTCATGCAAGAGCTTGCATGGTGGTGAGTAATTGCGGGCGCGCTACCGTGATACAGCGAGCGTCCACAGCCGCTCACTGTATCACACAGCCCCGCCCCTCGCCGCATCACTGGATGTGATTGACAGCAGCGCCAGCCGCTGCTCTCAATCCATCCGCTCTAGCCAATTAGCGGCCAGACTGAGCGGTGAAGAGGATCTCGGGACCGCGCGGAACTTTCGACGGGTCAGGTAAGTAAAACGGGGGCTCGGGGGGGGGGGGGGGCGGCAACATCAGATGTTTTTTCACCTTAATGCATAGATTGCATTAAGGTGAAAACATTTTTTCATTTACAACTCCTTTAATGGCAGCACACTGACTGCATCACACCGCAGAGCTCTGCATGTGCAGGGCACTGCTGTCTCTCCGTTATTCCAAAAGTTCTTCGGTGTGGGCCTTTTTTGAGACGAGTGCATCAGATCGCACCACTGCTATTGCAACATATGTCTCAAGCGTATCTCGTGTGGCCAAAACATCACCCGCTTGGGCACCACATGCTTGACCAGACATATGTCAACCGTCCAATGCAATTTGTTGGCAAGCATACCTAAAAGACCCACACCAAAGAACAAAGCGGACCTCTACTTACTCCTCATCAGTTGGGATCTCCAACCCCACTATACCTTCAGTCCTCTCTGAAACCTGCACTGAGAGGAATGAAGGTGTAGAATTAGGACTGAATGCCTCAGCAAACCTACGCTGCATGGCCTCCCTGATCCTGCAAAGCCTGCGGAAGGAGCCTCATATTCGTGCTATCAAGGAGAGGGATCATTACTGGCTGGCAACCCTCCCTGATCCACGTTACAAGGGTAAGGTTGCAGACCTTTTCTTGCCGTCGCAGAGGGAGCAGAGGATGAAACATCTTCAGGAGGCCTTGCAGAAACGTCTGTGCAACACGTTCCCAGAGATTAGGAGGTTAAAAAATCCTGGTCCTGGACAACGTGTTGCTGAGGCTTCGGTCAGTCAAAAAACTAGCGGTGGAGAAGGTGGCCGTCTGACCGATGCGTTCAGACAATTTTTTAGCCTGCAGCCCCAAGGTATGATCAGTTCCAGCAACCATCGCCAGCGTCTGTTTTACATGGTGCAGGAATACTTAGGGGCAAGATCAGACTTGGACACCTTTCCCACCAAAAATCCTCTGGGTTACTGGGTCTTGAGGATGGATCACTGGCCAGGGCTTGCACAGTATGCAATTGAGGTACTAGCCTGTCCTGCATCCAGCGTTCTTTCGGAACGCACATTTAGTGCTGCTATAGGCTTTGTAACCGATCACAGGGTGGGCCTGTCCACCGACTCGGTCAATCGACTGACCTTCATAAAAATGAATCCGTTTTGGATCACCACCAGCTACCAAGCACGAATATTTTTTTTTTTAAATGTCAGATCCCTTCAAGACTGCCTATCCTGTTATGCTGAGTGACTATCCTCTTCCTCCTCAATGATCATGCTGAAAGCTTGTAAGAACATTTTTGGTTCTGGGCACCGCCACCAGTAACTAAGGTCCAATATTTCTGCCCCTGTGTAATTACAATTGTTGATGCAGTGCCTTGCAGCAGGGCTCATTCCTGCGCTCCAACTAGAGTATCTGTGAGGGGTTGCTGTGTTGTGGCACCAGTGCCTAAGGCCCAATTTTTCTGCCCCTGTTCAACAGGGGCATGTAATTACAATTCTTGATCTAATATTTCACAGCAGGGCCCATTCCTGCGCCCACCAAGAGTAACTGTGAGGGCTTACAGTGTTGTGGCAACACCACCACCATCACCAAAGGCCCAATTTTTTTGCCCCTGTTCAACAGGGGCAGAAACCCACCAAGAGTGAGGACCTAAAGTGTTGTGGCACCAGCACCACCACCACCACCACCAAAGGCCCAATTTGTCTACCACTGTTCAACAATGGCATGTAATTACAATTCTTGATATAATAGTTCACAGCAGGGCGTTTCAGTGCCCACCAAGACTCACTGTGAGGGCTTACAGTGTTGTGGCAACACCAACACCTAAGGCCCAAATTTCTGCAGAGTATATACGGCAGGCCCCTACTTTAAAACATCCAACTTACAAACAACTCCTACTTGCAAACGGAAGGAGACAACAGGAAGTGAGAGGAAATCTACCCCTAGAAAGGAAAATTCTCTCCAGTAACAGTTAATATGGGGAAAAGGTGTCTCCTCTCCACTGATGCTTTGTCACCAATCCTTGTTTCACAAAAAAAAAATCCAAAAAACATTTTTTAATTGGGACAGAAAGTGAGGTGAAATCTTTTGAACAGGTGCATAGAGAGCAAAACAAATGTTACAGGGGTGATAATCCTTCCCTAGGTTTTCCAAAAAGCTTAAAAATAGATTTTTTCGGCTGGAGCTACACCTAAAAAATGTACCAGTTCAAAATTACAAACAGATTCTAATTAACAACAAACCTACAGTCCCTGTCTTGTTTGCATCGCCTGTATACTGCTGTTAAGAGTACATAGGGCCTGGGGGCCCCACACCTTTCCTTTATTTTATTTGGGTGTGGGGTTCCCCTTAATATCCATAAAGACCCAAAGAAGCTGGTAGTGGCCTGGGGGGGGGGGGGACCCATGCAATTTTTTTCTCAATGATTTTTATCCATATTGCCTGGGACCAGACATTACATTAAAGCCGCAAGCAGTTTTAAATGACTTTTTTCCTATAGAAATGTCATTTTGTGCAGGGACTGTTCTAAACTCGGGAAACACGTGCCACTTCACAGCCATACTATAGACACCCAGCAGGTACGATATTTAAAGGAATATTTCACTTTTTTTCACTTTAAGCATCATTAAAATCACTGCTCCTGAAAAAACTGAAGTTTTTAAAACTTCTTTTTGCATTGATACATGTCCCCTGGGGCAGGACCTGGGTCCCCAGACCCTGTTTAGGACAATAACTTGCATATTAGCTTTTAAAATTATGACTTTAGATTTCGAACGTTCGAGTCCCATAGACTTTAATGGAGTTCTAAAGTTCGCACAAACTTTTGGTCCATTCGCAGGTTCTGGTGCTAACCGAACCGGGGGGGGGGGGGGGTGTTCAGCTCATCCCTACTGATGGGCACTGAATGGCAGCACTGATAGGTGGCACTGGTCGGCATTGATAGGTGACACTGGTGGCCACTTATAGGCAGCACTGATATGCACTGGTAGGGGGAACTGATGGGCACTGCTTAGCAGTAGTGGGTGTCCATGTGCGGGACTGCTGTCCCTCTGACAGAAGCCGGTAATCAGCTTTTTTTTTACTTACGCTATCAGCGCGAGGCATAAAAAGCCAATTACAATCTTCTGTTTACATCACGTGATCAGCTGTCATTGGCTGACAGCTGATCACGTGGTGAAGTCTCATTGACTTGCTTGCTGATCACAGAGTGTGCCACGCGTGTCCCGCGCACCCCACAGGGGGCGTGCAGGCAGTTAATGCACAGGAGGATGTACATGGATGCCCTCCCATGAATTTAGGCCCTGTAGCAGTCTTTCAGCTATTTTGTGGGCACATGGAGGTAAATTATTTTTACAAACACTTTTTTCTTTCTTTCTTTCTTTCTTTCTTTAGGCATCATTAAAATCACTGCTCCAGAAAAAACGACCGTTTGTAAAACTTTTTTTCCATTGATACATGTTCCCTGGGGCAAGACCCGGGTTATCAAAGACGTTTTACGACAATAACTTGCATATTAGGCTTTAAAATTAGCACTTTTGAATTCATACGTTCGAGTCCCATAGACGTCAATGGGGTTCTAAATGTTCACGCGAACGGTCGGTCCGTTCGAAGGTTCTGGTGCGAACCGAACGGGGGGGTGCTCGGCTCATCCCTAGTGCCTGTATGTACTTTCAATACAAGAAAGGAGACTGTGCAAATTTCCAAGACTGAAGGTACTACTAGAGTTCAGCTTTAACTGCTTTACTAACAAAAGACTCAAAATGTACACACATGTGTGAGTCAGATCAGCTGGGCTCCTTCCCACCAGGCAGCTCTCTATAGAGTTTCAATCAGACAAAGAGTCTGAAAGCAAACATATCCTGCTGTACTATTTTAGTTATAAAGACCCATAGTGCTTTAGGTCAACAGTGTCAGGAGTAAACTCTGTTTAGATGTTTTATTTTAAAACAAATATTTTATATACACAGTGAAAAAAAGTTCAGATATAAAACTTTGCTTTTAAAAATTGTAAACCAAAATTTAGAAAATGAAAACTAATTTGACCTAAAACCATTATAGTTTCCTATTACTGAATATCTTGTCGTGTTTCACCAATTGGTTTTCAGCCAATGAAGGCCACTACTGTACACCTTTTAGCATGGAGTCAATTCTTGAATAGGCAGGAAATCTATTATGTTTTTCTACAGTGATTACCTGTGGTGAAGTCTCATTGACTTGCTTGCTGATCACAGAGTGTGCCACCCGTGTCCCGCGCACCCCACAGGGGGCGTGCAGGCAGCTAATGCACAGGAGGATGTACATGGATGCCCTCTCAGGAATTTAGGCCCTG